>NC_045133.1:9120175-9792085 GCF_007655135.1 Punica granatum
CAAGTTGGACTAACATGAAATGCACTTTAAATGCTATCAACACTAAGCCTGATGTGGTTCAAGCTCAAATGAGTGCATAACCCACTCGATACCATGTAAAATTACCCTACAAGTAGTTGAACACATCTCCAATCTGACTTGAAAATTCGAGATGATAGAACGGTGAGTTCGCCCCGATCATCTTATATATACTTAGAATTTATGTATGGATATATATTTTTCGGTGGGGGGACACTCTCAACATAAGCAACAGTAGAATGTCTGGGATTGGGAGGGGAAAGACCTGTGGCATAGGAAATCTCAATAATGAGAATCATATGCAAAGTTTCAACTTCTAAACAAAAATATAGAGCAGCGCTATGTTTGAGCCAACTTCTAAGTCCTTGAAGTCTGAAAAAAACTGTAAAATATCTCACGTATCATACCAAATTCATCTATACTTCCATGAAATTATCTCATTCCACTCTCTTTGGACGCAGACAGCATTTCCCATTTTTGCTCCACTTGAATATTACCCCCTTGGAATAGATTCCCGAGTCCATCCTTGCACATGATTCGAACCGTACACATATGGAACCGAACAAGAACATGCATGCAAACATAGGCAGGCTGAGTTGCAGGGCGGGCTACTCAAGCCTTTTCTTGAGGCCTCCGACAATTTAAGACCCCATATTCAATAAAATTAAACTTATGATCTTTATAATTTATAATTATAATATAACTATTCTATTATTTAATAATAAATAAAAATCCTAAATATTTACTTTTCTATATTAATTCCTAAAATCTCATTCTCCCTGTTTGCACTGATTGCTAAACCACGCCTATGATCAGTCGCCCACAGTCGAATTTTTCACTTTTGTCCATAATCCCAACTCCTTATATATTTTCGTCATTGCCAACCACGCTTTTCTTCCTAACTCTCCTTTCTCCTCTCAGTGATCCTCTTTAATTCTCATTTTGCTCCAAGCTTGCAATATATATATATATATATATATATATATATATATAAATTTTTTCCTTGTTTTCTTGTAAAATCAACTTCCAAGTTCCGTTTGCCAATTCTTCTAGTTCTACCCTTATAATTTTTTATAAGCCATTGCTAATCCATAGCGAGTATGTATTTTCTGTTATTTTTCAAGAACTTAATATATATAAATATATATATATATTTGATTAGGAGCAAGTACGTAATTTTGTTATTTTCAAGGACTTGAAAAAGTCAACTAGAAAAATTTTAATTAGTCATTTAGCATTAAAAAAAGAAAAAAACATTAAATTATTCTCTAAGTTTGATTAAATAAAAGGGATATTTATCTAAAATGGCACATGGTTTGCTCGTTTTGTCAAATCTATCATATGTTTTTTTTGGTCAAATCTATTCCATGGTTTACTTTTTGTATCAAATCTATCTCGGCGTCATCTTTTCCGTCGACATCTAACGGCCGTGCTGACGTGGCGCCTACGTGGAAAGTGTGGCCCACTATCTCTCCACGTGCCACGTCAGCACGGCCGTTAGATGTCGACGGAAAAGATAATGCCGGAATATATTTGATGCAAAAAGTAAACCATGGGATAGATTTGACAAAAAAAAATATATGATAGATTTGACAAAGCGGACAAATCATAAGCCATTTTAAGTAAAAATTTCCAAACAAAATGAAAGTCTCGAATTAAATATTGACTTTTATGCCTCCAACTCTCTTCAGCGGCCCTCCGTTGCATTCAATAATATGGAGCAAAGATTCCACGACATGCACCAATGATGCACCGCACATAGAGGAGTCCCCTCTAAAGCTTTGAAATGATGAGTGGGTGGTGTGATAAGATAAGACTACAAGAAACGTTCATCAGAAAGACTGCAAAGAACAGAAAACACTCCCACCGCTGAAGATAAGTTTGATTCTCCCCTTTCTTGTTTTTTCTTGCTATCTATGTCTGCCGTACTTCGCGTCTCCTTTTCCGTGAGGACACCAAACGTCCGTACAGAGTACCCCCCCCCCCCCCCCCCCCCAAGGGAATGTAACTCAGATTTCCACGTCTTCCCATCCAATTTAGACAGAAATGACTTCCATGGATACAACCAAATCGTGTAATGATCTTGCCGCAAGAGAGCTGTAGACCTTGATTCGACCTCTCTAGGTTCTCTTCTCTTGATGTTTCGCGGTTCCATTACTACTAGTTTGCAAGGATCGCGGATTTTGTTAAAGAAGAACGATCATGATTAATTACCGAGCCATCGACACATGAATGGATACGCATGATTGTTTCCAACTAGATAAGTGGCGATAGGAAGCTCATAAGTTAGTTCCGCATAATGAGTATCCACAACTTTACGTCTAGGATATTTTCATTTTTATCAATTGAAATAATATATAATGCACATCGACTCCATTTCTTATATTGTGCCTTTGTTTAAATATGAAAGCCTAAAGTAGAACGGAAACTTATCAACATAAGGGAAGAAGTGATTTATGATTATAAGATTTTGACATAGATAAAACAATTGCAATTTGAAATCGGGTCCAATTTTTCTGCTGGAATTCCGGATATCAGGGTTCACACCAAAAAAATATGCCGCAAGAGCGTTGTAGACCTCGATTCAACCTCTCTAGGTTCTCTTCTCTTGATGTTTTGCAGTTCCATTACTGCTAGTTTGCTAGGATCGCGATTTTTGTTAAAGAAGAACGATCATGATTAATTACCGAGCCATTGACACATGAATGGATATGCATGATTGTTTCCAATTAGAAAAGTGGCGATAGGAGGCTTATAAGTTAGTTCCGCATAATGAGTATCCACAACTTTAAGTCTAGGATATTTTCATTGTTACCAATTGAAATAATATATAATGCACATCGACTCCATTTCTTATATTGGGTCTTTGTTTAGATATAAAAGCCTAAAGTAGAACGGAAACTTATCAACATACGGAAAGAAGTAATTTATGATTATAACATTTTGACATAGATAAAACAATTACAATTTGAAATCGGGTCCAATTTTTCTGTTGGAATTCCGAATATCAGAGTTCACACTACAAAATCATGTCGTTTTTCAACAACAAAGCAATCGCATGCAAGACCAAGAAAATTAATTAGGTATGCATTAATGTCAAGTTAATATCGTCTGATCTCCCCCGTCTATCTAATTAACCACTTTTCTCATATTTTTTTGATCTCTCCCTCCTTTCACTTTTTTTTTCCTTATTAAATTTTAGGGTTTTAGGATTTGCCTTAAGCAAGGTCTTTGGTTTGGATCTTGCGAATGAAAAAAATTCATGTTAAAAGAGTTTTACCCCTTAGTAAACCAAATCAACTCGACTTGGTTAGTTGGAGATCCATTGGACTTATGGATACTGTGATACACATCAAAAAAATTATTCTTTGAGAATGTAGTCCGTTGTAATGACATCGTTCTTAACTTAAGATCAAGAGTATCTGGATTCAACTCTCACTAGCAAGACTACCGCGTCCCTTTAATTTTCCTCTTCTATTTCTCTCCTTCGAGACCCATGAATCTTAATTGGGAAAAAAAAAATTTACTTTTTCCTATAAGTGTAATTTCTTTTTCTCTCCTTCTCAGCCATAAACTTTTCTGCTTTTATGACTTGTGACCAGGTACATCATATCACCCGCGGTATCTGTGATTGCAGACTCTTGCTTTTGTGAATGAGCCTAGAGTCAATAGCCGTTCAAGTTGATAATGAAGATGATGTGACAAATACTTTCGTGTTAATATACTCTGACTATCATATTTGCCAACATTACGTAATAAATTGTAAAATTTGCATTATATCTATAAATGATTAAATCGGTATTCTACTTAAAGATTTAAACTGATATAAAATGATGAGATAAATTATCTTATTAATCTACATATAAATTTCTCTTTAATTTTCCTAGAATTCTCCGCAAATCAGAGAAATCCTTTACATGATGAGTCAATAATTGGTTATTATGATCATTTGTTTTTATTTTGTTAAATTTTCTTATAGGAAAAGAGTTGCCAAAATCAGTGGCTTTCGCTTGGCTGGAAAAGAAAAGGAGAGGGAAGATTCAAGGGGTCAAAGAAAGGGTAGTGCACTTTAATGGCACAGTCAATATGCAAAATCTCTTTTTCTGATGTGACTGCTGAGGTCCTCCAAGACTTCACCTCTCCTTTTCAGAATCTTCTCACCCATCCTCTCTCTTTCTCCATATAAATCTTCTTCATTATTTGTGTGCGGAATACATGGAGAATATGTATGAAACACCCACCGGTATATATATAAGAGGATGGACCATTGAATTGGATCGAGGAGGCAACTTTTTTTATTATTATTACAAATGAGGTTCATGAGTCTCTTGTATGTCTAATAACTAATAAATAAGTATGAATAGTCCTATCACGAGAATAAAATTTGCAACCTCTTGATTGACAGGTGAAGACACGTGTCACTACTCTACACTTCTTTCTAGTTGAGAAGGCAACTTAGCTTAGCCAAAGCTTTAGCTCTATCGGCTGAACTTGCAATACCAAAGCTTGAGTTAGTACGTATATTTCCTCTAGAGAAGTGGAGCTAGCTCAGCTTTTTGGTCAACTCGATGTCCATCGCTGGTAATAAATGAGAGATTCGAACCTAACAAAGCTCGAGATTGGAGATCGAAATCAAGCTCTCATCAAGTTTAATTAGTATACTATTTAAACTAACTTGGAGATGAGGTATATATTTTGTAGTTTAAAGAACATGCAGTTTTTCATCTTCATGTTTCTTTGTCCTGCTAATATAAAGCTGAAAGAACATGTAGTTCAACAACATTCGAGAAGTATTTCAATAATTAGGTACATGACCCTTCTGTTCATATTGATGTCGATGTGCCCGAACTCAGCTGACTCAAGCACCAAGCTCCGATCGAGCTATCGGTTTGATTTACATAGTAGCTCATGAGCAGTATACAACATAGAAGAAATTTATGTTTGGCATATGACCAGCTTCTCATCTCGATGTTTAGCGAGCTCGAGCGTCGACTTAATTATAGCGCTCTACGATTATCTTGTATGACTCAGTTCGTATTTAGCCCGTGAGTATATTATATATCTCGCTTTCAATCCCTATTCTAATATATAAACTTTTGAGACAATAAGGGCCCGGGGGGGAGTGCCCCATATATGTGCTGCCCCCAAAAAAGTGAAAGGGAAAGATTTCTGGGGGAAAGAGAGGATCGGACCGGTTTAGAATGAGGAATAAGTGCTCGAGAGAATAAGGCATCAAATGAGGGAAAAAGCCATAACAAATTTTCTCGGTACGATATTATTAAAAAAAAAAAGATTTTCTTGGTATGAGATAAAAGTGAATACGAGTGAGCTAAGTCCAACTATGTGATTGTAGATATGGGGATTGGTCACTGAAATATTATAGTTTTATGCCCATGCACTTAGCATGTTAGACCAAGAAAACGAAAAGAAAAGAGACGCAGTTTCATTGCAGCTTTAATGATGTGGTGTCATTGCTTAAATCATTGCCAGTGACCTTTTGGTGCAGTAGGAGTTTCGCTATTCCCTCTCTCGTGAGAAGTTTCAAGAGGAATTGGTCTAACTGATTTTTTTTTTCGAGTATTTGAACACACGCATTATGGTCATTTTTTTTTGGTTACGGTCTAGAATATTATGTACATTATGTATTTATGTATATTATCTACTTCTTAGGATAGTATCTTATCTTTCCTAGTTGGTTAGCTAGATTTATGGGATATTTCTTTTATGCTGATGCACATCAGTCCATATAAGGACGTTCATATCAATCAATACAATAGACAATCATCCATTCATTCAATCATCTCTCTTCCTCATTTACCTTTGTTTCTCAATATGGAATAATTTTATCTACCAATGTATCAGATTACAAGTCTTGGAATGTCGAAGCCCCATTTGGTAATTTCACATTGTCCAGGTGCAATAGGTAAAGTTTTAAGTAAAGAGGGTATAACACAATAACGCACGCTTTTACCTGGTAATTAAAAGATTTTACATTTCGGTATACACATCATAGGACTGTGCCCATACCCCTTTATTAATTAACTATTAAAATTAAAATTTTATTTTGTTGTATTAGATTTAAAGACCTTTTTTATAACCGAAAAAAATAACACGAGCATCATGATTTCTTCTAGTCTATCAGGAAAGTGATGACCCAATGGTGAAACTCGGACGGCAAAAAAGGTAGGCTATATACACGAGGCGGGAGAATAGATTAATCACGACAAAAGAAAAGAGAAGCCCGAATCACAAAAGGATAAAAAAAAAAAAGAAAATAAAAGCGCCTAGCACTACAATTGGCGAATTACACTGTTAAGGTAGATAGAATTTTAACAACAGTGTAAGGCTCGGACACCTACTAGAAGCACTTTGTGGCTATAGCTAAGTCTACTTCCAAATAAATATTAGGCACAACCAGTAAGTTCAAGATACTCGGGGGTCTAATCGATTAAAAAAAACAGAAACAATGCAGCAAACCTATATGTTTTCCATCTTTTTTTTTATTATTTGTTTTCCACCTACGATGACGCAATCGAAGATCTAGCTTCAACTTTTTGACAAAACTCTCTAGGATTTATAGATTTTTCTTTCCCCCCTTCTTTTTGACCACAAAATCATTGGGCTGGTGTTTTCTCAAACAACCCAAGCCTATAATCAGCCAACCTTGACTTGTATGCAGACTTCTTATATTCAAACCATGTGAATTCTTTGTAATGGCTCTCTTCTCCTTCCTCCATCAAGGACGGTATTGGTGTGATGCTCTCGTCAAGAGGTGGCCCCCCGAAGAAGATCATCGAGACCCTCGATTTCGTGTGATCGGCTAACACCCTGTGCTTCACGCTTTTGAATCTCCCATTTGTCAACACCTGAAGAATATATAATATATACCGAGCCAACATATGTGGAATCAGTCTTTCTTCAATTAAAAGTACAAAAATTAGGTAATGAGTGTATCTAATCATAAAGGAAAACATAAAGGGAATATATATATATTAGAAAAAAAAAGTCATCATCGTAAATCAAAGAGGAGTCTAATTTAATCAAAAGGTCCACCTAAAGCAGAGCCTCTAAAGAAGCTTCGTTGCAGAATCCTAGGAAATTAAGTACAACCTTAATTAGATAGTATCTAGTTATGATCTATTCACATCCTTTGAAGTTATTAGGTTTGAACATCCATTGATGTGAGATATAATAATAATAATAATAATAATAATAATTAGATGCCGAATACAATAATATGAAAAGAGCATCCTCTCAATGCGAATACAAGATAATCCAATTCCTTTTGTTTTTTCTTTTCCCCACGAACGGTTACAATCAATTTCGAAATTTATAATATTATATGCACCTTGACCGGGTCCCCCCAGCGGGTTCCTTGCAATGGTGGAATATGTGGCCATTTCACATACACCAATCGTGCAAGAAGACTTTGTCCGGCATCCCCGGAAAACAGGCATATGCTCAAATATAGATATCGAAGTCTATGTAATTATAACTTCCAATAAACGGTTCCTAAGAAGAGCTCAAGTTATAAACATTTATATTGTTACACATAATCGGAAACTTATATGTGATTTATATGTGTGTACCTGGAGCGAGTCGCCGACAATGATGAAGAAGGACGATTGATCAGGGGGGATCGTGACCCATGACCCATTCTTGAGGCAGATCTCAAGGCCGGAGGTATTGTTGGATTGGAGCACGGAGATGATTTGAGGGTCAGTGTGCTCTCCGAACCCTATCAAATTCCGTCCACTCGCTGCCACCTCCCAGTGGTCCGGGCATGGAGGGTAGTGGTTCACTCTGAAGCACGAGTCGCTCTTCTCGTTCCTCAGCAGCCTGCTCGTCGGACCCTCGTTGTTACGACCTTCCTGATCTGTCATTGTTAAGCCCAAGCCTTTCTCTATCAGTTCAACGACTTCGACGGCCAGCGTCTTCACTTCTCTCACGTAATCATCCACCGCGGCTCTGCAGTTTTAATTAAGCGTATTTATTATTTTAGAAAATGAAAATAAATTTTGAAAATTATTTTTTAGAGCCGACATTGGACGTAATGCATATTCACTTCCAGAGGAAGACATAAAGCTGTAAGAGTCCATTTTTTAATTTAAATATTTATAAATAAATCTTAATAAAAGATAAAAAGAAAATTTTCAGACTGATAACGACATATGCGTATGTATATTCGGATAAAAATAGGTCCAAAAAGTGGGAAATTATAGGTGGAATAGTTGCTAAAGTCGGAACAATTTTCATAAAAGTGGCCTGGGAAGTCGGTACAGCTCAAAATCAAAAAGCAGCTGTGCAGTTATTTCGTAATTATATTAGGTGTATTTCAATCATATTTAACAAATTTTAAAATAACTCATTATTTTCAATTGGTCCAATTGCTTTTGGAACAGCAAGAATGATTTTTTGGTGAGATTACGATGTGTACTCGACCTATTGATTAAACTTAATCCAGGTTTTGACGACAATTTGGCCTTGCTATACTTATAATGAATTTCAATAAAGTCTGCTCACTGAGACCTCGCAAGCCGTTGTTTTTAATTACTGAATTTTGTGATAGAAATATGCAAGGATACTCGGCTCTATAGGAAGTATATAAGGATTGTGATTTTATTTATGTATTTATTTATATTTATCTTGTGAAAGGATTCGGAGTTATTTTACCGGAACAACGGCTGGTTTTCTTGTAAGAAGGAGAGCAACCTCTGAGAGATAGCATTGGTGTCGGGACTGGCGGAGAGAATTAAGTACTCAACCCACCCGACATCCCCATTCGGTCCGATCCTCTTGCTCCCATACCCGAACGGGTCAGGAGGTCCGGCTTGGTTCTTCTCGGATTGTGGCTGGTGGAAAAACTTTAGTGACTGGGCCAGCAACCTGTTTATCAGTTCGAGGGGGACCGCGTGATTGACCACCTTGAAGAACCCAAATTCCCCGCAGGCTCTCACGAGGTGGGCACCTGCATCGGGGTTGGACAGGTTGATGGTTGGGACCCCAGTGAACACATTAGTGGTGGACTTGTAGGTTTTGATCGGGGTGAAGTGGTCGAGTACTGCCTGAGATAGGACCACCATGGTTCGAAGGTGGCAGGCACCGTGGAAGAGGAGGCGGTAGCGGCGGTGCTGACGGGTTTCCTAGATTGGTTCCCAGTAAGAGAGGAATATGATCGATTGACACAAGAAGCTAATGCATGAGAAGGGAAGGAGGGGAGGAGGGAGGGAGGATGAGGACGTTACTTCCCTATTTATAGAG
Source organism: Punica granatum (assembly GCF_007655135.1). Taxonomy (NCBI): domain Eukaryota; kingdom Viridiplantae; phylum Streptophyta; class Magnoliopsida; order Myrtales; family Lythraceae; genus Punica; species Punica granatum. The sequence continues at coordinate 9,129,455 of NC_045133.1, forward strand.
GGAAAACATTGTTCTTTACAAATTTCCGTCAATAATTATTTTTTAAAATTTATTATAATCAATCACAGAAATATTAAATAATTCGAAAATTAATCAAAACTAAATGGATTTATTTCTTGTACTAAATAATAGAATTTTCAATTCCATTTCCTCTTCTTCTTTTTTCTTACTAATTTTCAAACACATTAAGTTTACGAGGATATTTATTTAATTAAAGTCCTAATTAAATATTCTCGTCACCGCACGCAGTGAATAATATTGGCATAATGTTACCCAAGAAATGGTCAATCAGCAACAAAATTTTATATGTGATTCGTCAGTTTCAACATGCAATTTCAATCATAATCTAACACAATATCCTGTGGACCCCGTAAATATTATAATTTTTATTTTCATGGGACAGTTCAATGTAAGTAGCTTATGCCACCTTTGATGCGTGACAACCACTTAATTCTTTTTTTCGTCAATAGTAACAGCATCGATATTTACGTGGAACACATATGTACGCAGTACTAGTCGTATATTAATGGTATGTTGCCATATTTTCTTGCATTTATTTTGTATTTATCATTTAAGCTCGATTCTTAGGACGGTTTTACGCAACTTGCAGACTTTTCTCTTTTGGGATAATTTATTGAATTATTTATACATTGTAAGAACTTCTTTCACGAATGCAATCTGAGGAAATTGCTCGACGTCGGCAATTTACATACAGCTTCTTATGAATCTATTCTGGTCCCACTCCAGCCCTCAACTTTATGGTTTTTTTTAAAAAAAAAATTATAATTTTGACCAATGTTATAAATTATGCTTTTAAACAAATACAGATTTTCTATGGTAACCCTTTATCACCGTGACTGGGTTTACATTTAGTTATTTTTATTTTTTATAATTATTGTGCCCCTCACCATAAAATTTTTGTAATTTGAATAATTCTTTCTTTAGGTGGAATTGCATTTCGTAACATTGTTTCTCTTTGATTCCTCTCTCTTCCTCTCATTTTTCTATTATGCGTCACATGATATCTGAAAGATAAAAAAGCCCCGATCAATCCAAGTTTGAGCTGGATGGTTCATTAAGTGGTAAAATTCTCCCAATTATAAACCTTTTTTCTCCATTCATAATATATTAGAATTTGAAAATTTACTTATAAATGACAAACACCGAATGATCTGAATAAATTAAAACCATGTTGGTCCTGTCCCACTCATTTTGCTTTCTACGAAATTGGCAATTCAATGCACAAGGAGGTGCAACCTTTGCCGTTATGGCAAGATTGACTCCCATCTAATTATTCTTTAACTATTATTTATATCTTTTCAAATGCTATTTGCTTTTTTTTTCTCTCTCTTTTCTCTTTTTATAGTTTAAACAGAATAAAGAGGACAAAGAAAAGAGAGGAAAGAACATTTCAGAAACGAGACCACATTATATGCTTTGATGGCATAATTTCATTTTTGTTTCATGCGTGTTGTGTGTTTGGTGCTGTGGGGTCTCATGCCATATTCTTGAGGTCCTCCATAGTGACCATTTAAGAGAGAGACGACCCCATTACTCATCCATTGAAATTATGGACCATTTCAGTGAAGTAACCAGTTATACTCTGTCTTCATCAAGAGGCTCACATTGTCTCTATAATTAGGTAATACATACACCTGTATATATACATACACATATATATATAATATAATTAAACATCAATGACTTCACGTCGAAAAAAGTAGAGGTAGGAATGCTCCATATATGATGCCACCTTTGCGTGCATTATTTGATGTTTTCCTCTTGTTCATCTATGACCATTGCAAGTCAAGAGAAAACGAAATTCTATTTCCTTTTTGTTTCGTAAATTCCCTCTCTCTGCAGATTGAGTAGTAGTGTAGTCCATGTCCAACTTAAAAGCTTTCCTTTTAATAAGTATATCTAACTTAAAAACTACATAATTAGATGAGGATAAATTATATCATATTATAAGTTTTTTTTTTCACCAAACAACATATTTTGCTTCATATTTCACCAAATAGCACAGAAATTTTGAACTTTTTTAATCATATAGCATACTATCAATTTTCTGTAGAAAATATGTCAAAAGCGAACATGGCACTATTTTTTTTTTTACATCCTTGCATGTGGAAGGCGTAAAATTATGTTAAATGATGTCAATTTTTCGAAAATTGTGCTACGACATGCAAAAAAAGGCTTAAAACACATGCTATCTTGCGTAACTCTTTATAGACGTGGCATTCGCAGTTAGTCGCCTCTTGCACACTTGGGTGCCAATGGCGGCCTTCTGTCACTATTTTTTTTTCCCTTTTTCAGAAAGTTGATGTTGCGTTATATGGTAGATTAATTCAAAATTTTCGTGTTATTTGAAAAAATTGAAGTAAATTATGTTATCTCGTGAAAAGAGTTAAAAAAAAACATATTGTATGGTGTAATTTATCCATAGATAAGTAATGGCTTGTTTATCTATCAATTAACATTCCTCACGTGTTCAATAGCGTGAAGTTAATTAAGTGGGAGCTATATACGAGGACGGTGTTTTCAAACCTACTCCTACTCCTATACCATGTGAAAATGTGAAATTATGTAACTGTCTATTCTAAAATACTAATTTTATCAAGTTTGAAGTAGTTTATAGTCTATCTATATTATAACTGGTGAAATTATCATATTAGACCAAAGAAATCGTGGAATTCATTTGTCTCATACACCCTGATAATCTTGAATCTTAGCGCACTCTTGTCATGTTAAACATGTTGATTAAAATTAAAGCCCGCCATCAGCGATTGATTATGAGATGGATATATTAACTCTCTTCACTCTTGGACATGCTAAGACGAAACCATAGTTCGAGCTTTAAATGGCTTGCGCGGATGATTTGAGTCAGTATGAGTTGTTATTTGCAACTAAGTGCACAAATTGATGGAATCTATGTTAAATTCAAAGGTGCTAAATCTTATAATTGGAACAATCTAATCTTCGCCCTTCCGATATACCCAGATTCCTCTATAATTTCCAATGTGGCATTACGGCTTTCGTCATGCTAAGTGTATTCAATAATAAATTGCGTTTTCACTTGCTAAATTTAACCTCACACGGCGGTGGCCATTAAAAGGTTTTATAGATTAAAACTCTACTAGTATGTATGCCTCTTATTTAATTAATTCAAAGCAAAACCTTCAATATCATTCTAGCCCAAACGTGAGAGAGAGGTACGTAATATAATATATAAACCATGCATTCATAAAAAAAAATGCTGACAACTTAAAATTACATGTAAAGTGATCAATTGATTCCTAAAATGTGGAACAAGTATCAAAAGAGAGAATTTAATGAAAAAGAATTGAAATAGATCTACGCAACTTTTATGCAGTAGGTAATATATATATTTTAAGAATATCATTATCAATGTTTTTTTCTCCAAATAAGAGATATTCATAAATTTGATAAAAGAATAAGAAAAGTGAAATCAAGAGACACGGAAAGTTCAACCAGTGAGGATCGAATCCGAGCTCTTTTGGTGCTGAGTTGACTTACCACTACACGAAACTCCATGTGTCAATTTTACAGCTTAAAGCTCTATGTGACATCAAATTCAACTTTTGAAACATTGTAAATTTCCTTTTTTGGGATATATACATAATCATCCTACCCATCAAATTATTATAACTTGTATCACGAAAAATGAAAAATGATTATGTTTTTTGGTCTCACAACTTATGTAAATGAGCTGCCATTGCCACCGTTCGCCCACAGAATGATGGAGAAGTCCTCCGTCCATATCATGATGATCATGACTTTGCATTTCTAGGGGAGATATCAAGAAGAAGGAAAAGAAGTGACAATGATTGATAACAACATATGTTTTTCCCCCATCAAAAAAGAGAAAGAGATTGATTGCAACACAAGAAGCTGTATCACTCTTTAGAGATACGTATATCAAATAAACCTTGAGATTTCTGTTTTCCAAGAAATATTTAAATAGTCTTTTTTTAAAAAAGAAATTGATTCTTTAGTATCACTCTCAAAATTGTAGTATGTACTACTGTAGTGTAATTTTTTTTGATTGTAATGCATACTGTAATAGTGTGAAATTTTAAGATATTACAACCATCTAATCTAAAAAATTAATTTTCTTAGATATAATGTGCTTTATTTATTTATTATTGAATAAGTAGTACATGCAATGCGACTTGCAATTAGATTTATATAGTTAAATTTGGATTGTTAGTCCTTATTAAATATAAGAAAAATTAGCTTTGAACATTTAAAGTCTTTATTTTTCATTTGTCCCCATTCTGTTAAAATATAATCATATTTTCAATTGAAGGAAAATAGGGGCCTCAGCGCCGCCCACTGCCACAGCCAAGATACTCGATGATGTTCGAGGACTCCGATGACCTCGGCTGGCGGGCACTAGCTAGCTAGTTGTGAGGCTTGGTGATTCCACTTACCCATATTAGAGATTTTTCTTTTCCATATATTTTTTTTGCGATCAAGGGCGGGAGCCTTACCGCAGGCCATCACTCGTCCAAGGTCGCCGAAGCCATCAAACAAGGCTGTCAACCTCAGCTGTGGTGGCCAGCTCGATGCATTCACCTGCTCTCATTCCTTAATGCTCCCTCTCGTTGAATCCATTTAAGAGATTATCAAATCATTCAAAAACATGTTGGTTTATCTGAAACTCTCAATCCTATTGTCTCTGATTCGCATATATCTTTTTCCTACCAGTAACTTATATATATCTCAACTGAGTTTGATGGAAGCTTTGGAGAATTGATGTTATGATTATGAGGGAGATTTTGTCTCTTTTCCTGGTTGTGATGCAGGTTCATTTGAAGGGAATTAATTTGCCTGGAAGCGCTGAAATTCAATATGTTGCTCATGACTTGGGTTGCTGGCCGGCGGTGTGAACGTGAAAAGAGTGCAAAAGAAGGGGGAAAAAAAAATAAAAGAAACTCTGATTTGCTGCAGTGGGTGCCCTTGCTGCCGGTGACTGACCCCTGGCTGAGGTCACCGGAGCCCTCAGACATCTCCAGTGACCTCGGCGATGGGGTATGACGCAGCATCGACGCCCCTATTATCCTAGAACGGAAATATATATATATATATATATATATATATATATATGTAAAAGTATGGTGGCAAGGATAATGAATGACAGCTTTTTTTGGGTTACAAATGACAGCTTTTAAATCATCAAAACTAAATCTTTTACATTTAATAAAAAATGAAGATTGAAATTTAATTCTATAAATCTAATGGATCACATCGTACGCAGTACTGTAGCACACTTCTTTAGAAACTACTGTAGAAACACCCGGCGGGAAAAAAAAAGGAATAAAACCCCTTTAGTGATATAAATGTTTTTTTTATTTCTTTTATAAGGGAGATCTAAGATATAGTATAATGATAGAAAATGCAAAGAAAATACTTGTGAGTATTAAACTCAAGGACTTTGTTGTTGAGTCCACTTTCTGTCATAACCATGATTTTATATATATATATATATATATATATATATATGAAAAATATATGAGGTGCTTCTGCAATTTTTATTATTCTGAAGATACCATAGTCTTCTCATGACTTTTCTTTGCATCCTTTCAAGTTCGTTACTTTCGATAGCATGCTTTCATAATACTTATATTTAGATTCTCTCTTTATCATTAATTTTTGACACTTTTTCCCTTGTATCCATCTCAACCCAATCAATTGTATCGCAAATACGTTTGTCCTATTTTTCATATCGATCTATGATTTCAAAACTTCACTGCATCTATGTCTGTCGCTTATCGATTTCACACAGTCTTTGTCTTATGCACACTTTCACACTTTCAATAGTAAAAATAAAGTATGAGGTATTTTTTCAACTTTTCTTCCCATTTTTCCTTTAGTTAATTAATGATATTACAAATTTGTCGCGTTTTATAATTAATAAAACCAAATTAACTCTTGAAATCATTGTACCTTTTCTTAAATGCCCCACTCATTGAAACAATAAAAGCGAAATAACTTTTCAAACAATATTTGAAGAGGCCCTTCTAAATAAAATTCTTACATCACTTAATTTTTTATTTTTATTTGAAAATTATATCTTCTTTAGTAAAAACTAAAAATTAAAGGTTCGATCAAAAAATAAAGAGAGTTATAATTTAGTAAGAAGAAAATTTAACGGTTAAATTAGTATATATAAATTTAATCATCAAATACTATTTAATATTTGGTAAAATATGATTTTCTAGTGAAAGGATGTGATTGCTAAAAGGATGCGACTATTCAAAAAGCTGTATTTATTTCTACTGTATATAACTTTCAGTCCTCAAATAGACACATGAAAATTATTTCAACTTCCTTATCCCTCTAAAATTTTTCCCATAGATTGTTCGTTAAGAAGTCTTAAAAAAATTCACGACGTAGTTCATTGACTTTCAATTTTAAATGTTTTTATCTTTTTTAGTACTTATCCCAAATGAAAATTGAGAAGAAATTAAAATATGTGATTTGCACACAAAAAAATATTAGCAATAATTATTTATTACTTTCGAGATAATTGTTTACAAAGAATTTGAATTATAAGTATTAGATGATTTTTTTTGTTAGTTTGGTTTTCTCTCATTTTTCTTAAAAAGCTTTCACTTTTTTTGCTCTTGATTATCATGATTTTAATCATGCTTTTTGCTAAGGCTTTTTTATACTAATTAATTTATTGCTCTTTTTTTTTCCTTATTTTATAACTTATTATATGTGCAATACAATAAGAATATTAAATTACTAATGTACTTAACATGATATTTATTATGATTTCTTTTTATTAAACATTAAACTTGAAATTTTTTTTCTTTTATTTCGTAGCTACTTCAAAAGTTCAATAAATATATATAGTTTGGTGATGTGCAATATTAAAAGATTATTCCTTCACTTCTTATATTAACCTTAATTTCTTAAAGTAAAATGACTTAATTTTCGCAAAAAAACTGAATTAATTATTTATAATTTTTTATTATATCAGTTGTGTTTTATATAAATAAAAATTATCAATATACATTAACGATATTAAGTAATTTGATTATCATTGATATGGTATCTTTAAACCAATCAATAAGATTATTAATGATGTTATATAATTAATTATATAGTTTTCGAATGAAATTTAATTTTTATATATATGGTCGGCCCGTGATCATATAGTTTACATATCATTATCCATATGCTAGTGGACCCACCATTTATGTGGCTTTTACATATTTATTGATACTTTTTCATACAGTATGATAAAGTGGGATTACGAAAGAATTTCTTATATTTTCTCATATATATATATATATATATATATAGACATTTGCATTGCATTACATTATCCCGTTTTCGGTTTTGTAAATATATATCAGATGGAAGTTTTACGCATATGACTTCGTGCAGCATTCGAATATGTTCATTTTTAGTATCTATCTTTCTGATTATAGGCCTGAGAGAGACGAATTAAATTATTCTTTTTTTCGGCGGATAATTATTCTTTATTATTTGAAAGACGCCAAATCCGACATTTAGATGAAAAATGGTAAATGTTTGTGGAGAACAAAATAAAAATTAAGCGGTTAGCTTTTATGGTGATCTTCTAATTAATAATTATACACACTTAGCGATATAAAAATCGTATATGCTAAATACACTCCACTTTTCCTCGATGTTCAGTCGGATATATGTCCGTGAATTTCTACAAGAGCAGTGAGATATGATCTAAGAAGATGAACTTTTTTTATTTTATTATGAGTAATATAAGATGATAAACTTGCGCATGCCTTGATTGGTCCCGTACCTGTCCAAATAATAGATTTAGGCTTATTATATCAAAGCGACAATTCTCATTTATCATTTAACACACTGTATTGCATTTAGGCCTAAATACTGATAATGCTCAATGTACTGGACCAATGTGATAGGAGGTATCGGCAAGCACATAGATTCAAATTCAGCTTTGATCTTACCACACGATCAATGACCTTGAATAGTCAATATCAACTATTCTAAAAAAGTTAGTCTTACCTAATTGAAATTGGAAAATTCTGGCATGCGACACTAAATAATGTCCCACCACAGTATCCCATGGTGGGACATGTACTTTTTTTACCATTTAAGTATTAAAACTTACATTTTAACACTTAGTTTTTTAATCTTGTTACAATATCATCTTATCACATTCCAATACAATCAAATATGTTGGATTAATGATATATCACATGTAGACGTCGACACGTGTCACAATTAATACCTGACCCTTTAACTATTCATATCCGAACCACGATAAACCTGACCCGACTTTTTCGAACCAAACGGTCTTTCAAGAAAATTGGTTTAACACAAAGCCGTTCATAATTAAATCAGCTTGGGTATATCGGTTTGATTTGTAGACTCGATTTAAGCATTTAGTTATTCTTCTAAAACAACATTGTCGGCCATGGCATCCATCATCACTGGAGAATAGAAAGGCGAACTTAAGTTTTCATTTGAAGAATTATAACCAAATGAAATAATACATAATCAAGAGAACCAAACGAATGAATTTAGTAAACTTATCATTAAGTTTCATGAACGATTTATGTCCGGCCATGCTCCTACGTGCTAAAGTTGACCGTTGGTGATTGTCTTGTTGTGCAGTTGGACGAAGATCGGAGTTGCACGAAAACACCATGGCGGAACGCAAATTTATGAAACGACAATGAGATTGTGGAAAGGAAAGGAGATTATTGCAATAAGGTTCCACATATTTTAAAGACGATGAATGCCGTCGTCGATGGCGACTTCCAGTGAACGAATGGATGCCTTTTCTTTTCAGTTATCCGAAAAAAAATCCGAAAAAAATATAACTTCCCTAATTTAACTTCCTAAAAATGGAATGTTAGGTTATATGGGGATCACTATCCCAAAAATTATGGAATTAAAAAAGTAAATTAAATTTAGGAAAATAGGTAAAAAAATATGAAAAACACGATTCCTCTAACCGTACAATAACTCATTGTTATCATTTTAGTTAGATTTGCTTAAGCGGATTACAAAATTGGCCAAGGCCAATATATAAATATAGAAACTTATTAGTTTTTCATTAGGGTCCTCTTCACTAATACTTTTGCTTTCATTCCTAAAGAAATTTATATTTTAAAGATTATTTATAGCACAAAGGAGCTCTCACAGACATGATAACTAGCTTGAGCCAATATAAAGAAACAAAATAAAAGTTAGTTTTGTTCCAAATATTTGTTTGTATGGCAAGTCATTCAATCAACCAAAATCAATATTGCTCGAAGTTTTTAACAATTACTCGATGTTATTCCTTTAGTTGATTTGCTTAACTAGATTGTAAAATTGGTCTATGCCAATATATAAATATACAAACTTATTAGTTTTTCATCATGATCCTATTCACTGATACTTTTATTTTTTCTCCTAAAGAAATTTATATCCCCAAAACTATTTGTAGCACAAATGAGCTCTGACAGACAGTATAATTAACTTGTACCAATATAAATAAACAAAATAAAAGTTAGCTATATTCCAAATATTTGTCTAAATCAAATGGTTGTCATTATTGCTGCATTCATCAACAACCGAGACTATAAATAAGAATAGAATATGAAGGTCGGGCTTGACAACTCATTCAATCGACCGAAATCATTATCGCTTGAAGTTTTTAACAATTACTCGCTGTTACCCCTTTAATTAGATTAGCTTAATTGAATTATAAAATTGGCTTAGGCCAATATATAAATATATGAACTAATTATTTTTTTTATCGGTTCCTCTTCACTGATACTTTTATTTTTCCTCCTAAAGAAATTTATATTCCTAAGACCATTTATAGGCTTATAGCACAAATAAGCTATAGCAGACAAGACAATTAGCTTGAACCAATGATATAAAACAGTTTTAGAAATAAAAATTAACTCAATTAATGAATGAAATATCCTTGGAAAATATCAACTTATCGGACAAAAGTTGCAAAATATCCCTCAATATTAGGGAATAACAAAAGAAAATTACCGTTGTCCAAAAGAAAAAATGATTGGAGTTCGGGAAAAAATGAGAAAGATTAACATGGCCGACCTTTGAAGAACTCTTCGAGGATACTACGGGAAGCCTTGAGCCACGGCGCGGTTTAACGAAGTGAAACAAAACGTGTTAATAGGAATTGGCCATCGTAATCCACACTAGTTTCCGATCACAATGGCGGGACGTCCAGCACAAGACTCTTTTCATATTGAAAGCATCGCGAAATCGATGAGGGAGCTTCAATTTTGTTGAACAAAATTTTCAACTAGATACAAAGAAATGTGAAAACCGTGTTTATGGAAACAATTTGATGATCGAAATGGCCGAAACCTCCATATCAATTTCCAGATGATGATCGAACGTGCTGATCGGAATTGAAAATGATAGAATGAACCAATGAAAAATCGTAGAAATTGGTTAAAAAATGATAGAATGAACCAATGAAAAACCAAACAAATCGGTTGAATAAATAAGACCAAATCGGAGGCAAAAAACCAGACTATTAGTTCGGTATTGGTCCAATTAATTAGGGTCGGGTCTGGCCCATTACCCGATTACATTTTGTCTCTCGTGGGGACACATGTTGCCTGTGATTAGGCCACATGTTGGATGAGTGAGGGACGAGTACAAATTATTTTGGGCAAAAACCGCTAAATGATTAGTTGAAGGACTATAATTTGAGGGGTAAAATATATAAATTATTAGTGACCAAGATTTCATGTTAAAATATCTAATAAATAGGATTAGTGTCCCACCGTAAGACATTATTTATTGTCCCATGCTAGAAGCGCTCATTGAAATTTTGGCAAAAACAATATTGAAATTACAATTTATTGGGTATTACTTGTCAACTTGTGTAAAACCTCTATATTTAAACGTGATATTATGTAGGAAGCTTCTCCTTTTTCTTTGTTACAAGTGGGTAAAGCCTTCAATGAATCAGATTTCACGAACCAAAAGAAAAAAAACTAAAAAAAGAACATCTTAAATTAGACCATATCTTCAACCTTCTGGATTTGCATAAAAGCTGTAAATTATTAGTTGTAACATAGAAAAGTGATCGAGAAATCTCTTTGTTAGGCAAGAAAGAGACAAATATATCTCGGTTAGTGCCAATTAATCAAAATTTTCAAGGCCGATTTTCATTTAAATTATTTATTAGTTGGGCATTAGAGGGTGGCTGACCTTTCCAAGAATGGGGACATCGAAAGAAGGGTAGCATGAAATGTCATATTTAATGTAGACAAAATGGTCAGAAACGAAAGCGATGTATCCTAGATTTCTTGTGACAAAGATCTTCACTTATCCAACATTGTTTGATTTGAGAATTAATTAGTTCGCTAACATTCATTATGTTGAGGAATCTCATTCCAGTCGAAAATGATGGCCTTCTATTTGTCTGACTGATGAGAAAATCTTAAATGATTCTTTATTATAGTAACATGATGAGAAATAATCAATTAAATTATTCATTATACAAATTCATGTTCTGTTACCTATATGATAATAAGGACATTCAATTGTTTGCAGGAATACAATTCGTATTTCATCATCATATCACGAGGGAGGACCACGAAAGATTTTTTTGACGTGACATCATATCCTTTCATTGTTCACACAATGGGAACCCGGCAAAGTCCACAATAAATAAACAGTAAATAAAACATTGTAATCAAGACTAATATTCAAAGGAAAAAAAGCGTCTTTTTAAAAGCATATAATATTCATTAAATGAGCTCATCGTTAATAGATATTCTCTATAAATAAATTAAAAAGCAGATCCGAAGTTGTGTCAGAAATTTATGCATTCATATACGAAAGGAAATTTCATATCCTTAGTTTGAAGTTACTGGTGAATTGCATTTAAGATGATTATTTTATAATTAATTATTCTCTTAATAAAGGATATAACTATCATTCTCATGCAATTTGAGAATATTATATTTACAATTTTACATGTCCACATATGTTTATATAAGAACATACAGAACGATAATACGAGTTCGTATTATCTACAGGGACCCCATCTACTAATATATATAGTATGGCTTTAAATTCAATTAGAAACTCGATTGTCACAGTTACTTATTTTCAATTTGTGGAGAATAATCCATCTGTGAATATTATTAGTAATATTCACATAAATATATTCATAAATTATAAAAGGATATCATAAATATTAACAAGCGATCAGTCAACCATAAATATTACAATACTCATATGAATATATTCATAAATTATAAAAGGAAACCGTAAACGTGAACAATACTCATGTAAATATATGTTCATCTTTGACCTGCACCACTATTTTTACTTCCAGTCCAATATATGTTTCAAAGATTGTTTGGACGAAGATATTTAGAAAAGTCGAAAAAGCTAATGACTGTAACTCACGAGCAGATGAAAAGGGTTCAATAGGGTTGGCCGCCTCAGTGCAATTTTTTTCTTGGAAAAGGACTCGAATTCGATTCACCCTAAAAACATGCACCAGCTCATACATTGCCACTGCCTCCGACGAATGTGCAATTCCTTGTTAAAAAAAGCTTGAGAAAATTTTTGGTGGATTATAAGTAATACTCTTTCAGCTATTTCAAGATTTTCTGTATAATTCTCTTAAGACTTTAAAATTTAAATTATAATATATATAATATATATGGTTTAAAATAAAAAATAAAATGCAAAGTCCCTCGTGGCCCTCTAGAGAGCTTCACTCATAGACCTGGTTTAATCTATGTGGGCGTATAAAGGAAATGTCCAAACATTCTCATGTTGAAAAAAGATGTTAAAATTTCCACTCTACAACATTTCGCTAAAAGTGCATCATGGTAGAGCACAATTCTCAGTCATTAAATTTCGGCTAAATAAACGCAGAAGTTCTAAAACTATGCAAAAAGTTAAAGTGAAGTTCTACATGTATGAGTTTAGCTCAACTAGTTCTAAATGTTTAGACTGTGAGACATTTTCGGCCCGAAACCGTTAACGCTGTTAAATCGGTTCATGTGGTGCCACTTGATTTGTCAATAATATTTTTGTTAATTAAAATCATTAAAAAATCTGGTAAAAAAGACAATTTTTTTTAAAGGGAGAGTGGGAGTCCCACCGTTAGGGGCTCCCCCGCCAACCACCTTCCCCCCGACAAGGTCGCCAGGTGTCTATGGGGGCTCCCTCCCTCACCCACCACAAAGCCTCAGGAGACATCGCCGGGAGAAAGGTGGTCAGTAGTTTCGAATTAACTGTTTCGGACCTAAAATATTTAACGGACTAAACGTTTAGGATTAGTTGGGCCAAATTCATACATTTAGAACTTTAGTTTAACTTTTTACTTAGTTTTAGAATTTTCACGTTTATTTGGCCATTAAATTTCTCATTATTTAGTTTTTTCCGTCCATAATATTTAACTTTTGGATTTTTTATAAGCCTATATTTTGCTTTTGCATGTTCAGCCCAATATATTATAAAGTTATTCCCGAATTCATCATGATACGTGTCCCAATAATATTGTGCCATGACACTCATTACCAAACCAACAAACCGGTTCATAATAACACAATTTATCTATTTAAGGTTTCATAAATTACGAACTTGAAAATAAAATTTTAATTTTTTTTTCAAAAAAAGAGTCTCCTTCGTAGTAAGAAGATGTGTGCGGCTGTGTGTGGAGGTGCTTGGGTGGGGGCCTCTGGAGCTGGCCACCACCACCTCAGGCGAAGAGAGTTTGGAAGATCCGAACAGTTTTGGTTCCGACGCAAGCCGTATTATCGCCAGAATGAGCTGCCCCCAAGCAGACTGTTTTCTTTATATATACATATACATATATATATATATATATATAATATTTTTGCTGGCCAGTTCAATTGGTAGGACAAGCCCATTAAATTGGTTCAGCTTTCAAGATATGTGATGACTTCTCCTAAGAGCATGTTATCCAACCCCAAAATTTAATCAACATTGGATGCGATCCAATGAATATGGAATCCGACTGAAATATCTGTGAGTTAAGTATATTTTTAATATTCCACATACCTATATGTGATTAAGAAATTGAATGTATTATCGTGGTACATTTTTTAGCGCACCATTATAGAATGGGGTATTTATCTAAAATGGCTCGTGGTTTGCTCGTTTTGTCAAATCTATCATATGCTTTTTTTTGTTAAATCTATCTCATGGTTTACTTTTTGTATCAAATCTATCTTGGCGTTATCTTTTAACGGCCGTGCTGACGTGGCGCCTACGTGACAAGTGTGGCCCACTATCTCTCCACGTGCCACGTCAGCACGGTCGTTAGATGTCGACGGAAAAGATAACGCCGGGATAGATTTGATGCAAAAAGTAAACCATGTGATAGATTTGATAAAAAAAAAGCATATGATAGATTTGATAAAACGGACAAACCATGGACCATTTTAAATAAAAACTCCTTATAGAATTGTCAATTTTGATTCTCAATACTGTAATGAGATTTCTGATATCTCTTTACTTCCATCTTCTCTTATCCTCCACTAGATTCATCTGTCTCCGGTGAAACTAAGGTGGTGTTGATAAATTAAGTATTTAATTAGTTAAAGGATGAAATGTATAGGAGGTGGGGATGGACAATAAAGATAAAAAAAAACTTTTGTGAGAGGAAGAGAGTAATAATAAATGAAAAATGACTTATTTTATTAAGTCAAACACACCTTAAAATAAAAAAATTATTGTGCTAATATGATATACAGTCATATCATTTCTGATTCAGTGAAATTCTATTTTTATCTTCCAAGGAAAAAAGAAATTATATTTTTATCTAATCCAGTTCCCATATATGAATTTGAATCCGAAATAGATAGATAGATAAATCTTCCTTTCATTAGAAGAAAAAAAAAAATTTCCTTCCTTTGAGATGATTCCTTGGATTGTTGAATTTTAACTGATAGAGAATCACAACTGCTTCCCGATGGCAACTTAATATCCCTTTGATTAGATATGGGCCAGCCAAAAAAGTCAGCAAATTCTGCTGAAAGTGCCCATTTCCACTTTCTAGAATTGCATTTTCTCAAAGATTTGCCGGTGAAAGGTGCGACTAACGTAATAGGAATAATTGATCGCGGGTTTGACTTATATCTAAGAGGAATTAAATAATATTTCAACCAGCTTATGATAAGGGGAAAAATGTATAATTGTGTGAAGTACTCTGAACGTTTCGGAAAAAGAATTCTCAACGGATTAATCGTTGTAAAAATAGAGACGTGTTTTCAATGATTTCTTAATATGAGATTATCTTGGCAATATGATTAATGGTCGTTGATCAATAGCCACATAACATAACTCCATATCTTTATTGCATATACCGGTGCAATATATATAAACGTTTTATGAAATACTCGTAACTTTCACATTGTTACTAATATAACACGATCCTTCTGTGCAACTCGGAAGGGAGGGGGGCCGGGGGGGTGTTCGGGAAGATTATAACATACCTGGGCCTTTTCTCGCAAGAGTTCCAATGTTGGGATATATTTTCAATTCGCCACGAGACCCTAATATTTTCGCACAATTATCTCAAGAAAAGGGGGTTAAAGTGACTGGTGTCTTTCCTATTAAGAAAAATTTTTATTGGTCCACCGTGACCCAAATGGATGGAGAAGTGTTGATAGAAAGTTGAACATAATGCAAATATATATTATATTATGTATGGTATGACATTGCAAAACCATTTTACTTTACGTGGTTCATAGTAAAAGTAACATATGGAGAAGTGGAGAGTTCAATCCATTAGATTTGCTAATGTAAGGAATCACGTCATGTTGTCAAAGATTCATTGAATTTGCAAGAGACCATATTCAATATGGAAAAGCGACTTCATATGGTTGATGAATTTTGTTTCACTTAAATTGCATAGTATTTTTTTTTTGTTGGTGAATTGCGAATATAATTGTTTAAAATGAGGTATATTGATATACCTCTACCAGTGAACCAACAAATGAATGATACATGCCCAATTTTTTCAAAAGAATAACTTTAAATAACTTCAAATAAAATATATGTAAATTATTTATTTGATGTCAAATAATTTACTTGAAATAATTCAAATAATTTACCTAGATAGAGCATAGCATTACTTTTCAGCCCGTTGTATTGTAGACTACATGGATTCTGCGAAATGAAAAAGGTATAGAAATACCGGTGAAACTACCTGCACTTCTTGGGTGCCCAAAAAAATGATCTTATTAATGTGGCACATATTTCAGGAAGTGAGGTGTAAATATATATGTATTTTTTTTGTATATTCTGATATTCAGAAATCCAATAGGATCTATTAAATTAGTTCAAGTCAGATTGCCCACTTAGGGATAAATTTCTACTGATTAATTTTTTTTTTCACAAGACTCGAGCCTTAAATCTTATTTAGAAAGAACAAACATCGAATATATATTATTATTTGTAGCTGTAACTATTCTATATTTGTACTTATATTTATATCTCTATATTTATATAATTTATTCATTAATAGATTTACCAAGACCACTTTGGCATGTCTGTTTCACTTTTTACTTTTCATGCGATTTTAATTTTTCCTTTTTAATTTTCAATTTTTTAAACCTTTTATTTCTTTGATTAAGGTCTTTCGATCTTTCTTTATTTGAATCATATTTTTTTTCGGTAGGATACTGATCATATTTTACCTATAAAAAAAAGTTGAATCATATTCTTTTTTTTATTCCGTATATATTTTGCAAACTAATTTAATTTTGAGAAGCCAAATATCATTACTAGCATTTATTGGTTTTAATGGTTCGGTGCCTATTCCTCTTAATTACTGCCTCAGATTTGACTTTTTGCGAAAATGAATAAAATTTACGAATGGGAGATTTTTAACTTTCAGTGAACTGACCAAACTTGGATACTGGATGGTATATAGAAAACAAATTAAATTTTTATATAGCTTCATGTTATTTTTTTGGAAAAATAGCCGCATATAGTACAATTTTTACCTTATTTTCACTTCCTAACAATATTTTAAAAGTTGTCAAGATCTAGCACGAATCACCATTTTATTTTCGGATCTGGCACACCGTTAAACTCCGTCTAAAAACCGTTAAACATCGTTAGACGGAGTTTAACGGTGTGCTAGATTTGAGAATAAAATAGTGATTCGTGCTAGATCGTGACAACTTTTAAAAACGTGCTAGGAAGTAAAAATAAGGTAAAAATTGTGTTACATGAGGCTATTTTCCCTTAAAAAATATTTACAACTCTTTTCGGTGTTTTGATTTTAATAGTTTTTGTAAACCGTACGATCTCAAAACGAGGTGAAACTTTCACCCCTTATTACTTATGTTATTATAAAGCTCCACACAAATTTTCAGATTTTTCTGGATGGTGAATTTTCAGATGAACAATATTTACCTCTTTTTTTGTGTTGTAATTTTGATAGCTTTTTGTGAATCGTCCGATCTCAAAACGAGGTGAAAATTTTACCCCACGTTCCTAATATTATTATAAAGCTCCAAAAAAAATTAAATTTTTCTAGACTGTGAATCTTCAAATAAAAAATAATTACCCTTTTTTTCGGTGCTCTGATTTTGATAATTTTTGTGAACTGTCTAATCTCAAAATGAGATGAAATTTTTTCCCATGTTCCTAACATTATTATAAAGCTCCTCGCAGATTTTCAGATTTTTCTGGACCGTGAATGTTCAGATAAAATATATTTACCCATCTTTTCCATGTTCCGATTTTGATAGTTTTTGTGAATCGCACAACCTCAAAATGATATGAAACTTTTACCCCATGTTCCTGATGTTATTATAAAGCTCTATATAAATTTTTAAATTTTTTTGGATGGTGAATCTTCAGATAAAAAATATTTACCTCTTTTTTTGGTATTGTGATTTAGATAGCTCTTGTGAATCGTCCGATGTCAAAACGAGGTGAAACTTTTACCCCAAGTTCCTGATATTATTATAAAGCTCTTTAAAAAATTTCAAATTTTTTTGGGCGGTGAATTTTCAGATAAAAAATAATTACCATTCTTTTTGGTACTCTGATTTTGATAATTTTTGTGAACCGTCCGATCTCAAAACGAGATGAAACTTTTTTCCCATGTTCCTAAAATTATTATAAAGCTCCTCACATATTTTCATATTTTTTTGGGCAGTGAATCTTCAGATAAAATATATTTACCTATCTTTTCGGTGTTCCGATTTTGATATTTTTGTGAATCACCTAATCTCAAAACGAGATGAAAATTTTCCCATGTTCCTGATATTATTATAAAGCTCCACACATATTTTCAGATTTTTCTGGGTGATGAATCTTCAGATAAAAAATATTTACCCATTTTTTTGGTATTCTGATTTTGATAGTTTTTGTGAATCGTCCGATCTCAAAAATAGCTTAAACTTTTAACCCATGTTCTTGATATTATTATAAAGCTCCACACTAATTTTCAGATTTTTTTTGGGCGGTGAATCTTCAAATAAAAAAAGGAAAAATGGCCTCATATAGCATAGTTGTTAGACGGAGTTAACGGTGTGCTAGATCTGGGAATAAAATGGTATTCGTGCTAAATCGTGACAACTCTTAAAAACGCCCTAGGAAGTGAAAATAAGGTAGAAACTGCGCTTTATGAGACTATTTTTTTTTATCATACACACATTTTACTATAATATTAGAAAGACACGTACATTGCATGTGATTGTTCATTAAAATACTCTTATCATTAAGTCATCATTTTAATATCTAAGATGTATGTTAATTAGATTGTGTAACGTAAAGCCGAAAATGTAAAGATGTGTCAAAATATTAATATCAAATATATTATAATGCATTTTGGATCTAATTTGATCAATTTCACGAATGTCTTCAGTGCTAATTCTAAAGCCCTTATCTTGCCTCCTATATTTTTGAAACCTAAAAGCATTTAAAACTTTCAAAGAACACTTCGTTAAATAAATTGAAAAGAAAATCAAATTGCTGTGATATGCTTCAAGAGACTCCCACTGGTTGAATAGCATTATAAGTTAGAATTAAGATTGAACAACTGTCAACAATGTCTTGATTTTAATTTACCTTTGAAAGGTCAATGCATGGGAAATTATCAGGTGATTTGTGTTGAGATTGATCATAATAAATTGGAATCTATTAAATCATCATGATATCGTGGAAGTATTTTTAACTTCTGTAGCAAATGAAATAATAAATATTAAGAAAACAGACAATATGCCATCATTTTGATGAAGTTTGTCTTAACAATATTTGTTCATCCAGAGCAAACAATTTGCAAATTTCATAAGTATAAAAGAAAAGAATTACTACATCAACGGTCATTCACGACATCATTTAGAATATTACTTAAAAGTTACTAATACATCAATTTAGGTCATTCACGACATCATTTAGAATATTACTTAAAAGTTACTAATGATGAAAATATAGTTAGACGTGTATGAGGGAACAAATTGCCCACAACATGCCCATTACTGCCAATTTAAAATTGAAAAAATAAAAAAACAAAATAAGTTTTTAATAAGATAAAATGCCATTATAGGCTACCTCAACCATTTCTTGATTGGCGAATCCACTCATAGATTTTCTTAATAGGAAACAAAAGATATAGAAAGAAATATGTTTTTTATTCTAACCCATTCTTTTTTCTTTGGCACGATTAGATAAGCACATGTGCAACCTCAGAAAAATATGAAAAACCATGCTTGAATGATCATGTACCAAACATGCCCGTGACATATGTTTTTGTTTCAATGAAACTGTAATTGTAAAATAGTTAAACAAAGAACATAGATAGCAGGCAAGGACTAAGGAGTGACCACTGGTGGGCCCCCCGCTAACCACCACACATAGTCCTCTCCTAGTATTATGTTTTTTTTTATATATATATTTATAAAAATTATATTTAAAATTTTGAAATTTAAAACTTTTGAAAAAACGATTCAAATATTTTGTGAAAGGCCACAACCTAAAAAAAAAATTGACTTTAAGAAAAGATAAACTCCCTATTAATGAATCTAGCTATTAGTAGAATTACTATCAGCCTTCGGAAGTCATCACATCACTAATTATGAATTATGAATGATAGGAATGATAAGAAATCTCCGGTTTCTTTTATTGTGTATTCTCTACCTTTACATTTAACTTAATAGAAAGAAGTCCAGCGCTTATATAGACGACATTGATTTTGTAAATGTTATATTACTAGTTTATTAGACCATACATTGCACGGATTTTATAAAGAAAATTTTATTATAAAAGTTTACATATGAAAACAATAATTGGTTTGAATTTATAATTTATATTAACATGTGAAAACTTATGTAGTATGATAGAGGTGTCTTGTATCAAGCATTGAAGACTTGACGACCCAAAGACCCAAAGGAAACGACGTAGAATCGGCCATAAAGGTAAGGACGTGTCATGACCACAGTCAGGGATGTCAGATCGTGGTTAGGGGAATCTGGCTTGGTCAATAGGTCGTAGATTAATATCAAGACCGATGTCAGGTCTCGCGAGACCGCAGTCTGGAGATGAGTAGCGAGTGGTGACCGCATTCATGTATCAATAGATCACGGTCACAGGATCGATCAACAGGGAATCAACATGATTTCAAGATATTTTCGATAGGAATATTTTGTATTTTGTTTCCTACATTAAAGGGGATATATTCTAGGGGATTCTATGATACATTTCATGGATATTTAATTGATATGGGTCTTGTACTCTATATATAGAGATAGTCTTGGAGTAATAGGTTAAAACGAGATGTGACGGTGAAGATCGTGAGATAGAGCTTAGTGTAAGGCTTGGTCTCAATGACACTGGGTCGAGATTGGGCTTGTGAGATACGAGTGTGACCTTGTTGTAATCTCTTTTGCGCGATCTAGTGGATACTCTTAATTCTGTCAAATAATTCGCGTGTTGTCTTTGGTTTTCTCTTTTCTTCGAGCGATTGGATCGCCTCCGGTCCCAATAAGTGGTATCTGAGCGAGGTTGAAGGTGGCGGCGACTCCTAGGTTCGAGCTGGAGAAATTCGATGGGATGAACGACTTCGGATTGTGGCGGATCAGGATGATGAAAATTGTGGTCTAACAAGGACTAAAGGACGCACTGAATGGAGAAGCCAGCGTACCATAAGAGATGTTCGAGGCAAAGACGAAGTCGATTATGGGCAAGGTATTGAGCACCATTACGACTATGTCTCTATGATAAAGTCTTACGGTAGGTATGAGACAAGGACTCAGCATCGGAAGTATGGGAGAAGCTAGAAGTGTTGTATATGACAAAGTCATTGTCGACCAGGTTGTACTTGAAACAACGCTTGTACCAACTGAAAATGAGTCCAGGCACCTCCATGAGTGATCACATAGATGTGTTTACATGGATTGTGATGGATCTTCCAAATGTCGACGTCAAGATTAAAGATGATGATCAAGCCTTGTTGTTGTTGTGCTCTTTGCCGAAGTTCTATAAGAGTTTCGTCGACACTATTCTATTTGGGAGGACAAGTATGACCTTGGAGGACGTCAAGGTGTCACTAAACTCGAGAGAGTTGAAGAATAGGGTGAAGGAGGTCCAGGCCCAGGGAAGCAATCGTGAAGGCTTATTGCGAGAGGGAGACAATCTGAGAGAGAGTCCTGTAGCAGAGGTAAGTCAAAAGGCCAGAAGCTGTTGTTGGCACTACGACGAAGAAGGCCATCTCAGAAGGGATTGTCCCCAAAGGAGCAAGAATGTGTCGACAAGTATAGTGTGGCTAATGGGAGCAAAGGAGAAGGAGAAATTCCCACTAAGTAGCTGTTGAAGGGAATACTAGATTGAACAACTCAGGTACTGAGATTCTTGATTCGAGAAGTACCTACCATGTGCACCATGATAAGAACTTGTATACTGCTTATCGACCGATAAAGGGTAGTAAAGTTTGTTTGGGTGACGAGCAATCATGTAAGATAGTTGGGATTGGTGAGGTT
Organism: Punica granatum; assembly: GCF_007655135.1. Taxonomy (NCBI): domain Eukaryota; kingdom Viridiplantae; phylum Streptophyta; class Magnoliopsida; order Myrtales; family Lythraceae; genus Punica; species Punica granatum. Next base: position 9,151,462 of record NC_045133.1, read on the forward strand.
AAAATTAAAGTCCATGATGGAAGTGAGGTGGTTCTATCTGATGTAAGGCAAATTTCGAAGTTGAAGAAGAATTTGATCTCTCTTGGTACTCTTTTTTCAGTTTGGGTATAAGTATAGGGCCCAAGATGGAGTCATGAAAAGTCTTGAAAGATGCTCTGGTAGTGTTAAAAGGGATGCTGCTGGAAGGACCATATGTCTTGCAGAGTAAAGTCGGTTCTACTTCAGTAATTTGAGTGGACTAAGAAAAGTACTTAGATGTTCTCGGGCACGGAAGGGGGAACCACTGCAAGGAGTGCACAATGATTGGTAAGTCCTCGAAATCCCTTATGAGAAGATATGTTGCTTTTAATGAAGCAACCTTGACCAAGCAATATAAGAGCACATCTCGAGTGAAGGTAGAGCCTTGAGCGAAGGCGACATCTTGGAAGAAGGTGGAGTTTGAAGACTCGAGTACACCTGAATCTCAGCCTGTGATACTAGGAGCCAATGTGAGGTAACAACTCCTATGGAATGAGCTAGCTGTAGATAGGCAGGGGAAGCATTCAAGATCGCTGAATGGGCTTCGCGAACTAGTGGTTTTGAAGAATACTGAAGCCGATGCGAATTCGGCTTGTCTCTTGGTCGATGAAAGTTCTGCAGAAATTTTCGCGAAGCCTGACACCTCTAAGAAGTCCGAGGGACACTTGTACTTGAGTGGAACGCGCACATGTTGAGGTGGAGCCCGTGAGAGCTGTGGTGGAATGAAGAGTATGATAAGCTAGATCGTGGTTTGGCCAGATACGAGCCAAGGTGGAGATTTGTTAGAGGAGTCTTGCATCAAGCCTTGAAGACTCGAAAACCCGAAGACCCAGAGGAAACAAGATAGAATCGACCAAAGAGGTGAGGACATGTCGTGACTGTGGTTAGGGAGCTCAGACCGTGGTCTGGGGGAATCTAACTTGGTTAGTAGGTTGCGGATTAATATCGAGATTGCGGTCAGGTCACGTGAGACCACGATCTGGTGATGAGTAGGGAGTGGTGACCGCAGTCAGGTATGAAGAAACTACGGTCACTAGGCCAACCAACAGGGAATCAGTGTGATTTCAAGATATCTTCTGCATGAATATTTTGTATCTTGTTTCCTACATTAAAGGGGATACATTTCATGGATATTTAATTGACATGGGTCTTGTGCTCTATATATAGAGATTGTCTTGGAACACTAGGTTAAGACAAGGCATGACGGTAAAGATCGTGAGAGAGAGTTTAGTGTAAGACTTGGTCTCGGTGAGAGTGGGTCGGGATTGGGCTTGTGAGATATGAGTGTGACCTCGTTATAATCTCTTTTGTGCGATCTAGTGGATACTTTTAATTCGCCAAATAATTTGCGTGTTGTTTTTCAATTTTCTCATTTCTTCGAGTGGTTGGATTGCCTCCGGTTCCAACACGGTAAATTCAAACTTGTAATAGAAGAAGATATATTAAATGTACGTATATTAAATTTCTTAAGGAATTTATATAATATAAACATCCTTGCAATTATCAAATTAATTTCTAAGAAAAATTAATCTAAAATTTGAATACTTTTAGATAAGATCATTCGTTTTATTTATGAAAGAATAAGAACTTTGTCCATTAAAATTTTTAAACTTCATTATTTGTTTGTGCATCTTTATTGTAACTGATATTCCATATATTAAATTTTATAAATTTGAATATTTTTAAATAAAATGACCCAGTTACTTGGATGAGAATTTTACTTAATTAAGCTTTTTATAAGATTAGATGTAATGCTTAAATTTTTTTAATTAATTTTAAATTTATATAAGTATAAATGGTTATTTATTTTCTTAAAATGATAAATATATTTATTTGTTTACGATATGATAATATGTGATCGAAATATTTTTCATACATTTTTGAATATTTCATTTATTTATAATATATCTAGTATAATAACATATGGATTAGTATGGATTTTACCACTTTAACCCTATATTATTTTGACATTTTCTTTTCTACACTTATTTAATGCATTGGTTACAACTTTATATATAAATAGATTAATCATTTTTAAAATTTTGATTTAGATTTGATAATTCCTAGCAAAGTTTTGCCTTTTGCCTTAGCCGGGTGGCATTTGCAGTAGACCCATTTAAGTAATCAAAACCAGCAAATCTAGTTCAGTATCAACCCAATGGCCCCTCCTATTCTTGGTTGGACAATTTTCTCAAAAATATATACATATATATTTTCTCAAGTTTAATTTATTGCCAAAATATCAAATAAAATGAATTCAAAATTTTATATCTACGAATTAGGATTATCAAATTTTTCATTCAAAATTTATGATTATTATTAAGTACTTAATTGAAATAATCATTCTAGATGATCGTTTTAATAAAATATATAGTATGCATTTCAAATAATATTTTTTTACATCTAAAATCATATTTAAAAAATTCTATCATAAAATAATTTATACCAATTAGGTACATAATTTTCGTTTTTTCCATAATTATTAATATTCAGTGCACTAATTTTACATTTTTGTAATTTACAATAAAAATTAATAAATTGCTTCATTTAGTGGTTTAAGCGGTTGGACCATGCCTTGGAGGGTGTCCCGTCCGACCACAAGGCCGGGTTTGAAAATATTGGTTTCGGTTCGATAAGTTAAATCTTTAGGCTTGGGTTGGCCGACTTGCTTGAAGATCTTGGGTACACAAATCAATATGAATGAAAAATATACAATGATAATAAAATATAATTTTATATGCATATGCATCAAAAGACAGGATTAGTCTCACACATTTGGAGGACAATTGGTTTCATTTCAATCTTCCAAGATTAGCCAACTTCCTTGAACATCTCAAGTAAGCGAAACAGCATGAACGAAGAAATATATAATTGTGTTAAAACATTATTTTGCATGTTTGTGCATCAAAGGACAAGATTAATAACACACCCCCAGATGATAATTGGCTTGCTCATATTTTCTTCTTCTTCTTTTTTTATGTTCCTTTTCATATGAGATCGTGCATTTTAATGTTTTATTGTGGTATTGATTTTAGGAGGTGTCCTAGGATCTCGGGAATTCCTTATTCGACTATAGGATGAGTTTGACTGCTCTCCAAAATCCGGTTTATCAATTGGTGAGCGCAACTGTGTAGGCTTTTCACGTATATACTTGCTAGCCGCCATAACCATCTTCATCATGTCAATGAAATATATTTGCAGCTATTGGAGGCTGCTTGTAGTTGGAACCCTACTTCACTTTGTGGGGCATGAGTTCCAACTATTCCAGCACTTGGAGATTCTCACCGTTGAGCAAGTGTTCAAGGGAGTTGGTTTGGGGATCATATTACCGATCAGTACAATCTCTGTATTGTTACATATATGTTCATTAATGCAAAAACCACACAATAATAAACTTACATGTGAACTTTACAAATCATGTGATGATATATCAGATGGATTTTCTTGCTCATTATGATCGAACGAAGAAAATATTCGCTATTTCAAGTGCATTTGAGAAGCTTTAGCAACACCAGTGAATTGCTTTAATAACATCCTCTATCTTGAAGCTATGTGGAGCATCTCCTTTGCAGTTCCAGTTGCGTTTTTTACACTACTCCTGTTCGTATTGTTACGCCTACGTGGGACGACCACTAGTGTGGGGGAACTACGTGACTCTCTTAGCTTATTTAGGAGGAAAAATCGGCCCTGTTTGATTTTAGCAACTGTGAAGGCGATTGGACTTCCTTTGAGTGACTTCAGCATAATTGCTGCCATAAGTCCTCAGATTTTATCATCAATCAAATGTAGCATTAGAATCACGTATATTGTCCTCCTGCTGATCAGCATAAGGCAGTTTGCGTGGTTATTTACATGATCTAATCAAGCTAGGCAAGAGGATGGTCCTCATATACTTTGCAGCTGTTGTGCAAATAAATTTAATTTATTCAATCAACTTGTTGCGTGCAAATTCTATGTCGGTTGTCGTCGGTATTCTATTCGAGATGAATAATGATCCATTAACAAGGATAGATACATTTTGAAGGATCTTGGAGCCATTGCGATCTTCTTCTTTAGGAATGATCCAACTGGATGGTTAACCCCAGTTGGACAGTAGTGCAAGTTGGCCCCAGTAGCTTGCACTGGGTCGTTTGCCTCTTCATGCAACTTAATGTAATTTCTTTCTATCACGCTCTTTTGCATTATAGAGAGCTTTACTTTTTATATGCTACCACTCGGGTAAAATTCTACTTCTTTTTTCAATGTATACATAAGCTGGGCAGAGGGGATGGTGGCTCACCATCACCAAAACTGAAGCCGAAGATGGCAAAAGGGCATAGTGGCCTAGCAAAGCTGAAGCATAAGATAGCAAAAGGGGATGATGATATTTCAGCTAAAGCGAAGCCAGTTTCTGTGTAAACCCCAAAGAGGAAGGGAATCGTCATCTCCTCCTCCCCGAAACCTCCATCTCCATCTGTTTCGAAAGCCAAATTTAAGTCTGTCATAGACCCCGATGTGTCACCTTCAAAGACTCGAGGAAAGGACGTTTCCCCCACTCAGAAACCAGTGAAGGGACCTTCATCTTTCTCCAAGCGTGGTTCTGATCCTGGTCCTAGTAGTTCGAAGGTGAATACAAGGAGGTTGGAGATATTACTGGGTGAACATGTGATGGTCGATCACTATCTTGAGGTTGAAGGCCATATTAAAGCTTTGGTGAGTCTGTCGCAACTCCGTGTGGCTGTACAAATATTATTAGAATGTATATGTTATCTCTTTTTTTATTTTTTTTTTCTTTTGCAATGTTGATAAAGCTATACAAAAGATCAATGCCTACCTCAGCACATACAAGATTGAGTCCTTGGCCCCTATTTTCTAGGGTGAGGTGTGTCTAATCTTGGATGTCTGTTAAAATTGCAGATCTTTTTGTTCAATTAAAGATTAAAGATAATTAATATTTTTTTCCGGTTCTACAGGGTAATGCACATATATCTTTCTTTTATATATAAAAAAGATCTCATAGCGGGGCACGGTTTCCAACTAGCGCGGCTACTCGTAGTTGGAATGCTGCTTCGCTAAGGGAGGCATGGTTCCAACTATTCCAGCACTTGAAAGTTCTAACCATCGAGCGGGTTGTCAAGATAGTTGGTCAGAGGATAATATTGTCGCCAATACTCTTTCTGTATTTTTACATATGTGTTCATTAATGCAAAACAAAACAATAATGAACTTACATTTGAATTTTAACCGCTCGCTCGTGTGATGATATATCGGATGGATTTGTTTGCTCGCCGTGATTGGACGGATTCGCTTTATCATATTTACAGCCGTGACTTTTCATATTTTACTGACATTCAGATATAGCACGAGAGTCACATATGTCATCCCCCTGCTGATCAGCATATGGCAGTTTGCATGGTTATCTGCATCGATGTATCTAATTAAGTCACGTAGGAGGACGATCCTTGTTCGCAGCTGTGATGCCAACGGCTCTGTTATTATATGTTTCCATCTTCTAGTGTCACTAAACTTAATAGATTTAATTTATTTTGTTGACTGATATGATTAACTTAAATGCTATCCAAGTTGTCGTAGGTATCCATTCGAGATGAACAGGGATATTATCGATTGGGGATCGACAAGGCTATAGGGATAAGCATTCTTGGAGCAGTGGCGATCTCTTCATAGGTTGCGGGGTCCTCTTGTCTCCAAGTGGGTGTTTGGAATCCCCCTACTTGGACCAGCACGATGCCTCGTATCGAAAAAAAAATTTGGTCAATTTTTTTTTATCATATTAGGTTACGTAATAACCAATATAAAGTATAACTAAAACTATAATAATAATATGTGTAAAGATTACGAACGTCCGGTTACTAATTAAAAATTCATATCTTTAAAAAAATATACTATAAAAAATGCTAAATCCTCCTAATAAGTGTGCCTAATTATTCTCTTAGTACTCACCCTCAATAAAATGCTCTGGGGTGATTACTAATTTACTACTTTTGCTTTTGTGAGCAGTTAGGGATGATTGTGACGAATCGTAGGAAGATTTTTAGCAAAATGTTGTTCTCATTAATATGTAATACGATACGAAATCTTACAGTTCACTAATAATCTTAATTTGAATTTTTAAGCTTCCTAATTTGAAAATCATGATCGCAATATCATAGGTTTTAAGTGGCCTTAATTCATAGAATGAACTTTACCTACAATGTACATGTTGGAAATTATTAAAAGCATCTTTGTGATCACAGTCAAGTGAATAATCATGCGATTTCTAGTCAATAGATTGGCATAATCGTATGTTTCACTGAAAAATTTATGACAATTCTAGCGCCACAAATAATAAAAAGACTACTCAAACAACTAATTGATTGAAACATATATTTTGTGCTTAATTAAAAAAATATATTAAAGGCTAGAAAGGGTATCTATATAGTAGGAGTGTCCGGGTCCGGGTACCATGTTTTTTTCACAATATCCGGACTCTACCCTGAAAGGGACGTGTTTGAAGATTTTGGAATCAGACCCTACCTTGTTGAATCCTAGAACTGAAACCTACTCGGAACTTGTATTATGCCACAGGTTTCGGATACCCTGTTGGAACCTGTGATTTTTTTCTCATTTATAATCAGTAATCACGCAAAACAGAATATCGACATAAATTTAGATTAATGCACAATATATCTACAACAAAGAATAATATGTCTCATCAATCAATTCACAAAACTAAATATCCATAATACGATCTCATACAAGAAAGAGTAATATATCCTTACAATACGTCCATGAACCAAACATGAAAAAAAAAATTAGCAAATCACAAAATCAGTAGTTTTTTTTTTAAATTAGTGAATCCGGGTCAGGTAGCGGTTCCAATTCTAATTCTGAGTACCCTATATGCAATACTTGGAACCGGAATCGGTTTTCACCGGTTCTTTATTTTAATATCCGGATCATGTCCTATTTTCAATATGAGCTATCCGGATCCTACCTTAACGAGTAGGTTCCGACCGGTTTCGGATATATCCAGTATCCGTGCACACTCCTACTATGTCGGATGCGGGATTAGTCAACCGAAACTTAAAAATCCCTCCAATAAGTATATTCAAAAATATTAATCTATGTCTATAATAAAAAACGTAAAGTTTCCTGAAGTTTTTTCGCGCTTAAGGTTACGAATATCCTTTCAATTTCACATGTCTATATAGTCCCACTCATTTCATTGTCGCAGTGCCTTTTCGCTAAATCCAACCGCTTCACCTAAAAAGTTTCCAGCAATTATACATTGTAATGTCCTTTGTTTCTCCTCCACTCTTCTCGCTGTCTTCCGCTCTTTACGCATTCAATTTGCATTTATCCCACCCCATCCCGACCCTATTTGGGTAAATCCGACAGTCACTGTCTTACCCATCATGACCGTCCATCCTTGTAGTATTATGCCGCATCGATTTGTCGCATCACACCGTCGCCTGTTGGAGTTCACCGGTCAATCTCCTTCAGAATATTGTCCATGATATGATGCTGCTCCGGACACGCACGCCCCCCCGAATCGTATTTATGTACTGCTTTTGTCCGGTTCGATGTGCCCGAAGTTTACTGTTCGATCATGTCCGCTTTTTACAATCTCATCCACATTTAGGTAATTTGTCTTCTTTTTGTTGTCCGTTGGTGCACCCTATAATATGCTTAAGACTGCTCTATGTTTGTATGGTTATTTGTTTTGTGTTGTTCGTTATTTTCACTTATCACAATGCATACCAAGTGCTTGATAAAATGCTCCTATTGTTTCATATATACGGAACAGAACTGCGATATGGCTTGGGTGTTGAGCCTTGCCTATGTAATTTAATATTTGCATGCCAATATTGTCAACTAGACCTTTTTTAGTATTATGGAATATAGATCTTTTTAATGGATGTATTCTGTTGCTCTTGGAATTAATATATTGTTATAAAGCCTCTGATCTATTCAGCTATTCTTCCACCATTGACAGTCATCTGAATGAAACGGCGCACAAGAAGTTGTTGGGGACTTATATTTTACTCTTAGATTCATAAAAGCCTCATGCGTATTGTAAACCTTTGGCATCCCCCTATCTACTGCATTAATATATGCACACAAATTAACTTCTCCTCTCTTTTGCTTTTCTCCCACTCTGTCCATTGTTCTCCTTCTTTGCAAGTTCAGCCTAAAACTTGAAAGGGTTCAAGTCGTGACGATATAAAGTTTCAATACCTTCGTGGGATTATCAATACTGTCGAGGGATTACCTTCTGAGCAACGAAAGCTCTCTCATGAGTTCAACCACTTAAAAATGGAAGGTGTTCAAGTCATGACGATAAAAGGTTTCAGAACTTGAATATTGCTTCTATAGAATCTATATACCAATACTGTCGAGGGATTATCTTCTGGGCAACGAAAGTTCTCTCATGAGTTCTGCTTAACACCAGAAAGTGTTCCAAGTCGTGATGATATAAGGTTTCATAACTTGAATGTTGCTTCTAATGTTCAAACTAATTCCAGAGGTTTGCCACCATTGGTGGATTATGCTCGTGACTAGACTGAAGTCGGCAAAAAGCTCGGTCTTCTAATCCATTTAAATAATATAAGAAATTAATTTGATTGCATTCTTTTTTTTTTTTTACTGGCCTGAGAGTATTTCGACCTAAAATGATCTCCTTAACAATCTAGATCGATATCAATGGGTAACTTCACCCTGGAGGATAAGTTAGAGTAGTTCAGCTACCTGTGGAGTGTTTCAAATCTATCATATATACAAAATTGATCATACTGCCATTCTTAGTATGTCGTTTTCTATTATAAGTGATAATAGGTCCGAAAACTGAAAAGAATTAATAAAATCGTTTTAGCTAACAATTTCTTTCTCTAACACAACAGTTTGCAATTTTGTTATTTTTCTATATATAATTTGACCCCGCATATAATTATTTGAAGATTGATGTGTATTTTGGGGATTTCATAGAGGAAATTATCTTTATTAGTTTTTAATTTATATATAGGTATTTAAAGTAGACTCCCCGAACTTGTAAGATGAGGAGTCAGTATTCGTGCGATGAGAATTCACCACGTAGGATTCTTGAGCAATTCCTCACTCCGTGGTTGATCGACTCTTCATATTCTTAGCAATGGAAGCCTCATGGAATTGAAAGCTAGAACATAGTTAATAAATGTATTATCTAGGGACAAACGTACGTGCCTCCAACTTCTTCTTATTCTTCACTCCATCTTTTCTTCGGAGTTGCCCTCCTGTTCATCTCCCCCTGTATTGCCCAAAAAAAAAATTTCCCGATAAAAAAAATATTACTCAAGTATCGCTCCCTCTCCCTTTGTTCTTTTCTCCTCCCCAATCAATCAACATCTACATATAGTAGAAAAGACCGACTGTTGAAAATTTTTCAGGTATTTCTAAGGGCATGGTCTATTTTCAATTCTTCAAACGGGCTCTTTCACAGAGAACTTTGAGCTCTTCTCATTTTTTTTTCCTGCGAGGTGGAGATTCACGAGATATAGGGAGGAGGATGATGAAGAAGGAGGAGAAGAGACAAAGTGAGATTTATTATTTCCAACTTTACAATTTCTTTTTTGTTTTTTTTGTTTTGAAAATGAGAACGATTATTGCCAATTTGATTTTGACCTTTGTTGATTAAGCAGTTCATGACCTTCGGTGTTGGAAAAGAGATTTTTTCCATTCCCTGCCTTGACAAAGGCCGCTAGGGAGCGAGGATGAGACGAGGAGTGTCTACCCGGTGGACGGACACCTTCACCAAACCACCCCCCCCCCCCCCCCCCCCCCCCCCCCCCCCCCCCCCCCCGGTTTCTTTTACAGCTAACATCCGCGGATGCTATTAACGATGATAATTCTTTTTTCTTTTTACGTCTATTCATTTTCTTGAAATTAGTATAAAACAACTCTATTTTTTTTTCATGGCCAAAAAATATAAATGCTGTAGTAAATGGGTTAATGACATCTACACTCTTTTTCTAAAAATAGCACGACTTTTGAAAAATAATATAAACATGCACGACCTTTACATTTTTTATTAAATATAGCACGACATTTAGAGAGTAACACAGATAAACACGACATTTGTACTTTTTTATAAATATAGTACAACCTTTAGAAAATAGCACAAAAGGCACAACCTTCAGGTTTTATTCGCATCTAGTAAGATATCAATTATTCCGTCAGATTGTAACGGTAACAGCTAATGTGGAGTTAACGATGCTATATGGCACAATATGATTAGACGAGTAGACCCCACGGGTTTTTATTTAATTAAAAAAAATTAAAAAATTAGAAGAAAAGAAAGGGGATTCAACTTAATAAGAGGAAAGGAGGAGAGAGCATGGTGGTGGCTGTGCTGGTGGTTACCATCTCCCAATTAGGGTCACCGGCCACAACAAAACCCAAATTATGTAGGTGGTGGCCATAATCGGGGCACCCATCGCTAGAATCGAAAGAACCTTGAAATTGGTGGCTTTTCATTTCGGTAGTAGCGGCCCTAATTACGGCCCCGCAATCTACTATCCACTTTTTTCTTTTCTTTTTAAGAAAAGAGTCTTCTTTTTTAATTTTAAAATTATTTTTTAATTAAATAAAAATATGTGAGATCCACTCTTCCAATCATGTTGTGCCACGAGGCGCTCTTAGTTATTACCCTTACATTTGACGAATAATTGACGTCGTGCTAGAATAGTAGCTAAATCTGAAAGTCGTGTCTTTATGTGCTATTTCTTAAAGATCATGCTATATTTAGGAAAAAAAAAAAGCAAAGGTCGTACATTTATGTACTACTCTCAAAAGGTTGTCCTATATTTAGGAAAAAATGCAAAGGTAGTACATTTCTGTGTTATTTTCTTATATTATTGTTGGTTATATTGCTCGGCGCACTTTTTGAGTTGGGTTAAGTATCTTTCTTTTACATATTAATATTCTTATATGTGAGTTAAGTATTACATATTAATAGAATACCATTTAGTCAGTATATGTTTTTCACTCCATATTGTTAAATAATATATTTTGATCTATTTAGTCCGTATATCTAGTCCAAATCTATAATTTTATTAATATATGAAGTGATTGTTATTCACCCAGTGCTTGATATATATTTTTGATAAATCACTATTCGATGTATAATAAGTACTTATAATTATCTTCTATTATTATTATATATTTGATGAAATTAATTACTATAAAATTTGTAAATGCAATTTACAAAATATTACTAATAAAAATCTTTAAAACAATTCTTAAATGTAATTTATAAAATATCAAATGTATCCCACAACGAGATATATTGAAACCCAAAACCTAAAGGTTGGGGCGTGCTGCGTGATTAATAAAGTATGAGATAATATTGAGAAAAAGTGTAAATGATAGGATACGTGATGTAATTTTCCCATGCAATTTCAGTGACATTTTTTAGTGAGATTGCTCGCTCTAATTGGCCTCCTACGCCCTCGTATAAGCATTGCATCACCATGTCAAACACAAGCACTCTATCGGGAGAGGTTCAGTGTGGCATCTTATTTATAGATATAGATATGGATATAAAAACCCATTACCAATATGATACTCAACGTGTTTGTGCTCAATTGTATGTATATGTGATATCTTTAACTTTATAGTCGAGAATGAGTCGTTTGACTAACTACATTAATCTTTGGAGCTTAGTTTTTCTTAATATGTTATCTTACCAAAAGATGACCGCATCTTCAATGGGAGAACTATTAATTCTTCATAAGAATCGATTATTGATTGATTAATATGGAAAATTACATGGTGATATTATGTCAGCATGATATATGTGGTACATTCTATAATAAGGTGTAATACTTTCTATTAAAACACGTAGATTTTTGTAATGCTTTGAAAATTCTGAGAGTACTATGCAAGTAATACGTAGTTGAATAGAAAGTATTCCACCTTATTATAGAACATTCGTACAGCATGCGATAGGGACTCAATATTATCATATAGAAATCTTACTAGTACAACCACCTCCACTATTAATCTTTGTTTTTTTTTCAATGTTGACTCTTGAGACAACCTATGCTACAAGATGCAACGTGCCCCGTTGTATATAGGTAAGGGCCCACCATCGATCCTGTCACCTTTATTTCTTGGAGAAAAGTTACATCCTCGGAGAATGTTTGAGCCTAATTTTTGGCGATATTAAACCACTAACGGGATGTCAAAATCTCTCCTAATCCTAATCATGCCTCGCTCCACTTTCGGCAATGCCTTCACACTGATTCCAGCATTGAACTTGGACTGACTCCTAACAGAGTCATGCACGGTTCAACGAGTACAGTCACAGGTTTGACTTTTTCTTTATTTTAATTTTATTTTCAACAAATTATATCAAAAATTTTAAATTGATGAACCGATATATAATTTATATGCTGTTTCAATTTTTAACAAACTAGCATAAAGTTTTGAAAGGGAATGTTTTATACAGCATATAATCCGTATATATAATTTACCTTCCATACCTACCGAAAAAAAAAAACCTTCGATATACCAATTTTATCTCTAGCCATAAAAATATACGCCACGACAACTTAAAGGCTCACAGCGTACTAAATCAGCTGCCCACGTCAATAAAAATGGGGGTGGTAGGTGGCCTATTTCAAGAGAAGAAAGTGGCACTGATACTTTCTGAAACTATAGGAGGGACAGGTGAAATTTATCCAAAATATATTGAAGGACCAGTGTTGCCATAAAAGGACGGATTATATGGGTTGACGAAACTATTGGTTTGGCGCCGGCTTTGGCCAGATCCTATAGCAAAGTGCGTCTTCTATACACCCAACAACGTGCTAGTTCAACTAGCCTAATCAGTCGGCCGGATCTGATGTGAAAACATTAACTTAGGGATAATTCGAGAATGTGTATACTGTTTAAGCTCTCTTTTGAGATCTGATCCTCTATGAAAATTTTTCGGTGCCTCTCTAATTCTTATCTTATTCACTCGAACTTTGCTTCTTCGATTATTAGTGTTGGGGGCAACATTAGCAGTAAATCAAGCAATTCAAACATAATTTTATTCTTCAGTTGCTTGGAGTGCTAGTTCACATATTTCCGCCGACAAGGGTTGGAAAAGTGGGGCTGACGGGGTGGTTGCCCGCCCTACACCTTGAAAGTTCTACGACTACAGGGATCCCAATAAATTCTCATAATCGTTTATGAAGTTCCCTTATTTGGCATCCTTTTTTTTTTTCATACGTACCTTAGCATCTAGAAATGTAACGGGATCCAACTAATTCATTTTGATAATCTTATAGGTTGGGTATTTATTCATTTTCCAAAGTTCTTCACTTTGTTCGGATCTTAGATTCATCAATCTCAACTCAGCTGGGTTTATCGACTATATATTAAGTTAATCTTATACAACTCTAGTGCTTTTCTTAATGAGCCCATTGATTTGGTGTAAACAAAAAAAAGAAAAATATATTTCATAACATGACATTTTACTTTTATATCAATTTTATTATCACCTTTTAAAATTATACTATATAGTACAACGTTTAGGGTGACGTAACGTTAAATTTTTTTGTGAAAATTAAACGGAAGGTTGATGTGTGGCACATGTGGATGAATAGTGAGCACAAACTCTTGCCACATGCGGAATAATCCATATTCCGACCCGCCCGGTGTCCTTTTACCCACCACCATCAATACTTGAATCACATTCTCCCCTATTCACATACGGAATTACTCTTTCTAAAAAACAACCACACCATCAATAGAATGAAAAAAAAAATCACAAACTGAACTTATTGCAGTTCATATAGTGAACCATGGATGAAAATTTGTTAGGAAAAAAAAAGGGAAACTCATACCTATCAAATAAAATGCAAACCTTAATTCGTTTTCTCCTATGGGAACAAATGAGGGAGAAGTGTGAAGAGAGAGACTAACAAGCTCGTTGGTGAAGAGGGGGGAGAAATGATAAAACACTAAACTGAAAGAGAAATTGGGGTTGCAGTGATATAGGAGATGTGTGAAGAGGTGGGAATGAGATTCGGGTATTGATGGTGAGGGAGTCAGGTGGGTAAAAAGGCACCGGGCATGTTTATGGGTAATTTCGCATGTGGTAAGAGTTTAGACATCCACGGGTGTGCCACATCAATTTTCCGTTTAATTTTTACGAAAAATTTGACGTCATGACATAATCGATACTACACCCTAAACGATGTGCTATATAGTGTAATTTTAAAAGGTTGTAATAAAATTGACACAAAAGCAAAAGAATATGTTATGGCATATATTTTTCCCAAAAAAACTAAAGGAATTTTGCATACAATTGGATAGTAAGAAGATAAGCATGTTTAAAAAAGAAAGGATAAATTACTTAGAAAATTTGAAACTTTTAATTTTTGTCTCAAATATATCATGAATTAATTAAATATAAAATCTCAACCCATGTGGTGACCTCGCCAATAGCCACCACCCTCCTATGGGGTCGCCAACGGCCTCAATCACGTGAGGGCTTGTGGCCGCTTAGCGAGGCTCCCGCCTTCAAAAATCAAGGTCTTTAAGAAAACCTCGAGATGACTTCACCATTACATCTGAAGGTGATCGGCGATTGATTGTAGCCATGGGATGGTGGCTGTTGACGAGGCTACCGCTCTCGACGATTGGCCCACCATTGGCATTTAATTTTAAAAATAACTTTTATTATTTTATGAAATTTTCATTATTTTAATAGGCATCGAGTGCCATGGCAGCAAATCAATAAGAAATTGGATTAAAAAAATGAGTACATGATATATTTGAAATAAAATCGAAAAAGTCTATAATTTTAGGTCGACAGAATAATTCTTGATATATTTTTTAAAACTAAACTTAAAAATTGATGATTTTTTGATTAATTTGTCCAAAATAAAATGATAAAATTAGTTAGGATTTTGCCATGAGGGGGACACGCTGTGAGGGGCTGACAGAAAAGGGGCCAAGCCAAGGGTCTCTCGAGGGGTCACGATCAAAGGAATTTGCATGGAGGTGACATATGCCTGCTCATCAATTCGTTCACTTACATTGCCAGCCAAATAATTGGATGCGCTGCGACCACAACAGTCGTGGGCATCAGATGTCCAGGTTGGCATTGCAGCTAGCTAGCTAGCTTGATCCCAACAACTTATCCTCCTGTCGTCCCATCAATCGATGGTTATATTCCGCAAGGGTAAATTCCCCGAAAATTCTAAGGTTTCATTCCAGAGAGAGTACTGTCCGGCGTCGGATATATATAAAAGTTTATAACATATATGGTAAAGGAAGACGAAGATCTCTCTTCTCGAAACGTCTTAAGGAGATGCAAGTCCAACTTGTCCTGTTAATACTTCATCTTGAGGGTTAGGTCCGGTCCATTTCATTGAACAGTAGTGCACGGTTGTGCACGTTGCTCTTTGCGCCCGACATGTACAGAACTGATCGATTCAATTAGCAAACGACTTTCTCTATGGAATGACCGACTCTCTGATGTCCGTGAAAGGCATGAGGCGGGGAGTTACGGTTTTGTCCAACATTGGACATGCATGGGAAACAATTAAGTAGGCTTTATAAGGAGAAACGATAATCTCTCATCTCAAAACGTCTTTTGGATATGCATATCAAGCTCTTCCTTTATAGGGAGCTTTATTATTTTTTGGCGAGCATTTCGATTTCTTCAAATCCTCATATCAAGTATTTGTACCGTGAAATTCATCTAAAGAATGGACAAGAACATTGTAATGGAAGTCTTTCTTGGAGTTGATGATGTGGGAAAAACTTGAAGGTGCTCTGCGCCTCTATATCCTCAAGATCATGGGCTCCAGCTTTGTCCTTCTCGATGAGATGATGGGACCCTCTAATTGTTGGGGCTCAACTTGTTGCACTCTTGCTCTCTTTTGAATTTTGCATGTGGAATCGGCGGACTCTGACACTTCCTTTAAACGGTCGAACTGATGAGCGTTTCAGACTAGTCTTGTCAATAACTTATCGTCTTTGATAACAATCTCTCTCTCTATGTATCTTATTTTGTTTCCTTATTTCCATCTAACCATTAATAATATTTATTTTATATTGTTATAAAAAAGAATCATAAGTTTCGTATAAGAAATTAATAAGCTAAATAAAGCAAAAAAATATTACTGACAAAAATCCAATTTAAGATCTCTCTTATAGTACCCAAATAAGAGTACGTATCATTATATTATACTTCTTTTCTAACCACTAACTGCATTTTAATTCACTTTGAATTGTATTTAGTTTTAGAGTTGAGTTTTGATTTTAATTGGTTTGTAATGATTGTGTTGTTGAATTATAAGAAAAAAATGTGGAAAAAAATAATGAACAGTTAAGAGAAAGTAATGATTGTGTTGTTGAATCGTGAAAAAAGTAATGAATAGTTAAGAGGATTTAGTATTAAAAATTGAATTGAATTATTAAAAAATTTAAAGAAAAAAATAAAATAAAATTTATATTATTGAATTGAAGATAAGTGAAATTAAGTGGAGTAGAGTTAAAAAAAATTTAAAATAAAATGTGCTGTAAGTTAACTCTCTCTCTCTATTTTTGTTCAAGTAGAAAATCAAATGAGCACCTTTTGGTTTGGTCCCAGATCGAGGGCAATGCGACTACGTCGGGCCCTTTCAGTGTGAAGATGTTATATATAGACAAACAGCCTCAGAAATAGTGATGTAAATGGCCGTACAATGACATGATTGGTATATTTCGCCAAACGTTTGAAAATTAACTCGCTATGCCATTTGTTGGTTTCAGGACTAGTATCCACATGCCTAACCTGTCCCATCATGTTTCTAAAGGAGCTCAGTACTGTTACAGACAAATAAGACTCCGTTTGGGAACGAAATTTTTCTGATTTTGATTTTAACTCTACTCACTACACAACAAAAACACACGTTTTCCAAGTCAAATTTATAATACAATTTCATTTGGTCCTTTTTCAGAATCAAAATCAAAATCAAAATCAAACTCTGTTTCCAAACGCACCCTTAAAAGTCTTATAACTATTATCATTTGATTGAAAATCATCAATTATATTAAATGTGTAATGCTCTATCAGAATTCATATAAGTGAAAAGCTAATCTAACAATCATCCAATAAATTTCACTTATAAGTATTTTAATTGATCATTTCTCATAGTAAAATAAATTTCACTTATAAGTATTTTAATTGATCATTTCTCATAGTAAAAGACAAGTAAGGCTTATGGAATATCTTATCAATGTGTATATGATAAGCTTCATGAAAACGTCCACGTGCACCTTGGACTTCACCGGAAGATCTTCAGAGTGCTCACTTTTCTAAAAGCTGCAAATTGATATAAGCTTCAAAGGGTCCATAGTGAGTACGTGATTGATTTGAGAGTGATGACGGTGCAAAATAAAAAGATTCTGTTCACATAACATAATATGAATATTGCATATATAAATATATTAGAACCACTAGAGTTAGTCAGCAATTTTCGGTTTGTCGATGAACGAATTTTACTTGTGATATAAAGATTTGAAACTCACTGAAAATATCTCATAACTAAGGAGATCTGATATCCAAATAGGGTTATTCAAAATCTAAATGAGATTTTTCTAATCCCTTTGACCTTTTTTTTTTAGTACCAATCGTTGAGACACATATTATAAAAAGTTAATCGGACAATATATTAATTAATACAATTATTCGGGTTTCTTAAAGAAATCAGACAATATTCCACGTGTAACCGAGAATATTTTTAAGGAGGAATAGAGTCGAGAATCTTCGGCCTGCAGGCATAAGTTCCCCATACCCCGCTGGCAACATGTGAGCTTCCTGAATTGACGGTGCCGGAGAAGGCCGGCCTGCAGTGGTGTGGTGGGGCTGTAAAGCACTGTCTGGTTTGGTATTTGTGGGGATCCACGGCGAAGCAGAGAGTCTAAATATTATGTGAGTATTACTCATATATTTAAATGTGTAATACTCAATAAAAATATTTGAAAGTGAGAATCTTACCTCACAATGAATTCACAGTTCTCACTTACAAGCATTTTAATTAATTCTTACTCATTCAAAATACTCATATTGAATATTTTCTCGAGAAGGAGCCAGCTGCATGCAGGGACATATCAGCCGTCGCACATGCTGAATGCTGAGCCACCCCACCTGAAGCGAAAGCTCGACGTATGTATAGCTTAGCTAAGATTCCATCCCATCCATCCATTCATGTGGATAATTCATGGGGGGTAGCAGATCAGCCAGAGAGACATATATGTATTTTGAGTTGCTTGCTTTTGGAAGAATATAATATAATTCTTGTTCGTTGATGTATGATTCAAGCAGCTGTTGACGCAGACTACACGTTGGAATTTGATTCCTTCTCATATCTCGAATGGCTAACGGCAATTTTCTAGTTTCATCTTTTCAATTATAATTAAAGGTCTATGAAAAAAAAAGGAAAATGAAAAATAAATAGGATTGAGAAAATCTCACTATACTTTCCGATGCGAATCCTGATATCCAGAAATCCAATTGGATCTTGGCTAATCAAGTTCAACTAAGTCGGCTCACAAAGAGGTAAAGTTTTCCCAGCGTTGGTTTTATGCATCCACAAAGACTTGAACTCAATATTTTGCTTAAGCGGAACAAGCGCTGAACTGCTTGAACCAATTCACGATGACAAGTCCCATTGTACTTTTCAAGTATAAGTAAAGGTCTATATAAAAAAAAAGGCAAATGAAAAATAAATAGAATAGGGAAAGTCTCACTATATACGTAGAATCTTTTTTTTTTTATGAATAACTATATACGTAGAATCGAATACGAACCTATTGGCATCTATCAAAATAAAATAAAAAAAACTAGGAAGATTTTAGTTTGGATCATCGGCTTTTTTAATAATAATAAAAAGAAACCTATTGGCTTCGGGGTCGAGGACATATGGATGAAAGCTTCCGACTTTGGATCATCGGCTTTAATTTGATTTTGTTAAAAACATTAGAGTTGGTCAAAATATCTTTTCTTTTTCTCCATTGCGATGAAGATCGTGAATCTAGTAGGAGAAGACAGAAAAAGTAGGAAAAATAAATGAGTATCCACTAATGAATTAAAGTTAAAGTGACAAATGAGATATAACCGGAAAAAAGTGGCAAATGAGTAAATTCTTCTGTTTACCTCCGTCGTTTAAAGGCTATAGAGGCAAATTAGTAATTATTAATAAAAACCACTAATTACTACTATTAGTTTTAATTAGATTTGCTTTCAATAAGAAGATATATAGTCTCTATCTACGGGTGTTATAGACGCATTTCTTTTACATATATATATATATATATTTGCTGAATCTTTTACTTATAGTAGATAGAACTTTTTTTTTATTTATAAAAAAAAGTAGATAGAGACTTATACTCGGGAAGCTCAAGACATTATTTTTCTGTTATATATGGACAATGAAATTCATATCTAAAACCTTTTAATTTGTCTCTATAAGTTAAAGAAGCAAATTGTGAACTGTCCCATTTACCTCCATCGTTTCTAGACTATAGAGGCTGAATAGCAATAACTAATAAAAACCACTAATTACTATTAGTAGTGTTCATTAAATTTGCCTCCAATAAAAAAAATATAACAACAAAATTTGCTAGTAAATTGATTATTTGAAACAATTGTAATTGCCTCTATATAGCTCTTTCAAAAACAAGTTATATCTCCTCACTCTAATCTCTCTCATTTCTTTATATTATGTTGTGAGCATAACTCGAACCTCTGATTCTCTCTCATTTCTTTATATGATGGTTTGAGCCTCACTAGAATCTCTGGCCTCGAACATGATACTTTGAGTCTCGTGTCTTTAGCTTCTCACCGCCAATTCATCTTTGAATCGAATAACACTTAATTTATATTTCACAATAAGTAATATAAAGCCTCTTAAATTTGTAAAATTTTTATTTATATAATTATGTAAAATAATATAGTGCTTAGTATGTGCATACAGCAGTAAGTTAAACCTTGTTAAGTTGTTTTCTTTTTCTGGGGAGGTAATTTGAAAATTGTTCAATTATACAAAAAAAATTGATACAATTAGACATCATATATTTTTTTAAGTCAGCCAAAAAAACAAATAAACAAAAACTCAGCCAAAAAATAGAAAAACAAAAACTCAGCAAAAAAAAATTCATATTCTTTTTGTGGTAAAAGTTAAATATCATATATTAATGAGTAAATAGACAATTTGGTCCCTGACTTTCGACGGTTATGTCAATTTGGTCTCTGACTTATTTTTTGCATCAATTTAGTTCTTCACTTTTTGAAATTGCATTAATTAAGTCCTTGTAACGTCAGTTAGGTCCCTTACTTTCCTATTTTGCATCAATCCAGTCCATAAAAGATAAGATTGCACATCAAATAGGGCATGGTAACATCAAGTAGGTCCATCTAGTTCGGGTTAGCGTTCATTAGCTTAACGGTGTCTAACTGTCGTTCAGTTTTGAGGGACCAATTTGATGTGTCAGCTCACCATCTAATGTAATGTTGTTCTGCATTCGGGTATGTGTTACATCAAATAGGTCTCTCCCTCAAATCAATATATTCTTCATGTTCCATTTTCTTTTTCTTTTCTTCCCTGTTTTGATAGGGGGCTTCAGTACCCTCCGGCGACCTTGCATGGGAGGAGGTCGCTAACGGGGGAGCCTCCTACTGGAAGACAAACGACAAGCCATATTTGAGGCGAAAACTTGTAATTATTTATGTCAAAAATGAAAAGTTGTGTCAAAAGTTGTGTCAAAATTGAGACAAATCTTAAAACTTGGGATTTTTTGTGTAATTTACCTTTTTTTAAAAAAAATTGGGTGGAAAAAAGGCAAAAAAAATATAAAGAAAATGAAGAAAGATTTAATTAATATAACGTTGGATCAAAGTGATGTAACAATTAACCCTCATTTAACGGCATCAGCACCTACAATTAACGGAACGTCATGGGGACCTGAATGATGTGACAAATGACCAAATTAATGTAATCAGAGGACCAAATTGATGCAATTTTCTTAAGTAAAAATGATATAACAAGGACCAAATTGATGCAAAAAATATGTCAAGGACTATATTGCCTTAACCATCGAAAGTCATGGACCAAATTGCCCATTAACTCCATTAATATAATGTATAATGTCAAGTATATAAAAAGAATTGCTAGTTTAGTATTTTATGTAACCTGCAATGCAATTTATACCTATAAATAAATAAAGATTGAATCATTTTTACATTTAGATAAAAAGAATTTATCAAACTTTTGAGATTCTGTTTTTAGAGACGAAGGAAGAATACTAGTTAGATGTTTTAGTTACTTTCTAACTAGATAAAATTTATTATGTTAGAAACAAACGAGAATTAGATTTAGAGTCAATTGTATTATTTTGTTTCTAAAATAAACTATTAGAGGCAAATAAAATTAGATTTAATAGCAATTGCATCTTTTGCTTCTTAAAAGAAAACAAATTTACTGACTAAATTCTTTAAATGCCTCTACTAATATGTCTCTAAAAGTTCTTTTTTTTTGTCCTTTTTCCTTTTTCAACCAGTCATCTTATTGAATTTTCCTGATAAGTCTCTTACAGTTACTTTCAAGCAGCAAAGCAATCGATGTGACTGTCTTTCTGCATGGATCCAAGGATGAACTAACTAGCCTTGCGAAGCACACTTGAATCGATACGAACTCAAAATCTCTCCAAATTCGTCACTCGGTCTTTGTTCAAAAGGGTAAATTACATTTATAAAAAGAAAAAAAAAATCAATAGTACATAGAATGCTCTGGTTGGAATTATGACCTTATTAGCCTAATGATCTATTAGAATTTCCTCTCTAATTCATCAGAGTTGTCATTTATGTTTTGCTGAATGCCTTCTTTCAATGGAAACGTTGCCCGCTCTTCTACCTGAAAGAAGGCTAACCGAGGGGCCATTTGAGTGGAACTTACTTGCAATGCAAGGATCTGAAACCCATAAAAAATTACTCTATGGGTAAGGCAAGTCAACGCCCGAGCGAGAATTAGTTTAAACTAATAGCATGCGCCTTTGCGCTGTAAAGATGAAAGCCTACAATAATAACTTGAAATCGACCAAATAAACAAAATATAATTGGATGGCGGCCTAAAAACACGATGACGGAAAATGGAATAAAAGCAAGAACAGTTCTTCACAGCAATCTGATCAAAGAAGAGAGCTGGGCGTTATGGGCCCTAACTGGGCCAGAACAAAAAATGAATTAATGGGCTTTCATCATACTGGACCCATAAAAAGGTTTTTTCCGGACTAACAGGCTGCGCCGACCCAAATATGTTCAATGAGAGCAAGGCAAGCTATTTCGTCGTGCTTTGTGAGCCGGCTCGTTTATGGCATGGTAATTTCGTGCAAGCCACATTTTATGCTATCGGAGCAGGATTTAAAATTGCTATCTCTTGTTTCATTTTAGGATCATGAAATCCTCTTATATCAGATAGAAAAAGGTTATTGCACAAATTGCATTCCCAAGTAATTTACCTTACGGTGTAAATTTTATACATATCATACGAAAAAGGTACTTCAATATTCGAATTGGGAACAATCATGGTGATTAAAGTTGCATGTATTCTTTTTTTTTTATTATTATTATTATTAGTTTTAGTTGATCTGCCGGATGTAATAAAACAATAGAGATTTAGCTTATATATATATATATATATATTTGCGTAAAGAAAACATCAGTGACCCTATGCTGTTTAAAAGACAAATCAGGGCCAGCCGGCTGTAGGGTTGAGCTAAGAAACCTAGCCGAAAACCCAAGCCAACCCAAGTTGATCCGCTCCGCTCCCAATATTCGGGTTTTTTTTAGTAGAATATTACTGGCGTCATCAACTTATTCATTAGCAATCGTTTTTGCTCCCGACATATTTTTACCACTAATTAGCCCCAAACGTTGGCATTTCGTCTACCATTTATACCTTTCCGTTAATCTCCGTGACGAAAAATTCATGGATGGCATTACATTTTTCGTCACTTTTTCATTACGGAATGATATAAATGGTAGACGGAATGTCAATGTTTGGGGCTAATTGGTGGCAAAAATATGTCAGAGACAAAAACGATTACTAATGTATAAGTGAATGGCGATCGTGATAGTCTACTTTTTTTTTTATAGCCCAATTAGTTGTAGGATAAGTGCTACGTTCATTTTTCATTTTCGGTATCAGTTCGGATCTTTTAAAATGTAAAAACAAAATACTCTGAACCCGATTTAATTTTTAATAATATATTTAAATATGTTCAGGTTACTTTTTTATTGTCTTGCAGCTCTTAACATACATTGTTATAGGACATCGACTTTTTTTATTATCTTGCAGCTCTTAAAAACAATGTTATAGTATATCGAAAATATGAAAAATTTATTATGCTCTTTGTGAAACGAATGTTGTTAGTTAGAGGTAATGAGTGCAAGAGAAGTTTACACACCATTAAGATGAAAATCACATATGTAACGGATTAGCAAATCATTCTATTGATTCCAATTACCAGAAAACCGACTTGAGAAAACCGTATCCGTACGCAATGATTGGTTTTTTCATCAAATTCAGCTTCGATTCTTGGGGACGGCTTCTGAAATCCCTAACCTGATGAAGACGATGTCCCCCAAATTTCAGCCAAAACCTGATCCGTACCTGACTGTGATCGTCCGTCCCTAGTCGGTCCCGGGGGAGGAGGGGGTTAGGATGAAAACAATAATAAAGATTTAGGGACTGAAGTAGGTCATTAGAATAGAATTTCAAGGGGTGAACATTAGTGAAAATCCTCCCTGAGAGTGGGAACGTACGTGCGCATTAGTGGGGGAGGAAGAAGAAGGACACGACGTCGAATAGATCTCATCTTCATTCATTCTAACCGGTGCGCAGAGGCAACAACCTCTGCCTCCCCACCCAACCCGCCATTGACTTACCAAACACAACCGAGTCTCTCTCTCTCTCTCTCTCTGCCCCTCAGTTTCTTCTCCGATTCAATCCATTGTCTTCTCTTCTTCTTGGCGGGTCTGCGTCTGGTCTTCTTCATCCGAGGCTCGTCCCTGTTCGGTGCAGATCAGCCTGCGGGGGGACAGAGAAGAAGGCGGGAGCTCGATCGAGCTCGGATCCGGCATGTCGAGCCCCCTCCCTTACTCCATGAAAGATGTCCACTACGACAACGCCAAGTTCCGCCACCGTTCCTTCTCCAAGGTCCCCCCCTTTCCCTCCCTGCCCTTTTCTCATGCCTTGATCATCCCAAACAGGATTTGAGCCTTCTCTTACTGTGATCGTGTGGTTGTTGCAATGTGAATTGATCTTTGACTCGCGCCCATGAAACTTTCGAGATTTACCGCGTTTCGATTTCTGTTTCTTATATTTCTTTCAATTGGATAGGACAGCCAAAGTTTGATTTTTCCGGTTGTGCCGGATGGCTAGATGAAGTTAATTCCTCCTGTGAGGAAGCGGGCTTCAATTTGTTCGTTTCCGATTTGATTAGCTTACCGTTTCTTGCTTTTACACAGGTGATAAATCAGACCTTGCTTACTCGGAACATAAGGCGGGATTGTCTAGGATGCAGTACGGGGAAGTTTCTAGTGTTAGTGTTGATGTTCGGTTTGGCGTATCTTATGTTGACCCATGCTGGCCCTGTCCCTTCCGGTTCAGGTGGACTAGCAAACAACATTGGGACTGACAATGATGGTAGCAGTAGGTTTAAAAAATTCTGGAGGAAACCTCCTAGACTTCCTCCTCGTTTGTCTCCTGATGAGAAGCGCACCGGAAATGGTTTGAGTCAGGAAACTGATAATGTGAACTCCAGAGCAAAGTGGACAGCCCGGAGACAAAGTGTCAAGGATGCCTTTGTTCATGCGTGGTCGGGGTATAAGAAATATGCGATGGGCTATGATGAACTTGCGCCTTTGAGCCACAGCGGAATTGATGGATTGGGAGGATTAGGTGCGACAATTGTTGATGCCCTTGATACTGCTATTATCATGGGTGCTGATGACATTGTTGCTGAAGCAGGCTCATGGGTTGAAGCCCATCTTTCAGAAAAGATTAGCCAGAAAGGCCAGGTCAATTTGTTTGAAACAACAATTCGAGTTCTAGGTGGCCTTCTGAGTGCATATCATCTGAGCGGAGGAGACGGAGGGATGAGGTTGACAAGCAAAGGGCCAAAGCCAGCTGTCTACCTTGAAACGGCCAGGAATTTAACTGATCGCCTTTTATCTGCTTTTACTGCTAGTCCAACTCCTATTCCCTATAGCGACGTTGTTCTTCACGACTCTTCAGCACATCCAGCTTTTGGTGGATTAAGTAGTACTTCAGAAGTTTCGACCGTGCAGCTTGAGTTTAATTATCTCAGTATGATCTCGGGTGATAAAAAATATAGTACTGAGGCCATGAAGGTTTTGGAACATATCAAGACTCTGCCAAAGGTGGAAGGATTGGTTCCGATTTACATAAGGTAGGTTTTTTAAATCACCTGTAGATATGTCGAGTTAGCTCTTTGGGTTTCCTCTTGAAATGAATCCGTTGGTCGTCCTTATGGTGTTTCCTTATTACACAGTCTTGAGTCTAATTTGGCAACCTTTCACATTCTGATTCACTTCTTGCTCATCTCATGTCATCTTTCCGGAATACAGCCCACAGTCTGGTGAATTCAGTGGAGAAAATATAAGGCTGGGATCTCGTGGTGACAGTTACTACGAGTACCTACTCAAAGTGTGGCTCCAGCAGGGAGCGGGTCGTGATGGTAGTAATTTTTCATACCTACATGATATGTATATTGAAGCCATGAAGGGTGTCCGTAACTTGCTTGTTCGGAAATCAGTGCCAAATGGCTTGGTTTTCGTCGGAGAGCTGCCATATGGATCTAAAGGTGGTTTCAGCACTAAAATGGATCACCTGGTATGTCTTTCTTCTTGATACTGCTAATTGAATTTTTGGTCCGATCTTTCATGCAAAGTAAAGCTTAAAGAGATGGAAATTATTAGGTGTAATTTGAGACAATGTCTGTCACTTCTCTTGCTACCACCAGGTATGTGTTTTTTTTTTCCCCTTAATGATGTTAATTGAATCTTTGTTCTGCATTTGATACAAAGTGAAACCTAGAGAAATAGAATCTGTTGGGTGCAATTTGATAAAATCGCTGTTGCTTCTTTTGTTCTCTTGCCGGAGCTCCTATTTCATATAAACTTAAAGTAACCTCAGGTGGATGTAAGTCTTAGTAAGCAACTGCTTTTATTCATTGGTGTGGCATGAAACTGCAGGAGAAAGGATTGAATATCAGATGGGTATAATTCTTTGAATGATATTATATATTATGAAAGTTTTTCAATTGTTTCCCTCCCCATCCCCTTCCCTGCTTAAAAAAGGCCAAAGAAACGGATCAGGACCCTTACACTTTGCTTTTCTTTGAGATTTTAGGGTTTAGGGTGACAATCTGGAGATCTATATCAAATAAATGTTGATACATATACCCGTATGTTAAAAAAAATTTCACATCATCAGGTATGTTTTCTGCCGGGTACTCTTGCTCTTGGTGCTACTAAAGGCATGACAAAGGAGAAAGCCATGAAAGAGAATATGCTGACATTTGAAGACTTAGAAAATTTGAAGCTTGCTGAAGATCTCACTCAGACATGTTTTCAGATGTACGCTGTAACTGCCACTGGCCTTGCTCCTGAAATAGCTTACTTCCACACAGAGGTTGGTTCTGCTTCTCTAAATCTACATCTTGCATAAGTGGCAGCACTTACATTTTAAGCATGATGGTTTTTTTCTTCTTTTCACTGCATTACTCAAAGAATTGTTTGGTTATATGCAGGAATATTCTGAAGATGGTCTTGATGGTGGGAACAAGAGTTCTAAGTATGTGAATGACATTATAATCAAACACTTAGACCGCCACAATCTTTTGCGTCCCGAGACAGTTGAATCGCTGTTTGTCTTATATCGAATCACAGAAGATCCAAAGTGAGTTATTGCATAATCTTGTTATCACATCTCCTAGTACATGAGCAGAATCTTCTGCATGGACCACTTTGGGGGGGGGAGGGGGGGGGGGGGGGGGGGGGGAACAGTTATTTAGAATCTTCTTGCTCACTCCCGGGTCCTCCTTGAGTTTAGTTATGACCAAAATTCTCACTTGGCAGATACCGGGAATGGGGCTGGCAGATCTTCGAAGCATTCGAGAAATACACGAAGGTTGACTTGGGTGGATATACGTCTCTTGACGATGTCACAACTGTTCCTCCTCAAAGAAGGGACAAGATGGAGACGTTCTTCTTGGGGGAGACGCTAAAGTACCTCTACTTGCTGTTTTCAGACAGCGATGTGATTCCTTTGGATAAGTTTGTCTTCAACTCAGAAGCACATCCCATCCCGATTAAGGGAGCTGTGACTAGCTACTGATACGTCAGCTGCTTCAGCAGCATTCACTGAGACTCAGAAAGTCGCAGAACTTTTGCCTGTCGTCATGACTTAAACTGGTCCTTCTCATGATCTGTACTCAGGTGTCGGAGTTTATCAACACCAAGTCATGAGGGCACGATCAAGACGACCCTGGTAATTATCTTCTTCTGGCACTTCATGAAGATGAGTAACTCATCATTTTGGTTGTTTTGACCATCAAATTTGATCTACCATTATCAGATATGCTCTTTACAGTTAGGCTCAGAAAAGGATTCATGATTTGGTTTAGTTAATAAATATAGATCGGATCTTTAATTTGGCGGAGAGGAATATTTTTGGGGATTTATCTTTGGAGTTTCTTCGGAGGACCATCTGTGTGTATCTCAGCGGAAATTCCACTCTTACACATGCTTCTATGAGAGATAAAGGTTTGTGCCATTAGAGGGATGAAGTATTCGTAAAATAGATGGCAGAGTTTAGTCCGTATGTCCAGTAAAGGAGACAAAAAGGATTAATGTAATCTCTAGTTAAGGCTCATGGTCAGATTTTGTATCTTATTCAATGATAGAAACTCTTTTCCTTTGTTATCACCGAACTTGTCATTTGCATTGTGTAGTTTTACATTAATTGTTCATGGTAAGAAGGCCCGAAACTTATATGACATACATAAAGAATTCGATTTGAGGAGTGAAGCGAATAAAAGTAGCAAGCAGAAGAGAGCGGTAGCCGGTCCTTCGTTCATCAGAAAACTAGGCATGGTAGTGCATGGTTTCCACTGACTAACAAGGGTTGGTAAGGCAGAGAACAAGCCAGCCACCTGAGACACCGTATCCGTCTAAAATGTACAGATTCATATCTTCTTTCACCTGCCCTTTTACAAAGAACATCCGGAAGAGCGTATTAAGGGCTGCTAACAGTTTGGAAGGGAAGTGTGTCTATATACTTCATTTGGAAGGCTAGGAACAGGATGGTTCACTTGAATGACGAGTTTCCCGAAGAAAGAACTCGGAGCTTCATTGGCAAAATGGTGCACAAAAGTTGCTGGGAGCGGACAATATCTGCAGAAAAGCTAGAAGCAGCTCTGGGAAGGATTGGGGTCAGTTGAGAGTCTTGGTCGATATCAATGACACTAAAGTGTTCAAATTGTGAAGTATGGTCGACAACATATATTTATACCATTTCACGATTATAACATCACTAGTTGACAAAAGATACAAGGAGTTTCTTCATCCTTTCTCGGCGATTGGGATGTGAGAAAATAAACCCTTCGATCTATTATGTGTATATTTTGCCTTTTATTTCTCTGCTGAAAGGTCGAATCGGATTTCACTGGGGAGACGTTCTGCTCGATAGTTATCCCGATCACTAGTGCTGCTTCAATTGTCTTCGTAGCATAATGACTTATTCTCCGTTCTGCTGCGCATAGTGGAATGACGAGACAACGGAATGCAATGCAATACAGTACAAACTATTCGCGTGATGGACCGAGAGCTCATCTTTCATTCTACCGAACAAAAGAGAGCAGCAGAGAGCTCTTCAAACATCATCGTAAATGTCTAAGGCGGCGTGTTTGTCCTTTGAACTCCTTATTGAAGGTTGTGGAACAGCGCAGTGTCTTCGTTAAGGAGAAGAGTTCGTGGAGCAGAGAGAACTGTTCAGGCTAAGATAATTAGAGTACGCAGAATTCAACGATCAGTTGATAAAGTATAATGATATGGAAATTTATCCGCTAATAAAATAAAATAGTAATGTGAACGCACTTATTATTTTCGTTCGTTTACTCATTGAAAGTCAAATATAATATATTATAAATAAAATTAATTATTAAAAACATAATTAAAAATAAACAAAAATGAATCACAATCATGAGGATAGGAAATTGAAATCGTAATCTCCTTAACGTACTCCGAGAATAGTCAAGTTTCATATATATATATATAGGTAAATTGCACTGGTGATCCAAAATGTTTTACAAATGTTTCATTATGGTCCAAAAAGTTTTTTTCGCTACATGATGGTACAAAATGTTTCAAAGTTGTTTCATAATGGTACAAACCGTCAAGTTGAGCTTGACGCCGTCAAGCTGACGCTGACGTGGCTACTACGTGTCACCCCCTTGCTGACGTGGCCGAAAACTTTAAAATAATTCTAAAAATTTTAAAAATTTAAAACTTTTTAAAATAATTTTAAATTTTAAAAACTTTTAAAAATAATTTTAAACTTTTAATTTAAAATTTAAAATAATTTTTATTATTTTAAATTTTAAATTTAAAATTTTTTTTATTATTTTAAATTAAAATCATTTTAATATTAAATTTTAAATAATTTTAATATTAAATTTTAAATTTTTTATAAAATTAAAATTATTTTAAAAAAATTTAAAAATTTCAATTTTTTCAAAAAATTTTAAAATTTTCAAAATTTTAAAATAATTTTTTATTTTTTCTAAATTTTTACTCTTTTTTGTATTTTTTTTTATTTTTTTAAAAAATTTAAAAAATTTAAAAATATTTTTAAAAATTTCAAAAATTTAAAATATTTTTTATTTTTTTTCAAAATTTTTACTCTTTTTTGTATTTTTTAAATTATTTTTTATATTTTTTTGGACTTTTTAAAATTTTATTTTCTCTTAAATGACGTGGCGCACTATGATTGGTTCCACGTAACAAAAGTGACACATAGGACTCGCCGCGTCAGCAAAATGTTAATGGCGTTAGGGCCAATTGACGGTTTGTACTATCGTGAAATAACTTTGAAACATTTTGTATTATCATGTAGAGAAAAAAACTTTTTGGACCATAATGAAACATTTGTAAAATATTTTGGACCACCAGTGCAATTTACGATATATATATATATATATTTTTTTTTTATTTAGTGTGACCATTAATCTATATACATAAACAATAGAATAAATAATAAATAATAGAATATATATTCGGTGTAGAATATAATAAATATGTATGGAATATATATATTCCGTATTCCGTATACATAATATATATAGAAATAGAAACCGATAACCATCTTTCGGTTAACCTAACCTTCTCTGTCCCTCGGGACCAACAAGGCGCAGTACAAGAATATTCACCTGTTGTCCATCGACTACGCCCGAGGTAATCTTGAATTAGATGCACAAAACCAAGATAATCTTGGATCGGTTCTTTTATTTATTATTTATCGTTAAGGGCCGAAAAATGAAATATATTATGTCGTCCCGTCCATGATCATCCAATAGGTTGATGTATCATTACACTGATGATATACCTTACATTTACTTTATATTACATTAATTAGTGTGACCATTAGATTAATGGAATAACTTACATAAAAACTATCCACTCTCTTATCTTTCTCTCTCCCTCCTTTTTTTTTTAAAAAAAAAAGTTATAATAATTTTTATTATTTTTATGAAGGATCATATGATATAATTGAGATTGAAAGAATAAAAAAATAAATGGAATTGTAGCGACAAAAGTAATGAATTTTTTACAAATTTATTTTTGTATTAGACGCGTGGATCAACGTTTAGTATATCACAACGCTAGAATCAAACAACACATTGATTTAACAACATCAATAGATCAATAGATTGAACTAAAAGGACGGAAAAAATCTCTTTGCTTATATAAGTATGGCACATCATTTGATGCCAATTGGTGGACTCATCCATGTCGTCGTTTTCTAGAACACAACTGTAGTGAGAAAAATAGTATAACGTAATGACATATAACCTCACCTGTTAATTAAGAGATTGTTAATTCGATTCTCATTATCAATATCTTTTATTAGTTATTATTAGAACAAGAGGGCAGCTGTAGTACCAAATTGCATTAATTGGTATTCCGCAACTTTACAATCACATGGGGAAATTACCAGAATATCTTCCCTACCTCTAATGGACCGACGTTTGGCCCACACAAACTGCCTGTCAAAAAATTTCGCACGTTTTCAACAATCTTAGCATAAGGTACACATGCTCCCTCCCAGTTGAGCAACATGCTTCCAAAGTCTTTGTCACTGGAGTTAATTCTCAGTTTTAATTCAAGGACACGCATGTGCCGATGAATTTCCGAAACATAGATGTAGCACTGCCACCAGCTGTCGCACGCTAGAATTTCGTCAACAATTTATGGTCCGGGTCTTAGAGAGATGGTCAAGAAAGGGGAACCATACGTGGTATCAACCACAAGCTTTAACGATCAAAGACAACCAATCATTTCAAAAATCAGACACAGAGAAAGATCGTTTTATCATTTATCTGCCTAAATTATCTGAAGCTGACTACAGACGCAACTGCTGATGGCACAGAATCAATCAGTCAGTGAGTTAGTATCAAATCACACCAACATCCGGCTAAACAGCTGATAATTGACTCCACAAGTGAATGGAGCAGAAACCAAGATATCGACCTTGAAGGCACTTGATAACATTTTATTATTCCAGAAGAAATGATGCAGCATCTGCCTTGTACAGGGGGACATGATATACACACGGGCACCAGAAATAATATAGCCGGCTTCTTACGAATGAGAGTGATCCGGGCTCGAAATCTATGGCCAAGCAATTCAGAATAACCCAGCCTAGCATAACAAAATGATATGAACAAACAAGAAGTCTCCGAATTTCAGGTTTCGCCTTTCCAACTCCTTTATGCTCATGAATACGACTCTATCAAGGGTTCCCTCGAGCTCTCAGAGCCGCTGCTCTTGTAGTAACAGTACAAGAGCAATTGTGTCATCCCCAAGAGAGTTCCGATACCATTTGGAAGCTGCAGTATGAACCAAAAATATATAAGCTGGTAGGACTTGCAAAACATAGTTTTCTGACTGATCATATATATAAGATGCAGGGAGCAGTGAGATAAGGGGATCTTACAAAGACGAAGATGTCGCCATTAAGAATGCCGTACATGAGGAAAGATGTACTCATTAGGAACGTTGAGAGGGAGAGATAAAATGGCATAAACTCAACGCTTCGAGTCCGTATCACCAAGTTCTGCAAGGCAATACATTAAGTTTCTTCAAGAGTCTGACCATTCAACAAATGAGGCCCAATTCTGTTCCAGAGAACTGGGAAAAGGATTCCAGTTTTCCCTTTTTCCCCTTCTTGAAAGTCAAAGCTAAAAAGAGATCAGGACAGCTATTCATCAGAATGATCGGATCATGTAAGCCATGCATGTTTGAAATCAAACGACGCTTTTTCAAGACAATGGATAACCCAAAAGCATTTTCTAGTCTTCTGAAACGAATCTAAACCCAAATTTGCTATGGTACAGTCACATAAGATTTGACGAGTTTTACAAAAGGCAGATGAAATTTCGAAAAACTCACAATGATAAATAATGGAGAAGCGAACATTGATATCAGAGCGAAGCCACTTATCACCCCAACAACTATCTGCCGCAAGTGGCAGTTAAGAATCTGCAAGCTCCCCGCAACAATTATTGCGAACAAAATGATATCCCCCGCTAGTAATCCAAGCATTCTCACCTGACATCAACATTCGATATAGATACAGTATGATGACTTAACACATATCCGCTTGGCCATGGAAGAGTATCCCAGTTTTCCGTTTTTCCATTCTTAAGAAATGAAACAGAGAAAGCAACAAGTTTCAGATCGCTCTCTGTAATGATATCTGTTTCAAACATAGCATGAGAATTGGTTTTGGTTTTCGAGTGGACTGAAGAGAAAAAGGGCTCAAACACATTTTACATACACGAAAGAGAAAACCAGGGACCATTCCCCAGACCAATTTTTTGTCTAAAATGTTATAGAGAAGATAGTAGACCTTCTTTGCTTTATCAGCACACGCGGTAAAGAGAATTATGTACACCAACTGGAAAGCCGCACCCATTGCATTGACTGTCATGACCAATACGTTATTGCTCGATACAGCAGGCATGCCATACCACATGGTGATCAAGCAGTTCAAGAGGGCGTAAATGTATGGCAATCCAGAGAAATGTTCTGTAGAACGGTTTCTCATGATTCGTTGGAACGTCGGTCTGAAAATCCACCATTAAGAATGATAAATATGTGAGGAAAAAGTTGGTCAACAAGGCATCCACCCGGAAAAATAGAGCCTAAGAGCGAATCTTACATGGGGGACACAAACAGGCCAAGGGCAAAGATGTTCCCTACAATCAGAAAGTAAAGTCCGGATCAATCTCAAATCCTCCATTGTAGGACAATGAGCTTTCCAAATGTTATTCCAAACCCGGCTATCAAGCTTCACAATGGAAGGGAAAACATACAAGCAATAGCCTGCATTTCTTGACACTAAAGACCTATTCAACTTACATCTTTCACAGGAATTTACCGAAAATATTAATAAACGAAAGCAGCTGTTTGTAGTGAAAGAAGTTCCAAAATGCATATCTATCACATTTCAGAATTCTGATATCCGATATCCGAGGGAATATTTAGACCCATCAGAGCATTTTCAGACGGATTGATTCCCATTTGGCTAGAGAGAAATCTTGAAGGGATTTTATGGAAAGCACACACCTTTTCTCAGTTTCTGAGATTATTAAAAAGGGGGGAAGGTCATTTTTTTAGCATGAAACAATATTTTTTATTTTTACCACAAAAGGGAAACATAATTGGGGAAACCCTTAATCAGAGCAAGCTCGGCAGCAGCAGAAACACTTAAACAACAAATACGCATGGGGAAGAAGCTTCGATGGACTGCCCAATCCCAGAAATAGAAAGGAGGTGGGTGGGTGCTGATGACCAAAGGGACAGGGCATATGCCATGAGAATCCAAGAAGGGCATGAAGAAGCAAGAACCGACAACATGTTACAAACAGAGACAGAAGAGAGAGAGAGAGAACCTGCAACTCCAGCAGCATCCTTTAAAATCCAACGGTTGTTATGTGAACTCCAATGAATCATTAAAGTGTTCTTAGATAACAGACAACCTGAAATAGAAATCAAAAGTATCTCATGCCAAGAAGTATAAAGGGGCTCTCTATCTTCTCTCCTTCTATCGCTCTCTGTCTGAAACAGACGAATTTCCTGACGTTTGCAGAAGAAGAAGAAGAAGAAGAAGTGAAAGGAGAGGAAGAAGAAGACGGAGTGGGAGACGATCGCTGTGAAGAACGACGGATATATATAGAGATGAGTGAATTGTCTCCTGTGGTCCGTACTTGCAGTCTCACATCATTCAGGCTCGAGAAATCTCTCAGCTTTGATCTCCTTCGCCATGTACGGATTTTGTCGCCATGCAGCTAAAGCCGAATTGGAAAAGTCAGTCAGCGGCGAGTCCCGCCATTCACTAGGATAATTTTGCTCCGAAATAACTCACATGGATTAATTGATTCATCCCGTTGTACCCTTATTTCCCTTCTAAATATGTTTTGTATTTGGATTTTGTAATCTATACCATACTAAAAAAACTTTGTTTCCTTAGTAGGTGAATCCGACTTGCATTGAATTAGTCAGAACCCGTTATTGGTTTGTAAGATTGTTATTGGACTAAATATAATAATCCATA
Organism: Punica granatum; assembly: GCF_007655135.1. Classification (NCBI taxonomy): domain Eukaryota; kingdom Viridiplantae; phylum Streptophyta; class Magnoliopsida; order Myrtales; family Lythraceae; genus Punica; species Punica granatum. The sequence continues at coordinate 9,186,396 of NC_045133.1, forward strand.
ATAAAAGTTATTTATTCATTATCAAAATATAGTGTAGCGTAGCAATGCACGCTCTCGCTGATTGATTTAAAGGTCATGAGTTCAATATCTAAGACTATCCGCTAATTATAAGATTGTAATTGCACATTTTATCACAAAAATTTAACCTATGTATTTTATGACAGTTAAAAAAAATGCCATGTATATTAAATAAAATATTGGTTGCTTACACATGTGATATCCTTAAAAAAGTTATCACGAAGACACCAATTTTACAAATTATGGTCACCTAATAGTAAATGAAACAATTAAAAACAACAAATTAGTACGATAAAATTATTAAAATAGATACTAGAATAATTTTTACTAAACAATATTTAATTAAAAATGTATGCGAAGTTTGAACTAAAATAATATCACAAAAAGTTTGAACTCGATTGTCCAAACCTTGGGTTGATATACTTGTGAATTGTATCAAATATCTGCATTTTATTATGTTCATAAAAAGAAAATAGAAAAGAAAATGGAGATGGCGGCAGAAAAATGTAAAAATCCACACGAGAAATTCCTTGCAGAAGCTACAATTGGGCTGAGGATCTCTGGGAGGGGGACTGAGGATGAGGGTGGGCAAAGAACCGAAATAACTGTACTGAAACTGTCTCACCGAATCCAATCGAACAAAAATATTGATGCCCCGTTTGGATTCAGAATTAATTGATTTTAACTTTAACTTTAACTTTAACTCAACCCACTACACAACAAAAATACACATTTCCCAATTCAAAAATTTTAACTTTAACTTTAACTCAACACACTACACAACAAAAACACACGTTTTCCAAATCAAATTTATAATCACATCTCATTTGTCCTTTTCCACAATTAAAATTAAAATTAAAATCAAAATCAAAGTAATTTTAACTCTGAATCCAAACAGCCGAACCTCTTAAACGATGATTCTACTCGATTCGGTTTATTTGTGAAAAAGTGGGTCGGTTAGTGACCTACTCAATGGAATTTGGTTAATCTCAATTCACAAAACTGAATCGCTTTAATTAAACAACGTTTAAAAAAACTAAAATGATCAAAATTAATTTCATTAAAATAATCAAAACAATAATAAAAAAAAAGTTAAACAACTAATTGAAATAACAAAACAAAAAATTTGCTAAATCGGCTTCAATTTAAGCGAGTCTTAAAAATTACATTCTGTTTAGCCAAAACCCATTAGTTTTTATCTAGGTTTTAATTTTTTTGTGGAAAATCTTATTAGCCTAGCAAATAATGGTTTTTTTCTAAAATTTTTCTATCATTTCTTTCTGCCATATCCTTAATAGCGGGTTGGTTACACCGACAACCGAAATGGAAACCAAGCGTTTCATGGTTCAAAAATATTAAATCTCGTCTCAATCGTCATTCCCGGATCCAGGGGAGAATCCGTTTGATGGAATAATTTCTTAGATGTATTACCGCATCCTGAAGGGTTAGAACCCCTTTTTACAGGCCAGTGGAATCTTTATGCCCAAAACCCCGATTCCAACCCCAAGGATCAAGAATTGATATTCTAACCCTTCTCAGGGGATTCCATCTAGAAACGCAAAGTTTATAGTTGACTAATATTGTTCATCATCATTTGGCTATTGCATTTATTTTTCTCACTGTTGTTCATATTTATAGAACTAACTTTGACATTGGGCACAATACAAAAGATCTTTTAGAAGCATATATTCCTCCCAGGCGAGGATTGGAGCATGGACATAAAGGTCTTTATGACACAATCAATAATTCAATTCATTTTCAATTTGGCCTTGCTCTAACCTCTTTAGGCGTTATTACTTCCTTGGTAGCTCAACGTGTACTCTTTACCCGCTTATGGGTTCATAGCACAAGACTTGAGGGTGCTTTTAAATAAAAAGTCTAAAAGATAGAGTTTTTTTTTTTTGGCTGAATCTAAAAAATAGAAGTTAGATTGCAAATGATTTCGCAAGTAGAAGTCTAAAAGAAAATTATTTTTTTTGGTAGTAAAAAGAAAATAATTTTCGAAACACAAGATTTGTTAGGAAAAAAGATTTCAGAATAAATCTATTTTAGGGTAAAGTTTTTTTTTTCCAGTTACGTATTTTAGGGTAAAGTTTTTGCCAGGTGGGTTAGGCGCATATTTTGGTAATAAATTGAAAAAAAAATTAAGATTAAAATAACGTTTGACTTAATCGAGACCGAATGACCGAATGAGCTTCCGAAAATATATATAAATAAATAAAAACCAACGTTCAATTTCGTGGTTCATCACAACAATATCGAGGCTGAGTTTAGAGTAGCCATTCAATTTTATTTTATTTTTGGTTTTTGGCCACGTAACCATCCATCTTGAGATCTCATAAAATACAATGAACTGATGATTTGTATGCTCGAAGTAGTTGAGATCAATCCCTCATAAGTCTCCACGTGGTTTAAAACAAGGGATTTTCTGGCATGACTTTCTATCACTGTGACATGAAATCTTTCCACCATTGGATATGTAGTGAGTCACGAGACCCACGCGCATCCAACGCGAAAAAAACCATGTTAGCATTACACGAAGTTATACGAGAGGGACCGTTCAACAAATTTCTATTCTTTTCTACATTATTGAATTTTTCATCTTCGAGGTGGATTTTATTAGTCAGAAGATTACAATTATTATGAGTATGACATTATTGATTGATTGGCTAGTCCTAAGTTTCTCTTGGGAAGTTTCACCATTTCTCAGAGATAGTAAATTTGTAAAATCATATATATGCAGCGCTTCGTTCACATTCAATTACATAGCGAGAATCCATTCCCGAAATTCCGTGGTTGTTGAACGTAATGGTGGTCGGTTATTGATCAATCTCGCATTACGGTTCTTGGGGATTCTCTCTGATATTTTCTCAGGTTCTCCCTTATCCTAAGCATAATGTGGGGCCATATTTTTTTTTCAAATAATCATATCCACAATAAGGGCAACAAGCTCCGTGCCTAACAAAGAGGTTATGAATAAATGCAAGTTATTAAGTAAAATTAAATTAGTGATTACGTAAATAAGCATGCTTATTCACAGGTACATATACAAGGAGCTGAAATGACCATTACTTACTGCAGGACCCACGCCAGTGAACTCTCCTTAGTAGAGCACAGCTTTAACCCTCCACGCAATCAGCTGGATTTCCTCATGTAATCAACTGGGTCTCTAAGGGTAATAATACCTGAAATTCAGGAACAACTCGACAATAAGAAAACGAGCCGGAGAAATACCCACAAATTGAGTCATTTAGAACACAATACATCACAAGCACAGGAGATATTTCAAGCTCAGAATTAATATACAATGAGCAATGCACAATTAGACTCATTAGAGAGGACCTACAGAGAGAGCCACACTACTCCATCGTCATTATCTTGAGGCAGAAAAATTTACGAAATAAGACATCAGATTTCGAGCAACCTCAAGGCTGGAGCTGGACCAACCTAGATACAGATGCCCATTTTTCACTGCTTCTCCGCTATTCGAGTCTTTCGATAGGTTGATTACTTCACTCACGAATATAAATAGAGAAACAAAATTAATGATGCCTCTGATAGACTAAATTATTGCAGGACATTATATTTTTGTACCGTAGAACGAAAATCCATTTCCATTCCCGTGGCATTCCATTGTAACAGGCCATAAATTCAAACACTGAAAGCAGTTATGTAACAGTAATTCAGATGTTATCTCAGATAAATGGAAGAGCCATGTTGTTTTAACAAATCTGGAGACATGCTGCATTTTCCCGGATCACAAATTAGTTTGACGAACATGAAAGCTTTAAAACCAGCTTAAGGACAAGTATCTATAGAAATTTTGATTTAGAAAACAATGGGTAAAAGTAAAACATGAAGAAGCACCATTACAAATTAAACAATTATTAACACAACACTTTCAAGGCCCAAGAGGGGGAAAAGGTAACAGCCGGTTAAAACTTCTGCATTTATAACCTGTGGCGACTTTGTCCTTTGTAGAATTCTTATCATACATGCAATGCTTTAAAGAACGGAGGATTAGCAAACATACCTTCATCATCAAACTGATGGCGTCGTACCCCATTAACCTTATAATCCCAGACGATATCAGAGATCTCCTCTTGAGGCACACTCAGACCCCGATTCTTGATTTCCCTTCGCAGATTACAGAAGACCTTTGGGTCCTCCAATTTGATATACTCCCTCAAGACCCTCTCATGGTCTGGGACCCAGTTCCTAGGAAATGGAGTGTAATCACATGAAGGAATTAGGGACATGTGTGAAAATTGAACTCCTTCAATTGCATCAACCAGTCCCATCCTCAAAAGATCTGAATATTCTGGGGCAGAATTGTTACTGCTCTCCTTCAATGGACGGCTTAGATTGCGTGAAGCAATCTTATACACTTTAGCACGAGATTTTAGTCTGTACCTAGCAGCATATAATTTAGCAAGAGAGCTTCGAACAATATATGCACAGAAGCCAACAACTTTTTTACGATTGTCTGCAAATCTGTACCAGTCAGCAATGGTCTCAAGGAACTTATTCATCTGAGCATTCGTGTGCGCTTGACTCGAGTACAGCATCGGATTACAAGGCAGAGGCTCTGGATCCTTATCACCCTTGAGGAGCTCAAGCTTCCTGAACTGGCGAATGCACTGTTGAAGACAAGCGGTAACTGAGAGAAGAGTCCCCACACCTTTCTCACTCATGATATTTCCCCCAGAAGCTGTATACCTTAGAGTCGGATGGATAACTCGGCGACAAATTATATGATCCAAGAACCGAATTCCTCTGCTGATGTGCTCTATCTCCACCTTCGAGTTATCCAACCTCAACCCGAACTCTCTCTCACAAAACTCAACAATTTCCCTCCTAACTTGCACAGCCGCGTCTCTGGGCCCACGAATACCAACCAAGAAATGGGCTCCGTAACGAATGTAATCCATCTTTCTTGTCTTCTCTTTCCCACTTGATGGTACGAACTCCGGCCAAGCTGGATTATGGGACCCATCATTAATCGAGGTCTTCCATATTGAATCAAGCTTAGAGGGCATGAAAAACTCAACGATCTTCTCCTCCATCATATGGTCCAATTCATTCAGGCAAATGTTAGCAAGTAAAGGACTCAAAATGCCGCAAGACCCGTAACTGGGCACCTTAGCAGCCTCTTCGGGTGCAAACTCAAAGAACGTACGAAGCCAATATGGATCTGGTTTTGGCTCATGCTCATTCAATATCTTCTTCTTTGTGGACACTCGTTTCTTCCTTCTCAATTTCTCATTGGCATCTCGACGAAACTGGATTCTGACTGGTTCCCTCAGAGCGGAATTGATCAAAGTCAGTACTCTTCTATCCTTGATAGCTTTCTCCAAACAACTCATCACCACCATCGAGTCCACTTTCTCAAGAATCTCGGACATATCTGCTCTCAAGAACCACAAATACCCGGCAAAATTGCTCCTGATAGTCCTAATGACTGTGTGGGCACTCCTCCCAGGTCGGAACGCATGAGACTTGGCAGAGAACCGAGCCTCAAAAAACGGTTCGAGAACCATCAACAGGACCTCCTGAACTACCCTATCCTGGAAACACGGTTCATCGGATTCCAAAAGGGCCCTGAGCTTGGTCTTGGAAATGGGTTTCTTGTCATGTTTATCGTATGGGCTTCGAATGAGCGGTTGGGTTTTGTCGTTCCACGAGAACTGGTGGTGGAGGACCGAGTCCCGAAGAGACAGAAGGGCGCAAAGGGTCTGCAAGTGGATGGCATTCCGAGGAGGGAACGTGCCTGTGAAGTGAGCACAGGCCCGCTGGTACGCAAGGACCCAAAGATCGAACTTGGTGAGGAAGCCGGTGAGGTTCGGGAACGCAGTGTCAGGAGGTGAAGAGAAGGATTTGACCCACAAGGAGGAGACTATCTGAATTGGGTCTTCTTTGAGGAGAGAATAGGGGTCCTGAACAACTTGCTTCTGGTGCCTTGGAGGGGCAAGCATTGACAGTGAAGCAAGAGTCCGGGCGAGAGGCAAGGGATTGAAAGAGTATACCCTGCGCGAGAACTGTTTGATGAAAGTCCTCAGAGACATATTCATCGGCTCCTACCCTCAAGGAACAGTATCCAATCTCAAGCCCCCATTTCGCCATTCTTCACCCCCATGGAGCTTGGAAATCAAAATTGGGTCTCATTGAAACAGAAATAGCTACGAACAAACTACGTATGACCAGAGAAGACTGAAGACGAAGAAGAAGAATAGAAACAAATCGCAGGACTCCGGCCGTGTGTAGCATAGGGGGCCCGGCAGCAGGAAGGGATGGAGGTCAGGGAGGGAGACGGAGGGCCGGAGCCGCTGAGGTCAAGGACTCAAGGAAGGAGACGGTGACACGAAGGGTGGGAGCGCCGGCCATTGCCGGTCGTGGAGATGTATAGTGACATGGATTTCACTCAGCAAGGGAAAGGGGGGAGGGGAGGGAAAAGAAAGATGGAAATTTTACATAAATCAATTGATTAAAATATTCGAATAAAAGAGTTTTTTTTTATATCACTTGTTTCTTATATCTATGTTGGGATTTAAAAATCACCTAAAAAGTCTATGATTTACATATCGTTTCAAATATATGCTAGCATTAATTTCTCCGTTAACATTTAACGGTGTTGCTGACATGAAACATAAGAGATCCTATTCTTGCCACTATGGCCCTTTACTAAGGATAAATTTGAGAAAAAATTAAAATCATGGAATAGATTTAAAAAACTTTAAAGTCATGGGGTAGGTTTGAAGCCTACTTACGTTTCATTGACTGATAAATTGATGGCGTGATAGATTTGAAACAAAATGTAAACCATAGGTTTTTTTGGGTAATTTTTAGAGGGATTAATAACCAAAAAAAGAACAAATTATTTACATTTTAACAATTCTAATGCAAAATTTTTTGTTTAACTCAAAAATGCACAAACTTTCGATTTAATAATAATTTTAGCACGACGTCAAATTTTTCGTTAATTTGGACGGAATCGAGGACATAGAAGGCGTCAACGACCCCAATCGGAGGGGAGGATGCCTGCGACCCAATCGAGGGGTGATGGCTGGGGTCGTGACTCTATCCGTTGGAGTAGAAAAAATCCCTAATTTGAGGGATCCCCCAATTCTAGGGAATGGGGTCATGACCTTGGCCACCACCCCCCGATTGGGGTCATCGACACCCTCTCTCTCGATTGGGGTCGTCGACGCCCTCTGTGATCTCAATTCCGTCCAAATTAATGAAAAATTTGACGTCATACTAGAATTGTTATCAAATCGAAAGTTTGTGCATTTTTTAGTTAAGGAAAAAAATTCGTGCTAGAATTGTTAAATGTGCAAAGTTTGTATTTTTTTTTTTTGGTTATTAACCATTCTTAAAGTATGTGATAGATTTGAAAAACGAGTAATACCATCAAATATCTGGCACAATAACTTTTTTTTTTCAAATTTTATGTTTTAGTTAGTTATATGTTCCAAATCATCCTAATTCTGGAGAATTAATGTTAAAATGTGCGAGCTAGTTATCAGTACTTGCTTTGCTTCTTTATGGAGTCATATTCTACTCCATTTAACTTAACTTTATTTTTTTTTCAATTCAATAACACAATCATTACTTTTTATCTTTTTCTTTAATTTAATAATAAATTCTCTTATATATATTTTTTAACCATTATTACAATTAATTTCTTAATACTTAATTTTTCTAACTATTCATTACTTTTGCCTCAGTTTAACAATATAATAATTACTTTTTTATCTTCTTCTTCAATTTAATAATAAATCATCTTACATACTTTTTTTAATCATTATTACAATCAAATTTTTAATAATATATTCCCCCAACTACTTTTTTCTTTTTCCCGTAAAGTTAAGCAGAATTATACTTTACTCCATTACCAAACGTCACACTTACGATCTAAAGGCTTTAAAATATTAGAGTGTGTTTGGTCGACCAGATATAATATCGGATGTGATTTCTTAAATCCTTAAACAGCGTTTGGTGACGTCTAGGATACGAAATAGAGGAGGATTGGATAGGAAATAAGCTTGAAAAGAACCACTTTTATATGATAAGAATAATTCAACTTTAAATCAAAATCCACTACACCAAACATATAATGAATTCTTCATTACCTAATTATATATCTCAAATATTACAGATTGGTATGAGTAAATTGCAACATATATAGTGAGAAAGAGCATCAACATGTTCAAATCCCAAACTTCAACTTCTAATTTCAACATGAGAGCTAACACTAATAATAAGACAGTATATCCTCCCAAATGAAAACAGAGAAAAAAATATACTATATAACTTATAAAAGTGAATAACTCATCTCATTTCAACGGCTGACAACTATATCTTTAAAAAGAAAAAGTTGAGACTCGCCTTGGGAGTAATCGTGATCACAGGTTTCTGCATCAACATTCTCAGTAGTTCAGCTAATTCATCTGGGTGCTCATTTTCATTGATAATCTCCAATGGGCGTGATCCAATACGTTTCCTCTTCCCCATTGACAACTCACTACAAAAATTAATTTAGAAATTAAGTCAATAAGCTATAATAAGTTAGTTTCTATAGAAATTGATTAAAAATGAAATGACATTAACTGGAATCACTAATCAAAACAAAAGTTTATCTTAAATTACTTCAAGCTCAACAATAATATTCACAATAAAAAGAATTTTCATACTGACAATGTTCAAATGCTCAACATCATTTTGTTACCCATCTTTTACGCCGTGAAGCTCTACTAGAATATCAACTATTATTCCTTCTACATCATCTCTAGACAAATAAAAATCATCATCAGTGGGATTAATAGCTGCAGTAACTATTATATGATGTGGCTCATTAACTTTCGTCACCTCCCCATTGATGGAAGAAAAATTTGTAGCATCCTCAATTAAGTTCCATGACTTTACCTTAATGGGAACACACCAACCTTTTTGGACTGCATCTTGCACATAGTGCACTTATTGCACTTGAGAAATTAACACAAATGGGTCATCACCAAATTCTTCCCCGTGTGGATCAATTTCGAAAAATTTACAAGTGGGAAACCAAATTCATCCACTCATAGTCCCATTCCATGTTCGATGTCAACCCAATCACACTTGAGAAGTACGATCCCGAAGTAGTCATAATAATTCAGCTTGAACACATCTCTTAAGATGCCATGATATGTGAGATCTCCTAAAATATGATTTTGATCTTTTGCACTTGCATAACTTGAAATCTTGTAAACATTGAGAACCCCGTTAATTTGAGTTAATAGGTTGATCTAATGGTCTTTCGTATGAAACTGAAACTTCTTCACCCGAAAACTTTTGAATTTCCGTCCAACATTATAAGGTCATTTAGCTAAGCATCTAATCTCCTCAATGATATCTTCATTGCTTGCAGAAATTAGCAACCTAACATGAAGATAATAAGAACTAATTAAAAATAATTCTACTAATTTATCAAATCTAACTAGCTCGACACATCTTACATAAGTCTTGAACCATGAATTCAATCTCTCAGTAGCAGCTTTGTCGAGCTCCTTCCATGATAATCAACGTTGGCGATTTTTTCTTTTAAATTTAGCCTCAAATTTACTGCATATCACATTGATAATATTAAATCTTTTTTTAGGTAAGACACTAGAGTTTACATGGTTTTAGTAGGTTATTTACTGACCTCCGGAAAGGAGCAATTCCTTCAAGATTAAATAGCACATATCTATGTGCTTGTATGGGTTCATGTTCATCAAAGTCAACACTATCTACCATTTCAAGAGGCTCACCATAGTATGGGAATGAAGGTGAGGAAAAGACATGATTAATAACATCACCATTATTCTTTGCAATATTTGATTGCATGCTAACACCTTGAAAATATCTTGAACAGAATGTTGTACACTCATCGGCAATATAACTGTCTGCAATTGAACCTTAAGGAAGTGCCATATTATGAACATAGGACTTCAACATATATAAGGACTCACAAGACCAATTTGAATAGTTAATTATTTAGTATCATAAGGGAAATATTAATTTAAAGGGGAATATGTTTATAATGGCAGCACCTTTCAATAGGATACATCCATCGATACTACACATGCCCCACAATTTTAGCCTCTTCGGCCAAATGGACAACTAGATGGACCATTATGGTGAAGAAACTAGGCGGAAATATTCTCTCCATGGTACAGAGAATAACCACAATATGAGTATCAAGTTTCTTTAACTCATTGACATCAATAGTGAAGGAGCATAACATTTTGAAAAACCCACATAACTTGATAATAGTTGTCCTCACTTTCTTGGGCAAAACACCCCTTAATGCCATAGACAAGAGATCTTGCATTCGTATATGACAGTCATATCTCTTGAGTCTGAAAATTTTATGTTGCTTTAGATGAACACAACGTGATAATTGTTGGGAATTGGTGTATACCCTAGAGGTAATCTATAATCAGTTCTGTAATATGATATCTATTTCATTATAAAACGAGGCATTTATGTTATTGTGTAGATTGCACTAAATATGATTTTACACAATAATGTCCTTGGAATAGTATGTTCAATAGGCATCAAGTGTGACTTGATTGTGAGATCCTATAATTACTGAACATTATTCCTAAATGTCCATAGTCAAAGTATTATCGTTAATTAGGACAACGATAATACAGTTAGACTAGTATGGGTGTTGATTGATGACCAAGTCTCATAGGTCATGGATATGGAGATATCAAATCACACCACATGTATACATTAAGAGTAATGTGTATTGGACTGATCCGCTATGAGATTGCTACATGGGTTGTTACGTGACTGTCATTAGCATATCTCAAAGTGACTATAGTGTAATGGTCCTTTGACTTGAGGTCACCATGGATTCCTACGTGTAATGTAGTATATTTTGATACTGTCAAACGCCACCGTAACAGGCTGGTTATAAAAATAGTTATTGGGTATACCACAAAGCATGGAAAAGAATGTGAGTGACCAAGATAGGATTTGTCCCTCCTACGAAACAGGAGCGATATCTCACGGCCACTTGGTGATTAAGTCTAAAAGTGTATGCATACCCAAATGAGTCGATATAATGATATCGAACTCATTTGTTCTGATAGACTTACCCGGTAAACCAAGAAAGAGAGATATTGAGCCATACAAGAATGTCATCGACCATGCCTTGGGCTCAATAGAGATATAGAGGACAAAGGGATTATATTACACGATAACGTAAGTCACAAGGTTCGTCGAGAAATTGACTTTCCGATTACTTGAGTAACAGCGATACATTGCTAGATGCCGCTCACTGTTTGTGATATTGAAATAGAGATTTCGATATTACTATTAACGTAATTGGGAACCTACAGGGTCACACACTACGACTAAATTGATGAGATATTTTGAAACAAACAAAATCATCTAATCTCTATTAGATGATTTATGGTGCGACCAATTAATCGGATATTTAATGAGATTAAATTTGTCGATTAATTAGACTCGATTTATTAGATTAAATGGACACAATTGATGCACGATCCATGTGATGACACATGGCAATTTCAAACTCTTAATTCTCATTATCCCACATCGGTGGGGTTTTGATTTCTTCCTCCCCCTGTTGCTTATAAAAGGGGGGACAGCATACATATATACTTACTTATATATATGATATAGATATATATACGGGTGTATGCAAATGTGTGTGTATGCTTTATATATATATATATATGTGTGTGTTCTGATACATATATGTATGCGTGAATATATGTGTATGCATATAAAGATTATATAATTTGGGTTGAATTGTTCAACTCAAATTAGGTCCATTAGTCTTAAAATTTCGAGTATTGCATCGGTATTTCTTTCGAGTATTGGCCGCTAGCACCGCCGATCTCGAAAACTCGTCGACAAAGTCGGTGTGGATACCAGTGGAGGCGTCACGCGTGGGACGCTCGGTCGACAATTTTAAATATTCCAGGTACGCTTTTATTTACTCTTATTCTTCTAGTAGGTCTTGGGATTAGTTTCACGGGTAGAAAATTTTTGAATTTCTGTTCCTTTTCGCTTCCGTTGGCCTCGTGAAACTAGCAATAATCGCGAAGAATATCCCACTAGAACTTTCACCTCCTTCAATACTTCTAAGAATATGTCCTTATCTTTCGTAGACATAGAAAAGAAAGCATGTGGCAAATACAACTTGTTGGAATCACGTTGTTGTGGGTGAAGTTCATGTCTTATACCCATGTCTTTAAGGTCAAGACGAGCTTTCAAGTTGTCTACACTCTTATCAAGATTCAACAACATGTTAAGCAAATTATCACATATGTTCTGCTCGATGTCCATCGAGATTGTGGTGCAATGTGTTATAAACTCCCAATAAGGTAAATCAAGGAATACACTTCTTTTATTTCACGATTCTTTCTCTTCATTCCGTTTCTTCTTTCCAGAGCTTTTGGAGTAGGGTTTTTCATAATGAAAGACCTTCCCATCAAGTTGCCTTAACATGTCAGTTTCATATGGCCATACATGAGCTTATCATAAATTCTTTTGTTCCATCAAATGAGTTCTTATCTCTTTGGAATCTATGATTATGAGGCAAAAATCTCTCATGTCCCATGTAACAATACTTTTTGTTGTACTTCAACCATCAAGAACAAGTATTGTAATTACAAGGAGGACATGCCATTTCACCTTTAGCATTCTACCTCCATAGATTACCATATGCAAAAAAAAATAATTTATGGTCCATAGTAACCCTGCACGCATTGAAAGGCTTCTCTCCTTGAGGCATCAAATGTATCAACTATGACTGCCCACTGATTCTTCAACTCATCAATTAAAGGCATCAAGTAAACATCAATGTCGTCTCCTGGGCCTGAAAGTCCAAGTGTAAGCATCGACAAGATTAAATAATCTTGTTTCATGCAAACTCCCGAAAGTATATTGTAAAGAATTATGATAATTAGCCACATATTGTGGTTCACATTCATGTTTCCAAAGGGATTGAAACCATCCATAGGTAACCCAAGCCAAATATTACAAGGATCTGAAGGAAAATATTTATACTAGCCTGCAAAATCTGCTTAAGCCGTAGAGTCTACATGGTGCCTTAATAAGCCATCCTTCTTACGGCCTTTTTTTTGTGCCATCTCATATTTGAAGCTATTGTAGATGATGCAAATAGCCTCTGAAGTCTTAGAATTAGGGGAAAGTAATGCAAAAATTTTACGGGTTTTCTCTTTTTCTTATATTTCGCATTATGATGCCTTCCATCTTCTCTCCATTGAGATGCACCCCATTGGAAACAAGCTTCTTCATTTTCTTTGTCCTTCCAATATAACATACAATTATTCAGGCATGCATGAATTTTCCTATATCAAAGACCTAATTCTCTAAGATACATTTTGATCTCATATATTGACGTTGGCAACCCAACTCTTGGAAAGACGACATTCAAAACATTAAGCAGCATGCTAAATGAATTGTTACTCCACCCACTAGAGCACTTCAAATGAAAAGGCCGCACGATGAATGAAAGCTTGCTAAAACTTGAGCAACCCGAGTATAATTCTTTACTAGCATCTTTGATTAGATCTTGAAACTTTTGAGAAAATAGGCCATTCCCTGAATCTACATCAAAATTAGGCTCTTCATGTGGTTGATGTAGATTACTCATTTGGATATCATGCAATAATCTCCCATAGACATAGTTTTTAAAATCACACCGGCCTGGCCGATCGAACTGGTTTGATTGGGAACCGGACACCCTCCTTGTCTGGTTCTACAAATTATTCCATTTGCAGAGTTGACCTGGTTGAATCCATGCAAACTTGCCGGTTTTATGAAAAACTCACTAACTCATGCGAACCGGTAGTCAAACTGACCAATTAAAAAATTAAAAAAAAATCAAAAAAGCAAAAAGGAATGCCAGCATTATAGAAATCATTCTTCATTTTTTCTTGTTATCTCTCATCTCAAACTCTAGAACGATGAAAGATCCATCGACCAAAGGGACTACAGAGGCTACAAGCTTCTCTTAAGCGACAAAGACAACTTCATTGGAGATGACTAGACTTCATTGACGACATTGACGGCTTAGTCACGACCATGACGATTTATTGTGGCTGCATTAGAGGCTTCAAACTTCCCATTGATGACGATGACAGGAATAAGGTAACAGAGGAAACAATAGTCGTGGATCTCAACATCTTGAGATATTCTCTAAGTCGTGAAATGGAATAGGAGGGTATGAGGGAACTGAGGAAGAAGGTGCGGGAGGTGGAAAGGAGTTATACTTATTTTATGAACTATTTAATTATTTTGAAAACCCGGTTGAATCCATAGAACCCTAGTTAAACCTATGAACCCAAGCCTTTACTGGTTCAATACTTGGTCCCATTTTAAAAACTATTCCCATAGGATTCTCGGGCATCTTACTTTCTACATGAGTTGGGTTAGAAGATGATGATGTCAATTCAGGTTTCGTTTCAGATTCTCCATGACAAATCCATTTAGTGTATCTTCTTAGAAAATCATAACAAACTAGATGACCTTTAATAGTTTGCTTATCTGAATAAAAAGTATTGCAACAATTCATGCAATGGCATAATATCTTTCCATCTAGAGCTACCTGTTTAAATGCAAAATCAATAAATTCAGAAATCCCTTGCAAATATACAGGAAAAAATCTATTGTCTAATTGGATTCAAGCCTTTGTCCATATTATTCATCATCTGACAAATAAACGATATGGCAATTAATTTAATTTATCTAAAAATTAATACTGAAAAATAAAACATATTCGAGTGCATATTAATCAAATTTCAACATACACAACAATATATGTATAAATATGTATAATGTTTATAAAGCATCAATGAAGGGCATAACAAGAACTAGAAAAATTAAAATAATGGCTACAGATACAAGAGAAACAAGGTCGAAAACTATGCACAAAGATATAATAACCTTAATTTCTTATTTAAAAGGGGTAATTACACTGGTGATCCAGAAAGTTTCACTAATGTATCAAGTTGGTCCAAAAAGTTTTTTTTGCTACTTGATGGTACAAAATGTTTCAAAGTTGTAACATGATAGTACAAACCGTTATCTCGCCATTGACGTCGTCATCTCGCCATTGACATGGGTGGACCTTTAAGTTAATTAAAGAAATATTTTGTACCATTATGTTATATCTGTAAAACATTTTGGACCATTAAGTGATTTATTCAAAAGAGTTTGAACCATCATGTAACGTTCCACCAACTCCTAAAAACATATTAGAGCCACGTGTCGGCCACGTTTCGGCCATGTCAGCTTCATTTGACAGTGTCAATGGTGAGATAACGATTTGTACTATCATGTTACACTTTTGAAACATTTTGTACCATCAAGTAGCAAAAAAAACTTTTTGGACCAACTTGATACATTAGTGAAACTTTTTGGACCGCCAGTGTAATTACCCCTATTTAAAATAACAACAATTTAAGAACTCGAAACGGCTCAGGAAAAGGACAACATTATACAAATTCTGAGACCAGCAAAACAAATGGCATAAACTTTCACAATGAAATTGCAGCAATTTAAAATAAAACGAAGCAAAAACTTCAAACTCAAAACAAATAAAAGGATAAGCACACCTGGTTCTAGCTGATGAAGTCAACTATCATAGCGAGCCCCTGAATCTCAACTTATATCTTGAAAGGTTTCACAGGAAAATTGATAAACAACGTTAGATTCAAAAATTTCAAGTGATGAAGAGGAATTGGATGTCTACATGATTCATTGAAGATGAAAGCAAATCACTGTTTTCACCATCAGGTCGTAAAGTTGGTGATGACTATGCAATCAAAAGCAAACTCTTAAAGTACACGAAATCAAAGAGAACGAATGCCTTATCTAATCAACAAATGACCATAGTTGGACTCATAGCAGAATTGTGCTGAAATTCATACTGACAACAGCAGGATCGTATGGCAAACCACAGGAAAGGCCAAGAACAAGCACAAAAACATATCAAAAACGTGAAATTAGCTGTCTGATAAGCCTTACAGCATAATAGAATCCTCATTCAGCTCAGGGGCTTCCACGAATTGTCGTAAAATTCCAAACTTTAGCTCAAAACAGAGCAGGTCAAAAGACTTAGCTCACGAATCTACAGAAATGCAGCCATAATTCACTGGCCGAAACGACAATGACAACAATGCATAGACATGAATTACGACGTCAGAAGGGACGAGAAGAGAGGGAAGGGGTGAGGGGGAATTTAAATAGAGGGAGGGAGAAGAACATAGGGGATGAGGGGAATAAAATGAATTGCAGCATAAGGCTAGAAGAAACTCAATAATGGATCATCTCGAAATCTACACCAACATAGACATCCAATAGGGAAATTCGACAAATTTTAGGGAGAAGGTGAAGTTGATGACTTCTTACTTAAGTAATGATGGTCATAGCAGCCGTGACTAACAGTGAAGTGGAAAGGCAATATCGCAATGAGGATGGCAGGAGCGTAAACGAAGATGGCAGCCGCAACAAGGATGGTAGATGTGGCAAGGGCGACAGTTGTGACGAGGATGATGATGGCTTTAGGTGATGATGACGACAACCGTGCAACAAGGATGACAAAGTAGAGATCAAAGAGGATAGGAAAGGTTAGGGGAGTTTTGTGCATTTGAGGGGAATGGAAAAAAATTAGAGGGAATATAAAAGAAAAAATTAAAGCAGTTCATGAGCCAAATTTGCAGCTTAAAGTAGATTTTGGGCCACAGTTCTTAAAACACTACCGGATCATCAGTTTTTTTAAACGACAGTTCACAAAACTGCAGCCTATATTCCACTTGCTAGTCGATTTTTAAGAACTGCAACTAACCTTCCGTTTGGCTAAACAATTTATGCTGTAGTGGATGTAAAGGGAGAAGTCATACTTGTGAAATGAGATAGAAGGGAAATGGAGTAAAGATGGCCGAGCATGCATTAATGCATGAACCTTGTCGATGAAGAGGATGTGGCATATGGGGAGGAAGATCAACATTTGGAGAAGGGTTTGAAATTGGAAAGAAAAGTCGAGATATTTTGGTGTAGGAGAAATTAATGAAGGACGAGAGCCAAAGGGAAAAAGGGCCAATTTGAATCATTCGAAACTTTTGGAGATTGCATGTGGGCCTCATAGTGGGATTTTAAAACAACCATGTGTTTCATCCAAAAAGCGAATCCCTATATCCAAAAGGAATATATTTACCTATGTTTATAGGATAGTCACTCCTTCCAAATTGTGTAATATAAAAGGAAAGTTGGCAAAATCCTAGGAAAGTTTCAACTTCCCTACCAACCAAGTAGCCCCAAAATAATTACATCATTTGGGTGTATTTGGAGCATGTAAGTTCCAAATTTGAGTTTTGAGCTTTCAAAACAGTGAAACTTTCCCTCTCTTGGGAGGAATAGATTTCCTACCAATAGAGGTGGGGTTCCCAAGGAAAAAGTTTCCCTAGTAGATGTTCACGCAATGTGTGAATTACAAGATTGATTTTTTGACGCTCTTGCCATCGATTAATTGTTATTTGCTTTCTTTGGAATAAAACTAGTGTTCTGACTCGTGCGTTGCACAGGTTTGTTTCAACGGAATTATTCATACTTTTATAAACGAGTTTACTTTTTTAATGATAATGAAAATTTCCAACAATAACTGGATATTTTGAATTACAAATCTAATATATTAGACTAATTTTAAATAGTTTAGTGCAACTTTGTTACTAATTCTCTTATTTAATTGTATTGCATATTTATTTAACCATTAACATTATTTAGATTTACTAAAAATATGAAATGCAAGTATACAAATTTTATTTTGCAATTTTTTTAAAAAAATATGTTTTTAAATCCTCACTTTCATTAATTAAATTTTCGCGTTTTAAGTGGCCTTCATTCGTAGAATTAGAGCTCTATGTTAATTTTTTTGAAAACTATGTGTCTAGGTAACTCGTATTTTATTCAACACATGTTGAATGTCGTCATATCATCTATATATATATATATATAAAGTTGTAATCTATCCTATTAAATTGGGGTAGAATAGTGCATGTTTCAATAAGTTAGTATGTTATATAGAAGTTGAATAATATTACTTATTATTGTAATTAAAGAAAATATATCCAAAAGAAACATTAAAGAATAATTATAATCACTTATTGTTATTCTATAAGCAATTGCTATTTTATTATTAAATAAATATACATAATTTAATGAAATTGAGAATTATTAAATTTTACTTAATTGAATTTAATAATCGTTATTAGCCTTATATCTCTTTTAAATGGGGGTACAATAATACATATTTTAATAAATTATTATGCTATGTGGAAGTTGAATAATATTACGCATTATTGTAATTAAAGAAGATATATTTAAAAGAAACATTAAAGAAGAGTTCTAGTAACTTATTATCATTTTATTAGCAATTGCTATTTTATTATTAAATAAAAATACATAATTTAAAAGTTGTATTCCACCCTCTTAAATAGGGTAGAATAGTAAATGTCTCTATCAAATATGGATAGAATAGTAAATGTATTAATAAATTAGTATGTTATATAGAAATGGAATAATATTACTTATTATTGTAATTAAAGAAAATATATCTAAAAGAAACATTAAAGAACAATTCTAAACACTTATTATTATTCTATAAGCAACTGCTATTTTATAATTAAATGAATATAAATAATTTTAGAGAAACTAAGAATTATTAAACTTTCTTAATTAATTCATTTTTATCCTTATAAAAGTTAAATTAATTCATCTCTTATTGAAGTGATTAGTCATTTTATCTAAAATTATTCAAATTGATAAAACTTAATATATGAAATATGAGTGAGGAAAAGACAATAATGAATACTTAATGTTAAAATTTTATAGCCTCCCTGATTATTAATCTTTCTTCAATTGACTAAAGCTAGGAGTTTCGTACTTTTTGGATTTTATAATTATTTTTCTTATAAATTGAATCGATAATTGAGATCATATCTGTGAAATATTTTACATGAATCATTTGCCGATGAGCTCTTAAATTAATATTATCTAACGTGGGTATAAGATTATCGTATTAAAGTTTATATAGTATAAAAACATAGAAAACAATATTAATAATTGTCTTAATATCTATATTTCATAATAATTTGTCATAATGATTTTTTTACAAAATTCATGCAATACACGGGTTCAACAGCCTAATACATACATATATGTATATATATATATATATATATATATTAAAGACATCACATTTAGTGTTATCTTGTTAGTCTGGCCCGATAATAAGGGCACGACACAAATTGCCAACTCTCAATACAATGTCCATAAAAAACAATATACCATCCCCAGGCATATGATATTTCCATATTTCTTCCTTATAAGCTAACATTCTCTGTAATTTAATGTTGTTCGAACTAAACCCCACCTTAATATGAGTCCTCTTTTGGTCTTCATCATTAGCTTTATTAAATAAATAAAAAAGTAAATTAGTCCTAATTATCTTTTTGACATTATGGTTAGGCAACTCTATATATTTTGTTTATTTTAGTTAAAGTTTAGTTCTCCATTACAAATATCAAAATGACATTTTTTTCGACGATTGCTCCCACCTTTCTCCCTTCCTCTCTTTAAGTTCACTTTTCTTTTTTATTCTAAGAGTAAATCACCACTAAAAACATCAACCTGGCACTTTTCTTTTTTAGTTTTAGCACAAATTAATCTTTTTACAAACAAATAAATGAATTTTTATTTTTCACCCAAGTAGCATCCCTCTAAATTTTTGTTAGTTTTGATAAAGTGGCAGTTAATGGATATCATGTGGCAACAGTGCCAACGGTGACTGACGTGACGAACCGCATCATTAAAAAGTATTAATAAATTCAAAAAGTAAAGAAATGGTAAATGAAAGTTCTCACAGATTTAACACAAACTTTTATTCTTTTTGCAATTAAATTCACATAATTATCATTTTTCACCACATCTAAGCCAAAACTGAAAATCGATTTTTGGGGTGGCGTTTAACCCATTGCCATCCTGGTAATGGTGGCCAAATGCGAAACCTCCACCCTCGAGGTCGACCCTTGAAGTAAATTTCAACTACCAGATCGATCTCAGGGGGTTGGGCTTCCTTAAATGAGGTTGCTATCATAGGTGGCGGTGTCGCGGGCGGCCTCTGCCATCCCTCAATGATTTTGCTATCACCTCTTAAGATCGCAAAAGAACTCGTCCCGTGGATAGTGGCCATGTGCAACCCCACCCTTGAGATGGAGCCTGAAAATGAATTTCAATTACGGGATCGATCTTAATGCCAAAGCCTTTATCGGCGGTCACTTCCCCCATGATGAGGTTATTGGCAACATCAAGAAGCACCAATGACCTCATCCAAGTGGGGGTGGTAACCGCAGGAGAGGTTGCTGCCCCAAGATTAATCCAAAATTCAAAAGCTAGGCCTTCACGTCCAAGATCGAGCCTAAAATATGAAAGGCAAATACCTCACCACTAAGATCAAATGTGGAATTAGATTCAATTTTGGGCTCCATCATGGGGGTGGGAGCCTTGTATTCGAGGATGATGCCCTCGACTACGACCACCACCTCCCGAACCAACCCGTAATTGGAATTAAATTTCAGGCTTGATCTCGGAGGTGCAACCCTCACCGTAACTTTTGCTTCCTGGAATAAGGCCGCCAACGCTTCTTAAGGTTGTGGGCGATCTCATTTTAGTGGATGTTGACCATTGATAAGGTTTCCATGGTCGAGATAGATCCTATAATTAGAATTTAATTTTTGGACTCAGATCTGGGAGGTGGGGCCTAGTCGGTGGCCACCGCCCCCTGAAATGGCATTCCTGACACCTCTAGAGGTCTTGGATGAGGTATCAACACCTCACTCTCGAGTGGATAAAGTCATTTATTTAGTTGTCGGCGACATCATTTCGAGGAATGACGGCCACTGGCTAGGTCTCCACCCTCGAGATCAATCCCATAATTAGAATTACATTCAGGCTCGATTTCGGGGGTGGGGGGTATCGCATGTGGCCACCGGTATTGGGATGGTCGTTGGTAAGACCGCCATTTCATAGATTGATTTCTAATTTCGATTTAGATGAGGTAAAAGATGATAGTTCTTGACTTTATTTAAAAATAAAATAAAATAAAAGTTTGTGCTAAATTTGAAAATATTAACTTTTAATTATGCTTTTCTTTATTTATTAAATTTGTAATATTTTTATGTCGTGGCTTGTTATGCCAGTCATTGATGGCCATCGTTTGCCACGTGGCATCTGTTAATTTTCACGATAGCAAAATTGCCGAAAATTTGGACAAATACTATATAGGTTAAAAAATGAAAGTTTCTATATTTCTTTGAAAAAAATAATAATTTACACTAAAACTAAAAAAAAGGATATCAAGTTGGTATTTTTGAAGTCATTTGCCCTTATTTTGAAGAGAAACTAGCTGATACTCGCGCGTTACCCGGTTTTTCTACCAACTTTTATATGACAAAAAGCAGGTAATCAGTGCATTCTATGCATATGAATAAATATTGATAGTAAAAAATGTAAATCAGTAAGAGCGAATAACTGAAAACCATAATGATAAAGGAATACTTACTCTCCTCTCATGTCATGAAAAGGCGAATAATATCTGTTAAGAGAATAATCATTTAATATGTGTAGTTGCATACTCTTAGGAATTATGATCCCACATTAGAAAAATAAAAGAATCTTCATGAGTTTATATGAGGATTGCTATCAACACTTATTAGTTTGAGCTTTTAAGTGGATATAGGCCCGAGCACGTATAAATCCAATGAAAATTTAATATGATATTGGAGCGGATTATGCTTTCGCGTGCCCACGTGGACTCACACTATGCCGACCCAATATTGAGTGCTAGCCAACTTTGGCCTCGTGTTAGCCTCCCCTCGCCCGAGCACGGAATATGAGCTCGGCTCGAGGTTAGTTATTGATGGCGGATGTTTAAGGGCACGTAATAACGTATAAGCAGAAATAGACCACACGTTGCACGTGAGGGCGAGTGTTAATAATTCCACATTGGAAAAATAAAAGAATTCTCATGAGTTTATATGAAGCTTGCGTACCAATACTTATTAGCTTTAGCTTTTAAATGGATATGAACCCGAGTCTGTATAAGCCCAATGAAAATTCAATGACATGCAAAGCGTGAAAAGTATCACATTAGTGTTAGGGTAGAAAAATTTATAATGATGAGTACGCACAAAATGAAAGTTCATGTCTTCTATATATAGAATATTTGGCACAATGAACTTAGAAAAAAATTGTTTATCAGGAGAAATTCTTTCAATTATTGAGAAAACTTTTAGTTTTTCAAAAATTTTAACACATATAAATAATATGGACATATGTATCTAAAATTCGTAGAATACAACAAAAACAAAATATAGGAAAGATTCATCTGATTACGATTAGAAGCTCAATTTATGTTGAGCTGAGAGCTTAAAAATTTGACTAAAGTGCCACGATCTCATCTTGCGCCTCGGTTTTTATGTGTTATAATTTATTAGTTTTGAAGCTTGCATTTTGCGCATGCGCTAGCAATGGTTCGAACTTTTAGCAATTGTTGGAATACATTTTTTATAAGAATATATTTACAGACTTATAATTAAAGTAAGCTCAGATCGTACAAAAACATGAATTGATCTTATGCGGTGGGCGGGTTTATTATTACGCTCACGTGAATGTGCCTTAAAATAATAATCTTCCTTTTCTTATTGGTCTAACCGCGTGGGCATGAGTTGCCATGCATGTGCAACTTAACGTGTATATATATTTATAAAAAATGAAGTGAATCAAGAGGTTGGTTGATTCGTAATGTGATGCGAATCATGTGGACACCCTTTTATATTCATCATGCGTGTTACTCTCTCCACAAATTATGGAGGTACTCGGTACACGATGACAACACCAACGATATGATATATGACATGTATCTAAATATATGACATGCAATCGGTTTTCCTCTCCTTCACCAATAAGTCAGAAAATTCCACGTTTCGTGCATTGGACGGTTCGTGAGGCCGTCATATCCATAAAAATCAATGTAGACTTTACTATTAAATGTTGATACAACGGTCATGAATGCTGCCTCATGAAACGTTCAGTAGAATTTCAAGCCCCGTCAGTCTGGTACCAATGTGAACGTCAATTGGCATAGGCATGAATTGACTATATGTGAGGGATAGGCGCGCTTGACCTTTGAGAGTTGAGAGGATATAAAAAGTCTTTGTTTTGTGTATGAGAAGAGACAGAGTTAAAATATTAAGCTAAAAATAATGTAAATTTATTTCTTACAATAATATTTTATTGAATTTTCATAGAAAAATATAAAACTAATAAATAATTGTGAAAATTCACGTCTATACTAAATTATGGAGACCCAAAATCCAGTCAATGAGAATATCCTAAAAGCATATGTGGAAGGCTCTTAGAAATCAAATGGAGGGCTTTTGTTCGCAAGAAATAAGAAATGGGACGAGTGAGAAACAAGAGAGAGAGCATGAGGTGAAAAGGAAAGTAGGTGTATAGAGTTAAAATTTACTTGATGAAATTACTAAATTGTCCAAAATATAATGGTCATAATTAATTAGAGAGAATGTATTATGAGCATTTTAGGAAATAAAAAGTGACATCAAAAGAGAAAATGTTAGCTTTATATAATAGTATAGATAATAGATTATTAATAGTTATAGATCCAATTTATTCAAAAGTTTTAGATACCTGTCCCCGTCCGTATTTCCCATCGGTGAGATGTTCCCCTTGAATTTTGATTTTTTTCCACAAATTTCAAAATTTTGGCTATTTAATTCAATACTCGAATCATGATCATCGCCAAGTGCCACTGCAATTTACATTACTACGTCAAATTTGTCACCTGAATGGTTCAATCTCGAGCCAATTTGACTCACGGCCACGCAAGCTAGATTTGACTTTAAAGGCTAGGATACTGTCCGAGCTGGACTTGAACTACGAGCATGGATGGCTCTTCTAGCCAGGCTCGAGCCATCCCACACCCCAGATTTGAGTACAACTCAGACCCCACCGAGGTATAGCCTAGGCCGCTCAAATCCAAGCCAAGATTCTTAATGCATCGGGGCCAAATTCGACCACGACTAGCAGCAGCTTAAGTACATCGCTCTCGCTACCAATATTTTTATTTTATGAAGTCGCTACCCATAGTTGGCAACTGAAAATTGTGTGTCACTTTGATCTGTCCCTTTTTTTTTTTGACACAGTGAAATTAGCGACATGATCTAAAGTTGGACCAAATGTTGGATTCTCTCGCTCTCCGTAGTAGCAACGCTCGTTTATGTGCTTGCCAATAACTAAAAAGAAAAAGAAAAACGTCAGCAATTTCCTTTCCAGTGATTTATTTATTTATTTTAATTAAAAAAATCAGCACATGCACTATTTTTTTCGCTCTGACTCTACTTAAATATAGTAATAGAGAATAAGCTAAATCGAAAGTCGTTGGAAAATAAAATTTGAATAGGAATATGAGCGGCAAGATTGAGGAGAGTTTTGAAGGTTCCCGGTTTTTTTTTTCTTTTTCTGCAATAGTGTGAGAGAGATTAAAAATAAAATAAAAATGATCTTAATTTTCATGAATTAATTGAGAATTTCATATCGAAGGCCGCATTCTAACTCTTAGCATTTGAATTAAGCATAAATTTCACGTGCACTCTTTTATAGTTTCGGAGAATACTATCAATACCGCCTCTTATTAAGAAAGGTCATTTACCACCCGACTTTTAGCTTTTGCATTATGGGTAAATACAACACACACATGCTATAGTTTCAGAAAGTACCAACGTACCTTCTCCTTTTATTATAGGTACCCCTACTTTTACTTACATGGCAGTTCATTTAGTACTATGTGGGCCTTTAAATTAACATGGTACTTATTATTTCTTTTAAAAAATAAATTGATTTTGCAAAAAACTTTTAAGTAAAAAGATTAAAAGAAGAGAAAGAAAAAGAGAAGCCGATGGGAGCAGGGTGGTGTGGGTCTCTATCGGCTGTTGGCCATCCTCACCTCCTATCCCTCATATCGAGGTCGCCAAACCTCTCTTGTGGCCGGAGGGGACTCACCCAGTCAGACTTGCTCTGCCTACTCTTTTTTCCTATAGACATCGTCAGAGACCTTTCGATGTTAGAAGTGTCTCGCATCAAGCACAAAAGACTCGAAGACCCGAATGAAACAAGGAAGAATCGACTAAAGAGGTGAGGACGCATTGTGATCGTGGTCGGGGAGCTTAGGTCGTGGTCATGGGATCCTAGTTTGGTTAGTAGCCTGCGGAATTATATCGAGACTGCGGTCATGTTTTCGTGAGACCTTAGTCTGGTGACAAGTAGCGAGTGGTGACCGCGGTTAGGCAGGGGCAGACCACGGTTACAAGGCCGATCAACACAAAATCCACATGATTTCAGATATTTTCGGGAGGAATATTTTGTATCTTGTTTCCTATATTAAAGGATATATTCTAGAGGCTTCTAGGATATATTTCGAGGATGTTTAGGGACTTGAACTTATCTATACTAGATGAGTCTTGTAAAACAATTAACGTTGGGTGAATCACGTGTAATCTTCTTGAGAAATTCTCAAGTCATTCCCTTAGAGGATTTAGGGTTCATAGAGTAAGAGAGTTGTGAGAATTAAGAGGATTGTAAGGCTTTTCTCGGGTTGGGTCTTGTAATGGGGGTTAGGAAACATGAGTGTGATCTTTGTTGTAATCTCATGTTTCAATCTAGTGGATACTCCTGCTTTGTCCGTGGATGTTTTCTTGACCTTGAGGGTTTTACCATGTATATTTGGTGTCGTTTATTTTTCTATTTCTCATTATTCTATTCTCGTTTGGGCATCGTTACAACAAGTGACATCAGAGCACATATTTCAAAGCGGTTGAAGATGTCGGATACGAGATTTGAGGTGGAGAAATTTGATGGGATGAACGACTTCGAATTGTGTCGGATAGAGATGACGGCTTTACTGGTGGAGCAAGGCCTTGAAAGAGTACTAGAAGGAGAGAGTAAGTCGCCCACAATCCTGTCACTGGACGAGAAGATCATGATGGGTCTCACCAACGTCAATATCAAGATAAATGACGAGGATCATGTCTTATTACTGCTGAGCATTCTGTCAGAGTCCTATGATAAATTTGTCATCACTATGCTCTATGGAAGAATAAGTATCATCTTGGAGGACTTCAAGGCGGCTTAAACTCGAAAGAGTTGTTGAAGAAGGTGATAGGTTTCCAAGGGATTGATGGTGAGGGACTTATCGCAAGGGGCAAAACGGACTGTCCAAGGCGAAGTCAAGGTAACAACGAATATAGGAGTGACAGAGCAATGCGATGTAGAAGACGATATTTTCAGAGTTGCAGCGAATGGGGAACAAAGACCTTCACTACAACTGGATCGATCAGGTACACCGTGGGCTCTCAATTGGGGTAACTCTTCCCATATTTGTCATGATAGAGAATTGTTTATGGCTGATCGGTCGACAGAGGGTGGTAGAATTCTTATTACTGGTCAGACATGTGAATTGTCGGGATTGGTAGAGTTAGAATCGAGATGTATGATGGTAGTGAGCAAGGTTGTCAGAATCGTAATTCTATCTAGAATCGGTCGAGGGTCGTGGAATCGTGAATCGTAGAATCAAATCGTGAATCGTAAGATTCTACCTATAATTAAAAAATATATATATATATATATACACCAAATACCATGTCAGAAATAGTAGAAGTAAACATCAAATGATAAATCTTGCTGCTTCCTATATTGTTCGTCAAAATCAGATAGTGTTTAGTCTTCACAAGAGAGCGCTCCCACTATAATAACCTCAAATGAAAATTGATATAGTACCGTGGTCACGAATCCTGTAGACGAAACTGTTTTTCCTCCATAACTTCTTCTTGGTCTGTCACTTCTTGGAATCATATTTGCACCTAAAAAAGTCGAAAAAATTCCAACCTAAATCATCTCAAACAAGACAGCAATAAGGAATCGGCTGGAACTCAATTCGAAACAGTTCCAGAAACTTTTCAAATCCCTATTACTAACAGCTAGGAGACAAGTTTCAAACTTTTCATAAAATAAGAGAACCGATCAACAATACTGATGCACAATGAGAGAGATGAGGAGGGAGAGAGAGGGGCATATGACTTTGGGTTGAAACTAGAATCGTAGAATCGGTCCGATTCTACGATTCTGCAATTCGAATCGTGATTCAGTCACGATTCTACCTTCCCGATTCATGCCATGGAATCAGAATCGGTAGCCACCCCTTGAATCGTAGAATCGTAAGATTCTACGATTCGAATCGCGATTCTAACAACCATGAGTGAGGTAACATTGTTAGATGTTAGGTATGTCCTGGTATAAGGAGAAACTTGATCTCATTACATAGTCTTGATGGCCTTGCTTGTAAGTACAAGATCCAGCATGGAGTCATGAAAGTCTTGGTAGATGCTCTCATATTGATGATATGGGTGCTACTGGAAGGACTATATGTCTTGTAAGATAAAACCGGATCTACGCCAGCAATTGAGTAGACTCCTCAAGAAAAGTACTTGGATGTTCTCGAGCACGAAGGGTGAACCAGTGCAAAGGAGTGCACGATGGTTGGTAAGTCCTCGAAATCTCTCGTGAAGAGATATGTTGTTCTTGATGAAGTTGTCTTGATCAAGTAGTGTGAGGGGCCGTTTGAATTCAGAGTTAAAGTTACTTGGATTTTGATTTTGATTTTGATTGTGGAAAAAGACAAATGAGATGTGATTATAAATTTGACTTGGGAAATGTGTGTTTTTGTTGTGTAGTGTGTTGAGTTAAAGTTAAAGTTAAAATTTTTGAATTGGAAAATGTGTATTTTTGTTGTGTAGTGTGTTGAGTTAAAGTTAAAGTTAAAATTAAAATCAAGTAACCCTCAATCTAAACAGGAAAGACTCGGAGGAAATGAGGTTGAATTGATCGAAGAGGTAAGGACGTATTGTGATCGCGGTCAGGGAGCTTACGCTGTGGTCACGGGATCTTAGTTTGGTCAGTAGCTCGCGGAATTATATCGAGACAGTGGTCAGGTCTCGTGAGACTATGTTCTGGTGAAAAAGTAGCGAGTGGTGACCGCGGTTAGGTATGGGCAGACAATGGTCGCAAGGTCGGCCAACACGAAATCAACATGATTTCGGGATATTTTCTGGAGGAATATTTTGTATCATGTTTCCTATATTAAAGGGGATATATTCTAGGGGATTCTAGGATATTTTTTAGGGATATTCAAGGTCTTGAACTTATATCTACTAAATGAGTTTTGAAAGACAATTAACGTTGAGTGAATTACGTGTAATCTTCTTGCGAAATTCTCGAGATATTCTTTTGGAGGTTCTAGGGTTCATAGAGTAAGACAGTTGTGAGGATTAAGAGGATTATAATGCCCTTTCTCGGATTGGGCCTTGTAACGGAACTGAAAAACACGAGTGTGATCTCTATTGTAATCTCCAGTTTTCAATATGGTGGATACTTATGTTTTGTCCGTTAATGTTTCCCTCGCCTTAGGGTTTTACCACGTATATGTAGTGTCTTTTTATTTTTTGATTTATCGTTATTCTAATCTTATTTGAATATCTTGTTACAACATTCCAGATTTGGAAGACCTTGTCCAGGCGGTAGGGGGCGTCGATGGCTTGCTGCTAGCAGGAACCCCCCACTATTTCCCCCTTCGGCTTGATTCCTTATATATACATATTATAGTTTTTACTTTTTTTTTTAATTTCAAATAATTATTTTATTTTTAAAAAATAATAAATTCATGACAGTTTA
This sequence comes from Punica granatum, assembly GCF_007655135.1. NCBI lineage: Eukaryota > Viridiplantae > Streptophyta > Magnoliopsida > Myrtales > Lythraceae > Punica > Punica granatum. The sequence goes on from NC_045133.1 coordinate 9,215,298, forward strand.
AAGCCCACGCTCGTTGAATAAGCTGTCACATCAACAAAAAGAGAGAGGATAAGTAATTTATTTTAAAAGGAGATTGTATCGCTGTTATTTTTTATAAACGGTGTGCGTATTTTATTCTTGAAAAAGTGGAAAAGTGAGACCATAGTTGTTTATTTTACCCCATTTATTTAAAACACTTGCAAGCCGGGTTGAAAAAAAAATTAATGACGCGCCATAATACAGCTCTTTTAAGTTCCCCATGTGTAGATCCGCCCTCTATGGGTTGCTAGGTTCGGTCCTTAATAAATTTCTCACTTCACTAGCAACTGTGGGCAGCGTGTGCAACCAACCACTTGATCTGGGCTTTTCGACTTTCACGACATGATTTTGAAATTGGGCTTCAAATGCCAACATTTTCTATATAAGTCATCAAATGCTCGTGCCGTTTGGTCGTTGCTCTTCGTTGCCGTAGTAAACTATAAAAAAAAAAAGACGTTAGCAATATCCCTTTCCAAGTGATCTTATGAATGAATCTATTTATAATTTCCTTGATCCGTGACTTTCACGACATGATTTTGAAATTGGGCTTCAAATGTCAACATTTTCTATATAAGTTATCAAATGCTCGTGTCATTTGGTCGTTGCTCTTTTTTGTCGTAATAAACTATTAAAAAAAAGACGTCAGCAGTCTCCCTTTCCAAGAGATTTTATGAATGAATCTATTTATCATTTCCTTTTTATTTTTCCCGGCGTGCATCCTTTATTCCAAAAATTTAATAGACTCTCAACTAATTCATTTCGAATCGGATCGATTTACTAAGAATTGTTGAAAATTTTTTTCACTCACAATACTCGTATTCGAAACTTTTCGTTTCGCTGACCCAAAGGTATGCAGGCTTACTATAAATATCTGGCGTCACACAAAGCGATTAATTATGCTAAAGAAATTCTGATGGGTCCAAGAGATTTTGAAGTCGAGATCGGGTGAATCGAGACTTTTGTTTTTGTTTTTTTGGTGGATGGTGAATCGAGACTTTATTTAAGGAATATGCGCCCACATACCCAAAAGCAATGTAAAAACTAAAAAGGATAAAAGAAATATCAGCACGTGCGCCATTTGGTGTCACTCTTGACTCTACTTTGCTTATACTCTGTCACTGCGAAGTGCCTTCTCTCTCTGGAACAGAGCTGTTTGTTTCCTTCCTTCCTGCGATAAGAGCAAGAAAGAGAAGCTCCGGCCGGCGAGATCTCTTCCTCCTTTTCCGCTCCCTTGGTCGTCTTCTTCTTCCTCTCCATCAATGGCGGACGAGCCTTCCCTCACTCGCTGGTCTTTTCTGGTAAACCACATTGCCCAACTCTGTCTCATATAATATCCCTTGAAATGAATTTGCAAAACTCCTCGATCACTGGAGCCTTCTCCGCTCAATCTCTTGCGTTGACTCCGTGATTCGGCTGATTTAAGCTGCAGCGCGGGCGAGATTCAGCCAAAGATGCTCCTGCATGCATGGTCTCTTTTGACTCATTAGTGTTTCTCGATGATCAGTGCCGCTTTGTTTGACTGTATGATTATGAATCTCTTGTTGGTTGATGCGGCGCTCTGTTTGTCGGAAAGTTTTGTCATTTTTTTTTAATCTCAGAATAGCACTAATGTTCCTTCAAAATAGCTGAAATTCATCACTGATACATCGTAATTTTCGCTGATTTTGGCTCAATCCATCCAATTTCGATTCCTTTTTCGCTTCGTGTGAATGACGAAAGATTTTGTTGGATAGTCTGCACGTGTAGTTCCGGTTTCCGTTTCAATTATTAGCTTTGTATGCACTTTGCTTGTTTTTTCGGGGACTCGACTGGCATTTGCTGTCTACAGCGAATAGAGATTCTTTCTTAATTCACGGGTTTCTTCTTTTTGCGTGAGAAAGATTTTGACTGGTTAAAACTAATCTCAGTGTAGCTGTGCTAAAAGTTGTGCACCTTTTTAAGCAGTAGCTCTATATATAGGATTTTAAAATGTTTTATGATACCAAGTTTGGGAGGAAGAAGTTGCCGGAGTCGCAAAATGGGCATACTGATGAACCTGCATCTAATGGGAGCTCCTCTGCGACATCAAACGGAAACGGTCATGTTAAAAACACATCTGATATGGCCATTTATGAGCAGTTCCGGAGCCAGGTATTTTAGTGATCTGATGGTGCTTGTTATTCCATTTTAATCATTCAGGGTTTCAAAATTGATTATGGTGTTGCAGGGAAGTTCGACACAGTCCAATGGGGTTCCGTCTAGCCAGTATATTGAGAAACCGTAAGTATTTTCTGATCTTATACATGCCATAAAAGAAATCACTTGGCTGATCCTTCAACTGATGATAAATATAACTTTTCCACCATTTGGACCATCTGCTTGGCATGTATCTTTAGTCGCTTCTATCTAAAATCACTTGAGCTATGGTATGAAAGTGCCAACATTTAACCCTTCGTACCCTTTGTTTGGATGGAGGGAAATGCAGAGAAAGGAAAGGGAGGGGAGGGGCACTTTGTATAGAGTTTTCAAATTCTCCATACAAGTTCCCCTCCCCTCCCTTTCCTTTCCCTCCATTTCCGTCCAATCCAAACAATAGTCTTATATATGCATGTATCTTTTCTTGTCTGGTCATTTAAATCACATGATGGTACTTTTAGGTGGTACTGTTAAAAAGATTTCATATTTATTGCTTTAAATTTCAGTATGGGTATAGAAGAAATGAGAATGACTTCGGCGCAGTTTATCAAAATTTAAAACATTGATTTCTAATCAAATTTTGAGCCACTCTTGATCGTAAAATTCAGTTTGAATTAAGCAATGGTCACCACTCCCCTTAATCACTGGCTGAGCTTGCCATACTTCACTTTGATCTGATATTTCCTCAAGAATCTTCTTGCTCCAATAACTCATGATTTTGCAGTACATAGTCTGCACTCACATTCCTCTTTACTAGTTTTTTATGCTTACTGAAATAATTTTCTGGCTATTTTTCAGGCCGAAGCCCCTGTTTCCTACTTTTGAATCTGCAGAAATGCTTACATTGGCAGAGAGTCTGAGCAGGTAAAAAGAGTCACTGACATCTCACAGCATGATGTATTACAACGTTGAAGATCAAATTTGTTCCATCTGCAGGGATATTATTCGAGGGAGCCCAGATGTTAAGTGGGATAGCATCAAAGGGCTGGAGAATGCCAAACGCCTTCTCAAAGAGGCAGTTGTCATGCCTATCAAATATCCCAAGTAGGTCTTATCTGGCAATGTGTCATTGTGTATCTGATCTTTTATTCTTCATGCATGATCTTTATTATTTATTTGTTTTTTCTTTCCCTTGAGCCTTTTGGACATTTGGATGAATAATCATTTTTTCAGATATATATGGCTCGATTTACCAAATAAGCAATGCAATGTTTCAACAGATTGATCTTATCTTGATATATAGGTCAAAATTGCAGTTTTTAGTATTTCATAAAAGCTGGTGATGAATTCCTAGGAGCAACTTATCATTTGCATTTTTCCTTGCAGATATTTCACTGGTCTTCTGTCACCATGGAAAGGCATTCTCCTCTTCGGCCCTCCTGGGACAGGGAAGGTCTGAAACTCATATTTTCCTTCTTATTTCTTGTTGGTTACTTTTCATGCTGGTTTTCTTCTTCTTTCATAGGTCGATTCTTCATTTAGCATAAATTAATTAATGCAATGTACAAGAATGCCATGTCCATGTACCCCTGGTTCAACAGGTTTGCTTTGATCTTTCTGATTTAGAAGAGTGAGTGAGAATGAGGAAGGACAGCATATCCTGTGTTTTGAGTTTAGTCTTATGTAATTCTTAAGATAATTTTACTGAGGTATTGTTTCTCTGTAACAGACTATGCTTGCAAAGGCTGTGGCAACTGAATGCAAGACCACGTTCTTTAATATTTCGGCATCATCTATTGTCAGCAAATGGCGTGGTATGTAAGAGTGGAGCGGCATGATGTTTAAGGTTTGAAGTCAGTGAGTCATAATAAGAGTGGCTATAGCCTGTGTTTGTGAGCTTTCAACCAACCGGATTACAGCAGTGTTCTTTTGGCTAATCGGATCTTTTTCTGGCTTTTAAAATGATAATTTGAAAAGACATCGTAAATCATGGCCTACTTAGAAAATTGGATTTATCATGATTGTCTTGGTGAAGCAGTATACGAGTGGCTGGTTTTTATTTTCATCCACTAATTGGGGTAGTCCTTATGATCAGAATTTTTAATAGTGCTACAACTGTCTGATATGATCTTTTGCAATATGACAGGTGATTCAGAGAGGTTGGTAAAAGTGCTATTTGAGCTTGCAAGGCACCATGCTCCATCAACTATATTTCTTGACGAAATTGATGCGATAATTAGCCAACGTGGTGAGGCACGGAGTGAGCATGAAGCCAGTAGGCGTTTGAAAACTGAGCTGCTAATACAGGTAATGTATGTTACACTATTTTGTTACCCATTTATCTCTTTGTTTATGCTGGTGGATTTGTCCATGCATGTTGGTTTGTGTCTTGTGTACAATTAAACTTTGATGCACGTAAATTATTCTAACAACCATTAATGCATTAATTCTGCACAGTTGTCTGAGATTTGGAATATAATAGGCTTTCACTTTTTTATCCATGGGGATATGAACTTATATAGTAATAGAAAAGTGAACATATGAGCAAGTAAATAAGGACTTGCTTTCCGAAGTAAACACAATTTGGTAACTGTCTTAGTTTAAGTAGAGGCACAATGCGCTGGCATAGGTTATAGATTCATTTGCTTCCTTCATCCTCCGTAGTTTCTCATATGGTCTATAGATCATTCTTCTGACTTGCATGAGGGTGACCAATTAATTCTCTTGCCAGCATTCACAGCGTAGTCTCTTATGTAAGTTCAGCAATAGGATAAGTACTTACCAATTACAAGATTACTCTGTCAAAATGGAATATGTCGAGGTTCAAAGTAGTTTGTTTGGGTACAGAATTAGACTATTAGTTGGTTCACCTTGTTGACACACTCCTCGTGCAATTTTATTTCTTCAGTATTTGGTAGAGCATTTTGATACAATCTCCATGTCATGTGGCAATATATATCTTACGATACACAACATGTACTATAAAATGTCTTACCAGGAAAAGTTGATACATATTGGCATTGCAGATGGATGGTCTAACAAAGTCTGATGAACTTGTTTTCGTTTTGGCCGCTACAAATCTACCATGGGAATTGGATGCAGCAATGCTCAGGCGTCTTGAGAAGCGAGTATCCTTCCAACATTGTTGTTCACCCTTACTCTAATTGGTCAGATAATTTATACTGATCTATATATGAAGCTACAAATGGAAGCATATATTCCATAAGCATATTGAAGTATTACAGACATTGCTTAAACAATTGAGTCCTCTCCTGAATTACCGTGGCAATAACCATTTCAATAGTTGGTCCTGATAAGCATCTTGCAAGCACATTCAAATATCATTTGAACCGAAAGTTCTCCTTTGACTATGATAGATCCTTGTGCCTCTTCCAGAACCAGAGGCAAGAAGGGCAATGTTCGGGGAGCTCTTGCCCTCTGTGGCAGGTGAGGATGAGCTTGAACTTCCATATGATTTGTTGGTTGAGAAGACTGAAGGATACTCAGGCTCAGACATACGACTGGTGTGCAAAGAGGCTGCTATGCAGCCTCTTAGAAGGTTGATGACACATCTCGAAAACCGACAAGAAGCGGTGCCTGAGGATGGTATGTTGTCTCTGATACTGTTGTATACCCAATACACTTGATAGAACTGTCACATTCGCAGTTGAGGGTCAATTCGAAATTCGAATGTTTCCATACAATATGATGTTAGTTCTTGCGAGTGGTTTCATCTGAACTGAACGAACGAATCAAAATGACAGAGTTGCCCAAGGTCGGACCGATCAGGCATGAAGATATAGAGGCGGCTTTGAAGAACACAAGGCCCTCTGCTCACCTTCAAGCTCATCGGTATGAAAAGTTCAACTCTGATTACGGCAGTCAGATACTTGGCTGAATGTATGAGCATCATCAGATATAAACGTTTTGGCATATATCTTGTCCTTCCCCTCTTGCCAGATATTAGATTATTTATTTCGGTTGTACCAGTAATTCCTTTTTTCAATTTTTATGGCTCTTTTACTAGCTATTCTTTGCATTTTGTAACATTAGAAAAATGCAAAATTAGGACTTCTCTTCTGAATCGATGATTGAAATCCATTTCCTCTGATTCTGTTTTTCCGAACTAGGTTCAACTGGGACAGAATATTGTACTTATAAAAGCCGAGTTTCACCTAAAAAAATTGGTTGGCTAGTATTCTGTTGCAGCTTGCTTTCTTGTTCATCTGCGGTTTTGTGGTTCTTCTGCCTTGTGGTTTTCAGTATTTAGCCAAGAACCAGATCGAACTGGGCTCGAATCATCATTTTGCTTTGTTTGAAGAACTAGAGAATCAAATCTGTCATTGGAAAACTTAATTTACAAGAACTGTAGACGATCCCATTGTAACCTTAAACCAGCTCGGTTGTAAATGCTCTCATTGCACGACCCCTAACAGATCGTACCCCAGTGCTGCTGTAACTGTATCAATTTACCTGACAGTCTTGAATCGCTTCGAGTCCCTACGGTATCACACTGACTTACATTAATGAAGACAGAATCGTATCTTCCGAGGGCAAAAATCAATTTTTAGGTAGTGTGCCAGCAATAGCTCTTCTGCAGAACAAATGTAGTCACAAAGGTAATTTTCTAACGAAGCCTTCTGCACGGATCGTATTTCCTAACAGAAGTTGCTAATGAACTCTCTCCAACGTCTCTAGACACGTCGAAGTCGGGGTCTTCAGAGGTGTCTAATACGTCGGGCAGATCTGAATCAATCCACGAAGACCATCGAAGACCAATCCCCGTCGCTGTCTGATTCACATGAAAGCTTATCCTCCTGCATGCAATTGACCTTCTCCATCAAGGATGACAGTATCTGATGATTCAAATACCTCGTAATCCCTGAAATTTGAGTATACATGAAAAAATAGCATTCGAGAAGCTATGGATCATGCCAACTCTTTTCGACTGCAACAGTATCGACAGACATACCTGTACGTGAAAATGGCATGCAGAAGCTGCGCCGATGCAAGGAATGCAAAGAGCAATCTGAAAAAGGTTAGGATCTTTGCTTGCTCCTCAATATTGAGCGTCGTGAATCGGAGCACCAGGACTTCGATGAAGAATGTAATGCAAAGCCCTGTTGAAAAACCATCCTCATCGATATACAACTCTGACACAGTAAAAAGAAAAAGGAACTTTCCTTGGATATGGCCAACTAATATACTCACCGATATATAGCCACGGCCTCACATTGTATGTCTGCTTCGTACTTGTGAACATGGAGATGATGAAAATCGATAGAGCACATGAAGAAAGCCTTTATCAAGTGCGACTCGAGCAACATGGCATTGTGTAGAGCAAATAGCTTGTCCAGGGCCACAAACATTGTCGCTTGTTTCGACTCAAAAGCTTCCTGTCAACAATGACAAACAGAATTTCTGCTGTGAAGACCCATAAAACAGCACTGCCCGAACAAATGCTTCATCCAATTCAAGTAAAGAAGACTGGAAAGGGGAATAATACTAACCTGAGCTGCCGAGATAGACTTTGAGTTTTCCACGAGAGGATCAAGGACCTGATGAAGCTGATTTTTCCACTAGAGAAGCTCCTGCTGTTGGCTACTACTGTACTCGGCCAACCTTTCTAATGTACTCCTGCATTGCAAAAGTTCGATGTTACAATCATTTGTATCATTGCAACCCCTCGGTGTTTATTCTTCGAATGTATTTATTTTACCTGCTCTCTGTAAGTGCTTCAGATTGAAATTCGGTGAGGAACTGGAGACCGTCGAGTGCAGTGGACTGCCCATCCAAGAGTTGTCTTTGCTTCTCCAAGGAAGCCCCTGCCATGTTTCCTATGTCGTCAGCTTTCCCTTGCAAAGTCTCCGTCTTCGAGAACAAGTTGTCTCGGACATTGGCGATCTCCTTTTCTATGTCGTTAGCCTCGATCCTTAAATTTTCTATTTCCTGGCCCAGTCTGCTATAAGAATCACGAATCTCTATCATGCCCTTCTCCAGTTGCTCCTTCATTCTGGACTAACCTTCTTGCAACTCTGACTGAGAAGCTGCAATGCTTCAAGATTGCTCGTAAGCTGCTTCAGTATGATTGCAGACAGTTGCTACATGCTCCTCGACGTTTTTGGATTCTTGAGATAATTGCTGTGTCCGGAGATCAATAGAAGCCAATGCATCGCGCGACTCCTTTGAGCTTCGAGAAACAGAATCCAACCTCTCTATTATGCTGTCTAGTTTGTCCTCTGCATATTCGGCCGAGCTTTTCAGTTCTTTCACCAGTCTCTCCTTTTTCTGCTTAAACGCTTGTGCCCTGAAAAACAAATTTTGCGTTACCACCGAGAGAACTAATCGAGTGTATTATTCAGTTCCATGGGAGAGTTACTCAACTGTAACTGGTGACAGATGGAGTTGGTTTGAACGTAAAACTTGAGAAACACCGTGCCCTCAGTGGGGTCCAACTTCTTCCGGCAATCGGCCGTGGACGACCTTTCATCGCAGTGGGGGAAAGGGGACCTTCCAGAGTCCCGCTGAAAGCAATCACTGAGATGCCAAGTAAATCGAGACCTCTTCTCCGCCACCGCTAGAATTTCTGCGCACCCAGCGAAAAGATTGCGGTAGTCGTTTTGCCAGCAGGAATTGGAGCCCATGAGTTTCCTTTGAGCATTCTCCATCAGCTTTTCCACATTCGGGATGCTGAGTTCCTCCATCAAGAACTTCGCAACCATACTATTAGCGTTTGAACTGTCTACTGCTCCATTCTGACTATCACCTGAAGGAGTCTCTCCGGTGGAAGACCCGAACCCACTCCACCCCTTAGGAGGAAGCAATACGAGGATCATCAGAAGAAACACTTGAACATCGTATTGCTAGAGACGGTCGTGATGTTCAAGTGTTAGCATGAGGCACACGCTGGATCACGAGTGTTTAAGGGCACGTCCCACTTGGGCTTATACGAATTTAAGCCCATTTGCAATCCAAAAACTTAAGCTGATTAGTTGTTGGACCCACACCTCATATAACCTTATGGTCATATAATCTTATGGTTTCTTTTACAATTTTTCTGTGAGGACAACATATCTCAACATGTATTCAAGCAAAAGAAAAGAAGAGTTGTATCGTTTGGAATTTGTAACGACGAAGTTGTTCTGTCTTGGGACACTCGCCCAACGGGTGGGGCCCGGGATACTCATTGACGGCCACCATCGCCCTGAGGAAGTCATCGACCATCATGGAAATCGCCATAGACTCGGTGGGGACCAAACTCCTCCTAAATTGAGATCGCAATTTATCTTGATTTAGAAGGGTTAGTATCTTGCTGATGACACCAATCCCCAATCGAGATCGCCAACACCATCCAGAGCAGTGGCCTCACATGCCTTTCCGACGGCCATCACCACCCCGATCGGATTTTCAATAACCACTAAGATCTGATCACAGCAACCTTAATTGTCCGGGGAAGCATATGACTCAAGAGTTAACAATATGACGAGTACTAGTCTTAAAGGGCAGGCGTTGAATCTACCACGTGAGGGGCTCAGGCGTCTTGAGAAACAGAGGATCCATGGCAATATTAGCCATTTCAATCTCCTCTGGCCTCTATTCAATATGGCAATGCTCTTCCTGATAAGCATATCGGGGAAGCACATCCGAGATCCACTGAGGAAAAATTTTGCCTTTGAGTGACTATGACAGATCGTGGTCCGCCTCTTCCAGAACCAGGAGCTCTTGCCCTCTGTGGCTAGTGAAGATGAGCTTGAACTTCCATACTTTTTGTTGGTCGAGAAGACCGAAGGATACTCAGGCTTGGACATAAGAATACTGCGCCAGGAGGCTGCTGCATATGCAGGACTTCAAAATGACAGAGTTGCCAGAGGCCGGACCCATCAGGCACAAAGATGTAGAGGCCCTCTGCTTACCCTCACGTTCATCGCTACAAAAAGCTCAACTCTGCTTATGGCAGTCAGATACATGGCTGAACGTCCAAGCATCGGAAGGCGTTTACGTTTGTGCTATGTATCTTATCTTTCTTCCCTATGTGTGAGAAATTTACAGTTATTATTAAAAAATAATTTTTTTATTGCCTATTAATCCTCGTAGTCTCAACGTATCAAATGTGAATACACATACCATACTATTCTTTGCTATTGAGAGATATCAAATGTGAATACACATGCCATACTATTCTTTGCTATTGCGAGAGTAACGTATCTCGGACACCATAGGATTCTCGGTTTGATTCTTATCCCCGGAATTTCCTATGCCTATTCATACCTTCCTGAGTTCTTATGTTTCCAGGCTCACGGAACGTCCATTGCAGAAACAAGAACCAAAATACATATGTATCTGTTCGACTGTTTTCACTGAAGGCGGGGTTGATCGAGAAGACAAATATGATCAATAGAAAAAAGGTAGCACCGGCATAAAAAAGGAGGCGGATGAACTCGGAAAAAGGATTTATTACGTTGTGGAACGTACAGAAGAAGATAACTGGTTAAAGCGAGAGGACCAAATCAAAGCCCCGGAAACCTCTCTGGCTCTCTGTAACTCCACCCTCCTCTGCAATTTCCCCCGTCTTTTTACCTTATCTCCATGACAAGAGCAAGATTGGAATGGGACCAAATCAACAGTTTCAATTGTTTTACGAGCTAGAGAGTCGAATCATCATTGTAAAACTTAACCTATGATAACCGCAAATGATCTCATTGTAAATTCTGCTAGCTAAGTTGTAGAACTTTGGTAGCTGTCCACACTGGACAGGATTAAGAAGTGGAAAACAGATATTAATACCACCAGTTTGCTATGTAATGAAGCAGAAGAGAGCAGAAACCATCGGTTCTTCAGTTGCTCCTTTTTGAAAGAAGTCTGGAACTCTGTTCAATTGCTTATTGCGAAGTGTAGACAATGCAGTGATTGGAACTCTGTCGCGTAACAGCTTTAAGTTCTGCTGTTTGATGCACTTATCAGATACACAGGTAATATATGCGAACACACGATATACCATCGATTTCCCGACCCAAATTCTTAACACATGATACCCTCGCTTTTATATATCTTACCTTTCAGTTACCATAACCGACTTTTCTGCCAGTACAACTGTGCCCATTGCATTCTTGAATTGCTTCTCCCCCCGATTGTATTGTACTAAATTCTATCAACGAACATAGAATCACTTCTTCTATGGGCAAATATCAATTTTGTTGAAGGGAAAGAGAACAAAAGTGAATCAGTCCTAGCTTAGTACTATGTTATTAGTGTGCCAACAGAAGTACAGCATTACCCATGGAGCCGTTTGCGCAAATTGTACTCCTTTCTAACATAAGTTGTTAATGAGCTCTCTCCAACATCTGTAGACACTTCGTAGTTGGGGTCTTCAGAGCTTTCTACTTCGTCGGGCAGCTCCGAGTCGATCCATGAAGACCAATCCACATCGCTGTCGGTTTCCCATGAAAGCTTATCCTCACTCTGCATATAATTGACCTTCTCCATCAAGTTTAACAGTATCTGATGATTCAATACCTCATAATCCCTGAAATATGAGTGTGCATGACAAATAACAGTCAGGAATCTTGAGATCATGTTAACTTTTTTCAACCAGAATACTTAATTCCATTGGACCGATTGACATCAACATACCTGTGCGTGAAAATGGCATGTAGAAGCTGGGCTGCTGCAAGGAATGCGAAGAGGTATCTGAAAAAGGTCAGGATCTTCGCTTGCTGTTCAATATCTAGCCTTGTGAATCGGAGCACCAGGACTTCGATGAAGAAAGTAATGCAAAGCCCTGTTGAATAAAACCATCCTCAGCGATATACGACTCCGACAAAAAGATTTTAGGCTGCAACTAATATACTCACCAATATATAGCCACGGCCTCACATTGTATGTCTGCTTCGTACTTGTGAACATGTAGATGATGAAAATCGATAAAGAATACATGAAGAAGGCCTTTATCAAGCGCGACTCGAGCAACATGGCATTATGCAGAGCAAATAACTTGTCCAGGGCCGCAAACATTGTTGCTTGCTTTGATTCAAAATCTACCTGTCAACAACGATAAATATAACTTTTTCCGTGAAGGACTATACAACAGCACTACCAAACGAACGCTTCATCCGATTCAAGTACAAAAGAACGTAAAGGGGAATAACACTGACCTGAGCTGCCAAGATAGAATTTGATTTTTCCACGAGACGATCATGGACCTGATGAATCTCATTTTGCCCCTTGAGAAGCTGCTGCTGTTGGCTACTGCTGTATTCGGTCAACCTCTGCAAAGTACTCCTGTATTACAAAAGTTCGACATCACTTTCGTTCGCTTAATTATCACAATCCCCTCACGTTTATATTCTTCGAATGTATTTTATTATTTTACCTGCTCTCTGCAAGTGCTTTAGATTGAAATTCAGTGAGGAACTGGAGACCCTCGAGTGCATTGGACTGCCCTTCTAAGAGTTGTCTTTGCTTCTCCAAGGAAGCCCCTGCCATGTTTCCGATGTCGTCAGCTTTCCCTTGCAAAGTATCCATCTTCGAGAACATGTTGTCTCGGAGCTTGGCTATCTCGTTTTCTATGTCGAGAGCCTCGATCCTTAAATTTTCTATGCCCCGGCCCAGTCTGCTGTAAGAATCACTAATCTTTGTCATTTCCTCTTCCAGTTGCTCATTCATTCTGGACTGGCCTTCTTGCAACTCTGACTGAGTAGCTGCGATGCCTTGAGATTGCTCGTAAAGTGCTTGAGCATGATTCCAGATAGTTGCTACATGCTCCTCGACGTTTTTGGATGCTTTAGATAGTTGCAAAGTCCGGAGATCAATAGAAGCCAATGAGTCCTGTAACTCCTTTGAGCTCCGAGAAAGAGAATCCGACCTCTCTAGTATGCCATCTAGTTTGCCCTCTGCATACTCGGCCGAGGTTTTCAGGTCATTGACCAGTCTCTCCGTCTCCTGCTTAAACGCATTTGCCCTGAAAAACAAATTTCGTGTTACGACCGGGAAAACTAATCGAGAGGATTATTGGGAAGGGCGAAGTAGAATTACTCAACTGCAACTGGTGACAGATGGAGTTAGTTTCAAGGTAAAACTCGAGAAACACCATGCCCTCGGATTGGTCCAACTTCTTCCGGCAATCAGTGGTGGACGACCTTTCATCACAGTGGGGAAAAGGGGACCTTCCGGAGTCCCTCTGAAAACAATCACTGAGATGCCAAGCGAATCGAGACCGCTTCTCCTCCGCAGCCAAGATTTTCGAGCACCCATCGAAAAGATTGCGGTAAGCGTTTTGCCAGCAAGAATTCGGAGTCATTAGTTTCCTCTGAGCATTCTCCATCATCTCGGCCACCTTGGGGTTGTTGAGGCCCTGCTCCATGGAGAACACCGCAACCATACCATTGGTGTCCGGACTGTCACCTGAAGGAGTTCCTCTGTCGGAGGACCCGAACCAACCCCATGCCTCGCTATTGAGAGGAAGCAACGTGAGGATCATAATGAATACTTGAACACCACGACCGTAGCCCATGATCTTTTCTGGCAACCGATCAGGGCTATACAGAGAGCTCTCCTCCCTCCCTCCCTCCCTCAGTTCTCTCTATTGATGAAAACGAAGGATCAGAAATCTATCTGGAAATCCAGTACTCAAATTCGATACACTTATTGCATACAATGAATGATTAATGAAAGGACATGAATTTGCCGCAAGCCATTCCATAATAAGTTGATATGTTTGCACTACATGATGTATATTAATATTATATATATATATATTTAGAGTTTCCAAATAAACTTGAAGTGCAAGCAATATAAGAAACAAAGGAAAACGATATATTGATTACAAAAAAAAAAAGGAAAACAATATATATATATATCTGTACTCTATAAATATTAGAAAGCAACTCATTGTCTTTAAATTAGAAACGAAATTACATGCGTCCAACAGGTATGTCCAACAATATATTATAATTTGTAACTATATGGAATTTCCATAAAAGACAACAATATATTTCACAGAAAATAATATGTAACTGTACAGATATGTTGACGCCCTTCCCCCCCAAACCTCACCCCCACACCTCCCCCCCCCCCCACACCACAACCCCCCCCCCCCCCCCCCCCCCCCCCAAAAAAAAAAAAAAAAGAGTACAGATACAATGGAAGATTAGAAAAACGAGAAGACGACTGGATTTTTGTTTTAATATGGTAAAGAAATCCAGAAGCAAGAAGAAAGTGTTAAAAGAAGCCGTTACGGCTACGCTTCACGATCTGATTTTATTTACTTTACAGTTACAAATATTTATTGCCTATTTTGTAGTCTCGACTCCGTCGAATCAAGAATGTCAATACAAGGATTCTTGTGTTCGATTCTCATTCCCCCAGGATTTCTGACACCCGCCTCCTTCATATCTTAATTTCTAGACAAATAGAAATACAATTCAAGTGTATAAAACTAAGAAACGAACTATATATCCGCGTGTTTCTCATATGGTCGATCGGTTGAGGAAAACAAGATCCGAATAATAAAGATAGACTGCAGAAAAACTCATGGTCGACAAAGAGGAGGGACTTGGAAAAGGAACTTACGTACCAACGTTACGTCGAACCCGTTGGCCAGACACAAAAAAGGCACGGGAAAGGAACGGATGGGGAGAAGAAAAGTAGTTAAATGAGAGGGAGAGATGGATGGAGCGCTCTTACATATGTGTTTGTATATATTTTTGTGTTGAATGATGAGTGTCTGAAGAGGGTTGTTGTTTGAGGAAACGAAACGATCAATTCTTATATACACAACATAAATATGTGTGTGTATGCGCGCGTATGTTTTTGTTAGGGGTGATCGGTTCCGGATATCTTGTATTTTTCATAATACCCGGATCCTACCCTATAAGGGACATGTTCCAAGATTTTGGAACCGGACCCTACCCTGTTGAATCATAGAACCGGAACCTACCCGGAACCTGTATTATACCACAGGTTCCGGGTACCCTGTTGAAACCTGTAAATTTTTTCTTCTCGCTAAATAAAATCGAAAATATCACATACATAATCAGTAATTACGCCAAATAGAATATCAACAAAATTTAGATTAATCCACAACAATGAAATAATAATATGTCTCATCAATCCATCGACAAAATTGAACATTCATAATATGATCTCATAAAACAAAGTGCCTATGTTCTAATTCATTAGAGAAAATAGTAACTTTACTCTTTCCTCTTTTTTTTTTAATAAATAACCGGTTCCGGGTACCCTGTCGGCAGGAACCGGAACCGGAACCGATTTTCACAGGTTCCTAATTTTAATACCCGAAACCTACCCTATTTTCAATACGAGCTACCCGGACCCTATCCGTTAGGGTAGGTTCCAACCAGTTCCGGGTATACCCGGTACCCATGCACACCCCTAGTTTTTGTGTATGTACATGAAGCAAATTAATGAAGAGGTGTATCGTTTGGAATTAAATTAAATGCACTTTGCCCCCTAACCTACAAAGGAAGTTTGAATTTGCCCCATAGCCTTCAAATTTTTGCAGAGTACCCCCAACCTTGTTGGAAAATAAGCAAGGTACCCCTTCAATCAAATTCCGACCAAAACTTTGGCCAAAAAAGGAAAGAAAGTGATTTGTTTTTGGCCGGCTGGTCAGACTAATTTTGAACAATATAACCTTGAATGTGACATTAATATTTCAATTTAACTTTTGAAAATTATAAGTTTGTAAATCAAATAATTACAAGTTATAACTTCATAAATAAAACAATTGTAAGAATAAATTAATTGTAATTATAATTAATAAATAATAGTAAATAAAATAATCATAGAAATAATAAGTGTAAATTTTAAAAAATTTAAAAAATAATTGGGAATTTATAAATATTTTGATATTAAATAATTTTAAAAATAATTATAGCAAAATAATTTAAGAAATAATTGTAAATAAAATAATCTTTCGTAATTATGAAAATTAAAAACTAGTTATTAATTTACAACTAATAAAATAATCGTAAAATAAAAAATATTTATTTATTTAACAATAAATATTTAATAATAAATACTACTTATTTATTTAACAATAAATATTTGCTAAAAAGTAAATAGTTTTAAATAAGTCTCTTGTAATATAAATATTTTTTAATAAATATTTAGCAAAATAAATAATCTTATATAAATACTTATTGTATAATAAATACCATTTATTGTAAATAAAAAATATAAATTTGAAATAAAATAAAATAAAGTCAAAAAAAAAAAAAACAGCAGCAAAGCAAATGCTGGGAAGAAGAAGATGGAGGGAGGGGATGGTGGCTCCCGGGCGCCGAAGAGAGATTGGGCGAGACCAGAGGAGGTGGGAGGTCATTGGTGGCGCTGGCGACCTCGTTCTGAGGGGGTAGTAGCTGGTGAGCCACAATCCCTAACCCTCGACACCACACCCCCCCCCCCCCCCCCCCAACAAAAAAAAAAAAAAAAAAGCCGAACCCCAAATCTTCCTTTTCCGATTGTCTGTTTCGATTATTTTTTCTTTCATTTGTTGGCCGGCTCACTACTAAACGTAATCAGCTTTTGGGACACATGGTGACTTTTCTTCGGGACACGCCATCAATCCACAAAATTTGATGAGGTTTATATGTAATGAAAAATTAAGCGTCCCACCACGGGGACTTTTTTTGGGTCCGGCTCTAGAATTTCGTAAGCCGAATCAATATACTCGAGCGCAGTCAGCATGATGATACTGTAAAGCAATGTCTTGAATAATCACAGTAAGAGAATTAAATCACAACAGTTAGATTGAAAAAAATCACAATCATACCAACAATTAGCCAAAAATGAAAGTATTAATTTAGTGATAAACAATTTCAACCCCATGGGACACTCGATGAGGGGAAATAATATTTACTATTCATTCTCCTGGAATTGCGACAGCAATGTCTTTCACAATTTAGTTTACGGAAAAAAAAAATCACAATCGTTATCTTCAATGTTAAACAAGATCAATTAACCTTTCCCAATGGCGTGTATTATTTCCTAATTGCTGGATAGTGATAATCATAACCTTTTTCAACAGTCGAGAGATTTGGTGATCCCATCCGGCCAGTCGCAATAGGAAGTCCAGCATGAAACTTCACCTCTTGGATTATCAGTCGATAATGTTCCGACAACGATATCCCCCAAATACAGGAAATCAACCTTCAGACCTTCACAGTAAGCAGTTACTACATCGATGTAAAAATGGTGACTGAAATCCTCGTTCAAGTGGATACCGAGGCTGAAACTCAGGGTCCCGGTGTTCCGCAGCTTCTGACGGATATTCTCCACCAGTGCAGCCTCTCTCCTGTCTGATCCGGTCAAGTTGGTCGTGGTCTTGACGGTGATGGAGGCGCTGGAATTCTTGTCCAAGGGAGAGCTGGCCAGCGCTGGTGTCGTCGTAGTAATAGACAAAGCTCAGGATTTTTTCCAGGGACAGCGTGTGCTTGCGGTTGGGATTGACCACAGTGATGGTTGCTTCCCAATTGGCGGCAAGCGCCGTGCGACCGTGATAATTGGATATGCTGAAGTTCGAGACAGCGAAGTCTTTGACGCTGAAGGTGGGCTGCTTTGGAAGCGGATTCTGATGGTAGGATAAGTATAGCCAGATGAGAAAGGCCGCAATAAATATGGTGACAGCGAGCTCTGATATCTGACGATAGCAGTGCCGGCGGGCTGCAGATCGTCGAGTTGATGAGTGGGAGTTACCAGGGGCAGCCGGGTGTCGTCCTGTAACTGGAATCTCGCCACCTACACTGGCAGTCGTCACTGGCACAGCTGCTACCTGATCTTTAGGGATGTGATGAGTAGGAGGGGGCTTTGCGTTGACGGGATAGCCCAATGCGACCGGGCCACCGGCACACTCTACAACCACGAGTTCTATTCTGCACTCCTTGGCACCGTCGCCACCACCACTGGTACCAGATGATGCCATGGCCTAGTTTAGTCTCTATACGAACAGACGGACTAATCGGGTAATTAATTTAGGAAGAGAGTAAGCATCAACTGATAGTTTCTTAGAATTTATGGATCATAGTTTCTTAGAATCTATATATAACAAAGATATATAGAAGAATGTGCTAATATATTCCTCCCAATTTAAATCGGTAAATCTGATTTTTTTTTCCTTTTTAAGGGTCATTAATAGATTGATATCTTTAATTTTATTCAAACGGGTAGATATATCACCGCCCGTAAATTTTAGCAGGAATATTCTCCTAAATACTATTGCAATATCGGTAAAATGTTACGATATCCATTAGATTAACATCGAAGATAACTGAGATTGCGATTGTCATTCTGATAAGTAATATATATTAAGCAAGAAATAGATAAAAACATTTTCTTGGTTAACACTTACCCGGAGGTGGGTGGCCGGCGGGAAGCCCCACCGCCCGTCTCCTCCCAGCTGCATCGTCCCCCCCCCCTCTTTTTTTTCTCAATTTCCATTTTTTATTTTTAAAACCTATAATTTTATTTAAAATGAAAAGATTATGTTGAAAAGTGCCACATTGGCTTAATGGTTCAGCAGGAGCCCAGTCACTTGTAACTTTCGAGAAGTAGAGATAACAAGTGTCCAAATGAAGATTGCTTTTTAGAGCGGGCGTAAAAGAAGTCAATAATGGGAGATTTTTTTTTATCATATATAGGCCTATCCAATATGAAAAATTACATTTTAGTTTATGGTCTGTTTGGAAACAGAATTTTGTTCAACTCTGCTCAACTCCAAACTTTTTAAAATTTCAAAATAACTAAAATGTTTTCAAAGTTTTCACTTTTGCCCTACCCTTCTCCCTCCTCCGCGACGTCACTGTTCATCATCTTCCTCACCCCCCTGGGCGCCTATCTTCGAGCCCACCCTCTCCTCATTCCCTCTCCTCATCAAGACCACTCTTCCGTCCACCAAGGAATGAACTTCACGACGAAAGAAGTGAACTTCCGAGTACCTCTCACGAACCCTTGACCTGAATTGCGAGGAAATAGTGTCTGATTCGAGAGCTGTGGCTGTCGAAACTGAGGGCGGGGCACCTGCAAGAATTGCCCGGAACATCAGCGCTGAGAGCAAAATTCCACGACCCAGAAATGGAATGAAGGAGGATGGAATAAGAAGTAGCAAAAGACCATTCGGGAAATCCACAGAAGGAAGCAGCAACAGCAAGTAGATAGTGGGACGACATGTTCCTTGGCTCAGGTTCGCTTCGCCTCTCTCTCTCACTCTCTCTCTCTATCTGAGCTTTTCTGCCACTCCATTGACAGTTCAGTCCGATTATCTCGTCTGAGGTTCCATGGAGTCAAGCTTCCATTGGAAACGGTGAACTTGGCCTCGATCTTCAGATTATGAAGTGGAAATCGGAAACCCTAGGATCGATCTTCAGATTATGAAGTGGAAATCGAAAACCCTAGGATCGATCGGTGAGATTTGGGGCTCGGGGATCGGCGTGAAGGAAGAGAGAGAAGACGGGGTGGAGGGGGGAGGAAGACGATGAACAGTGACGTCGCGGAGGAGGGAGAAGGGTGGGGCAAAAGTGAAAACTTTGAAAACATTTTGATCATTTTGAAATTTTAAAAAGTTTGGAGTTGAGTAGAGTTGAGCAAAATTCTGTTTCCAAACGGACTCAAATGTTTTCATCGTGTCACAGCTTTATTGGGTCGCATCCGAAATTCGTCAATTTTTTGGAATGATGACGTGTCCCGAAAACTGTACCAATTTGACTGCTGGTTCACCCATTTGAACCAGCAAAAAAAGAAAAATGAAAGTTCAAGGAAGAAAATGGGTGATGGTGGCCTCCGCTATCGCTGGCCGCCACCACCCCTGTTGAATGTGACTCGAATTGTCACCCTAAGACTTGGGTCTGTTTGTTTTCAGAAAAATTTTCAACTCTACTCCACTTATCTTCAATTCAACATTACAATTATTACTTTTCCTTTTTTTCTTCAATTTTTTTAACCATTCAATTCAATTTTTAATACTAAATTCTCTCAACTATTCATTACATTTTTCACAATTCAACAATACAATAATTACTTTCTCTCAACTATTAATTACTTTTTCACACTTTTTTTCATAATTCAACAATATAGTTATTACAAATCAATTAAAATCAAACACAACCTGAAGGCATCAAGAAAGACTTAAGTTATGGACAATCGATTGAAACACTGCAGATAACCAACTGCAGTTTGAATAGGCTGAAAGGACAGAAGCCACGGACAGTCGATTGTGGTAAGCCGCATAGTTGATTGCAGAAAGTAACAGAATTCCTAGGCGGGATCTAGCATAATCATAACAGATTTGGCTAGTTTGTTATTTCCTTGTTCAGTTGATTTCTTTCATGTATGTGATTTATTTTCCCCGATTTTTTCTTCTTGTATAAGATTACATATGGGATGAGAGTGAAAGAGAATGCAGAGAGACAACATTGTAATCGGGGTTTGGAAAAATACTTTGTACTTAACAACTTCATCGCTCATAATAAAAGAAGAATGGGTAAAGCCTCCTTTGCCCGTGGACATATGATTGGCACATTGTTGGCCCGAACCACGTACACGAGTATGCAAGCTTCTCTTTCGTTATCTCCTTTTAATTATTTCGTCGAGAATTTCGTGAGTTAGATCTCTTTCTATCGTTACAAATTGATCCCAACCGACTATCGATCTCAACAAACTGATATCAGAGCCATCATCGATAGGGTTTCTCTGCATCAACTCAAGATGTCTATGACGAAATTCGACATTGAAAAGTTTGACGGACTCCAATTTCAGCTTGTGCCAAGACCGAATGCTTGCCCTCTTGGTGCATAACGGTCTTAAGAAGGTGTTGTCAGGCACAAAGCCTGAGTCCATGTCTGCAAGTGAATGGGAGGAAATGAGCGAGAAGGTTCTATCAGCAATCCAGTTGTGTCTCACCAACGACGTTCTGAAGGAGGTTCTTTCAGAGAAGAAAGCAACCGGTTTACGGAAAAAGTTGGAACCTTACATATGATGAAATCACTGGCTAATCGGCTAGTCTTGAAGCAATCTCCATACACATTCCGCATGGCCGAAGGTATTATAATCAAGTCTCATATTAGTGAATTCATTACCCTTATTGACGATTTGAAGAACGTTAATGTCAAAATAGATGTCAAAATAGAGGACGAAGACCAAGCCCTGTTATTATTATGCTTGTTACCTCCTTCTCACTAGACTTTCAGGGAACCAATGATATATGGTAGAGAATATCTCACATTTGATGATGTTAAGGCTAATTTGCTGAGTAAAGAATAACTGGATAATGAATTAGCAATAAATCGGATAATCAGGCCTCAGGGTTAGTTGCAAGAGGAAGGCAGCTATCCAAGAATTCTAGTAAGAACATGTCTAGGTCAAAGTCGAGGAACTGAGGCAAGCCTTGCAAATACTATAAAAAAAGGGGCCATATTGTCGACGAATGTTGGAATTTGCAGAACAAGAAAAAGACCGATCATGACAATGAGAAGGGAAAACAAAAGACCGATGTAGCTGATGTTGTTGTAGCCAAGGAGAAGTACGAAGATGTACTGTTGGTGATTGAAGACAAAAAATCCAAGTTCAGGGATGAGTGGATTCTCTATTCCAGATGCTCATATCATATATGTCTCGATCGAGACTATTTCTTCAGATACAAATCCTTTGAAGGTGGAGTTATTCTTATGGGCAATAACACTGCTTATAAGACCATTGGCATCGGTACAGTCGGGATCAGGATGCACGATGATAGTGTCGTTAGGACTTTAAAAGATATCAGGATTGTGCCTGATTTGAAGAAGAATATCATCTCGCTAGGTATTCTGGACTCGAATGGCTACAACATTATCATCGAGTCTAACGACATGAAAATTTCATGTGGAGCTCTTGTCTTAATGAAAGGAATAAAGATCGGCAGTTTATATATTTTACATGGCTCGATAGCGACTGGCTCAGCAGCAATATCCTCCTCTAGGTCAGAATCTGACTCAACAGAGCTATGGCATATGCTCTTACGGCACATGAGTGAGAAGGCATGTCCATCCTAAGTAGTTGGGGGCCTTTACCTACACTAAGTGTCAGGAAACTCGATTTCTGTGAGCACTTCATATTCGAGAAGCAGAAGAGGTTAGTTTCACCCATGCAGTACACTGAACGAAGCGAACTCTTGATTACATCCATTCAAACTTATGGGGTCCCACACAAGTTACTTCGAAGGGAGGCTGCAAATACCTTTTGACTCTTATCAATGATTTTTCCCGAAAGGTATGGATTTATTTTCATAGAAATAAATCTGATGTGTTTGATACCTTTAAGCTGTGGAAAACTCTTATTGAGAAGTAGACCGAGAAAAAGGTGAAGAGGTTCAGTACTAATAATGGCCTCGAGTTTTGTGGGTTAGAGTTTAATAAGTTTTTCTAAAAGGAAGGCATTGTTTGATACTGGACGGTAACGAACACCCCGCAATAAAATGGTGTAGCAGAGCGGATGAACAAGACCCTACTAGAACGAGTCTATGCATGCTGGGAATGAATTTTGGTATGAAGTAGTCAACTTGGCGTGTTATTTAGTGAATCAGTCTCTGCATCAGTCAATTAAGTTGAAAACTCCTGAAGAGTTATGGTCAGGTAGTTCTCTCGATTATTCACATTTAAGAGTATTTGGTTGTCTTGCATATGCTCATGTTAATGAAGGGAAGCTAGAACCTAGAGCGAAAAAGTGTATTTTTCTTGGTTATCAACCTGGTGTCAAAGGTTATACATTGTATTGTTCTGAAACCAAGAAAATTATTATTAGTAGAGATATTACATTTGATGAATCCGTGATGCGTAACTCAAGGAAGTAGTTATTTGTGTTTTCTATAGGAAATGAAAATGTCTCAAAGCAAGTGGAGCTGGAGATCGGAGCTAGTTCCAGTCAAAGGAAGGTAGACACCTTTACTCCAGATCAATCTGAGAGCCAACCTGAAATTGAAGCCCCACCTTGAAAGACTTCACCTCAGTTGGAGGAGTACCTATTAGCTCGAGATAGGGAGAGTAGACAAATTAATCCACCTCAGAGATACGATTTTAAATACATGGTAGCATACGCTCTTAGTGTTGCTGAGAGCATCGACTCTTCCGATTCGACATCTTACTCTGAGGCGATTCATGCTCCCGATTCCGGCAAATGGTTGACAGCAATGGAAGAAGAGATGGAGTCCCTACACAAAAATGGGACTTGGGAGCAAGTCAAATCACCAACTAGCAAGAGAATAGTGGGCTGCAAATAAGTCTTTAAGAAGAAAGAAGGCTTGAGGAGTGAAGACACTCAGTACAAAGCCCATCTAGTTGTGAAAGGCTACAACCTGGTGGAAGGAGTTGACTTCCACGACGTGTTCTTTCTAGTCGCGAAGCACACATCAATTTGTGCTTTACTCACTCTTGTCGCCATTTACGATTTGGAGTTGGAGCAACTAAATGTGAAGACGACATTTCTTCACAGCAACTTAGATGAAGATATTTACATGCAGAAGGCGGAGGGTTTTGAGGTTGAAGGCAAAGAGGACCGTGTTTGTTTGCTGAATAAATCCTTTTATGGACTGGTATAGAAAATTCGATTCATTCATGATAAGTATAGGCTTTATAAGGAGTAAGTACGATAACTGCTTTTACTTGCAAAGACTTGCTGATAAGTCCTTTATATATTTGCTGCTTTATGTTGATGACATGTTGATTGCAGCAAATGATAAATCTCAGATTAACAGGTTGAAAGTCAAAAGCTCAATTTGAAGTTTGAGATGAAGGATTTAGGAGCAGTTAAGAAGATTTTGGAAATAGAGATTTTTTGATAAAGAAGCTCAAGCCGATTATTTTTCTCTCAGCAGAAGTATTGAGAAGGTGCTGGAGCGATTTGCTATGCAAAGTGCAAAGCCGGTGAGCACTTCTCTTACTGCACACTTTGGACTTTCTGCTTCGATGGCACTACAATTCAAGAAGGAATCTGAGTTCATGTCCAGAGTTCCCTACTCGAGTGTAGTTGGAAGTCTCATGTATGTGATGGTATGCGCTCGTCCATATGTTGCTCATGCTATCAGTGTAGTTAGTAGATATATGTCTTGTCCTGAAAAAGGCCACTGGCAAGCTGTTAAATGGATTTTGAGATATCTAAAGGTGCTGTTGATGTTTGTTTGGAGTTAGGTCGAGACTCTACTGGTTTGGTCGACTATGTCGACTAAGATTTTACAGGAGATTTAGACATGAGGCGGTTTTTCATTGGGTATATATTTACCATTAGTGGTTGTGCCATTAGTTGGAAGGCAACCTTGCGAGCTACAGTTGCATTATTTACCACAAAGGCAGAGTTTATGGCAGTGGTTGAAGCAGTCAAGAAAAAGGAACAGGGGCCAAGAATTTCTTTTCATACAAATTGCAAAATTAATATTCAACGTTTCCTCTCTTTAATTAAGATCTCAAATTTAAGTCATGTGAATGGAGAAAGTCTATGATTAGTAGAGCTTCACCCTTTAATAGGTTGACCGGGGCTTGAACTTGAAATAGTAGAGCTCTATTGCCTTAGACTTTAGAGATACACACAAAAAAAAATTCAAAACTATCCTTCTACTTAAGTTAAAAAAAAGATTTGAAAGTCTATCTCTTAGTAATATAAAAATATTAAGCTTGAATAAGTGTTTTTTCACATTTCATAATTTCGATTTTACCCTTCAAAAATTTCTATATATATTTTTTATTCTTTTTCAAATATATCATTCATTGTATTTAGACGTGACTCATCGTTTTTGGTGGGCACCTTTTGTAACAAAAATTAATTTCTTGGTGTGGTACCTTTTGTTTTCTCATTAGTAGACACGTCCCTATTGAATCAATACGTGTTTTCACTGTAACGGTCATGTCCTTCCGCCACTAATTTCCTATCCCATCCTTGTAATTATGCTATAAATTATCAATTTACAATTCAAAATAAATACTGTAAGAAAGAAAAAGAAAAAAAACTCTGGACAAACCGCTTCTACTCCAGTGAATACGAAACGTCTCCTCTCCCCCGGCATCCCTCTGAACTTATTCAAGCTTGTTTAGCAACAAAATAATTTTTTAACTCTACTTCACTTTAATTCTACTTATATTTAATTCAACAACATAATTATTACTTTTTTTTTCATTTTTTTCCAATTTCTTTTATCTTAACTACCATTCAATTTAATTTTTAATATTAAATCTTTTCGCCCAAACTTCACTCAGTCAACATTCAAGCCCCTCCACCGCAACCGTTAAAAGAGTTAAAAGACATTAATTTCTTAATTCCCATTGTTCACTTCCTCCCTTAATTGCTAATAATTCTGACACTAATTTCTGTTTCCTTCATATACATACCATCCCAAACGCTTGTGCAATCTCGCTTGTATGCTCTCCATTAACGACTTCTGATGCCGCTGATGATTTCTTTATCTCTTTGCATCGACTTCTGATGCCACTGCCTCCCATTGTTTTTGCATTCGAACTGCTTAAACGGTCTCCCCATTATTTTTAATTTTATTTATTTGCTCCCTTCTTCAGTTGCAGTTTCTCCTTTCCCATTTTCTCTTCCTCTCGATTTGTTTTCTGATTTGTTTAGCATGTATATATGGTATTGGTACCCCTTTGTATACGAGACACAATGAGAAAAGAATATTTTCCCGCTTCTATTATTGTTTGTGGTATTATCATAGTGCTGCTTTAAGTAAAAGAAACCCCCAGATGCCTCTGCCATGTATGCCCCGATGCGCCTCTTCGCCCTATTGCATGAGCGCACTTCAGATATTCCGAATGTCGGTCCATTCTGTTTGACTGGCCGGCTCAAACAAACCAATTATCGATGTAGTCAAGGGCAATAAGAAGCACCACCAAGGTGGTAGCCCAGTGGAACGGGCTTTGTTTTCTAAAAGGGAGATCAATGCGTCGAACCTTGACTTAAACACGAAAGTGTTTGTGTTAGTAAAGCCCTGTCCTCTACCATATAGGAGTTGTTCTGGTTCATTGTGCGCTTTGGTGTGATCATGGTGACTTAAGTGGACTGATGTCTCACTGAACCCTTTATCCAATCGGGCGAATGGAACATTCCATGGCAGCTGTGGAGCTCCTCTGGTCTCCCTAGAGAGAGGTTATTATGATGGTCTTCCCTCCCAGCCTTTTTATTCAGAAAACAAAAAAAGGAGAGCAATGAGAAGCGTCCCATTTGCCCAAGAACGAAATGGCCTTCATTTACAGACACATGGAGATTCTTAAAGTCCCGATACGTCAATATTCCCAATAATTTCCACTCTTTCAGAGATTCCATGATGCATTTCTTTCTTCTACCAATTGCAAGGATTAATAATTTTTTCGGCCAAGAATCGTTAGTTTCGTTCCACTTTTGTTCAACATACAGTCCGATAATGGTTAAAAATTTATCGCCATGCCTTCTAAATTTTATGATACCTCTTACTATATTTCCTTTAAAATATACTTTTGTCCCAAAAATTAATATTATTATACTTTGTTTGCTTTATCTACAAAAACATACTAAATATCGTAAGTTATAGGAACAAGTAACTGTTCAAAATAGCAATATATTTTCATATATATATATATATATATCAAAAAAAAAATTGATGCCATGCCTATGATAACATTCAAATTTTAACAATCCTGAGAGTCCAAAATTTCTATCTTCGTTATGATTTGTCATCTTGCTCTGCCTCTATGCAGTTTAAAGCGGAGGATGGAAAGGTTGTCAAAGAGTTCAAATTGCGGGTCATTTACGTTCCGGTTAATCCACCCCCTCCCTTCCTCGAACAACCTGAAGGAGGACACTCTCCAATGGCATGCTGTTTTCCGTGTATCAGACGTTGAACCCGGCATTAAGTGACTTTCAGATTAGAATCATAGGGGACTTTTAGATAGCACTCTGACCAATGATCTTTCCCAGTACCCGAATTGTCAACACGGTCGTATTACTTTGGCTATAGCCCCTTCTCACGCTAAGTGGACTTCCTATTGATGAAGCTGTAGAGGAAGACTCCAAAGTATTTCACCAGTATGTCTTTGCGCCAGCTCTATTAATTAAATAATGTGATGTAAGATCGCAAACAAAAGTTAAAAGCATACCAAGATGAACCCAGGAATTTTACAGCAAGGGTCTGTTAATACACTACCGAAAGACTACAAGATAGCAGTTCAACATTTCCAACCATGCAAAAGAAACACTCAAAAATGAGCTCAAGTACCAAATGGCAGAATCCAAAAGGATTTTCGCCCCCTATAATAAAACATGAAAGGCAAACTCACATTGAAAAATTCTAGGCTTTGCAAAGCCTGGCATAATATCTCATTGGAATCCCTTCAGTGGGTCTGCTGCTTTTCCAGATCTAGCATCAGTCCATGCCTTTGCGATGGTCCGCTTCATCTCTTCATCCCCTTCCGCGTACATGTTCTGCAAATTGACAGGGCACGAATCACCATATGTATCACAACATTACCAACTCAAATGTCAAAGACAAGAGTCGCCATTAAGATGATGGTATATTGTTTCCTGACCCTGTTCTGACTCAGATAGAGCACACTCAGCTAGAAATTAAAAAAGAAACAACTGTTCGACGGGTACAAATCACCATGTATCATAACATTACCAACTCAAATGTCAAAGACAAGAGTCACTGTTACGACGACGGTACATTGTTTCTTGGCCCTGTTCTGACTCAGAGATAGCACACTCAGCTAGAAATTAAAGGACAAACAACTGTTTGAATCACTATCTCCACACTTCGTAATCCTACAGGCCCGTAGACTACTCCAACCATTATCATCACCTTATCCCCACTGTACTTTTCCACCATTTCACTCAACCCAGAGGGTAAGAAATTAAGAATCATTCACAAGTATCCTACAAGTAAAATCAACAGTTGCGATAGACACTAAAAGTAATCCTGGGGAGTGAAGGTTTATCCACCCATCTCATGCCATATATAAATTACGCCATGAGGAAGAGAGTGTAACCAATATTTCTTAAGTTCCTGTACATGACTTTGCCATGAATGCTTATGAGAGCCAAATGTATTCAATCTGCCAATTAACTGGTATTATGCAATTGAGGAGCTCTTACCTTCATCAGATCCATAATTCCTGCCATCGGGTCTTTGTCTTTGTCAGCGCTTGGCTTCAGCTGTTTCAAGAAGGAAGTTCCTTACTATCAGCACTCATTTCAAGGGGAAGCACAATGGGAGGTTAGTGCCCAAGGATAAGATTATTTTACCTTATCCTCTTTGAAATGTAGATCTAGCCAGTTCCCTTTTGTAGCCTTGACTAGTGTGACAACAATCCTTGTAGGCTTCACCAACACCTTACATTTCTCAGGCACAATCTCCTTGTGCAGCTTGGGTATCGCACACCGATAGTTCTTTCCTTGAACATCATGGATCTTAATGTCAACCGACATCGGCTTAAACTCAGTTTGCACCTTTTCCTGATCAACTCCCTCCAGGGGAATGTAAATCTGTACCAAATATAAGACGTGGGAAAGATGATAGCATGACAGACTTATCACTCTTGGAAGACAACAATGTCTGATAACCTCAGGACATTCGATAAACATGCTTTTAACATGTCTAATTGTCAGGTCAGGTGCTTGTCTGAGTGTCAGAATCATGCCTTCTATGTGACCGAAATAGGACTACCTCTGTCTCAGAGGAGGCTAACTGAAAAAAGACTATGCAAAAGCCTAACCAGACAGCCTCCAAAAGATCAAACTCCCAGCAGAAACTTTAATTAAAAGGTGAGTGTGGACGGCGTTGATACCTTGAGCTTGTCGCTGTCCTGATCCCAGCTGAAAGATCCAAGACTAGTGTATATCAAAGATGGAGCAGAAGGCACCTTAGCCGGAGTAGGAACTGCAGCTTGTGAAGCTCTTGCACTTGAGAGCTGCACAGCATATCCATTGAACCAAACGGACCAATAGTTAATAGACAAATACACGGACTGTTCCATAATCAAGAAGCTTGGGCTCACTGCCAGAGTAATCAAATCAAGCATGATAACTTGTCAACTCGATCAAATCGGTAAATGAATACAGGGTGAATCAAAACTTCGGAAGAAATGCAAGCGCAAACGTTTGAATTTGACAGTTTCTCAACTGTACTGATAGCATAATCAATTCGAACACGAAGAACGATCGAGATAAAACTACGAAAAACAAGAGAGCAACACCAGGTCTTTCAAATTCAAATCCGCGACCGGAATTCCGGCGGTGATTGGAGAGATTGCAGAAGGGAGCCGCAGATTATGCTCACAAGCCAATCCTCAGTCTTAAGCTACAGTTTCAGTCAATGAATTCTCCTACTGACGGGTTGAACAAGCATTATGAAGAGAGGGAGTGCGGGAAGGAAGGAACAGGGGATATCGGTACCTTCTCCAGATTTCCGATTTCGGAAGAGATGAGGGAGAGAACACGGGGGCGCTTCGCGATGCTGTGAAGCTGCCTCAGCTCCTCCAGGTCCAGCGCCAGCTCGTCCGCCATTGCCGCTGAGACTCGTTAGCTTCGGTGATGAGACTATATGGAGACTGGCAGAGGGAAATGCGCAGAGGCTTTTAAGGATGTACGTACCGTTTGAACGGGATACAGAGAGAGCGAGATGGGATGAAGAAGGAAAATGGAGAAGCTGCTAGAAACTTTTAGCCCTTTTGCCATTTTCTGTGTAAGGGTTTTCTTTTCTTGACGGAGAAGAAGATTCTGGAACTCCAACATCTTGTTTGGACATCCACTAATGGAGAGGTGGGGTGGGGGTGGGAGGGATATAAAATTCCTTGTTTGGTTTGCATAAGAAAACGATAGAAAAGGATAAGTTATTTCCTCAAATTCCTTTCTCTTGTTTGGATAAGCTAAATATTAGGAAGGATAAGAAGGAATTATAATTGTTATTTTACCAATTTCTCCTAATTCCATCATTTTGGTAGATTTGAAAAATAAGGGGTTGGGAGGGGTTTGGTGGAATTTACAACCCCTCCATATCCCTTCCATTCCCTTAAAAATTAATATCCAAACATGGCATTTGATCTCTTTCCCTTCTCCACCCTTCCCAATCCCTCAATCCAAACAAAGAGATCGATGTAATGTCTTTTTCTAGTGTGCATTACCTAGTATCCGAAAGTCCTCGTTAATTTAAATTTGAACCGAATTGGTTCAATATTGTGATTTTTGAGTTAATTAGCAAACTCGTCCCTGACTTATTCAAGTTAAATCAATTGCATTCTTGAAACAATTTTTATATCATTTTGGTCCTCGGTAATATTAATGTGATACTTGGTAACATAAATTCGGTCCTTGAAAACAAGAATTTGGTCCTTAATGACATCAATTTGGTTCTTAGTAACTTCAATTTGGTAGTTGATAATATCAATTTGGCCCCTATCAACGGCCATTATAACTTCGTTGAGAATAAAACTACACTAAAATTAGTTGATCATCAAAAAGGTCCCTGTACCCCCTTTTGCAAAATCAATTTGGTCTTTTTTTCCCCTTTTGTTCTTATACTCTTTCATTCCCTCCTCTCCCTCTCTATTCAAAATGGAGGTCGAAAGGCTCCTTTCAAGTCATTCATTCGCTTCACTTGGAGCTCCAATCAACGAGTTACTTATTTCTATGGAAATTTAATTTAGTAAATTACAATTCATAAACAAGAGTTGGGTTAAAAAGTAAAGAAACAAACATCAAAAACTTGGTTTAAAATTTAGGTTTTATCACAAAACCATAAAATTTTAAACGACAATATCTTACAAACCGTTTAACGAAATCATGAGCTGTCAAATTCTATAGTTTCCTCACAACCCAAAGACTTTGATCATATGAAAACTTTAGGTCATGTTTGGTAGTAAAATAATTTTTTACTCTACTTTATTTATGCGAGCTAAAGGCAAAGTCAACGTAGATTTTTATGTTTTTGGTGGGGCCTTAAGTTTGAAAACATGGCACGGCTTGACAAGCCTCTCGCTAGCCGAATTGTTTTTTTTTTTCCCTTTTCGTTGCCTTCTTACTATTGTCTAATTTATATTTGCTCACTCCATGTGCTTCATGATGGTGGAATTTATGGTTTTTTTTCTCCATGCCTTCCCATTTTTTTTCTATTTGTACACAGAGCACCGCCCCATGAGATTCATTTGACGAGCGTGCTGATGATCAGGTATTTGTTCATCACATTTTATGAAATAAATCGTCCGTGTAGAAGACATGTACAAAAATAGATTGTCAACATTAATTGAATGGATTTCATAAAAATTGACAAAATTAATTTCCAAATAGAGAAAGTATTGCTACTAATTTCAAATACAAAGACCTCAGTGCAAGTCATCGCCTTCTTCTCTCTTCGCGCCATAATCGATTAGTGATACGGTCGCGTACAACATTCATTTCATGACTACTCATGTCCACTTCAATTCTAATTCCTGCTTGTTCTGGTGGATTTTGAAATTCATCGTAATCCGCCAAAGTATCACCATACTCCTCAAATAACCTGTCGTGGTAATGGTTGCAGCGAATAAAATTATGCAACACAAAACAAGCCAGGGCAATCTGTCCTTACCTATGCGGTTTGAAGTTTGGCATTAATTTTAGTATGGCGAATCTCCTCTTCAAAATACCAAAATAACGTTCAATGACATTACGCACTGATGCGTGACGTTGATTGAACAACTCTTTTTTTGTTTTCAGCAGATTGTCCTCATCGAAATCACTATGGTAATACCGTTCCTCTTTGTATGAAGCCAAATATCCCGGAATATTGGAAAACTCTGCATCGACAACATAATATTGTTTTGGAAATAACAAAAGGAAAATTATAGTTAAATACGTTGGGGCTGAAATTTTTTGGGAAATAGAAAGTTTATCAACAAACACTCACCACCATGCAGCGCTGGAAATAATTACAATGTGGTAGCTTCGGAAAAATTCTTGAATCATGTGTCGAACCCTCCCAACTCGTCATGACATATGTAAACATCATATCGTGGGAATAAATGGCAAGTACTTTTTGTGATATCTTTGTATTTCGATCGCAATAAGCTACTAGTTTCTCCTTAGGCACACATGCAGCCACATGGGTTCCATCCATAACTCCGATGCAATCTTGCGGGGCAATGCAAAATTATATGTAATATATAATATTACGAAATGAATTATTATAGTATTGAATTATCTAAAAAATACCGTAAAGAAATGTCACTATGAATAATTTTCAATTTCGGGCTGCACAACAACATTCCTCGGTCTTTATATAAATGGGTGCTAAGGCTTGTATTTCTCGGAGAATTTTTATAAATTAACGCGACACCGTCTACTTGGAATGTCGGTACCTTTCCGCCACTACTACAGATCGCGTATTATGTGAAATAACCAATGAGAATATTCTGAGCATCTTTTCGACGGTGATACCATTCCTAGTATCATTGATGCCACATTGTGTCGAAATGTGTCACAGAGGTTTCTAAATACATACGGTTCCACTTTGAAATTCTCGTTACATCTAACATTATTCTCCAAAACTTCAAGCGGGTACTCTTTTTCTTAGAATTGAGAAATTCTACATGGGATGCTTCGCCTAACTTGTTCTTCAGCAGCCGTAACTTGCATTATCAAAAAGAGGAACCATCGTTGCCTAATTTCCATCTCTTCGTCACTAGAGCTATCGTCATATCGCGAAGAAGTGTTATTCCTTGGTAGATTGTCTTTCAACTGTGCGCCTATAACATTGAAAGAAAGTTCATGAACATGTCATTAATAATAAAACACAATAATTCATAACCGTACAAAATAAACATTCCAAGCACACATAAAATATAATCAAGTCAACATATCCAAACACACATAACAAACATAGTAGTACGAGTAATTTCATGACAAAGAAAAAGAAACGAGATTATCGAAAAAGTTCAACTAAAAATAAAGCCGGATCCCAAGCTGATTTAAGAGTCTGCAACATGCGGCAGTCATTTTCTTTGGCCGTCTTCCGTGTAGTACATGAAAAGCCTCATCATTTTGTCATCAAGGAGAGTTAAGCTGCCAGCTATATACAGGCGATGAGGAATTGTCGGTTTCAATTTATCCAACTCCACCATGGCTTCCCATATGCTATTCTTCTCAGGGCTTGAAACAGACTTGTTTCTCTTTGACGATGGTGGGGTGCTATGTGGCTTCTGTTTGAAACTAGCCTTGAACAAGTCCATACATTCCTGCAGTTTTGAGCTTTTCGATGAAGGTCTTTTGCGCACTCGATGTCGGGACTCAAATATAATAGGCTCTTGAATCTGGACAGGGTCGTCACTCTCGTCGGGGCCTTCTTGGAGGTTGACGGGCTGTTTCTGCTTTTTCTTGGATGTTGATATGAATTCCTCATGCAGCTGTTGTTCCTCATCTGAAGTCCTCGGTAGATCGATTGAGGAGATACGGAGAGCACCAGTAGCACTTGAAGAATTGAAAAGCTCATTCAGCAGGCGGTAGTGCTTGCAATCTTTGTTTCGGAATGTCTTGAACACCCTGTTCTTCTGCATATTAAAATAATGATCATTCAACGGGACACTTCATTACATTCGAAGCAACCATAAAAAACGAACATATATACAAAGGACATGCATGCATTTTACCTCGAAAGACTTGTCGTATTTCTCAACTAATATTATTAGGAATTCAAGTTCACGCATAAAAGACAAGAAAAAGATTGATCTGATGTTATGCGAAGTTGGCAAACGAAGATTGTACATTGATAAACATATCCCGTACATCAGGACTCTCATTGATAGTGTTGGTGTCTACATCCCATCCGATGCCAGTGTGGTTAACCATTTCAGTGAATTGCTTGTACATTCTCTTCAGTCTCGTATTTTTGTCCTTTATCTTCTGGGAGCACAATTGCTCATTGGGAAATTGCTTTCCCATCTCCACCGTCATCTAATCCCAATTCCTTTGCTTCCAAGATGTGGCGTTGCTTCCTTTTAACTTCTCAAGCATAATATTAATGAAAGCCAACTCTATCTGATCAGTCTATTCGAGGATATTCTTACCCTTAGGAGCCATGGTGGATGCACTTGTCGGATCAAACTTCCACACGTAACAGGCAAACGAAATGAATAACATAATAAAAACAAGTTGCAGTAGAACGGATTTCAATTATTCAACAATACAACATAAACTAGTGTACTGTCATGAGAGTTTATTTTTTGGGATGAACTCAATCGTCCACTATTCATTCATACCATAAAACGATTGCAAGAATGGAAAAACCGAAACCAACAAGGATGAGCACCTCAGATTAACCCAAAGAATGGAAAAACCAAATAATGAAAAAAGTGAAATAAGAAAACAAGCTCATGCCTACATCAGTTTAACCCATGCCTACTCAAATTAGCCCAAATAGCAACAAAACCGAAACCAACTAGGATGAACACCTCACATTAACCCACAAAATGAAAAAAAATCACAGAATCGAAAAGGCAAAACCAGAAAATAAGCCCTTAGAATTTATCCAATTTTCATCTTTCTTTCTCAGAACAGCGAGACGATGCCGAGGTGTGCAAATATAAAGGCATTTTGAAGTGTTATCTAAGACCTTTTTCTGTGTTGTCTACTATTAGAAAATCGTCCAACTAGAAATTCATATGAATTATAACCAAACTAAAAAAAACCGATCTTGCAAAAACCCTCTTGAAGAACAGTTTTGGACCTTTCAATTTTTTTTTCAAACTCTGGAGAATTCCAGGAAACAGTAAAGAAGAAAAGTGCAAGGACTAATGGCTACTCAGAAGAACCCATGCCTACTTAGATGAACCCAAAGAATGCAATGAAACCGAAACCAACAAGGATGAGCAGCTCAAATTAATCCACTAGATGAAAAAAAAAAACCCATAATGGAAAAAGCTTAACTAGAAAACAAGCCCATGCCTCCTACTCAGATTAATCGAAACCAAAAAACAGCTTCCTACTCAATGACCAGAGAAGCAAAAAAATCAACATTGTTATGCAACCGACAAGGAATAGTGTAGAAAGAGGGTAGAGGAAGCTACCTCGACTGTAGATGGCTCTCCCAAGTAGAGGTGGACCGGTTCTTAAAGACCATCGTGCAAGTGAACAAAGCAATGGAAGGGGCCCTAGATAAAGACCTAAGTCGGGAATCTCTATCCTTTGGTGACAGACCTCACTAACTCCGGGAATCTCTCTTGACAAAGTCGAGCTTTCACTGTTTTTCGGACAGCGTCTTTCCCTGTCTTCTGCACGCCCATACACTCTGCAAATCACCGTAGGGCCTCTACTAATCTGTGAAATGGCTTCTTCCTTGTCACTAATTGACAGTTTTCGAGCTGATTAGCTGGTTCTTGTGCCCGACTTCGATCGAAAATGAGAGTGATTGTATGGAACCCTAAAACAGAGGCAAAGATGGAACTCTAGAGAAGGGAACGATGGTTTCTGTTGGGTAGGAAGATGGCCCCTACCGAACGGTCATAATTGGCCACCGATAGGGCAAAAAAAGAAGAAGAAAAAGAGCACCCTGTGACATTGTCGTCGGTACAAGTCTAATACGTCAACTGGTTGGGCCCTTAATTTTCAAAGCTACGGCTTTCTTTGTCCTCATGCAAGTAAAAATAAGCAAAGTTGAACATGTTTACTTCCCAAACACGCCCTTAGAATGAATCTAATCCTTCTTGAATCTACCATTAACAATCGCAATTAAGCTTTCTCTCTTTAGAGGTTGGAAAATGATCTGTGCTTTATTGGGGTAGTTTGGAAGAGAAATCAATGAGCAAAGAGAAAAAGATAAAGCAAGAACAAATTTCATCTGAATAACTAATTTTTCTATAGAAATTGCGAAAATACATATGATTACCGAAAATAGGGTCAAAAACAATTTACTTAAAAATCCATAAAAATTCTAGAAAATAGGAAATTGAATTGCAGATTCAGAGGTGCAAAATCTTTCGAAAACTGACATCGGAGCGCGAAGAACGAGCCTCTCGAAGTGGCAGAGCACTCAAACGAACCTAGTAGTTTAAACCCCACGAACCTCACGATGGAATGGTAGTAGAGAATCAGCGAGCATATCAGAGGTCACGTACTTACCATCACCTAGAAGTCCTAGACCAGTGAACACATTTCCATCTGCGAAAGATCAATGATGAACACAAATTAGACAATCGATCAGCAATCAAAGCGAAGCTGAATCGAAGATCAGTGATCATAGCAAAGCTCATAAATGCACCAATCGAACGAACATCATGTAAAAGTAGTATCCGTAATAAGTACAAATTGAACGACAATTCGAATAACAAGTTGGATAAATAGAATGCTATAAAATTAAATGAATTTCACTAGTATAAGAACTTAGAAATTCAAACCGTTACAAAGACGAAACCGAAAGATTGGAAGACATGAGAAAGCCGAGTCCTGTGTTTCACACAATCCCCTTGAAACAGATTCATCCCTTTAGGACGTGCTCGAGGTCACGTGAGCGTCTATTTCCTAGGATAAAACGATATTGAGTGCAGCTAGCAGCACGAGTTATCTGCACCCCAACAAACCACAAAACGAAGTTGAACACTCTCACTTAACTATGCAATTATCTTCTCTTCAAAAACGAGGGGAATTTACAATTTATAGACAATCGATCAATGAATACATGCTATTGATGATGGTTATAGAATTGATAGTGTCCTTTCAATTCCTTACAATTGATGGTGCCGTTCAATTCATAACAATTGATGGTGTCCTTTCATTTCAAGGATTGATGGTGTCCAATACAAATTTTACAAACCACCATTCAATACATTCATTTCATTAATGAGAAACAATTTCTCATTCACCAATGTCATAATTTTCCAACACATCAATTCAGAGTAAAGTAAATATAAAAAAAATGAAGAAAAATTAGATTAACTGAAGATCACACAAAAAAAATGAATCTCAGTCGGAGCTCAGTCGAAGATCACACGATCTACAGAAACTAAAGATCAATTGATGATGATAACACAAAATTTATGATAAGAAAACCAACAAAGCTCAAAGTACACGACTAAAGAAATGAGAGCTCAACTCGCTGATCACGCAAAATCAAAGCAATCAAAGCTTAGTAGCTCGGATTAAGTGGACCAACATTAATTCAGAGTAAACTAACTATAAAAATCGAAGCTCATAAATGCACCAATCGAAGGGACATCAATTCAGAGTAAACTAACTATAAAAATCGAAGAAAAATTAGATTAAGCGAAGATCACACAAAATTGATGGAGCTCAGCGGGAGCTCAGTCGAAGAAAACACAATCTATAGAAATGGAAGATCAATCGATGATGATAACACAAAATCTATGATCACAAAACCTACAAAACTCAAAGCACACGACCAAAGAAATGGGAGCTCAGCTCAATGATCACGCAAAATCAAAGCAATCGAAGGTCAATCTACAGAAATCGGTGATCCATCGAAGCATGAAGAAATAACTAACCATCAACCATTGTTGGAAGTACGTTGTTCTTCGTCCGAAGAGAAGATGATACAGGTGAAAGGGGAGTGAAATCGAACAGGGAAAATGAGCGGTAAATTTGCAGCTACACATATGTACATGAACGATTCAAAAAAAAAAATGGGCCTAGATTTGGGCTGAGCCCGCTTCCTTGAAAATTTCCAGGGAAAGAATACAAAATTTTCATAGAATTCTTCAGGTTCCAATTGAGGGTTAAAAACATTAAAGAGAACTGGAAAAATGATGAAAAAAAAAAGTTAAATTAAAAAAAAGATGATTACTAGTCGAAAAGAAAATCAGGAACACTATTGTCGGACTTCACCCATGAGACGTCGTCGGTGCTAAACTCCTCTCGTCCTTGCTGTGCTCTCTCGTGGCAACCTCTCGACCCTGTTCTTGTACTCCCATGGCGGCCTCTCGACCTTCTTGTTTGTGCTCCCATGTGGGAAAGAAGCAGTGGAGAGAGGGGTTGAGGAATGGAAGAGGTTATCAGAAAAATGCGATTGCGTTTAGTTTTAGAGTTAAGTCTTGGTTTTAATTGATTTGTAATAATTGTATTGTTAAATTATGATAAAAAAATATGAAAAAATAATAAATAGTTGAGAGAAAGTAATGAATGTATTGTTGAATTGTGAAAAAAGTAAAAATAGTTAAGAGAAAGTAACAATTGTGTTGTTGAATTGTAAAAAAATGTAACGAATAATTGAGAGAATTTAGTATTAAAAATTGAATTGAATAGTTAAAAAAATTGAAAAAAAATAAAATAATAATAATTATATTATTGAATTAAAAAAAAAGAATTAAAAACAAATTTTGTAATCAAACGGGCAGACCATAGCAGGGCAAGGCAAACGGCTATAAAGTCGGTCATGAAAAGACTAGATTATATTCAGAACCCAGGTAGGGAGTGGGCGGGTGGGTGAGGAGAGGAAGAGGTTAAGGTTTTATGGGAAATGAAAGGATCATTAAATGCGTGAGGGGATGAGAGCAAAGCAGACAGCTGAGTCATGAAAAGGCTTAAAATATCAAAGGGCAATAATATATCTGACTGGAGGATTCGATTGGGATTTCCTTTATTGCTGGAAAGTTGGAGAATATTATAGATAATGGTTGAGGACTTTAGAGCAGAAAGTGTCAGACAAGGTTTCTAAGACAAGTGTAGATCTTTTCAGACTGGTTAAGAAAGTAATTCACCCCAAGGATCTCGCATCAGTAGCTTCTGGGGGGATCAGATGTCCTTTAGAGGAAGGCTCTAATACTGAACAGGTGGGCTTTGTGGCTCTGTGTTATGGTTAGGGAATTGCTCTTATTATTTTTTGACATTTTTACATTCTATAAACTCCAATTGACATTTTTTTTTCAGCTCTTATGATTTCAAAGGGGCAGTCCACGATGGAAGTCCTTCTGATACTGGTCATCCTCTGACTGATGTTGTTCCAACTGTGAGATGTTTTGCACTTGTTTTTATTCGCACTTTTGTGTGTTTTTGCTTGAGATTAACGTTTTGGTTTTCGCACGTGTAGTTTTGTAGGGTGAGATTTCTCTAAATGTTCCATCTGCAGGTGCCTCATCAAATGTTGTCTTTACCATCTCTCCCTACCACTGAGCAGAATGCAGTTCAGGGTGGAGGTGCTCAGCAGGTTGGTGTTCCTGCTGTAAGGTGTTCTGCACTTGTTTTTATTTACGTTTTTGTATGTTCTGCTTGAGATTAACGTTTTGGCTTTTGCACACGTAATTTTGTAGGGTGAGATTTCTCCAGATGTTCCTGCTGCTGGTGTTGCATCAAACATTGTCTTACCATCTCTCCCTACCACTGAGCAGAATGCAGTCCAGAGTGGAGGTGCTCAGCAAGTTGATGTTCCTGCTATAAGATGTTCTGCACTTGTTTTTATTTGCATCTTTGTGTGTTTTTGCTTGAGATTAACGTTTTGGTTGTTGCATGTGTAAGATTTCTCCAAATGTTCCTGCTGCTAGTGCCACATCAAATGCCGTCTTACTATCTCTCCCTACCACTGAGCTGAATGCAGTCCAAGGTGGAGGTGCTCAGCAAGTTGGTGTTCCTGTTGTAAGATATTTTGCACGTGTTTTTATTTGCGTTTTTGTGTGTTTTTGCTTGAGATGTACGTTTTGGTTTTTGCACGTGTAATTTTGTAGTATATGATCTAATTACAATCTCTGATTGCAACAATTTAGTACTAATGCACATTATTTCGGATTGCAGAGTCTCATTCGTCACTTTGTCGCTTTTAGGATGAAGCACAACTACACGGAAGCTAACGCGGTGGCCGATAGTTTAGCTAAGCTCGCTAGGGTGACCCTTTTTATATTGATGACTCTATGACTATTGATAACACTGTGTAGTTTGATTCACCTCCCGCTGAGGCGTCTAGCTTTCTGTTGGCTGATTTGGCGGGTGTTCCACGTACCCGTAACGTCTATATGGTACCTAACTCAAATGGCGGGTAGAACTCTTGCTTAGTTATTAATATATATTTCCCTTTCTCCCAAAAAAAAAAAACAAATTCATGGGGACTGCGTTAACTAAGATCTATTATAAGGATAATGTGGAAACCGTGCGATTTTTATGAGATTGGCCAATGAATCCCATAGACATGGTTTTTGGCTTTGAGGCTTTACTTATGACTATGGGCGGCATATTTGCACCTCCACAATTTAAGCTTATATAAAATTGCGATTTGTGAGTCGGTTGATATGACTGGTCATCGAGCCGCTAACGAGCAGGTCGGGGCAGCTCGCACCCTCTGCATGCAATGTCTTGCCAGCATGAAACTTTATTTCCATTAAAGTTCATCTGATGGAGGTTGGGGTGGGACTGTTTATGGTTCATAGAAGCACTCTCACTCAGTAGGAGCAAGCAACCTGATTTCAGCAAGTGATGCGGGAAGGACTATCCTTTCGGTTATCTTACTTCACGTACGCGGGCAAGGAACAACGATTAGATTATAGCAAACCGGTAAACAAGTGATACTCACGCCACGCATAGTAACGTGTCGTGGTTGGTACTAAATCTTACGAGCTATTTTCACAACTTCAGTGCGAGATAGGTAACGCCAGGGGACAGCCCCGGCGTGAATCGTTCGAGATGGGCTCCTTGTCCGGGTTCAGGCAATAGTGAGGTGGGCCATGAATTAGGGCCAGAATTCTGGGCCGGTCAGGCCCATTTGAATTTAGTGAGGCTGTTTCTTTTATTAGCCATGACGCCCCTCTTGTTTTATCAAATTACAATCTAGTCCACATTCTCTTACCTCAGTACCTTTATTGGGAGACAAACGATGAGCCAATGAAAGAAGGCCGAGGTCCGGCAATGGCGACAGTGAAGGTAAGGGGTGCTCCTCCTCCTCCTCCTCCTCCTTCATCTTCCTCTTCCTCTTCCTTCCCCTCCTCCTCCGTCTGTTGAAGCAAACCCTAACTATCGATTTGCATTTCCTGTTGCAAACTCTTGACAGTTCTGAAAGATTAGGGTTCACGAACATCTGAGACTCCTCGTAAAGGTACAACAATCAGTTCTTTTGGGACCTTTGCCAAAGAGAGAGTAGGCGAGAGATCGACTAGCCTCAGTTCTTGAAATCCGGTAACTCGACGTCTTAACTCACTCATCAGTTACGGATTGGTTAATCGTAGCTGATTCACGAGCCTTTAAGCTTCTGTAATATGGGATCTTGTGGCGATGGCTTTGCAAACTCAGAATCGTATGTTTTCAGTGATGGGGTGCTTTGTTGGTGATTTCAAAGTTTTCGCAGCCATCAGGAGATGGGAAGCTTTTTCAGTATGTGGATTCGGAGAAAGAACCAATTACTTCTGACCATGGCTTCTGGAAATTTTTGGAGTTAGTGCATTACGGGCGAGTTCATTTGCTCGATACCCGACCTGACCCGTCTGGTAGCCATCCCTAGGGCGCCATCCCTTAGAAGGACCAGGATTTTCCTGTAGGAAGGAAGATGATTAAGAGTTTAAAATGATGAGAAATTTGAAGAAATTGAAAAGTTCGAGTTCAGTTTATTTGTTATTTGGAACTACCAATCATTGAAATTGTATTTGTACGGGATTTCTACTAGTTTCACAATTAGTGATAGTTGATCTTTCTTTTCTCCGTTCTTCTCAGGTTGTTATTGCTAATTATTAAGAATCCTTTGTTCAGAGTTGAATTCTTGGGATTCTGAGTTCATCGGCAGCGAGCTGTCATGGCGTCACTGAATGAGCTCTTACCTCCAGCAAAGTCTACAGCTGCGACATTTTTGACCACACCAATGATCCTTGGTTCAAGCAGCGGTTCAGCTCCTCCTCTGAGATGGAGCAAACCGCCGTGGTTAAACACAACCATGTTCCTCCATACTTGAAACGACAGGGTTTTGTTCCTAGAAAGATTGAGGATTTCGGGGATGGGGGTGCCTTCCCTGAAATTCATATTGCCCAGTACCCGCTTGATTTGGGTAGGGACAAATCGGGGAAACCGGGACCAAAAATCCTCCCTGTTACAGTTGATGCCCATGGTAATGTGGCCTATGATGCCATTGTCAAGCAGAACGAGAATGCAAAGAAGATTGTTTACAGTCAGCACAAGGATTTAATTCCCAAGATACTCAGAAACGAGGAAGACCAAGACGAAGAAAAGGAGATTGAGAAGGAGATTGAGGAAACAACCCAGGAGACAAAGGCCGCCCTAGAGAAGATTGTTAATGTGAGGTTGAGTGCAGCTCAGCCCAAGAATGTCCCTAAGCAATCGACGGACTCGAAGTTCATCAAGTATAAGCCTTCACAGCAATCGGCAGCATTTAATTCCGGAGCCAAAGAGAGGATTATCAGAATGGTGGAAATGCCCACAGACCCACTTGAACCACCAAAGTTCAAGCACAAGAGGGTCCCAAAGGCTTCAGGTTCCCCACCCGTGCCAGTCATGCACTCTCCCCCTAGGCCAGTCACTGTGAAGGACCAACAAGACTGGAAAATCCCGCCTTGTATTTCCAACTGGAAGAACCCGAAGGGTTACACGATCCCACTCGACAAGCGTCTTGCTGCAGATGGGAGAGGCCTCCAGGAGGTACAGATTAATGACAACTTTGCGAAGCTCTCCGAGGCGCTTTATGTTGCTGAGCAGAAGGCTAGGGAGGCAGTTGCAATGAGATCTAAAGTTCAGAAAGAGATGCTCATGAAGGAGAAGGAAAGGAAGGAGCAGGAGCTTCGGGCCTTGGCTCAGAAAGCAAGATCTGAGAGGACCGGTGCAGCTCCCCCTGCTGCCATTCCTATATCGTCTGAGAAAGGAGCTCATAATGGTGATGACATGAGAGTGGATCACGAGAGGGATAGGGATAGGGATAGGGAAAGGGAGAGAGACAGAGATAGAGATTACCCGAAGGAGACTAGAGAAGAGAAGGAGGAGAGGCTGCAGAGGGAAAAGATTCGTGAGGAGAGGCGTAGGGAGAGGGAGAGGGAGAGGAGGTTGGAGGCAAAGGATGCTGCAATGGGCAAGAAGAGTAAGATCACTAGAGACAGGGATAGAGACATCAGCGAGAAAGTCGCGTTGGGAATGGCTTCAACTGGGGCAGGCAGAGGAGGAGAGGTCATGTACGATCAGAGGCTCTTCAATCAAGAGAAGGGAATGGACTCTGGGTTTGCTACTGATGATCAGTACAATGTCTACGATAAGGGGCTATTCACTGCCCAGCCAACTCTTTCGACCCTTTACAGGCCCAGCAAAGATGTTGACTCTGACACGTATGGAGGAGATGCTGATGAGCAGTTGCAGAAGATTATGAAAACTGACCGGTTCAAGCCTGACAAGCCATTCGCCGGTGCATCTGAGACGGCTGGTCCGAGGGAGAGGCCAGTTGAGTTTGAGAAGGATGCTGAGGAGGCTGACCCGTTCGGGTTGGATCAGTTCTTGACGGAGGTTAAGAAGGGTAAGAAGGCCATGGAAAAGGTAGGCAGCGGAGGGACTATGAGGGCCAGCGGTGGGTCCTCAACCCGAGACGGGTATGAAGGAGGATCTGGGCGAACTAGAATAGGGTTTGAGAGGGGTCGTTGAGAGGAAAGACCCACGATTCTGCCTTCTCATTTTTCGGAACTGGAGCTGGGTGTTCTTAAGGTATTCGGATTGAAAGCACTTGCTGTACTTTAATGCTTTTTTCTTGTACCATAATGACTTCTCGGAGTTGCTTGCATTTAAATGGAAATCCGACTAATTTGTTGGTACAATGCTTCCTTTTAGCAGAGGAATCAATTCCATGAATTCCTTGTTAACCATTACACAGTGAAATTACCTTTCATATGCATCACGATCGTTAGTATTTGTGCTTCAATATGTGAACCATATGATACGATGAATGGATCAATTGAATTTTGTGAGGAAACTTATGATACATGGGGATGGGTAGCAGTCCGGGTCGCTTCATTAGGAAATTCTACGATTGGAGTTAGAACTTTTCTTTGTTCTTTATTGTGTACCCTCTTGATTACTTGTGCTTGTGCTTGTGCTACTGCTAGTATCCAAAGCAACGGTGTATTTCTGATACAAATTAGAAATGTCTCGCTTAACGTGTAATTAGAGTGAGATATTGGATCGTTTGGCGTTCATAACTTTGTATCATGCTGTGTGGCTGTACTATAAATGAGGCTTATACCCTATTAATTAAGATAATTAAGCTTCCAGCATCTGCAGCAGCCAATGTATATTCAATGTAAAAAAAATAAATAAATCCAGTGCCATGTCTTTGATTTCCCATTTTAAAGGTCCATAAACCTCCATGTTCTCAAGTAAGTTAAAAAAATTTCTCATAGGGAAATGGTGGAAGACCCAAAAAAATAAGCAGAGTTGTTTTATTTGGTTCTTGAAATTAGATAATTGGACTAGGCTTTAATTAACTGAACTCACTTTTTAACTTAAGGGCTATTTTTCAGGTTATGTGCTTCAGAATCATAGCTGCACAGAGCCTGCATACCCGGTTTTCAGGGATGGTATGATCCGGTTGAATTGGTTCAGATCTCAGTTTTCCTTACCTAATCCCGCGAACCAAACATGCCCTAAAAGGAGTCGTCTTGTTCAGAAAGAAGGGGCTATTTCAAGACTGGAACGCCCTTTTTATCTAGGGTTTTCTGGTCATGTAGTTGAAAGAACCGCCATGTTCCACAGCTTTGAGCTGTATACGAGG
Source organism: Punica granatum (assembly GCF_007655135.1). Taxonomy (NCBI): domain Eukaryota; kingdom Viridiplantae; phylum Streptophyta; class Magnoliopsida; order Myrtales; family Lythraceae; genus Punica; species Punica granatum. Next base: position 9,260,092 of record NC_045133.1, read on the forward strand.
CAAGACCCCAAGAATTAATGCATATCAGAAAGTACATAAATGTGCGATGTTCGAGTCGAATCTGAAGAAAGCAACGGGCAGAGCTCATCCAGTCGAACCTGATGGAAGCAAGATGACCGACAAGGCCTATACCTGACACTACTCTTTGACATTAGATCGGTCATTTCAACTCGCCATGTCCAAATTGTCCTCTCTGGGAATGAAACCAATGCGCAGATTATAAATCGTAAAAGGCACATCTGGTACTTCCTGCGGCAAGTATTCTTCCAATCCACTTAATTTAGCAATGAAATTGATGCTAGGTGGAAGACTTGAAACTAGTTGAAGCATCACAGAGCTAGCTTCCATTCCACTGAGAATAAAAGCAGATAAATTATTCATTGGGAGGTCCGAGCCTCTTTACGATCCCGCGTTTGAGACGAACACGAGTACAAAAAATCGGTTTCTTTTCTTTTCCTATTCTGTTGCTGGACAGTAATCTCAAACCTACCGTTAATATGTCAAAGCATTAACAATCTCCACAATGATCCCAAAAGGAACAGAGAAATATATTTATAGGAGATAAATATAACTGTCTAAATAAATAACTTCATCATACAACAGTATGAAAGAGTTGAACCTTGATCGCCGTGAAACCAAATCTTACTGGGACCAGCTGCAAGAAAACCAGATCCTGATGAAGAAGAACTCGAGCTACAAAAGTACGATACTCTTTCGGGATAGTTCGACTTGAGGAAGATGAAGCATACATATTAATCCTCGAGGCGCTTCTTATCACAAGCCTCCCTCGCTTCCAGGAGATCAGGGCAGTACCGCTTCGAAAGGATCTCCACCTGTTCAGCAAAGGATTCCGTCTGGTACTCCCCGATGTGCCTGACCATCTGCACCCAACGTCTCCGGCAAACTTCCCCTGATCTATTCTCGATAAGACAATCCCAATCAACATCTTCCATTGAGCAAGCATCTAAGGCGACGAGGGCATCGAGGAGCCGATAATCATCAGCATCTGCCCATATTTTTTCGGCCACCATGGGAGAAGTCAACTGGTCGTACCATTTTTGGCAGCAGGTTGCATTAGTTCGTGTGGACAACTTCTGGCTTATAGCTTCCCAACAGATATTATCTTTCAGCATCCCGTGCTTCCAGACCTTTTCTTCCATAGCCTTCATTTGCAAGTCCTTGTTCACTAGTTCGAACAGAGACTGGTACTCCTCTTGGGTCCACTGTCCATTCTTCTTGTTGAGAAGTTTTATCCTCCGCCACGTGTCCTTTACATGAATCCTGTGCTTACTCATAGCGTCAGCTAGGGTTCTCCAGTCTGATCCGTGCTCTTCATGGTACTTCTTGATGAGTTCATACTCTTCTTGAGTCCAGGAACGAGTCTCACTCCTCTCAAACAATATATGTGCTCGATAATAGACACTCGTAAAAGGCCTCCACGGTAAAGCAGCCCCTATTTCCTTCCAACAATGCCTGGTTTCAGCATGCCCTTTACAGCGTAGAATCATGTCCAGACCATTTTCACCAAGCCCATGATCCTCTATATACTTGTAAACAGCCTTCTTGACCAGTTCATCTTCTTCCGGTGAGAATCGCTTGCCTCGCACCAGTTGGTCTTTTTCTTTTACATTTCCTTCACTTGGGCTGTCCAAGGAAGGAAAAATCTCCACTTCATCAGCAAACCGAACTTTCCGAGATGATCCTTTCACAAGCTTGTCCTTCTTGCCCTTCTCCTCTTCCTTTTTCTTCTTGTTTTTCTTCTCTTTCTCCTCCTTCTGCTTCTCTTTCTTCTTCTTCTTCTTCTTCTCCTCCTTCTTCTTCTTCTCCTCCTCCTCCTCCTCCTCCTCCTGCTTCTCTTTCTTCTTCTTCTTCCTTTTCTCCTCCTCCTCCTTCTTGTTATTCCCTATACCTGAATCAAGTTGATTGGTTGTATCTTCATCTACTCCGTGTTTACTCTCTTCCTTCTTCTTCTTACCCTTTTTCATGATTACCTGTCCTTCCCCTACACCAACCCAATCAGAATCCCCCAAGTTTTGCTTGTGTTTCTTCTTCTTTTTCTTGCTTTTAACCCCTTCTAATCCACTCCTTACATAACCATTATCCTCATGGGCAGAGGTCTCCTTCTCATATCTCTCAGTTGTCGCCTCATTCTGAGAATCCTCCAGCTTCAAAGGGTCAACATCGGGCTCAGCTCTAGCCTCAGTCTCCTTGCGAATCTTCTTCTTTTCCTTCCGAGGCCTCTCAAGCTCCGCCTCTCGATCGGCGTTTAGCTCCATTTTCCTCTTCTTCCTTCGCTCGCTTTTACTTTCATCATCAACAGCCCCCTTCCCATTCTCAGAAGCATTACCAGCAGAATCAAGCCCGTTATCAATGCTGCTCTTCTCATGCTTTCTCTTCCTCTTTTTTCTTTCATGCCCGCTTAATTCGACAACATCTTCCCCTCTATTTGCATCTGAATTTTCAGCGGGGCAAGCGCCCCGGTCCTGATCAGTTATACCGTGCTTCTTCCGTTTCCTTTCTTCAGATTTCTTACCCATGCAAACAACTGAATCTCAATGCTTCCAAGGACTGAGGCAAACCAAGCAACCAACCAATTTCAGATTCCGTAAACACCTAAATCAGAAACAAATCAAGCAGTAGCAAACCAGCCATCATTCGTACCTCTAATTCAACAGTAAGTAATCGGATTCCCCACCTCTGTGAGAATGACACAGACTCCGTGTAGCTGCAATCCAGAGCTTAGAAGTCAGGAAGGACGATCGAGCTGAGGCGAGCAGTGACTCGTTGATGGTGATGGAGAGACAACCGAGCCGGCCCAAAGGTTGACGGCTGTCCTCCGTATGTGTGCTGGAACGGACTGAAAGAGCCGAGCCCCCCCTCTTGTCCGCCGGTCTCCTGTGTGTTTTCTCTCTGCCGTGAAGAAAGACCCGAGGCAGAGCAGGCTGACTTTCTGTTCAATTAGATTGAGAAACCCTAAGAGACGAACCTGAGGCAAAGAGTGGAGCCTGAGAAAGCGAGCGACTTTGGAACCTCACGCAGATTTTGATAGTAGAAAGCAAGGAAGGAGAGAGAGTAAGCTGCCGCGGGAGGAGGTATGAGTATGAGTATGAGGAGCGAGAGGAGGAACCCTGGGGGATAAAGTTGTCTTTTCCGTTTACAGGAAAATATTCACATTTTCGTCCTCATCCTTAACTTTTTTTTGTTATCGTGCTATATTTTGTTTAATCCATCCTCGAACTCGAATAAATCAACCTCTTTATCTTTTCAACCAAAATTTGTATTTATATTTATCTGCAGGACTAATTTGTTAATTATTCAATTTCTCAACCGCAGATTTCTTCAAAAAGAAAATTAACATGATTGTGAACTTCTTATGAACTACCATACATTATAAATTTTCTCCTAATCCTAAACTTTGTGGCTACTGAGCCAAAAAAAGAAAAGAAAATAAAAACTTTGTGGCTGCTGAAATGGATCAACGGAGTAGTCGTCCCCGTAAAATTTGGACGTTATAATGAAATTTAGACTTAATTATCTAAAAAAAATGACATTTGCACTTTTTCTTAAAAATAAGACGATTTTTGAAAAATAATACAGAAAAACATGACTTTTGCATTTTTTTTGAAGTCAGAGAGGACAAGGTGAGATGGCGAGGACAGTGAGGGTTCACTGTGAAGCTCGTGGAGAAGAAGAAGATGAGCTCGAGGTCAGAAATTGTCAAATCGTCGCTCAAGCTAGGTCAGTGATTTGGACTCATAGACAGTTGATTACCGTGAGTGAGATGGAGAAGAGAGAATAGGACGCCAACAATATGGAGAGGAAATCGTTCTCCGTCAAGGTCGAAGACGGCGATGCCTGTTAATTATTGGGAAAAGTACAGAAATCTCAATTGTGATTTGGGATAAAGACAAATTGCACAATATATTTTTAATATGGACAATTAGCCCCCATGTGGTGTACTCAGTTAGCCATAGGGAGTTACGACGTTAGTTTTTTTTTTCCATTTTTAGTCTTCAATCTTTAGCCATGTAATCATCTTGACTCTAAATCTTTTTTCTTTTATCATTTCTATCATCAACTTTCCATTTTTTTTCATTTTAGTCCTAGAAAGAAAATCGAAAGGGAATAAGGGGTTGGAGCCACCAATCGGTGACCTCGATTGGTGGCCTCGACCCCTCCATCAAGGTCGCTGGCGTCTTCTGTGGGTACCGACGACCTCAATGGAGGGGTCAGGATTGTCAATTGGCGGCCCCAACCCCCGAATCGATCAGGGACTTCGAGTCAGAGTTCCCGATCCATTCGCGGGTTGGGGCTGCGAAATCGATGACCCTTGACCCCTCCATTGAGGACGACAGTAACCTCCGTGGGTACTGGCAGCCTCTGTAGAGGGGCTGGGGTCGTCGATTGGTGGCCCCAGCCTGCGAACCGATCGGGAACTTCAACTGGGAGCCCTCAGTCGATTCGAGGGCAGGGGTTGCCAATCGGCGACCCCAACCCCTCCTTTGTGGTCGCCGATACCCATGAAGGACGCCAGCAACCTCGGTGGAGGGGTTGGGGTCGCCGATTGGCGGCCCCGACCCCCCTTTCCCTTTCCATTTTCTTTCTAGGAGTAAAATAAAAAGATGAAAAGTTGAGGATATAAATGATAAAAGAAAAAAATAGAACTAAAATGATTAAAAGGCTAAAGATTGAGGATTAAAAATGAAAAAACTAACGTTGTGACCCCCTATGACTAATGGAGTACACCACAAGGGGGTTAATTGTCCATAATAAAAGCATATGTTGCAATTTGTCCCGACCCCAAACCAGAAATGAGGTTTTTGTACTTTTTCCCTTAATTATTTTCTTTGATACTAATCTGTCAAATTCAAATATTTAAATAGTTAATGCATTCATAGAAAGGGAAAAAAAAGTATGTGTTACCTCCAGGCAGACTCCTCTTTCACATGTTCGTGCGGCCAGTAATTTGGTATGTAATCGATCCCTTTATCGCAGATAGTCGTGATTCATGATTCAGACTTTTAAAGTTTACCATAGTTTTAGTGTATGTTCTGCAAGATACACGCAGTATTCCAGAGAGATGTGTTAATTTTGATTGAAGGATTATGATGAGTAGGTATTGAATTCCATGGTATTTTTCTATTTATAATGATTGAAACAACATGATATCCTTATATGTGAGAATACGTTGGGACTTCTTATGCAATTACCTCAATGAAAAAAGAAGCCAAAAGTGACATGACTTAGTTTTGGCTCACTTTTTTTTTTTCAGTTACAAAGGGAGTTCTAGGTTTTATTAAGAAAAAAAGAACCCCTTTTAATGAAAATCAAACCTATAACATCTTGATTTTGAGTTGATCAAGTACTCACTTTCTCTTTTGGCCCATTGATATGAAATGATAAAAATTGCCCCATGAAAATGTGTTTGTATATGATTTCTAGGACGTGCATTCTATGTCCTCTATTCTTATTCTCATCTTCTTTCCCTTTAACGAGAGTTAACACGAGTCTTATTGAAAAGTTAAGGGCTAATGATTTCCTCTTCCACTCTCTTTCTTCTTTTGTCACAAAGTAACATATTAAAGAATAATTAGCCAGTTGCACCGTATTACACGGGATTAATTATTATCAAAGAGTTATTTTCTTATATGTTATATATTACATAACTTGTTGCCTAAAATTTGAAAATATCAATTAGTTTATGTTGTTTTGGATACTTTTAAACAACGTCCAAGTTTTTCTATTTGCATAACTTAATCTAAGCTATATTAAAAGAATATTAAATTCATCATATTGAGTTAGCTCTATTGAAATAAAATTTTGAAGAGCTTTATTCAACATGATGCCTACAGGAGAAATATGAAAGAAGCTCTACTCTAGTCACACTGAGCAATTTTGGCGTAGACCAACAAAATATTAGACGCATTCATGCTGATTATTAATTTGAAGGCCTATCTAATAATTATACATTCATGTTGATTAATCCTAAGTGCAAGTATGTGAGGAGTGGAATAATGAGGAGCTGAGGATTTGATATTTCAAAATATGTGGCGATTGATGGAGAATAATTTTGCTATTATGTATTATAAAACTTAAAATTTATCGAAAAGTAAGGTTAGCTTTAATCGTTGAGTTTTAAAGCTTTTTTAGATTATTTAATTTTTATGTAGATTTGATTTTAATTTAATATATTTTGGAAAATTTTAATTAAATAATAAAAGTATTTAATTGCATGAGTAATAAAATTTAAATTCCAACCAATTGAAAATATCAGCGCATTTGGATCTAGATGTTTAAAAATTACATGGCACTACACATAGAGTCTTGTATTTCGCCATATTACATATTGTATAGAATATATAGATATATCTTAGAGTCGACATCACGACAATCTTTAGTGGGTAATATTCTTGCATTTTTTCATTTAACAACGACACATGCATAAAAAAATGGATGAAATTAACGGAAAAAAAACTAAGTAACATATAATAGTTAGTTATTATGAGAGAGTTATGCCAATGAAAATGCCAGAGAGAATTCCAAATAGAGGAAATCATGCTAAGATATGAAAGAATATATATCAATTAAAACTTTGATTTTTGACCGATGCCCTTAGCATAAGGATAAATTTAATGTACATAACTTATCAAGATGAATATATGTGTTAATTAATTTAACATCAAAGAAATACTCGTTTTAAATTGATAAAAAAAGATAAATATAGTGTTTTTCCTTAGTAATCCATGAAAGTGGCTTTTTTTTTAAAGGCACGCAATTTACTTTTTTTTTTTTAAAGAAAGTGATGAATTGTAGTTGCCATTTTAGAATCCATTTATGATATTTTACCCATTAACATTATGGCAACAATGTATATAAGGCTGAGGCTATTTTCACCTCTATTTTGGCTAATCTACTCCATTTCTTATCCATTGTACCAAAATGTCCTCATAGCCCATTAATTGCTCTAATTAAATACAGTTAGACTCCTTAAATCACTATCTAATGCATTAAATTTACCTATCTGAAACTTTTTTCTTATTTACTCTAAAAATGGACTTACCCATTATATTACTTAAAAAAATTTCATATTCTTCTTTAATGAATGAGAAAAAAAATGTTATCTTTAAGTACAAAATATATTTTCTATAGTATCCTATTATTCGATTAGAAATATTAATAACATAGTAAAATATTTATATCAACAAATTAAATATTTATTTAAAAGTAGAAAAAATAAATATTTAGAACATGTGTTCCCCTTATGACACGGTGTTCTCGCTCCAAGGAAGATAATTGATGGCGATGTATTCAATGTCATATTTTTCATATTGTAATTATAAATTCATAAATATTATTTAAATTGATATCTCAAAGTTATTCTGATGAACAAAATTGAAAATTGAAAAGCATATCTATATGAGTATAACTATATAAATCTATTATTTGGAAAAGCACAAACTCATTACTTGTATAATTTTTCCTGAAAAATAAACATCAATGAAAATAAAAGATCTCAATCAATATAAAACCTAATAAGTTATTCTTATTAATTGTTGTTGTGTTTTTATATTTTTTATGAAAATCATTTTATTTGAATATGAAGAGTTGATTCTTTTTTACTTTTTATTTTTAATTAAAGTTAAATTGACAACGGAATAATAAATAAATGGGATTTCGGTTTATATGGGTAATATTATATTTTTTGTTTGTTTAGTGTACAAAGGTTAAAAATGTCTCCAAAATTATAGTTTTTTCTTATATAGTGTACAAAAGCAAAAAATATCTAAAAAATAATTTTGAACTAGTGGATATTTAGAGTAAGTAGAGGAAAATTGTTCAAATGGAAAGTAAGTTGTATGCATCAATTAAGAATTGAAGAGATGAAAATTTAGAGAGTGATTTAAGTGGCCTTTATCCATATTACCTATTGTAATTGATAAGTATTGGGGGCATTTTAGTAAGATGAACAAAAAAAAGGGGAGGATTAGCCATAAAAAGGGTGGAAATAGCCCTGGCCTATATATAATTTAGAAAAATCCATACATACATAATTACATATATATATATATATTAAGAAAATGGTTTGCATTGCATTTTTTTTGCTTGTTGTCTTGGGAAATAGATTAGTGCATATATATATATAGTCACATATATCATTTCTTTTTATTTCAAATTACTTTTCGTTCTCATATTTGGAAAAGAACCCTCCTAACTATTGAGCTAATCAATTATTTTTCATTCTCCTAATCTTTTTATTCTCATTTTAGGGTTTTATGTGTTTTTTTTTTCTTGTGAAGGATTCTATGTTTTTGCATCAGAAGACAACATCACTTCCCCCAACCAAAAACTCTTCGTTGCTTAATTATTTTCATGAAAAATTTAAAAAATATTAATGGATGAACGAACAAAAGAATTACTAAGAGACAGAGAAAGGAAATTAAAGAGAGAAAGAGAGAGGGAGGGGATTGTCGCAAATTCCACGTGATGAGAGATTTTTCGATCTTGTTTACTTTTAGAAAAATATTTTTTTATTTTTCTTCTCTTTTTCTAAAGGGATTTTTACCTAAAATGGCCAATGATTTACGCGTTTGGTCAAATCTATCATATGTTTTTTTTGTCAGCTATATCTCATGGTTTATATTTTGCTTCAAATCTATCCCACCGTTATTTGTTTCCGTCAACATCTAACGGCCGTGCTGACGTGGCGCCCACGTGGCAAGTAGGGCCCACTATCGCTCCATGTGCCACGTCAGCGCAACCGTTAGACTTCGACGGAAAAGATAACGCTGGGATAGATTTGATGCAAAAAGTAAACTATGCGATATATCTGACAAAAATAACATATGATAGATTTGACAAAATGAGTAAACCATGGACCATTTGGGATAAAAATCCATTTTCTAAATTCATTTCTCTAAAGAAAATTGAGATATCATGTTTACAAAATCAAAATTTGGAATTTGCGACCTTATATTCAATATCTCATAACCATGGGAGACTTTCCAATTAAAGGGAGGATATTTGATATAATTAAATTGGATTTTTTTTTGATAAAGAGCCTTCCAATTAAACAAAAAGAAAATTGGAAAACTATTAAAAGTACTCCTCTGAATTGCTTTAAATTTGGGGAATTAGAAAAATCTCTTTTCCTTGAAAATTGTTCTTTGTTTTAAGTAGGTAAATACATAATTTATGCTTTTCCATCTTTTATGAAAATTTTCCAAAAAATTGAAAAAAATTTAAATATTAATTTGGCCTTCACTTCTCTAATTTTCTCTAACTTCTCTAATTTTTCGTGTATGAATTTAAAAATATTAACTTCTTAAATGATATATTTTTAGGGATTTTTTTTTGTAAAGCTTTAGAGATTGTTTTTATAATTAATTCGAATGAAGCTTTCTTGTGGGTGAAGCCATGCAATAGAGAGTTAGAGCTTGACGCATGACATTATCTCACTAATCTTGAGATGACATATGGCACAACCTCGTGGAATCTGCATTTTTATTTCGCTACTATATATTATATGCGGATTAAGAAAGTCTTTTTGAAATTTTTTAAAAGTAACAAATTCAAAGATGTTTAATCATTAAAAATTTCAGACAAAAGTAAAAACTTCATAAAAAAATGAAGATATTTTGAAATTTTGAAAGCATTTATAGACATGAAATTATAGAAAAATCTTAAAGTTAAAACATACACACAATTTTAAAAATAATTAGAAGAACAACCAAAAATTAAAGGAGAAACAACGTGAAATTCAAAACATGTTAAAAATTAAAACTAGAAAAAACTCAAAAAATAAATACACAATTGAAAAATAAAATAAAATAAAATAATGAAATTAAAAAATAAAATTCATAAATTCATATATTACAAAATCTTTTAAAAAAACAATACTTTCACTTCCTATTCTCTTGCCCACGAAATAACATATCAATCCTCAACAATAAAGTAATATTTTATCTTCTTCTTGACAAACTTCTCATCAGTTTTTTTAAAAGAAGTTCAATCACTTTTTTCTTTAGAGTTTTATCCATATTTTTATCACCGAGTTTTTCATTTTTGAATTTCTGACTTTTATTTTATTTTTCAATTGCATTTTAAGTTTTGAATTCTCTCTTAGTTTTTATTTCCTACATTTTCTGAATTTTGTTTTATTTGTTTTTTATTTTTTGGTTGTTTATATAACTTTTTTTTATGGTGTAAACATTGATAAATTATATGTAACTTCTTATATTAAAATGTTTTAGAATTTTCAGAACAATCTTAAATTTTTTTTGAACTTACTTACTTTTCTTTGAAAATTTTATTAAATATTATTTCATTTTTAAAAATATTTCTTGTTTGAATCTGTTAATTTTTTGGAATCTTTTAAAATCTTTCCAAATGAATCTTTATTTATGTTTTTAGGAAATAAAATGAATCTTTAATTTGTTACTTCAACAAGAGAAGAAAGAGGGAGGAAGAGGAATCTGATCATGCGTGTCTTCACACATATACTCAAGGAATATATTGACCATTAATTATTTTCCATGAGAACACGAGTTATCTCTCGTACGTCCCGGTTTCCTAACGATTTCAAATGCTTTCCCACTTGATCGGAGTATGGTGGACCTAGCATGTCAACGTTTGGCAGTATACTAAATTTTACAATATCTTGGCACTGAGATTATTCCTCAGAAAAGGGGATTCGAGGTTTCTGTTCAGTGATGGAAGTTGAAATGCCTTCTTTCATTCATTTGCATCACCCAGATCAAGATATTACCATGCATTAAGCATCTCTAGTAGGTTAGGTCTCTGGCGTACCTCGTGTGAAGGGCATGGGGCTTGAGTTTGAATTTGAGGTGCCTTCGCTTGACGATCTCAAAGGTTAGCCATAAGACAGTGCTCCGACAAGACTGCGTCCTCAATGTTCGGCCTCGAGTCCAACCAAACTTGGTTTTCTCAGTGAGCCTGACCCCCAAGCCAGGCTTCACTCTTATTGGTTATAGCACCAACCGCTGCTTGATGCTGAAGGTCTACAGGGTTTGCCACACATGAAGCCAACTAATGAAGTCGAAATCCGAGCCCAAAGTCCTGGTGGTTCTTCTTTGTCTTGATGGGTCGTCGAACACAGCTCCAAACTTGCACGAACGAAAACGGAAAAAAGACATTTTTGATTCTCAACCTTTTATGCTTTTGTTGTTTTGGTCCTAAACCTTCTTTTTCTTTTCGATTCTCATCCTCAAAATGACAAAGCGTAAAAGGTTGAGGACCAAAAGTGTCTTTTTTCCTAAGAAAAATCAATGGCGTGTCCCGATTTCACCATTCGATACTTAAGTCAGATTCATTACAATAAAGTATAATTGTGCTTGAAGTAAATTGCATACCTGGAGGCTGGATGTTCTTATGTAGGGGAGGGAGATGAGGCGATATTCATCGAGATATTCGATATATCTGAACAATCTATAATAGAAAGATTATGTAAGCTGCAAATATTCTTCCTTTGGTCAGTAGTGAAACGGCTAGCTGGGCCCTCAATTTTAGTGTAGAAAACTTCCATGGGCCTCGCTTACAGGGCCGCACTGGGCCCATCAACTTCTCTCTACTTTTTGCTCTTTCCCGCCTTCTTTTTTTTCTGACTTAATTGTCAAAAAGATTGATCGTTTTTTCTGACTTAATTGTCGGAAGGATCGAACCGCGTCACCTATGTTATGGTTTCCTGTGGTTTCAAGAGGTCAACAATCATAGGAAATCTTCAGCTAAATTCACGATTGATTACTAGAGAAGCCGAATCATGTTCTCGAATTCAAAATTCTCGTCTCACAAATTACGGTTATGATGGCACCTATAGTCCGATCAATAATGCCATTGTGAGCCGTTGAGTGCTTTGGAACAGATACCCCGAAGTGTCATTGGGTGTTTATGAAAGGTAGGTTGAAATTGAAAATCTATATACGTTTGGTCTTAACTTAACTTAACTTAACTTAACTTTTTCATCAATTCAACAACATAATCATTTTTTTAATCTTTTTCTTCAAATTCTCTCTCATATTTTTTCTTATCTATTATCTAAATTAATTTTTTAATAATAAATTCTCTCAACTATTCAATATTTTTTCCTCAATTTCAATATTTTTTCGCAATTCAACAACACAGTCATTTTTTTAATCTTCTTCTTTAAATTCTTTCATGTACCTTTTCCAACTATTTTTGTCTTCATTTTCTCAAATCAAACTAACTCAAATTAATTCAAACTTCACTTCGTTAACAAATGCTATATATCTAAAGTTTGAAATTGTGGAAACGTCAAAAAGTTAAAGACTGGGACTTATCCATATTATAATTAATGTCATTAATTATATCTTCTTACCAAACAAATATGTCAACATTGAATTTAAAAATTTCTGGCAAGTTAAAGTAGAGATGAGAGTATCAAAATTGGGTGTAGTATGATGGCGCACACTCTTATCTGCTGACTTAGAGGTCACATGATCGATATCTAGTAAGACTATACGTGCTATTTATTAGTTATTTAGGATTTCTCTTTTTTTTTGTACTAGGCCTTCTTAATCAAATAGTTCAGCATTTATTCCCCTTAAGTAAGGTCTCGAATTCATGTCAGGTGATTGGAAAAAAATTCTTAATTGGAACAATTTTACCCTTAGTGGGCTAACCTAGCTCGAACTTCATTAGTTAGGGTCTACTGGATTTTCTGAATACTAGAGTATACATAAAAAAAAGTAGAAATGAGTAGAGAAAATACTGTTATAAAATGACACACATCTCGATCGTTCAAAAAGTTAAGGAGATATTAGTTATATTCCCACTAGTGGGATTGCTTGTCACCATTTTCTTTTCATTAGGCTCATAAACTTTTTTTTTATAATAAAAAGAAATTATAATTTTTTCAATTACAAAAAAGGTTCATGGGCATAATACAATGAAATAAAAATCATAATATCTAATATATAGGGGCATATGCAACTGAGTATCAAATTTAGAATCTCTTAATTATCAAATAAGAACTTATATCACTGCGCTATACCTTTTTGTGATAAAAAGAAATTAGAATTTAATGAGAAAAAGTATTTAGGATCATGACATGCTATCAACTCGGATCAAGAGAGGCTCTGAATATATTTTCACTGGTCAGACTCCGTGTATTTTTTTTCCCAATCTCATATTAATCCTATCGAACAAAAGAAAAAAAAGAAAAAGAAAAAAGATGCTAGGATGGAGTAGGGGTTAAGCTAATCCTAGCTTTCCTCTTTCTCTAGCATGCCTATTTTAGTAATCTATTAATCTCACTAACCTCTCTCATTATCTAATTAATACTTTGTGGATGGAGGGGGATCTCACAGATGATTAATTCCACCACTAGTCTTCCATTAGAAGAAAAAGAAGACAAATTTGTTTCAGGCAAATAAAAGCAATAAACTCGCACATTGATCAATCAGCATTGCCACAGTATAGTTAAGCGCTTGCTTCATTATTGCCTAATAATTAAAAGACTTCAAGTTCAATACTAGTAATGAAATAATCGATGTACCTTTATTAGCTATTAAGATTTTTATTTCATTATTAGGCCTATTAAACTTCTTTATAACTGAAAATATTCTCCAAATTTTAAAAAATTTACTCATAATAGTATGAATTATAATTTATAGAACGTTCAAAAATTATTTAATGTATGTAAGTGCTAAAAGAACCATAACGTACATTTGTAAAGGGTGGCACACATTCTAGGTGCATTTTTTTTACTTTAATTAGCCAAGATCTACCCAATCAATATATAATATATAATGCCTGAAACAGTTAATCACGTCGTGCCATGTATCACTCTCTCCAGCTTCTACCATGCGTAGCCACATATACAAGCTCCCATGTGATATCTCATGTGATTTCTGCCATGTGTCGCTGTATATCGACAATAAATAATAAAACAATTCTTATATAAATGAATTTAATTAAATGGAAAAAAATTATTTTGATTGAATTAAATCGAAGTCAATATATAATATATAATGCTAGAACAGTTAATCACGTCGCACTATGTGTCATCATTGGCCTCTCCAACCTCTACCATGTGTTGCCACGTATACAAGCTCCCATGTGATATCCCATGTAATTTTCGCCACGTGTTGCTATGTGTCGACAATAAATACTAAAACGATTAATATATAATATATAATTTCTGGAACAGTTAATCACATCGCGCCATGGGTCATCGTTGACCTCTCTAGCTTATGCAGAAAAAGCAACTTAATTAAAATATATAAACTTAATTAAATGGAAAAAGAAACACGTGCTAATTTGTAAAAAAATAAAACATACAAGACAATCGAATTAAGTTAATCACGTCGCGCCATGTGTCGTCGTTGGCCTGGAACAGTTAACTACGTCGCACCATGTGTCATCGTTGGTCTTTCCAAGTTCCACCATGTGTCACCACATATACAAGCTCTCATTTGAAATCCCATGTGATTTCTGCCAGGTGTCTCTATGTGTCGACAATAAATAATAAAAAAATTATTTATATATATGAATTTAATTAAATGGAAAAAATTATTTTAATCGAATTTATTGAAATCAATATATAATATATAATGCATAGAACAGTTAACCATGTCACTCTATGTGTCATTGTTAGCCTCTCCAGCTTCTGCCATGTGTTGCCACGTATAGACTCTCCATGTGATTTCCGCCACGTGTTGCTATGGTTGACAATAAATACTAAAAACAATCAAATATATAATATATTTTGCATGGAACAGTTAACCACGTCGCTCCATGTGTCATCGTTAGACTTTCCAACTTCTGCTATGTATCGCCACGTATACAAGCTCCCATGTGATATCCCATGTGATTTTTTCCACGTGTCACTATGTGTCGACAATAAATACTAAAACAATTACTTATGTATATGAATTTAATTAAATTCAAAAAATATTTTAATCGAATTTAAATGAAATGCGTCCAAATTTGAAAAACAAAGTGCAAAAATATTACTTTTATATATATATTTAATTAAATGAAAAAAAGAAAGACGTGCAAATCTTAAAAAAAAAATCCAAGACAATCGAATTGGCATTGCAATGTCATACAATAAATACCAAAACAATTGCTTATATATATGAATTTAATTTAATGAAAAAATCACTTTAGTCAAATTTAATCTAAATGCGTCAAATTTTAAAAAATAAATACATGCAAAAATATTATATATATATATATTTAATTAAATGAAAAAGAAATCTAAAAAAAATAAACATGCAAGACATTCGAATCAATATATTATATATAATGTCTGGAATAGTTAACCACGTCGCGCCATGTGTTGTCATTAGTCTCTCTAGCTTCCGTCATGTGTCACCACGTATACAAGCTCCCATGTGATATTCCATGTGATTTCCGCCATATGTCACTATGTCTCGACAATAAATACCAAAACAATTACTTATATATATGAATTTACATCGCCATTCAGGAAATTCTCTTAAAAATAATTATTGTGAATCTAAATTTTATGTAACTTTAATTAAATTAAATAAGCCTATTTACCTCAACTAATTAATTAATTGTATAATTAAATAAATCTGCTTTACATAAAAAGAGGGTGAAATAGCTTTCTCTGGACGAAGAAATAATTTCGGTCAACAAATTGTTATTTTATCTATAGTAATAATAAAATGGCAATTAAACATAGTGTTAATGAAGTAATTAAGATCAATTAAAAACTTTATTATAAATAAATACTGATTACATGTTGTAATTATATATAAATAGCAATAATTACATTTAATTAGTATGTTTCTATACATTCTTTTCAATTATCAAATTCTCAATTGCTGCATATAAATCTTCCCATGACAATCTTGTGTCATTTTAAACTTATTTGTTTAATATATAAATTTGTCTTTACTTTCTTAAATTTCTACCATACATATTTGGCATGTTGAATATGTATATTATTATCAGTTTGAATATGTTGAATAAAATATTTCAATGTGAATTTTATAAGCATAAATATTTGTAAACAAAAAATTAAATGTGCCCGGGCAACGTGTGAGGGCAGATGAAACTTGTGTGCTGCATGTGCCCCACGTGTTGAGCTGCGCAAATGGGTCGACCAACCCTCGAAGATCTTATGTAGGCTGACCTCATTTTGTCTCACATGTCAACCACTAATCTCTTCTTTAGAGCTATAATGGCGATTTAATTATATAGCTAGTCTAAAACATGATATAAGGAAAAAGCAAGTAAATGAGCAAGTACCAGAAATTATAGGATTAAAGTCTAACTCAAGATCTTTTGATTTGAAATTAAGAGTGAATGAAATTGCACTAAACGTCTTCTTTCACTGACCTGACTTAACTTTAACTTGCTCTGAATTCCGAGTGCCTCAAATTCAAGAAAATGTGTTAGTCTTCAACGTTGTGCGGTCACCGAAACCGAAGGGAATATTGAAACTTATAGTTAATCAAACTTAGCACGGCATGTTCCCGTCGGTTTTTTTTTTTACTTATCAAAAAAGAGCCAACGGGAATATGTCGTGATAAGTTTGATTAAACTATAATTTATAATATTTTCCTACTGAAAAAACTATAATTTCCAATTTTTAACTGTAATAATTGGTCCTACATAGGAGGTACCACGTAAGTCTTGTATATAAATATATATAATATATATAAGAAATATTTTGGTCAAATCACGAAAGATCAAATCACACCTCCCAACCTCCGGATCTTCACTGTTGGCCCTTTTTCCTCCACTTTTTGGAAGATCCAAAGGGAGGGAGGCTCCAGCCGAACTTCCCGTAACTTGTCCAAAAAATTTCCCTTTTATATAGTCATTAAAGAGAAAAACTGCAGAAAAAGAGGCTGTCGTATAGTGATATACGCTATCATTTGGTAATTAAGAATTTCTATATTCAATTTTACTATGGGACTATTCATATCATTTTATTAATTATTAGAATAATTATTTATCTGTATTATACTCATAAGCCTTTACTGTAAATGAAAAAAAAAAACAAAGAGAGAGAGAGCTCCTTTCAAAAAGGGATGGCAATGGCACACAAATGCTGACGGTCATCTGATCAAAGAACATATATTTTTAGTTATATGGGAAATAATAAAGCTAAATAAAGGGAGATAAAAGTTCCACCGATAAAGATCGATTTGAGACCTTATGATTCAGATTAACAACTTATACCATTGCACCAAATCATTTTTCTCATCTGACGAAAGAATATTGGCTGGGTCCATTCTTTGCCAGGGAATATGCACTGTATAGGATAGATAAATTGGGAAAAGGAACCCTAAACAAAGCGCAATGTCATCCCTTTTTACACTTTTGATCTCTAATAATTCGTTATCTCTTGCACATGTATTCCTTAATATATTGCCAACTTTTAACATGATCAAAGCAACGTTTGACGTCATTTGTTGCATTTGTCTTCCTCAAGTCCATATCCTCGCATCCATATCTTTCCTTGTCATGTCAAAAACAATCAAGCAGGTCTTATTGAGCTTCAGTCATTGGTTTTGCCTTGTTGTGGTAGCATTAGTTATAGTTTGCTTTCCATTTCTATTTATACCTCACGCCAATATAACGAACAACTTTGACCACCCAAAGCATATTTGCAATAAGCATAATATAACAAGCAACGTTTATATTCTCGGAAAAATTTGTGAATTGATGATGATGATGATGATGTGCACTTTAATATCTTGATACGGGGTTTTAGCTTAGCATGCATTTCATCCATATTATACATGTGAACGTCATTAACATTGATAAGGAAAAAGAGAAATGAGATATAGTGCAGTGATACGCATCCTCACTTGATAATGTAGAGGTTTCAAGTTTAATTCTTATGGTGAGACTACCCGTACTCTTTAAATATATAAATTATGTATTTCCTTATACTAATTAAGTTCTTGAGTCTCTCTTGTAATAGAAAACATTGATTGCAATGGAAAACTTTGATAAGGAAAAAAGAAAAGTTCCGTAATGACTTTTGTAATTAGATGAATGAGATCAACCGAACATGAGCCATACATTTACGCATCCTGCAGTGAATTTGGAATGCCAATTCATATCTGACCTCAAGGTCACATGTCTATGGAGCATATGGATCCGGAATTTTTGATAGGGACAGGGCATCATAGATAAGTTAATAATGTTTTCGTCTTTATTCAGATTGAGTGTCAACTACGTGAAGATATAAAATTTCATAGTGAAGCGATGCTTAATTTACAGACACGTGAAACTTCGTTGAACTTTTTAATGTGTGGCATGTCAATAGACACAACTTTAGATTGCTGATCCATATATGTGCTGTAGCTGCTTTATTCCGTACATTTTTTTAATCGAAATTGGATGGTCAGAGAGAGAGATAAGGGAAATATTTATATGGAAGGAAGGGGCTCTGGTTATGGATTCCACGTCCAAAAGTGGAGAACTTTCCGTTGAGCAATCTGATGAGGCGACAAAACAATGGCTCTCTCATTACTCTACATATCTTTTACATATTATAATGTATCATAGATGCTTATAAAGCAAATAAAGAAAATGTACATGACCTTCCTATAACATAAATCTATATATCTATATTAAAAATTATCGATTGCGAGGAGTTATTATAAAACACCATTACGCGTGTTGGCAGCTCCCTTTTGTATGAGCATCGATTGTTTCATATGCACACCCGTTGCAATGATTGTGAGGTGATATATAAGATCCCATCAATTTCAGTGTCAAGTTCAACCGTCAATGCATAAAGTAGAGAGAACGGGTTAATACGGAGGCACTGGTTATCGCCTATAATCAAGAAATTTCGAGTTTGATTTTTATAAATAAAATATCTCGTATTTATTTATTTTTTTTTTCTTACCCCTTACTAGGCGCATGAATTTTCTTTATGGCCAGAAAAACATTGCATAAAGTAGTTTCCATATTGTTACGAGCTCTACTACTTAATTTGGGTGCTCAATTGGAACTACATTGACGATGTCCTATTCCAAATGAAAGGCTTCAATTCGTACACCAAAAAAAAAAAAAAAGAAAAACAAACAAACGCGCTCTAAATCAGAGATGGAGTTCATCGCAGTGATGCAAGATTTCCATATGAAATAAACAGATCTCTGGATTGAATTCTAATCAATAGTATTTTGCGTGCTCGGTTGTTTCTAATAATTTCCCCATTTCCTACTAATTAACCATGCAATGCAATATAAAGAAAGAAAAAAAAAGCCCCTAAAAAAGAATTTAAACTTTTTCCTTACCAAGATGTAAATATATACATGCATGCGATGGAGAACCTCCCATTCGATTAAAAGGGTCTTCTTCTCATAAAGAGTACTTGAAAGGTCAGCAAATACACAAACATCCAGTAAACCAAGCTTTGGTTTTCCTTATTCGCTACCTGTTTCGCCGTGAAAATTATCCAATTTGAACGGGAAAAAAAATTTAACAAAAAACTGTAATTAGAATACATCCGAAATACATATTCTTCAATTCAAACATGATATCAAATATACAGCATATATACATATAGAAACAATTACTGTACATTACATGTACATATATACATCTTGCACGAGGAACCCAACCTAATTGTAATTACATTAATTTCATTATACAATTTCTCCTTATTAACAAAGTATATATGTATATAATGGATTCAATACATGATTCGACTGTAGAGAATTACGGTTGAAAATTACCGTGGATTAAATGGATTTTTTAATATTACGCGTTGATCATATATATGCAATTTGTTTGTGTATGCTTCTTCTTCTATATGGTAAAATTAATTGTTTATATGGCCCGAGTTTCAATGTTGGAAAGGAAATTAAGCGGACGGATGGAACATAAGATTATGGTTTTATCATTACCTTGGTGGCGGAGGAAGTGAGAGAGATGGTAGCTGAAGTGGCTTTATGATTCGACAAGGCGGAAAGTCCAACGTTGTAAGTCATTCTGCCATCAGGTTGAAAGAGACCGTAGTTCCTCTCCGAAGTCGGTCCGGGCTTCATATCCTCGTTGAACAGCGCAAACACGTAAACCTCCAGCCTTGTACTCGGTCTCAATGGTGTCCCTTCGTTCTGCAGTTGTCTCCTCAGCAGATTCCTATTATAAATCGCTGCATTCTGTAAGGTTGCCCCAGCCTCGTTTGCATCTCCTTTTGAAGGCCACCCGGTTTCAGACACCCGAACTTCGATCCCTTGGAAGCCCATCCTGGCCATGGCAAAGATGACTGCATCAACTTGAGCATAGAGCATGTTGTCGTAGCGGAGCTTTGTGTAAGGATCGACCATTCCCTGGTTAGGGTTGAAGAGGACGTAGTCCAGGGAAATGCTGGAAGGGTCGTCCTTGTATGCAAAGTAGGGGTAGGCATTGATCCAGAAAGGTGCCCTGGTGCTCGCCAAGAATTGTAGTAATTGGTACATCACCCCGGACAGCTCGCCCTTGAAGCTCCCTCCAGAAGGTGGGTACGACTCTGCCAGGACCCCGAGAGAACAGGGGCTCGAGACTTGAATGTGCGAATCGAGCCCGAGCTGGGCCAGCGCCCTTTGGAGGCTCGCCATTGCTGGAACCAAGTTCGTCATCAGGGCCGGGTCAGAGCTATCCCCTCCCAGGATCTCATTCCCCACATGGATACCGGTGATTTTGGTTTTCGGGAAGTACGGCTTTATGTGGGTGCTGACCCACTGGAGGGCCTGCTCGGGATCCGTCAGCTGGCCCAACATGTTGTTCTCGATCGTCACTATGAGCTCGACGTCCGAGTTTGCAAATGCAGTCAGGACTTGAGGGTTGGTATCGTAGATTCTCGCTTTGGTGAGCCTCAAGGAGCTCAAGAGGTCGAGGACCTTGTCCGGTGGCAGCAAGTTGTTCCCGACTTGGCCATAGTTGATCCCCAGAGACTCCACTCCTAAAAGACCATAGCCTGCAAAAGAGCAAGAAATTCGATTAGTCTTGAGGCGCAATTTATTGGCAAGATGACAAAGACATTAAGTGACATAAATGTTCGTATCGCAAAGTGCAAGAACATATATATTAAAAACATCGTACACAGACGTCCTTGTAACCGAAACATAAAACATCATAAACAGATAATTACCTGAGAAATGGATCGCGAATAAAAGTAGAGCAACACGAATCATGATAGTTCCTCGAAATGATGTGGCTATTGTCCGTTTGATATGGGGAGGGAGGATAGAGTGAGGGAGGCGTAAGAGTCCTTGATCAATAGAGAGGGACAAGTTATATAGGAAATGGAATAAGGAGGGAAAAGGAGAAGCTGAATTCTTTTCTTTACTTGTTTGAATATTATTGGCTTCGAGGGGGTTTTAGCTTGCCTTGGCAAGGTTGCCTTAGGATGGCATGCCCCTAAAACCAATTAAACCGGATTCATATGCACGTACATACACAAGTCACAAGTCGGGATATCTTTGTTTTATTTATATATAAATAACTCAAAATCATCATGTTCGAATTTTTGATCATGTCCAGACTTACTTTGGGTTGAGAGGGTAATCGTGGATTATCATATAAGATTTGTATAGTGATTCTTTATAATTCATCATTTCCCTAGATCCAAACGAACCGTTAGTGTTAGACCGGAATTTCGACATGTCGAACTCAAATCCGGTCTACACATATTCTTCAACAGAACGAACTTTTGCTCTTTTGGACTGGCTCGTCTCTTTCCAACCAACGCCAACTTCCCCCACCCTATAGGTTTCACGAATTTACGAAATTGCCCCCAAAGCCGCTTTCTTCGGCGGAAAGCAAAGTGTGGAAGGAAATGCCATATCCCTCTAATTGGTTCATTATCATATCTTTGTCATGAGCAATTTGGCGATCCCAAGACTTAAGAGGCCGGTAAATACGGTTGGTCATGTATTAATGATAAGGGGGGATTCTGCTTTAACAATTGTTTAGATTATCTAATTCACAGATTCTACCACTTTTTTTGGACAGTGCTCGGCACATTTAATCATTAATGGTAAAGCAAAAAATAGGGGTGCCCGTTGATTCTTCCTTTCCTGAGATGCTTGTAATAGTTTAGGTATATTATTTGGGGGATCAAAGATTATAGTGCGATCTCCCAAAGTATTGAGATTTGAGAATCTTGTCTCGGAAAAATAATGGGAAGAATGTGGCATAAGACAGTTTGGTTCAACCATCTATAAGTTTTTGGGGTTTGATATGGGCTTTTTGTATCATGGTGTCGTAGTGACCAATGGGTCCTGACTTGTTCAATTTGGGTTGGACTTATTTATTTAAGAGTAAAACTCTCACAATCGTGTATTTTCTTCATTCACAAGTCTCGAAATCTGAGACTTTACTTCGGAGGAACAAGTGTTTAACTGCTTGAACCAACCCACGTAATCACTTTTAGTCAAGGTGGAACATTTTGGTATGTTAGACTCCTAGTATCCGGATTCTCAATGGGTCCCACTAATCTGGATCAAGTTGAGTTGGTCATCAAAGGTAAAGTTCTCCCACGGGTGAAATTAACACGATCTTAGAATTGTTTTTGTGAGTTCATGTGGTTTCGCACCACATCAAGACCTAGACTCAATTGCTACAAAAGCACCGCACCTTAAGTTAGCTCCTCAGACCCAAGTTTGGAAGCCCAAAGTGAGAAAGAGGGATCCCATCTCAATGATCAATAGTCTCAGGTGCTTAAAGTGTCTATGCTCGTCCCATGATCATTTGTTCAGAGTGATTGAGTATCGAAAGGAAAAGGACACGAGGACAAGTGCGAAAGCTTGCATATTGTCACTTAGGGTATTAAGAGTTGCAATTCTAATATCCGAAAAATAATAACAAAAATCTTGGTAGACAATACAATTGCATTCTATCACTTAATTTTTGCGTTGCACATGTCCTAACTATTTATAAGTCCTATAGAAATATAGCATTTGTTATAATTTCTTTTTGGTAAGATATATATAAATTCCTTGAGGTTTTAGGGTGGGTGTTCAACAATAGAGGAATTTTTTAGCCGAGTAAGGTGCGTCTACGAATCGACTTGTGCACACATTAATTAACAAACCAGTCAATTATCAATTTAATATATAGAAGTTGAAGCATGAAACCTGAGAAAAAATATTTAATTATTTTTATTTTAAAATTATTTAGGTTTTAAAAAACTATGATATAATAAATTTATTCATCGAAAATTTAAAAATAAAAATCAAAAGTTTTTAGAAGAATAAGAAAAATTTTCAATTCGTAAATTGATATCTAAAGTTTTTTAAAAGATATAAAATATTATTGTAAAATTAATTATTAGATAAATATAATTGATTTTGCTTTTTATTTTTTTCTATGTACCTGCGCAATGCTTGCCCTCTGGAGGGTCTCAATTTATTCTGCACATCTCTGAGCGAGTCAAATATTGACCATCCACCCTCGATTTAATCAGCTCTGGGTGGTTCTACTTCTAAGCTTCCTTTTTTTTTTTTTGGCAAGTGATATTTCTTTTATTTACGTCTCCAAAGTATGAGCAACTCATCTTGATAGTCACAAGTAAATCTAGTGCTGGTTGGTCCGAATACGTGATAGTCGCTTTATATATAGAAACAAATCGTGATAACTCCCTCCTATGATGTAAAAACTGAAAAAATATTTTGATTGACCTTCTTCATAATCAAAAGAAAAAAAATTGTTCATAATACGGAGGCTCCTCCTGTCAATTTAATCAATGGATTTTGTGCTACCATGGTTCAATGTCGTATATACATAATAAAGGTAAACTTCTATCAACAAAAGAGTCTAGTAGATTATATTTTTTATTCACTCTTTATTCGGTTGATGAGTTTGTTTTTATTATGATTACTAAAAAGAAATACTTTGGGTTCATTTTATTGGTCAGCCGAAAGGCTATTGCTCGCACACATATAACTTTGGGCATATGGTTTCAAATAATTAGAGGGCATCTGACGCGAGACGAGACTAGTCGACGGTATAAAGCGTGTGCTGTACGTCTTGGTCAATTAGATGATAGATATAATATTTGGGAATACCTTTTTACCCGGTTCCTTTCTCCCATAGTTATTTTTTTTATGTACCGCTCAATATTCAAAAATCCAATAGTAATATTCACCGTAAAAAGAAAACCAATAGTAAAGGGACTTGAGTGAGGGGAGGGGTGGGTTGTGAAGGAGTGGGAGAGGGGTGGGATAGGATGCGGGAATTGTTACGATGGAGGGGACGAGACGGTGGTGGCTTCGGTCCTAGCCACCACCCCCCAAGGAAAGGCAACCATCGGCTGCTTGAGGATTCATCGGCGACCTGAGAATTAGTCAGCGGCTTTGACTGGGGGTGGTGGTAGGTATTATAGTCACTATTGTCGAGATTTATTTCCCTTCTCTCTTTGCGAAGATATAAAAGGTGAGAAGTTACTAGAAGTGGCCGCACTGATCTTGGCTACCAATGGTGGTCTGGATTGGAGCCACCATCGCCCGCTCTCTTTATTAGGCTATTCCTTTCCATTTTCAAATTTTTAAATTTTCTAATGCCAATAAAAAATAATTTGATATTATATGGTGGGTAAATGTGAAAAGAAGTATAATGCAGGACCACCAAATAAGTATAATATCCAAGGATTTCTAAATTCATCTACCAAAAGAAAATTTTTCTAATTTTCAATACTTATCCTACTAAATAATTTTCATTTAATCGCTTTAGGTCTCATTCCATAAAGTATTTAAAACTTAAGTAATTAAATTTTTAGTACTTCAAAATAAATCCAAAGAAACGCCAAAAATAAGTACAATATCAAAGAATTTCTATTTTTATCTACCAAAAAAATTATATCTATTTTCAACATTTATCTTACAGAATAAATTTTATGTAATCATTTTAACACTTTTTCCAATAAATATTTAAAACTTTAGCAAACACGTACTTAATTTTAGTAATCCGTTGGCTTGGACTTATCAAACACACATATATTAATTCAGCTTGGTCTAGACAGCCGCCAAGAAGTTTTCTTAAGCCTCTACAAATCTGTCCTTTCAATTTTACTTCACCACATGTATGAATATATACATGTACATTTTATATACAACAAATTTATCTTTCACTTAGATGATGTCATTCGATACTTTCGGTTGTATTTACCAATATATTATTATCTCATCTTTTTTTTTATTGGTAAGCACTACCTCATCTTTTTATTCACAAACTCTCGAAATATTAAATAATCTTTCTTTTCACATACACAAATAGGTCTAGTATAAAAATTAGAAATTTAAATAAATAGATGCATTTTTACCGTAAAGAATCAAATGGGAAATCTCAATTATCCCCCCTCCTTTTGCCCGAGGTGTAAGAAAAAATCCATCTCGTGGTTAAGTCCCAAGCACAGAAGTTCAGTCCCGACTCATAGTCAGTTCTTGAGGGCAGGTGTTCAAGTCCGCGTGGCACGTGTAGGTGAAGCGTCAAAGCCACATGTTGCCACGTGAGGGCGGGTGTTGAGAGTTAAGTCCCACATCGAAAATATAAAAGGAATTCCACAAGTTTATAAGAGATTGTGTACCACAACCTATTAGCTCAAGCTTTTGAGTTGGAGATGAGCCCAATCGCTTATAGGCATAGTAGGAATTTTACACGGTGTATACCCGGATATCCAGAAGCCTAATGGATTCTGACTAATCCAGTCGGGAGATCGAACATTAAAGGTTATTATTCCTCCTAATAAGTGCGCTTCCCGGGATTCGAATTTGTGTTTTTCTCCTTATGGAGGTGAACTACTTACCACTCAACCAACACTTTTGTTGGTTACTTTCAGTTGTATTTACCAATATATTATTATCTCATCTTTTTTTTTTATTGGTACGCACTACCTCATCTTTTTATTCACAAACTCTCGAAATATTAAATAATCTTTCTTTTCACATACATAAATAGATCTAGTATAAAAAATTAGAAATTTAAATAAATAGATGCATTTTTACTGAAAAGAATCAAATGGGAAATCTCATAATTTATAGACGTGCACAGGTAATACTATACTACATACCTTTCTTTTTTTAATTTCATGGAAAACAGTCGGATAATATTTTTCTTTGCGTTCTATTACTAATTCTAGTGGAAGAAGAACGAAAAGAGTGTCTTGTGACAATGCTCTTCAACCACCAAATCGCTTTTCGCAAAGTGCATACTTTGCTAAGAGATTGTATGGATGGTCGTGTGGGACGAATGCATGTACATTCTCGATCATCTACGTAGCTGCAAAAGCTTTCTAAGCAAATTACACGATATTATGCACATACCATGTACATTGTTCATGTTATGCGACTTCATTGGTTCGATGTACGAGATGTATAATTGGCTCATTTATACCATATTTCTTCTTCTTTTTTTTTCGTTGTTTCCATGATATTCAAAAGCTCACTAGACCCGACTAATTCAGTTTGAGTCAAGCCGGCGCATTAAAAGATAAAATTCTCCCAATATGGATTTTATCAATTCACAAGACTCGAACACGAGATATTAGTTAAGAGGAACAAATACGAAACACTTAAACCATCCCATATTAGTACCTTTTTTTTTTAACTACGGAGGAAGTTGATGTACCTAGTACCAAAAAAAATGAAACCACTTAATTCTTGGACGAGGGTGTACTGACTGCAATACGGCCCTTTCTTTCCATTTCTACCATCTAATTAGTACACACATATATGTATAGTTCAACTATCCAAAATAAAATAAATCCAGCTCTCTTCTGCTATGCTAGCTTGACCCTGGTACAATATACGAGTGAAAGATTATCCTTTCAGACAAGGACTAGAAGGATTCTTTCATATGGGATCAAGAAATCATGGTCAATTTTTATTTACAGAGCCTTATCGGGTATTTAGAAGTCTAATGGGTCGCGACTAATACAAGTTTAGTTGGATCGACTCACTAAGAAAAAAAATTCTCCCAACTGTACATTTTATTCATTCACAATACTCGAATTCGAAAATTTATTTAATGAGAACAATTGTTGAATCACTTGAACTGATTCACATGAATGGTGAAGAATCGGTTAGTTTATCATGAATAACAATTAAACGTTGTGATTGATCTTATTTGGGAAGGATACAATTTCACTTAAAACTTATGCAGTCTCGCCCGAAGACATATCCAATGACATATCCGTAGTAGGAAAAACAACCGTAATGAACCCTTTATCCACAAATAAAGGGGCAGAGACAATGGTGGATAGTCTTTATTTTGATCGATCGATCAAGAACAGTAAAAACATGATACGATAGAAACTTCAAGGAAGAGAGTTTGGTGAATGGATAAGGACCAAAACCAATTACGTGCAAATGATGAGAGAAGCTGGTGCCCTTATCAGCTCATATTAGAAAAGTAATAGCTAGCCAGCTAAGCACGTACTTTTCCTTTTGCCCCCTTCTTTTTAACCTTTTGGTGACGCGAGATTCAACTAAAATTAACAAAAGAGGCAGGCAAAGGATCCCTCATTGGACCCGATTTCATCACTACTTTTCGGAAATTCAACCCAGCCTTCATGTTACCGCACATGCACAAAACCGAACTTTCGCGTTGTTAATCGTCGCGGAAAGAAGCAATGTGGATAGATACCAGGTCATGCACACGAAGATTGTCCGACCACAGTCAAATATTAATGCTTTAAGGAAGAGACTAGACTATATATGAGTCATGTACAAGCCTACTGTCGGCCTTTTCCGAAAGCCATTGTTAAGAGTTTGTGTCTTAGTTCTCTTTGGACATGGGGACTATTGTAAGCATCAGCGTCACAGGTATGACTAACATTCTTGTTGACTTGTTGTATTTCAGTAAGCTAGCGGAATTATATTGCCCGTGCCCGAC
Source organism: Punica granatum (assembly GCF_007655135.1). Taxonomy (NCBI): domain Eukaryota; kingdom Viridiplantae; phylum Streptophyta; class Magnoliopsida; order Myrtales; family Lythraceae; genus Punica; species Punica granatum. The sequence goes on from NC_045133.1 coordinate 9,287,941, forward strand.
AGTCTAAAATGAAGGGCGTCGGCACCTCATTTTAGTCCATCCTAGCAAAAGGAGGGTAAAATCGTCATTTGTCACTATCGAGACCAAAAAAATAATTTTCTACAAAATATCGATTCTTGAAGTTTTCTAAACGCAATAGCGGTCTCAAATCATTTTTTGATATCTAATTAAAAATATGATAATTTTAATTTTTACGTGCGTCAAATTCAAATTCTTAAATCTGTTAAAAAAAATTGCGCTCAGACCAGTCAGATCGGCGTCAGACCGGTCAGATCGGCATCAAACCGATCTGACGCCTATCAGAATTTCTGATGCGGGTCAAAAGTTTCTGACCGTTTCATTTCCGCCCTTGCTTTTTCTTTCTTTCCATTTCGCCCCCTCTTCTTTTCTTCCTCTTCCTTTCCGCCCCCGCCGTTCTTTCCTTCTCTTCTCTTCTCCCCCCTATCTTCGACACGCCGCGGTTGCCCACCCACCGTGACTACCTGCCGCCACTGACACGTTCGCCCGACACGTCACCGCTTGCTTCCCCGGCACGTTCCCTCGGCCGCTATCTCTCCCTCATAGTCCCGATCTCATTCTCTCTCTCGACTCTCGACTCTTGGCTCTCGGCTCATGCTTGAAATCTCTCGGTCCCGCTCCGATTCCTCCCTGGAAACAAACTCGCGATCTCACCCTGAACAAAACCCCTCCATTTCCTCCTTTCAATTCCCTGGATTTCCGGCGATTAAGCCCGAAAACCCCTCGCCGGAAAACTCAAAAAAACCTCGCCGAAAACCCGAAATTCTCCTCGATCCTAACCGACCTGAGCCTCGTGATGGTCCTCCCGAGCACGGTGTAGCCCAGGCGGTGCTCGCCGCCGTCTCCCGCGCCGTCGCCGCGGCGCCCAGAGGCGGGAACCGCTACCTCTCCCCTGCTGGACTCCTCTCCTCCACCCAACTTCATCTTCTCTGCTCACTCTCTCTCTCACGGGCTCGGCCCATCTTTCTTTGGTTTGCGCATGTCCAGCCCAGCCGATTCCACCCAGCCCGTTTGGCCCAGTCCAGTCCGGCAGAGACGGTCTGACTCGATCCGACGTTCGACCCGCTCCATCTCACCCGAGATTCAGCCCAGAACGAGCGGCCCATTTCCCATGCGCGCGGCCCAGTCCTCCGCGATCCGGCCTGGCCTCCGCACGCTCGGCCCAACTCGCCGGCCCAGCGCCCTTTCCAGCTGGTCTGCACTGTTCAGGCCGCCCTGTCCGGTCCGAACGCCTGGTTTTCTGGTTTAAACCAAAATTAGGTATATAATTTCGACTTAGTGGCATACGTAGGTCTTAATTCATGAATAAATTTGATGATTGCAACGATAATTTGTGATTGTCATGCTGAAAAATTGAGTTAAAAAATGAAAATAAAGAAAAGAATGACCAAAAAATAAAATAATTGTTAAACCAATGAAAGGACGAATTCAAATATTTTAATTACTCGACATCAAAACCGGTTGTTTGAAGCGAGAACGAATTCACACGAACCAATCTCATGGTCACTCGGCTTTATGTGAATTAAATCGATTAAATACTTCCAAACTGGTTTAATTAATTATTCGTACTTAAAATTGACAAAATTAAATTCTGTCGTGACTGATTTTGCTTGTTCATGTGCACATGTGAATAATTGGATAGGCTTTGATCAAAATCCCGCACGAATCGGCTAATCACGTAAACACGGCATTAAAAGACACAACTCTCTTGCATTCACACGTTCATCGGATTTCACTTACTTTGTCTGCTTTCGCTGTTTTGTCTGTTTTCTGTTTATTTATTGCGAGTCGAGCCCGAATTCCCAGGATACGATATACACAAGGCCCAACACCCCCTCTTGTCAATCACGGGGTCTAACGCCCCCACATACCTAGCGCGCGCAACCCGAGTGCGAAATCGGGTATTGTTTCGACTTACTACTTCTTTCCTAGTAGTGTCTATGTGGAAGACGACTCGGATAAGGTAAGTAAACCGCGGCCAGACATGACTCGGGAGCTCGACCGATCCTACGTCTATTAAGAGAGTCACATGACTCTTTCGCCATCCGTTGCTTCGGTTGGACCGGACCCCCGGCTCTTTCAGCCCGCGTTGCTTTAATTTCGATTTTGGTCACTCAAACCACACGGTGAGCACGAGTGTAATCATAACCGAACGCGAACCGACTGTGATTCCGTTGTAATTTGTATTTTATTTATTCGAGGGAACAATGTAAGGGTTTATGTTGTATATTAATTCATGTAAGAATCCCGGTCTGAGAGTGGACGGTCGGAGTGTTTCTTCTAATTTATGGTGTCAAAATGCGTAAGATGAGCGGAACTCAATTAAGCGGTAATTAAATTAAAATGGCAAGCCTAGACAAGCTAGAGTACCGATAGGGCGTGCGAGATATAGGCTCGCATGTAACAGAACCCCCGAATTCGAAACCTTAGGTTTCGCAGACCATATGCCTTAGCAATTAGGTATACTACGTACCCCTAGACCCGGGTAACTTGCCGGCCCTCGACCTTTAGGTCGTAAAATGGCAAGTGGCGACTCCTTCTCACGTGCGTCCATCGCCCGTCCCCGGTGTACACACCCTAATTTTAATCTCGTCAGGGCACGTGTGCGCGTGCCTAATGCAAGGCGGCTTGGGAGTATCCACCTTCCCGGGGACGCGCGACGGAATACTGGAATTGAAATTAAGACGCGCGCTCAGTGTTAGGGGGATTGGACCCCGTGATCTACGATTAGGCGTTGGACCCCCTATAAATCATGTCCTAAAGGATCGGACTTGATCCGCATAACAAACAAGCGTAAGAATGTAACAAGCGGGCACAAATAAACAAACAATGTAGTTTTGTTATTGCCGAATTTACGTGAATTAACCGATTATTAACCAGGGTATCTTGGCATGCAAATCCTACCCTAAAGCAGACAAAGTGGGTGCAAGATTTGAATCAATCAAGGATCGCCTCGGGAAGGTATTTCGCATTTGGCATTATTTTCCGAGGACCTGACATAGGAGACGTTTGTTGTCAAGTCTTGTGTTTGTGGGTGGCTTTTAGGATTGTTCTATATTGTGATACTACGGTTGTTACAGGTTATTACCAAACATGTATTCCGCCCGTGAATCAAAGAACTTAGTGCCTATTCCGCTATTGCCCGTTTTTGTCTTAACCAAGTACATAATTAGTCCGGTATTTGTATTTTGAGCCAATCCACCAAAACTAACTACCCGAGACTATGCTAGAATAATGAAAACTCATCGGTCGGATAGAGCGGGCTATGCAGATAAAGCTGCGCCTAGACAGGTAGCCCATCCCTACCCTGATACTGTAGTATTTCTGTTATTCTAACCCTAGAGGTATCGCTAACTTGCAAAGAAACGATTTTGCCCATGATGTGAAATTTATTTTCGGAAAAGAGAGACTACGCGGTGCGGGCCACCTCGGCCTGTGACCGGCGCTAATCGATCCCCTGGACCTTTCGGGGTTGTCAAGAACCCTGAAAAGTCAAAAGATCGGTTAATCTATCCGGAAGTGATCTAAGAACTTTCACGTCCCAACCTGAGTTTCCTGAAATCAGGTGAGGCCTCGAGTCAAGACGCGCAAGTCTTCCCTAGACATCCATGTCACATCGAACCACGTGTCTCGGGTTTTATAAAATTTGTAAGTTTTGAGAAGGACACCAACGCATATTTGCAATCTATCGAAGCGTGTTACCTGTTTGTTACCAATTCGTGCAAAATTATTAGGGCCAAGTGAGTTAATTAATCACATGAACGTCCCAATTACCCCGTTAGTGGAACTATTGATTAAATTAATTAATATTTTGCCAAATGCTCTAAATATGCAGGTTTCAGACCGTCGAGCCGATCATTGATGGACCGTCCGATGCAAATCCTAATTCCTGACCACCTTGGGAATTAAAAATTAATTTTAGGTCGAATTTGCATGATTAAACCAATTCATGTGAGGTTTCGATTAAAACGAGAAAGTAAAGTGTTTAGACACGGATCAAGAGCATATCATCACGTCAAGCACAACGAACATATGTATTTTACACAATCGGTGCCGCCATGATCATGATAAACACATACAAACATACACAAACATAATATAACGGAATCGATAAAACGACACCGACTCATGGAAGCGGAAAATCATGCAAAGAGCACATATTCTCATGTTGCATACATATAATTACAGAAACAAAATATTTAAACGGGGCACATACGTTGTCGGTCGGGGATCCAATTATGAAAGGGTTGGATATTTTTTGAAAATGCCCAGGGACTGATTTGAACGATTTTGAAAGAGTAGGGATTGATTTGAAAATTCGGATAAAGTTTTGGGGACTGTGTAAAAATTGCTAAAAATGTCCCAAGACTTGTTTGAAACGAATTTAAACATTTGGGCTGATCTGAAAAGCGAAAAATGGCCCCGGGACTAAACTGAAACAACTTGAAAAGTTTCTTGGGATGTTTGAAAAATTCTGAAAAATTCAAGGACTGATTGGAAAATGATAAAAAGGACTGGGATCTGACTGAAAAGAATTTTAAAACTTGGGGCAGATCTGAAAAGGGCGAAAAATGGTCCCGGGACTAAACTGAAACAACTTGAAAAGTTCTTGGGGATGTTTGAAAAATTTTGGAAAATTCAAGGACTGTTTGGAAGATGATAAAAATGACTGGGACTTCACTGAAAAGAATTTTAAAATTCGGGACAAATCTTAAAAAATAAAAATGCATCCTCAGGACCGAAGTGAGTCAAAATAGAAAGTTCGTAAAATCGAGTTTGGGACAAATCCGATCACCCACGCAACCCAATAACACTCATTTCACGTTATATTCATCAAAGCAAACATTAATATTCAAGATTGGAGTCCTAAACAATCTCACTAAGTAGAGAATTTACCTTGTTCGAGAAGTTGAGGGGCGGTTCTGTAAAATGAAAAAATAAAAAAAATAGAAAATTTCGCCGAGGAATTGGGCCGCTGAGGGAGGATTGGGCCGAGTTGGTTGCTAGGCCGAGATGGACCGAATAGGCCTGACTGGGCCGAATGGACCGCTGGGCTTCTGGACGCGGCTAGGCTGGGTCGAACACTAACTGGCTGCCGCTGCTGGACTGGGTCAGGCCGTTGCTGGACTGGGCTGCTGGGCGATGACTTGGGCTACTGGGCGGCGCGCCGCGAGCTGAGGGGCGAGGGAGGGTATTTGAGCTACGAGTTTCCCATTCTTTGGAAATCGAGAGGGAGAGAGCGTGTGAGCTCCCGAAAAACCGAGGTCCGAGAGAGAGAGAGATCGTCCCCGAGAACGAGCATCCAAGAGTTTTTTTCGAGTGAGCCGAGAGTTTTTTTCGAGTTCCGGCCGTTAAAGATTCAAGCTCAGGGTTTCTTTTTTTTTTCGGAGACAATCGGCGAGCTCCGGGATTTCTTTTTTTTCTCGTTCGTGAGCTCCCCGGCCAAAATTGTGTGCTGCGATTTTTTTGTTCCGAAAAATTGAGAGAGAGAGAGAGAGGGAGAGAGACGGCGTGCACGGTTCTGTTTGCATGTGCAGAGGAAGACGTTGGCGTGTGGCAGGCTCGGGTGTAGCGGTTTCGTCGTCGACAGCCGGGAGGAAGAACAAAGGAAGAAAAAGAAAAAGAAAAAGAAAGAAAAAGAAAGAAAAAGAAGGAAAGAAGAAAAGGAAGAAGAACAAATGCAGGGATAAAACTCGTAAAGCAATAAATGTGGACGCGAAGTCCAGAAAGCTGTAAACATGGACGCGAAGTACGGCAAGTAGTAAAGGTGGACGCGAAATCCAGAAAGCTATAAAGGTGGACACGAAGTCCAGAAATCGATAAATGTGAACACGAAGTCCTAAAAGCGATAGAGGTGGACACGAAGTCCGGAAAACAGTAAAAGTGAACACGAAGTTCGAAAAGCAGTAAAGATGGACACGAAGTCCTTGACACGGAGTCCGAAAAGCCGTAAAGATTGACACAGAGTCTTGGACATGGGGTCCGAAAAGTTATAAAGATTGACACGGAGTCCTGGACAAGGAGTTCGAAAAGCTATAAAGATGGACACGGAGTCCGAAAAGCAGTAAAGATGGACACGGAGTCTGAAAAGCTGTAAATATGGACACGGAGTCCAAAAAGCTGTAAAGATGGACACGAAGCCCTCGACACGGAGTCCGAAAAGCAGTAAAGATGGACGCGAAGTCCGAAAAGCAGTAAATGTGGATGCGAAGTCCGGAAAGCTGTAAATGTGGACGCGAAATCCGAAAAGCAGTAAATGTGGATACGAAGTCCAGAAAGCTATAAATGTGGACGCGAAGTCCAGAAAACTGTATATGTGGATGCCAAGTCTGGAAAACAGTAAATGTGGACACGAAGTCCAGAAAGCTGTAAATGTGGACGCGAAGTCCAAAAAGTTGTAAATGTGGATGCAGAGTCCGTGGACGCGAAATCCAGAAAGTAGTAAATGTGAGTTGATAGGAAAACGTAGGAAATGCTGAAGCAAAGATAATTGCTAAGGAATGGAGCAGGGCGCTGAAAAAGGGGAGCTTGGCATTGGGTCCGGGCAAGTTGGTATAGTGCAGCAATAGGCGTGGCCTGCAGTTTGTCGCGTGATTGGGCGCATGCTGGATGACTTGTGTTGCGCACTTGGCGGGGATGGTTTGATCACTGTGTTCACCGGGGATGCTGTTGCTTGTGAATGTTGCCATAGTGAAGCGGTGCTGTGGGTTGGACTAACTCTCGGGACCAAGACGCATCTTGTATCGGTGGAGAGTGAGGATTGCACGTGGCTGTCCCACAGAGATGGGCACCACTTTCCATTAGTCATATGAACGGTGGTGTACGCTGAATGTGCAGGGCTGATGCTACCCCAAATGTGCTGATCTGCCGGAGGCCGGCCTCGCCACTAGGGCGGTTGCTCGTTGCTCTGCCGGATGCCGGCTCTGTCGTAGGGGAGATTGTAGTTTGCTGGGGATACCCCGGTCTTACTATGAAGGACTCGAGTTCTAGACGAAGTGTCCATGTACCCCAAGGGATGGGGAATCAGAGTCCGCTGTAGTTCCCGCGTTTGTTGTTCCTGTGATTCTGACATCATTAGTAAGTTATGGGATTTACTAGCGATTTGTAAGCACAGATAAAAGGATGTGTTCGCAACGCATGTTCTTCAGTTTCGGGTCGCCTGGGTGACCCGTAGAGAGTTTTTGCTTTGGCGATGCGAATTAGATCCCATTTTCGAAGGCCTCAATGCGAGGCCTCCAAGGCTCCTATTGGCCATGCACGAGCATATCGAGAGATTCTCAATGATGCCCTAGCGGCTCTGTCGATTATTCGACACGCCCGTCGGCTTAGGACCCTTCTCGTCAGGGTACCGTAGGGCGGCTGCGCTTGGGACCCACATGGGGGTTTCTGTGCAAATTTGGTTAGACCTCGGTCTATTCATTTCCAAAGTGTTATGACTTGACTCCTGGAGATGAGTGTCTAGGATTTTGGCTTTGTGATAGCCAATTATAGGGTGGCTATGACCCGTTTAGAGTTATGCTATAACAAAGAGAAAAGAGAAAGCTTATGGAGCACGCTGCCCCAAGCCAAAATGATACATGGGTTCACGCCTGCAGCGACATGTACCCCCCTTTCTCCTTTGTCCTTCTGTTGCATAGGCTGTCACAAACTGCTCGGATGGTATGCTTGGTTGCCTCCTCTATGTGAGGGAGACTTCGCTTTAGACAATTGAGCAATGCAGGAGAACTGATCGAGGATTCTGTTGGAGTAGACAAACTGGTCATTTTCAATGGGGAAACCCTAGTCCGCACGATGTGTGGCAGCCTAGGGTGACATTTTGATTCATCTCTCGTTTTACTCTCCTTTTGCCACGGTCACCCACCTTGGAGTCGTACCTCTCAACCTAAAAAGGATGAACTCTTCTTTTGCCACGACTGCCCGCTTCGGAATTTTCAGTCGTGCATTTCTCTTGCCCTAGCTTTTGCCTAGGTCGCCCCGATGGATTTTCGACCTAGCGAGCTCGATTCTTTTGTCTCTCGAGTTTGCAAGAGCGAAGGATTCGAAGGATTCGACCTCCAAGTGCGTTGCGTTCTGTCTTCGTCGAGGAGTTGCGTTTGCTGCTCCCCTTTTGTCGGGGTTTGTTGATTTCTTCTTTGAATTGGCGGTGTCGGAGTTTTATATCTCGGCGGTGTCTTGTTTTGTTCATTGGTGGTTTTTTCCCACGTCTTTTCTCTCTCTCTTCATTGGCAGGTTTTTCCCGCTTCTTTTCGCTTTGTTTTTTGTTGCAGTTGGGATTTGTTTTGTGCCCCATGTATTTGTTGGAAACTCCTCGACTTTGCATTGCGTGTTCGCTTTAGTGTGCCTTGCCCTAATTCGTGAGGGCCGGCCTTTCATGGGGATTTGGCTCCTGGATATTCGAAAGCTGAACTTCGTGCTGCTCGTCCTTGCAACTTTACAAATGATTTCCCCTATCGTCTAAAAAAAGAAGAACAAGATTTGCCCTAGGCCGCAGGCGATCGAGGTTGCCCTGGCATGAGTGTTGGATGCGGATGTCCCGATCTTCGTGGTCTGTGTCGGATGCCTTGTGCAATCGCCGTCTCCGACCGTGTGTTGTCACTCCCGTGGAGGGTGCTCCTAGGAGGATAGGCGCTCTTGAAGTCGACGGACGTACTTTGCCTCGGGGACCATGTTTGTTATCGACTGAGACGGTCGTGTTGACGACATGTGACTCGCTCAGCCGTTTTTGTCTTCGGCTTCGTAAAAAGGGGGGTACTTCCGCATCAAGCCTCTTTCCTGTCGAAGTATAAGGAGAAAGGCCTGATAGGAGTTCTCGTGGAGGTGTGAACCCGTGTATCGCTCTTCGCCTGTAGTCGGCATACCCCTGTGAAGGATGACAAAGAAGATGATGTATTAGGTGATTATACGGTGAAATATGTGGTAAGAAATGTAAGGTGGACCCATGGGAAGTTCCCTCATCCAGCGCGCGACCCATGGGGGACACTCAATTTCGGGAGTCCGGTCATCGCCACGCTGGAGCGGTTAGACTGTGACTAGGAATCGCATAGTTGTACTTTCCCCGATTGCGGGTTGGTCTGCGCAGCCGTCCTAGGGAAAGCTCGAGGAGATGAGTCCCATTGGGACATGCGAGTAGGACAGGTCCGACAGAACCAATAGGGCGTCTTCTAGACTGTTCAAGTGCCCCTTGAATGGTTCGTTCATGCCGAGAGCTTGTTTGGAAATGCGAACAAATGTAAAAGAGCATTTGAAAGAGAGTGTGTATTGCCCCGGTAGCAGGTCGGTGGCCATAGCAGAGGGTGGGTTAGGCCCATTCTTCGATCGGCAGCGTGATCGTGCTGGAAGACCCATGGCGGGTGGGCTAAGACATGCTATGTTCGTTGGAGCTGTCGCCTGTGATCTTTCGTGGAGGGAGGGTCGGTCTTCGGAGTTTGGAGTAGAAGGAGGTAGCAAAGAAGTGTTTCTTGTCTCGATTGTGGTCGTTTGGGATTCAGGTTGCCTTCTTGTCGGTTATTTCCTGCAATGGTAAAAGGGGAATGATGAAGGAGCAAACTATGTTCGCAATTTTCACTCAAGGGCGTAGGGGATCGAACTAGCCTGGTAGGCGTCGTGCAAGCGTGCCGGGGGTGTGTGCATGGGTAAGGTAGAGGCATGCTTGCACGACGCGGAAGGACGCACTTTATTGTGCTGGTGGATGTGCTCAGTTGTGCGAAGAGACGTGTGCGCGATCACGCGATGACGCTTAATTGCGCGGGGTTAGTGAGAAGCTAGCTTTGCCAAGGAAGGTGGATCGGCCCTCGGGCGGCTCACCTTTTTCGTGGAGGGAGGGTGAAGGTCGCGGTTGGTCTACCTGCGTAGGAGGTCTTCACTCACTTGTATAGTGAGATGTTAGCTGTTATGCAAAACAGTAAATGAGTACGATGCATGCGATGCGTGAGTTTTTCAAAACTAATGTCGTCATTCAAATTGACTCAAAAGGTTCAAAGTACAATGTAAATTTTATAAAATAAAACACTAAGTCAATCTTCCACCACACTCGGAGTTTAAGCGAGCTCCTGATTATATTTCTGAAGTTTGGCGTGGGTCGGAGCAAGCTCCCTCTGAGGTTGTGGTTGGCCGACCAGTTCCTCATCTTTCTCAGCAGCTTACCGGCGAAGGTGATCGATTTTGTTGTTGGTGAGGTCGACTATGGTGGTTGTGCCTGAAGTGGGGGATGTCTTGGCAAGTGTGCCGACATTGGTTTGCGGAGACTCAGTGGGATTCTCGTGTGTGGACAGACCTTGTCGAGGCGCGAACAAGAGGCCGAGCAAGGTGTCTCTTACCAAGACGAAATGAAGACTAACTTAGGGCTCGTCCATATGAATGACACCCTAATTTTGTAAAATAGATTATGCATGTGTGCGAAGAAAGTAAATGCCCACGGCATAGTACAATTACAGGGTACATCACTCTTGAAATAGAAAAACTCAAGTGGCACGCAGGCCGACGCGATGGACTATTTGTCGGAGTCGGTTTGGAAGCTTGCATGGAGGCTTAGCACAATGCATGGTTTGGTGCTATAGGGACCGTGCTATCTAGGGATGGGGGTCCCCGATTCAAGGGTGTAAATTCCTTGAAACCGAGCAGGATTCTTTTCAAGGCCTAAGTGGCAGTCGAACTGCGCGCCGTACCCCTACTTCGAACCCCTATCTAACCTATGCTCCTATTACCGGTCGTGGGACGCGACCCATAGATACCTAGAAGTTAGTATGATATGCAATGTGTGTGCGGAAAATAAAAGTGCGTAAAGTAGATAAGCGAAAAATTGCGGAATGCGGTAAATAAACAAGCAAAAAAAGCGAGCGAGAACGAGCCCGAACCCTCTAAGTGTCCCCAGTGGAGTCGCCAAGCTGTGCGCACCCGAATTTTAATCTCATCGGGGCACGCGTGACGGACGCACGTGAGAATAAGTCGCCACTTGCCATTTTACGACCCGAAGGTCAAGGACCGGCAAGTTACCCGAGTCTAGGGATATGAGGTACATCTAATTACTAAGGCATGTGGTCTGCGAAATCTGAGATTTCGAATTCAGGGGTTCTGTTGTCTTGCATGCCCTATCGGTACTCTAGCTTGTCTAGGCTTGCCATTTTAATTTAATTACCGCTTAATTAAGTTCCGCTCATCTTACGCGTTTTGACACCGTAAATTCGAAGAAAACACTCCAACCGTCCACTCTCTGACCGGGATTCTTACATGAATAAATGTACAACATAAATCCTTATATTGTCCTCTCGAATAAAAATGCGAATTACAACAACTGAATCCCGGTTGGTTCGCGTTCGGTTATTATTCCACTCATGCTTACCGTGTGGTTTGAAAAGACTGAAATTGAAATTAAGACGCGCACTCAGTGTTAGGGGGATTGGACCCCGTAATTTACGATTGGGCGTTGGACCCCCTATGAATCATGTCCTAAAGGATCGGGCTTGATCCGCATAATAAACAAGTGCAAGAATGTAACAAGCGGGCACAAATAAACAAACAATGGGGTTTTGTTATTGCCGAATTTACGTGAATTAACCGATTATTAACCGGGGTATCTTGGCATGCAAATCCTACCCTAAAGCAAACAAAGTGGGTGTAAGATTTGAATCAATCAAGGATCACCTCAGGAAGGTATTTCGCATTTAGCATTATTTTCCGAGGACTTGACGTATGAGACGTCTGTTATCAAGTCTTGTGTTTGTGGGTGGCTTTTAGGATTGTTCTATATTGTGACACTACGATTGTTACAGATTATTACCAAACATGTATTCCGCCCGTGAATCAAAGAACCTAGTGCCTATCCCGCTATTGTCCATTTTTGTCTTAACTAAGTACATAATTAGTCCGATATTTGTATTTTGAGCCAATCCACCCGAACTAACTACCCGAGACTATGCTAGAATAATGAAAACTCATCGATCGGATAGAGTGGGCTATGCAGATGAAGCTGCGCCTAGACAGGTAGCCCATCCCTACCCTGATACTGTAGTGTTTCTGTTATTCTAACCCTAGGGGTATCGCTAAGTTGCAAATAAACGATTTTGCCGTTGAGGTGAAAATTATTTTCGGAAAAGAGAGATTACGCGGTGCGGGCCACCTCGGCCTATGACCGGCGCTAATCGATCCCCTGGATCTTCCGGGGTTGTCAAGAACCCTGAAAAGCCAAAAGATCGGTTAATCTATTTGGAAGTGATCTAAGAAGAACTTCCACGTCCCGACCTGAGTTTCCTGAAATCAGGTGAGGCTTCGAGTCAATACGCGCAAGTCTTCCCTAGACATTCATGTCACATCGAACCACGTGTCTCCGGTTTTATAAAATTTGCAAGCTTTGAGAATGGCACCAATGCATGTTTGCAACCTATCGAAGCGTGTTATCGGTTTGTTACTAATTCGTGCAAAATTATTAGGGCCAAGTGAGTTAATTAATCACATGAACGTCCCAATTACCCCATTAGTAGAACTATTGATTAAATTAATTAATATTTTGTCAAATGCTCTAAATATACAGGTTTCAAACCGTCGAGCCGATCATTGATGGACCGTCCGATGCGGATCCTAATTCCTGACCACCTTGGGACTTAAAAATTAATTTTAGGTCGAGTTTGCATGATTAAATCAATTCATGTGAGGTTTTGATTAAAACGAGAAAGTAAAGCGTTTAGACACGGATCAAGAGCATATCATCATGTCAAGCACAACGAACATACGTATTTTACACAATCGATGCCGCCATGATTATGATAAACACATACAAACATACACAAACATAATATTAACGGAATCGATAAAACGGCACCGACTCATGGAAACGGAAAATCATGCAAAGAGTATGTATTCTCATGTTGCATACATATAATTACAGAAACAAAATATTTAAATGGGGCACATACATTGTCGGTCGGGGATCCAAGTATGAAAGGGTTGGATATTTTTTGAAAATGCCCAGGGACGGATTTGAACGATTTTGAAAGAGCAGGGATTGATTTGAAAATTCGGATAAAGTTTTGGGGACTGGTTTGAAAATTTTGGAAATATTGGGGACTGTGTAAAAATTGCTGAAAATGTGCCAAGACTTGTTTGAAATGAATTTGAACATTCGGGCTGATCTGAAAAGCGAAAAATGGCCCCCAGACTAAACTGAAACAACTGGAAAAGTTTCTTGGATGTTTGAAAAATTCTGGAAAATTCAAGGACTGATTGGAAAATGATAAAAAGGACTGGGACCTGACTGAAAAGAATTTTAAAACTTGGGGCAGATTTGAAAAGGGCGAAAAATGGTCCCGGGACTAAACTGAAATAACTTGAAAAGTTCCTTGGGATGTTTGAAAAATTCTGGAAAATTCAAGGACTGATTGGAAAATGATAAAAATGACTGGGACTTGACTGAAAAGAATTTTAAAATTCTGGACAGATCTGAAAAAATAAAAATGCAACCTCAGGACTGAAGTGAGTCAAAACAGAAAGTTCGTAAAATCGAGTTCGAGACAAATCCGACCACCCACGTAACCCAATGACGCTCATTTCACGTCATATTCATCAAAGCAAATATTTAATATTCAAGAATGGAGTCCTAAACATCTCACTGAGTCGAGAATTTACTAGTTCGGGAAGTTGAGGGGCGGTTTTGCAAAATAAAAAAATAAAATAAAATTAGAAAATTTTGCTAGGGAGTTGGGCCGCTGAGGGAGGATTGGGTTGAGTGGGTTGTAGGGCCGCGTTAGGCCGAATGGACCGCTGGGCTTTTGGACGCGGCTAGGCTGGGCCGAACGCTAACGGGCTGTCGCTGCTGGACTGGGTCGGGCCGTTGCTGGACTGGACTGCCGCTGCTAGACTGGGCTGCTGGGCGGCGAGCTGAGGGTCCGAGGGAGGGTATTTGAGCTATGGGTTTCCCGTTCTTCGGAAATCGAGAGGGAGAGAGCGTGTGAGCTCCCGGAAAATCGAGGTCCGAGAGAGAGAAATCGTCCCCGAGAACGAGCGTCCAATCCCGAGAGTGTGTGAGCCGAGAGTTTTTTTCGAGTTCCGGCCGTTCAAGATTCGAGCTCAAGGTTTCTTTTTTTTCGGAGAGAATCGGTTAGCTCCGGGATTTCTTTTTTTCACGTTCGTGAGCTCCCCGGCCGAAATCATGAGCTGCGGTTTTTTTGTTCCGAAAAATCGAGAAAGAGAGAGAGAGAGAGAGACGGCGTGCACGGTTCCGTTGGTGTGTGCAAAGGAAGACGTTGGCGTGTGCAGAGGAGTTGGCGTGTGGCAGGCTCGGGTGCAGCGGTTCCGTCATCGGCAGCCGGGAGGAAGAACAGAGGAATAAAAAGAAAAAGAAAAAAAAAAGAAAGAAAAAGAAGGAAAGAAGAAAAGGAAGAAGAAGAATAAGATGTGAGGGGAAATGGAAAAGTCAGGGAACGGTCAAAAGTCGTCTGACTTCTGACCGGCTCTGACTTGATTTTTTTTTCGAATTCGACGCGTGTACAAATTGAAAATTTTTCTCTTTTTGATTGGACGTCGAAAAAATAATTCGAGACCGCCATTGTTATCAGAAAAATTCGTTGATCGATATTATGCGATAAAATTATTTCCAATCTCGAATTTTGTCCCGGATTTTAAAAATTGACGTTGATGTACGCGAGATTCAAAAACGTCCCAAATGGTATTATCTTTTGAAAAATCATAAAATTGGTGTTAAATTAGGAAAATTTGCTATTTTCAAAAGTCGTGAATACTCAAGTAATTAATCGGAAATACTTCCCTCACGGGTGGCAAAATGACGATTTTGCTCCTTTGGAGTCAGTGGACCAAAATTGGGTGCTGACACCCGGGAAGGTGGACACTCTCAAGCCACATTGCATAGGCGCGTGCACGCGTGCCCCGACGAGACGAAATTTGAGTGCGCACAAGGAGTACTTAGACGGAATGTCACACGTTCGACGAGGGATCCCTGCTCAAGTACATACCGATCGAATGCAACACATGCTCATGATAATATAAAACTAGAGAACTATGTGAGCTGCTGAATTATACCGGTTTTGCCCTAGCTAGCTTAACCCCCATACTGTTGGATGGGAAAATGCCAAGTCTTGCAGGGGGTAAGCTCTTTCGTCCGACATGAATGGGGCTAAGGGCACGGCACGGCACCGATACCGTAAAGTTTTCCGTGCCATAAAACAACAGTGCGGGGTTAATTATGGTACGATACTGCACCCCTTTCTCTTAAAACGTCGTTTTAAGTTGGCTAAATAAATTTTATCTATTTTAAGATTTCTTATTCCGAGAAAATTTTTAGTGATGAATTTATTTGTTGAGTAAAACCACCCTAAATTTCTTTTTCGATATATATATATATATATGTACATATATATATATATATGTACATATGTTATATATATACTCTTGTTTCCAATTTTGGATCCATTAGTCTTGTGGCCAAAGGGGGAAAATTAAAAATATTCATTTACTAGCGTGAATTAATTAACATAGTTCGATGTTTATTTGGTCTCGAGATAGAGAGAATTCATATAGGAAGAATTTTAACCTTTAATAACTAATTCGATTTGAATGGAATTAGTTATGACCCACTTTAAATACCAGGATGCACCCTCGAATATGATTGTTTTCGTCTAGTTCAGCGGCATTTCCCCGGTTCACCCAAAAAAGAAAAAGGGGCATCTCCCCGGCTATGCATGTGAATCCCTGATAAGAAATAAAAGGTATAAAAATGAAAAACTTTTTTCCCTAAGGAAAAGCAAGACCTTTATTAATAGTAGAAGATCCATACATATCCGCCTCTTTTTTTTTCTCAAGATTTAGTTCGGATGCTTCGGTATATATGTACTAAAAAAATTCATAATTAAGAAAATTTTACTTATATTAAACGAGAGCTACAAGCAAGAATATCAATACTGTTACATGAATCATAAATGCATGAATGTGATGTACCAAAAAACCTGCAGTTCCTAATCGAATAGGTAAACATAGCAACGTTGCCCTCTACTGTCACTAAGTCACCACCTTGAACAGGTCAAACTAGTGCTAGTGCGAGAAGCCGGATGAGAAGAAACTCTCGCGTTCGGTTTTGTAGTAGAGATGGAATTGAAAAAGAAGCATCAACTGTAGCCAAAAAACCAGATTTCGTAAACAACATAGAGGAAGAATGAAAGGGATATCTTATTGAGGCAATCGTATTTCTTTCGGTAAATATGCTCTTTAGGCACTTGAATTGGCTTGGATCACATCTAGACAAATAGAAGCAGGGCGACGAGTGATGACACGAAATGTGTGGCGTGATGGAAAAAGCTTAACACCTCTAATTCTTATTACTAATTTTTCATATTGAAAAAGAAAAAAAAATGAATAGGTCGTTTTATTCAAAACCTCAATTATGAAATCCCTTCTCCCCCCTTCACAACTCGAAACACACCCTTACTATAGAGAAAAAAGTGCTTTCACATCTTCTTAATCCGAAATGGCTGGGGAGAGGAAATGTTCCATTTTTTAGGGTACTTCCGGGAACAAACAGATTTAGTGGAGACGGGGTGGGGCCTGTAGCTAAGAGGATTAGAGCACATGATTACGAACCACGGTGTCGAGGCTTCGAATCCCTCCTCCCCCACAACCGGCCCATCTCTATGGGATTAAATCCCAACAAATTAAAAAAAAACAATGAGATTATGGAAGTAAATATTCTCGCATTTATTGCTATTGCACTTTTCATTCTAGTTCCTATTGCATTTTATACTTATAATATACGTAAAAACAGTCGGTAAAGGCGATTAATTTGAATCAAACATGACTTCTTTTCTTAGTCAATGGTTGAAGGGAAAAAAAAAAGATTTTCATCTCGCATCTAATTATATGTAATGATCAATAAATTCGGTTTTATTTTATATTAGTGGGACAATCCAATTCTAACTTTGATTATTATTGAACTTTCAAATATTTGCTACTGCAGATAAAAAAAAGTATTTTCATTTGATTTGTCCTATTAGAAGTTAATAGAAAAATAATAACATTTCCCTTTTTATTCTTTTTTCATACTTATTATAAGGGAGACTCATGAATCTAATAGAGATAATCAAACAAGAAGTTAAGTGCTATAGGAAGACCCAATGATGATAATCGAATCCAAAATATATTGATTCCGTTTATTTAGTGTGAGTGTCCTTATACTAAAGTAGAAGTTACTTAATTTACAATTTGCACACCTCACGGTATATTGTATAATTCTAGATCAAGATCCATACTGTTTTGTTTTTACCCAAAAGAAAAAAAGAAACGAAAAAAAGATGGTTATGGACCTATGATTCGAGTTAAATTCACGGGCGATCCTCGTGCTCCTGAACAACCTGCAAAAGAGGAAGATCGGGGTGATGATCTGATTTCCATCTCTGATGCTTAAGTCAACCATGGTGCTCACAAGAGCAATAGTACGTAAATTGTATATGATAGGCATACCTTGATACTTATACATAATTATGATGACATTCGTTACCTTATTCAATGAGATTCTCAATATATTCCACGGATATTGTATCTTCCCAAACCATAAAAGATATTCGAACTCCACACCACCCAGACAAGCCGCGTGTTTCGTTGGGCCCTCGCTGGGCTCTGTTGAGCCCAGCGAAGTTTCGCATCTTAGTGGGCCTCAGAGATCCTCATGGCTCACAGAGTATCGGGCACAAAACCCGGTCCCTAACAAAGATATATACTGTCTAATTGTGTGAGAGAGACTTATTTGAAAAATCCATCACATAACATGTCAAAAGGAGAGAGGGAATAAAAAGAAAATGGGGATATCCTCATTCTATTTGGAATTTGAAAAGGGACACCAGCATGTTCTTCATTTCTGGTCAGTGCCTTCTTTGTTGCCCACCAACTTTTTCGCTTTGCCAGGAAAAAGATTTTTTCTTTTCATTCAAACAATATATCCTAAGATGTTAAATATAAAGATGTCTTTTATAAGCTGGATCGTGCTTTAGGCATATTCAGTTGTGGCACAATCCTATGAAGGCACTGCTGAAGCATATGATGGGCCGGTGTCAACAAGTTATTACAATCGTGCAGGTTTGTTAGGTAGAGAAGCGAACTCCGCAACATGTTGAGATTGCTGTAAATTCGATCAAAGAAATGACAAAACGGCTTGAGAAAAGTCTTCTAAAGATTTTTTTTATATTTAATTAGCACTTGGGTGTATGGCTAAATAAAGCATGTCGACAACAAAAAAAAATCCAAGGGCGAAAATTTCAATAGTGAGAATTAACTCCGAAAGCCGTTGAACCCCACTGCACAAACTCTCCTTTTAGCTTGGCCATCTTCGAGCTTCCCAATTGATCATATCTCAAGTCTACTGTGCGACAGCATCCACCAAAGAAAGCGATATTCATAAATAACACTTTACTTAGGGTAATTATATTATTAAATTATCATGACGATATCATTTTTTTGTTTTTCACATCTTTCGGTATTGAGTGTAAATTGCAGTTAATCAAATATAATTATTTCTTAAAAAAGAAAATGCAGAGCAGTAGTGCACGCTCTTGCCTGTTGATCTAGAGATCACAGGTTCGATATCTAGTGGGACTATCCGTACCCGATACCTAATGGGATTACCCGTGTCATTTTATTAATTATTTAGGATTTTTTCATTGTTCTAGGCCTTGAGCCTCATTTGTAACCAACAAAAAAAAATATTTCTTTCATTAGTTGGACTTATACAATTAAGATGAATTGCAGTAAAGTCGTCACGGTTAGCGTTCTCTCTAATAATATCAAACATTTCCACATGCAATCCCGAAGCACATGTAACGTTCTCTTTGGAGCCGCAGCTTTTTTCCTGCGAAGGCAGAATAACGAACTTGTCATTTGTAAAAACAAAAAAATAAGTGGAGAATTTCATAAAGATTTTAATGAGCTTGTCATATGTACAATTAAAAGGAGAGTTTCATAAATTTTAAAAGATTTTTTTTTTGGGATAAGCAAAATATTTTACAATTGTCCCCTTAGAACTAGTCATTTTGTCCCCCTTGAGCTTCTGTTTTTTCATAATTACCTTATCTTTGAATACATTTCAACTTTTTTTTATCAAATTTAATAAATTAATTTTCATAAATTCAATTTACAAAGAATTAAATAAAAATAGAATCTTTACCCGTGCTGGTGACTAGTTTGACTTAATATAAAGGGTAAATTACACTGATAGTCCAAAAGGTTTTATAAATGTATTAGGTAGGTCCAAAAAGTTTTTTTTTGCTACTTAATGGTACAAAATGTTTCAAAATTTTAATAATATAATACAAATCGTCATATTTCAATTGACATCTTCAAGCGACGCTGACGTTGTGCACTACGTGTCATGGAAGCTTTCTGATGTGGCCATACAGTAATCTATCTCTCTCTCTCCTCCCTCTTTCTTCTTCTTCAATTCTTCTTCTTCGATTCTTCGATTCTTCTTTTTCTTCTTCGATTCTTCTTATTTTTTTTTTCTTCTTCTTCTTCTTCTCATCCTGCTCCTCCCTTCCCTCGCCCTATTCCCGTTCGATCTCCTCTGAGGTACTCCATTCCTTTCTGACATGGGTGGCTTAACAGTTAACTGTGAACTCTTAAGTTAATTAAAGAAACATTTTGTACTATTATGTAACATTTGTAAAACATTTTGTAATATTAAGTGACAATTTCAAAAGAGTTTGAACCATCATATAACGTTCCACCAAAAATAAATAACAGTCATCTTCTTCCTTGATCTCTGCGTAATTTACTGTTATAGTTTGTTTATAATCTTCTCTTCCCTTTCCAGACTGCGTCAGTTTCAATCCTTTCTTTTTTCCTTGTGAGAGATCGAATGAATCAAAGAAGAAGAAGAATCAAAGAAGAAGAAGAAGAAGAAAGAGGGGAGAGAGAGATAGGTTACTGTATGGCCATTTCAGAAAGCTTCCATGACACGTAGTGCACCACGTCAGCGTCACTTGACGGCATCAATGACGAGATGACGGTTTGTACTATATTGTTACAAATTTGAAACATTTTGTACTATCAAGTAGAAAAAAAAAAATTTGGACCAACCTGATACATTTATAAAACCTTTTGAACTACCAGTGTAATTTACCTAAATATAAAACCGAGATAATAGACAAACGTGCATCATCAATTAGATATACACTAGTCTAGAAGCTCATTCGTCTCGTTGGATTTGTCCTTCATCTTTCCTAAGAAAATTTTCGACTGATAACTCCTCAAGACTTATTTACCATCTTTTTTAATTCAATATAACAAAACCATTAATTACAGATAGAAACTTTTGGGCAGAATTATTCCGTTGAACTCCAAAGGATTTACCAACGGACTTATTTTGGTAATTCCTTTCAAAAGCACCGATCGCCAGATTTTTTTTTGGAAATATTTGTGAACAAAGAAAACATGAAAACTTTTCACGGAATTTTTCATCAGGAAAAAATATTCTTAAACAGAGTTTTCGTCATAAATCTGAAAAGAAAAGAAGAAATGGATCATATACTAATTTAAAAATATAATGAAATCTATTATTATTGATAGTAATTAGTAAATATTGCAGAAATGGACTAGTAACGGAGATTTGCTTCGAATGAAAACGGACTCGGGTTTCAAAATGGGAGGCTTGAGTTTGAGCCCACATAATTTAATTCAGCGGGCGGGCCAAACCTTGTTTGAGCACTTTCTTTTATAATGAGGTATGTCAGGTTTTGCTCAATCAATTCCCACGACCCACATGAAGCCGTGGGGTGAGTGGTCCTGACACAAAAGCCAATGTTATTACAAGATTATCGACAATCTATCCATATTATTAGCTTTTCTTTATGACTCGTATTTGTTTGACCTCATGTTATTTATTTATTTAGTGTGTACTATGTCTATTTAATAAAGTATAACATAAATTTTCTTATATCTATATATCCACATGTATGCCGTATATGTTAATTATCTAATTTTAGTCATATAAAAATTGATAAAAATTTTCTGCGCGTTGAGCTGGTATCAACTAGTTATATATTAATTTTAAAAATGGAATTCCTATAGAAAAATTCAGTGTCAATTGGAAAAAACAAAAATCAATTTGCAATGGAACATCCGATTGATTGAGCTCGACGGAAGTTTGTCTGTGATGGACATTACCATCGCATACATACTCGACTTCTTTAATTTTGCAAGCGGGCCAACCTGTAGGTTCCCTGGCACGACAGGCCAACTTGAGGGCGTTATACATATTAATGCCGTAACTTGTACGTAACTTGTACGGACTGCGAGGCCAACTGTGTCAAATGTTTGTGGCTTTCAAGCTCTGGCCCTAAGCTAGCGTCGCACGGCTATGGACACGGCCTACTGGAAAGCCCGGATCACAATCATCGAGGATAAAAATTACGCGTTTGTCGTGGAAAAAAAAAAAGAGAGCTATCAGCATTGTACGGCAATGGTCAGGTCAATACTACCCTATATTGCATAGAGTGTAAATCCCCAGAAATCATGGATGGTATCAGAGCAATCTATGGTGTGTTCTATGGTACGAGAGTGCAATGATCTAGTTCTAAGTTAGCGCTATAGGCACACTGAAAGCTCGGAAAGATCACCTTCCGCCGCATTTTACTCGCTTAGGATTTATAGTTCCCCGTTATTCAGTGTTGTTTGTTTGCCTTCCTTAATGACCAAGTAGACTACTCTCCAGTTTAATCCGACTGATATCATTCCTGGAGGAAATCTGATATCCATCTGATTTTGTTGTGTTTATTTTTATTTTTTTTTTCTTTTTGCTAACAGAATTCCACGAAATATATTTTGAACATTTCGAGAAAGTGAATTCCGCATAATAATACTTATTCTCAATTTGTAACTAATAAATTCTTGATCCAGTTCTGGTAATGCCGCTTTATTCTTTCACCGATTGATTACTAGGCCTGGTCATTTTTGTAAAAGGGAATGAGATGGAATGAAAATGAATCATCTCTTCTTCAACTCCATTCCATTATTTTGGTCACACAAAAGCTGAAATGGCCATTCTATTATGTTGGCTAACTTCCTTCAATTTGATGGAATGAATATTCTTACAAAAAAGATGAAGGAACGTTCATTCCACCATCATGCTTATTAAGCAACAAAATGAAGAAATGAATATGCATGTTATATTATTCAGAATAACATATGTCTCCTATACCAATCGAAAAATTATCATTCTTCTTCCAAACTCGTTATATTACATTCTATTAAACTCATTCCATTCTATATTCCATTCCACCGCACCTAAAGGGACCATGTAAACCCTTCTTGTTATCGAGGGAAAAACACATACATGAAGCTATTACTAGAGTGGAAGTAAAACTGAGGTTATACTACTCTTGCCACAACCACCCCATTCCTTCATCTTGAGGCAGCTGCAACATCAACGACTCCCATCCCAAATCACCAAATGGAACTTCTGTCCATGGCACCAAATCACAGCTACAACCTTCGTCACGAGCGGCAACTGTTTTGCCATCGATAGCGGATCCAACCCTATTCCTTCTAGTGCCCTTAGCCGAGCTCTCTTCCACCAAATCGCAGCTGCAACCTTCGACACGAGCGGCAACTGTTTTGCCATCGATAGCAGATCCAACCCTATTCCTTCTAGTGCCCTTAGCCGAGCTCTCTTCCACCAAATTGCAGCTGCAACCTTTGTCACGAGCGGCAACTGTTTTGCCATCGATAGCGGATCCAACCCTATTCCTTCTAGTGCCCTTAGCCGAGCTCTCTTCTGTCTCTGGAATGTGAGAGTCCTTACCAGTGAGGTTCTGAACGATGGATTTGAAGCTCACTGGTTCGGCTTCTACGTAAAGGGTATTGATAACAACCACTTTCACCGGCTCTCTCGTCGCATGCGATGCCATGGAGTTGGAATTGGCTCTAGTTTCTACTTCTATTTGGACCAAGCGGCAGCTTCTTATATAGTATCCACATGCAGAGGACTAAAAGAGTCAAGGGAGGAAGTTGGGGTCAAAGTGTTGAGGTTTGACATCGTTATGACTAATGAGAGAAAGGAATAGAACCTGTTGACTCCATTTGGGTGACTTAGTGGACTAGAAAGAACCCAGGAAGACTTGTCAACACAGGAATATTTTTTTAATCGAAATTTCAAATCCATCTAATATCTTATAAATTAACAGGGAAAAGGGTTTTGAGCAATGACACTGACGAAACTATAATCAAAGGATTATGGATTTGAAGTTTACTTGCGGATGGAATTTCTAGTATAATTTTTGTTCCCCTTTCCTTATGCCTACCGCACACGGGCCCTTAACATTAATTTTACTGCTTAGTTTACATTATTTGGTGTGCACTGTCCAATATTCGAAAATTTAATAAGTCTCAACTAATACAGTTTCGAGGTTAATTGGTCCACTAGTGGTGAAACTCTCGTATTCATGAATTTTTATTCATTCATATCATACTTGAATATCAAAATTTCTTAAAGAGAATAGGCGTCGAACCTCCTTAATAATCTCATATTGGTTCCTCACTAACCTGTTACGAAAATATTTAAAGTAGGATTTCAATGACAACCAATCATTTATTATACAAAAACGTGTAAATATGCGACAGTATAGGTAAATTTCTTATAATAAATATAAACTATATTTGAACTTTCTGCCGTGTGACTAATTTATTCATTACTGTTATTATACAATTTGAAAATTTCCTTTTTGATGAAACAATATGGCGATTACTAATTGGTCTTTTGGTTGTGAGATTCCATCCACTTGAGAAGCAAACAGACAATTAAGGGTTTTGGCACAGCGTTCACTGAGCTGTCTCTAGCTAGCCAATTAGTGTACCTTTGCCCTTCATGCTGCGCAATTGAATGAAGGCTTTTTTGGCTCGATCTCGAAGGCTTTGGCTTATATAGGCCGATCTCACCACTGACGTATTGTCAAATTGGTATAAGTCCAGTCTTTCAGTCACTAAAGCCACGTTTGGTGATTAGAATTAGAAGTAGGCTAAGATTTTGAAAATCCTTGTCTTTTGTTTGGATACACTAAGATTAAGATTGTGTTACCATCAAAGATGATGGCCTATTGATTACAAACTTATTTGGTAGAATCTCCTTTATACATTTGTGCCAAAATGCTTGCTAGAAGTGTGCTGCTTGGGCTTGGGAGACACCGCCCGTTAACTATACTAAGCTTTTGAAGATGTTACGTTGACGGGGCCAATAATTGCACTGCTTGTTCAATTTGACTGATATGTTCGCGATCAAACACGAAAGTCCGAATATGACGTAAAGAGGGCGACAAGGTTAGCATCACCGTTACTCACTATGTTTATTCAGCCAAAAAAGATTAAGAATGTGTTTGGTGATAGGATAAAATATTAAGGAAATTATCTCATTTACGGGGTGAAATAAAGATAGATTGGGATTATTAATACATTAAAAGGACGAAAATGACCTTGCTCCCTCTTCAAAATTTCTAAATTTGCCACACTGAAAGTTTTAACATTCGCAGTGGAGATGGTGATGGTGATGGTCTAACGCCGACCTCCACCAGTTGGGCAACGTCTCCAACAACCTCAAATGATGCCCGCGATCTCACCTAGGTAGTGGTGGCTAGGTCGGGCCACCATCGCTCTGAATTAAACAAAATCAAAGAGAGAGAGAGGATTAAGGTTGTGGTGGCCTAATGCGGACAAACATTGCCCTAATCAAGGTCGTTGGTGACATATGTGGCCATCGGCGACCTCGATTGGTGCGGTAGTGGTCGACATCAACCTACTACAACCCTGACTTGCTCTCTCTCTCTCTCTCTCTCTCTCTCCTTGCAATTTTGTTGAATTCTGAGAAGTGGTGGGCCGAAGCCGACCACCACTGACTAATTGAGGTCGCCAGTAGCCTTTAAGGACGCCGATGACCTTGTTGGAGCGATAATCGCCAATGTTGGGCAGCCACCACCCCATTCTCATTAGTTCTGTTCTTTGACTGATCTTTTTTTATTATTAATTTCGAAATTATTTTTATTTTAAAAAATTTTAAAATTTTAAACTATTGTTCATAAAGGTCATTTCTCTTACTTATCCCAATCGCAATCCATATAATGATTCAAACACTTGATTAGAATAAGGCAAACGTGTGGAATTTAAAATCCCATCTCATCCCATTGCCATCCCTATGCCAAACCCAACATAAGGGATTTATGCTTTCTTGAAGATTTGGGAGTAAATAATAAAAAGAAGGTTTGTATTTGTACTTGAACCCAATTGCAATGGCAGTACTTTGATTTATAGGCTTGCGAGTGGGTGTTTTTCTAAAATCTCATTGGGATCACGGTAACAAGTCTAGACGTATGGATCCTGATGTAATTATGTTTCAAATCGAACATCTACAGCAAAGTTCGAATCCAGATAATTATGTCTTGCACTGGTCACTCCCCAATCCCTTGCATCGAGGGTAAAAAAAAAAAAAGGTTAATAGGCCCCATTGAACTTCATCTTCCTTGGTGAGGGATCTTTATACTGAATATGTATGTATTAGGGGAGTGATGACACATAATAATTTACTTGCCGAGGAATGCATGCATAATGCACTTGCACATGAAGTACTTATCCTTCCGTCTAACTACGAAAATAAAAAATTACGCGTGGAGTAATTTTACAAATAATAATTTATATTTCAATTATATATAAACTTAATATTATTATAATTTTAAAAAAATTTTAAACCTTCATATTTATAATAAACATAATTTTATTAGTCTCCTAATTTTAATTATGCAAATTGCATTTTACTATTTGAAAATATAATCACGTTGAACTAATTATTTTTTTTTTCAAAAAATTGATGGAAATTGGAAGTCGAATTGTAAAGGAGTAATATCAAAAATCAAACTTAAAGACGACTTGTACCCATTTTAACGAAAAGGGAAAATAACTCTACTTATCTCTTATTTTCTTAATTTTATTCTAACATATAATTTTTTTCTGAGGTATTTTAATGGTACTAGTTTGGTGTCACATCTATCCTCCCGTTACTCTCCGTACATTTTTTACGGACATGCACACGTGACCCTGTTAAGCACACTAACGGGCTTTTAAAAAGACCCAATATTTTTCATATTCTAAATTTGACCCCTTAATCTCTCTTCTTTTCTCTCTTCCTCCTCCTCCTCCTCCTTCTCCTTCTTCCTTCTCCTCCCCCTGCAACTCGAAATACACTTCCAGAGCCGCCATGAGGCCTCTCCACCATTGCTTCCTCCGTCGGCGCAACTCGGCCTCGCCCGGCTAACCGGTTTCTGAGCTCTCGTGTTCTGCTTCTCCCCTCCGAACCCCGTTGCTGAGTGCTGCTCCTTCTTCTTGGACCACCCCGAGCTTCAGCTGCCCACTGCTGTGCAGCTCCATCCGCAGCTTGCTGTTGATGCTGCTCCCTCTTCGCTTTCCTTCGATGGTGGCTGCTCCACGGAGCAGGTGGAAGAAAAAGAAGAGAGAGAGGGAGAGAGGGAGAGAGGGGGAAGGAGGGAGGTCGATCAATTCCGGAAAGGGTCAAAATCTACACCTTCGGCGGCGACTACAAGCTCTTCCTCTCTAGGTCGTCCTCCTCCGTTGCCGTCTCCTCCAGCCGCGCCTCGATCTGCAGCCTCCACCAAACCCTCCCCGAGAATCTCTCCATCTCTGACCTCCCTAAACTCCGATCCGCCACCAACAACTTCCTCTCCGCCCGCCACTGCGCCTCCGATCTACCTCGTCTACAAGTTCATTGCTGACGCATCCCTCTCGGACTCTCCAAGGAACCCGAAGAACCCGAGCTTCACCGCGTCAAAGGAGATGGGAGCCCCCTTTGTCCTGTTCATAGAAGAAGAAAGAGAAGAGAGATTAGGAGTCAAATTTGGAATATGAGAAACATTGGGTCTTTTTAAAAAGTGAGTGGGCCCACACAGAAATACACATCGGCAACGTTAGTGTTTAACGGGACCACGTGCGCATTTCCTCGAAAATGGACGAGAGAGTAAGAGAGGATAGGCGTAATATCAAATTAATAACGTTATGATATTAAAAAAAATTACAAATTAAAGATAAAATTGAAAGAAATGAGACAACTGAAGATCGTAAGTAAGCCTGTTTCCCTAAAGAAAAACAGCCAAACCTTATGGCCTAAAATAAATTGATTATTTCTTAGAAATGCGCTCTCTCCTTTCTGCTTCTTCTCCTCTTGGTCATTGTCAGTCACAAACACTCTTGAGCTCTCTGAAGACATTTATATTCAATAAGTGCTTTCATCCATTTTGAATGCGTAATAATCAATTAAAAAGTCGTGATTTCTCCACTTGAGTATTCTCTCGAAAAATCAAACTAGTTACGAACTCAATAAAGATAAAGAGGAAAGCGTCAATTGAGAAAATATGGTCATTTACGTTATCGTTGCTCTATATATTAAAAGCAAATGAATCCATGTGATAATTACAAACATTGGCATGATCATCCGTTAATGGCATGAAAGGTATGCTTTCGCTGCTTAATCGGGTTTATACCGATTCAAAGTTTTCTTATATTCGAAAATTTTCCCATTTCTCATTGGCGGGCCTGGACATGGGCCATTGGGCCTCCAAATGCGATTAGCTCACGGCTGAGCCAATTGGGGGCGACCTCGCCTTAGGTGGCCGGCCGGGAGGCAGCCCTCCGACGAAAAATTGAGATGTTGCTCTTCCACCCGTCCTCCTCTGAGAGATTTTTCAATCAAGCCACTAGAGCTTCAATGCTATTTTGTCTTTTTTGGATATGTCGTACTCGTATTGTACTCCAATTCATTTATCCTAAAAAATAAACTTTTCAGATAGTTGATTGCATATACATACTGTCGGCTGCATCATGTCCTTTATTAAATAAAGTAGCTGACAGTATGCATATCGACTGTTTGAAGAGTTTATGAATTGGAGTACGATACAAATGAAAGGAAGTACGGCACGTCTAAAAAGACAAAAGAACTAGAGTTTCTTGACTGAAAAATTTCCTCCTCCGTCATTGTCGGCCGTTGTCCCTTCTCCGTCTAGGATCTCTTCACCTCCATCCGCAACCCTCCAGCTTGTACTGAGCTCAATCCCTCATTTCTAGCATTATCTCTTCAACTTGATGATTTGTTGACTGTTCCCCTCTTTACAATTGATTTAAAAGTTTTAGGCACATTTGCTGTTCGTTGACAACTGTTTCCTGGCCTTAGGTCTCAAAGAACTGGCAGTCATTGGTTAGAAATGGGTTTGTTGGGTTCTAGTCAATTCAAGCCAGGCATGAATCGTGGAACATGTCGAGTCGGTTTTCACAATTCTTTGATGCAGTAGCAGGTCCAATGTGCCGATATTTTGCTTGAAAAAATGATGCTTCAGAGTGTCATGTGCCTTATTCTGTAGATACTATAGATGTGGGTTCGGCTCGATGGTGGAATAATTGAATGAAAAGGTTTAGAATCATCTTTGGGCTCATCTTGCTGCTACATAAGATTCGCGTTAACTATTGAGTTCATCATTCCCCATTCATTCATATCAGTGTGCGTTTCATCAAATGTCCAAGAGATATTTTTTAATTGGAAATTACAACATGTTATGTTGAGTTTACTTATTATTCATTTTATTGCATCTTAGGAGTAGGATCATCATTCTAGAGTTGGTTGTTCACTTGTTGCATCCTTAGATTTTTGGATATCCATTCCTCATGTTAGACTTAGATCATGCTCTTATTTAGGCAATGCAACCATTCTTAGCTCCCTTTCTAAGGTATACTCATTCACCATCATCATTGAATCTATACTAGCATCCATTATCTCATGTAGGTTAAACTTTTGTTCATCACAACACTTTGGGGATGCTACATTCTCTGTTGTATTCATAGGATAAGGACTTTATTAGTTCTTTCACGTTATTCATTAGTTCATTTCTATCTCATTTTTTTTTGTTCTTTTTTTGGCCTGACATCTCAAATTAGAGCGTTTTCTTTTAGTTCAGTTCATTATAGATCATCATAGTAAGCACTAGCACAGCATTCACCCTTTCTTCACTTGATCATGGTAAATTGGTGTTTGCCTTCACATTTAGATAACCATTTCACAGTCTAGGATTTAAAATTGCTCATTGCTAGATTTTGGTTACCTTCCTTCACTAAATTTCGGTATCTCATCATTTGTTCAATGCAGCTAGGTACCATTAATTCCCGTCTAGGATTTAAAATTGCTCCATAAGTTTTCACTATCATTATGTCTGTTTTTCTGCGTTTGGTTCTATTGTTTTGTATATCATATGCCTAGTTCTCATGTCTATTTAATTCTTATTTTCTATGTTTTCAATATGTTAACACTGTTTCTGTCGGTTTTTCCATGTTCTAGTCTATTTCTCTCTTCTTTTATTTGTTTCATGTTTTATCTGTTTTCATCCATTATGATCTGTTTTTAATTTCTGCCGACCTGTTTTCCTATACTATGTTGTCCTCTCAATGTGATCTGCATTCCGCATTTCATTACTGCTCTGTGGTTTTCTGTGTATGTTGCTGCAATCAACGCCATACTTCTGACTCACTATATAGTTAACTTCAGACTTTTGCTAACTTTATGAAATTTATGACATTGGCCCTTGTCAGTTTTCTTGCAATGCTCTGAGACTATGTTTTGAGGTGTTTTGCTACAAGAGGAGGGTTCATTGTGATCTAGTTCTTAAGTCGTGTTATTGAGTTGAAAATACACCTAGTGGAGGGGGCTTTAAAAAAGCTAGTGGCATGAAGATGTCAATTTTAACTATGTCAAGGCCAAGGGTCCTGTGTTAAGTTGACGCTGGGGCTTGCATAGTAACATAGAGGATTGGGAGCAGTCTCGGTTCTTCCTTATGGACTGGAGTTACCCATCATGAAATCGTAGGTGGCTATAATCTGAAACAGCTCAGCATATAGGATTTACTTCTTTGCTCATCAAATAATAGAATGACTTAATTAAGACTGGGTGGAGCATTGAGACCACAAGCCATCATTACATGCAAGCAGGACCTTTAACTTATTGACGCAGAACTTGTCCCCGATTGACCTTGGACAATGAAGTGTTCTAACTTTACCTTAGTTTTTCATTTTCAGCAACTTTTGTTAACTTTGAGACTGTCTTCCTAGATGAGGACCTCCAGGAGATGGTGAAAAGAAATCGACAGGGAAATATGGACATTGCCTCTCAAAGTGAAGGTGAGAGGCAGGACGACTAGCCAAGGAAGGCCCGAAAGAACATAGGTCTGCCTCAGGTTCCCAATGTGGGTGGTTCTTTTGATCTTGATGCCATTCTTAAACTACCCCCGGGTTGGAAGGTCTGAAAGCTGACACACTTTTCGATGGACGAAAAAGAGGACGTGATACAAATGTCTAAATTTATCTACACTCTAGGGGCAAGGCATCACCTAATGGACCAAAACATAAAGGAGGTGGCACCTGAAGCTAAGCAACAAGTTCCCATGAAGGATAGCAAGAACATATGTAGTATGGCCCAACCTCGGTTCACAATGTGGACGAATCGTTTGACCTACCCCCGGATTGGCAAGTTCGACAGGGGACATACTTTTCGATGGATGATCTGGTGGCCGTGAAGCAAACCTCAGAATTTCTCTCCACTCCAGGGGTAAGGCAGCACCTGGCCAGGAAAACTATTGAGGAGGTGGCACTCAAAGGTCAGCCTTGAAATTTGCAGGTAATTGTGGGTTTTTTTTTTTTTTTCCCTGTCCGGTTCTTGTCTTTCTATTCCCAGGCACTCTCTCTAGCTATAAACCTTCTATTTCCATTTGATAGGTTTTAAATGGCATTACTTATATCGGCAAGATCCTTGCCGAGCTGGAGGAGCTCAAATCAGCTCTCCAAGAGAAATAAAATGTGCAATCTGCCCTCAAAGAAGCGACACAGGAGATTAGGATGTTAAAGGAGCGACTGAAGTCTGCTGATTCTCGAGAGAAAGGGGTTTGAGAGACCTTGAGGGATTTCGACTCGTTGTCTGAGCATCTGGCAGACATAAAATCGGACATCAGATATCTTCTCGCTGACTTCCCTTAATTTTGCAAGAAATTTACTAGTATTGAGGAAAAGGCCATGATAATTGAGAGTGAGATGCACTCTTTTGAGAGCCAGCTGCGGAAGGCCGAGGAGGAAACTGTCAAGTCATTCAGGGAATCCCCTGCATTCCAAGAAGAGTTCCAAGGCGTCAAGGAACGAATGCTGTCGGAATACAGAGGGTCAGAAGCCTTCAAGAACGACCTGCAGTCCGCTTGTCAAGCACAAGTAACAAAATTTCTCACCAAGCTGATTAAAGATCTCACCGAGGAGTTGGAAGTGGATATCATGTACCTGGAAGGCATCCCTAATCGATTGAAAACCTTGGTCTTGTACGGATCATCCTTGTGCTTCTCTACTCCGACTCAAGAATCAAGCTCAAGTAGACACTCTGAGTGACTTGGAAGATGACTCGAACGGACGAATGAAATGTTGGGTAAGACATGGTCATACTTTAAGGAAGATTATTCTAAAGTTGTCCATGAATCTTGGTACTATTTCAGCGTATATGTTGTATAGACCTCAGTGATACTCGGAGTTGTACGTCCTTCGGAACGTGTTTTGTTATCTATCCGCTTAATATTTTTATGAATGAAATATCCCTCCTTATATTTTGAGGCTGCTCACTATATTCACGGACATATATTTCAGTCATAATAGAAGCACACCAGATTTCATAAGAAAAACAACGTTTTTTGTTGGAGGATACATTACCCATCATTTATCAAGTTGTCTCCATAGTCGGAAATTTATGTTTTTTACGAAGGTTTTTCCCTAAAAGAGTACTATTTTTTATATCAGCCTACGGAGTCATATTTTAGATTCGATTTGCACTTTTTGGTTGTATTCAATTTACGTTCAAGTCTAAACTATGCAAAAGAAGCTTATCATATCGATCATGATCCAACCAAAAACGTTCCCACTTTGATAACTTATAGAATAATTATATTATCAAAATAAAAGTTCGATTGATAAAATTTCCATGCATTTTCACTTCTAAATATGAGGACTCTTACCGTATATACAACTAAAGTAATGGATGCAAAGAATAGTGCAATTTAAAAGTTCCAAAGCAGACTATTTAGATGTGCCTGATATCAAGTACTTATGTGACCCAGGTTTTTCAGCACTCGGGTGATTCCCGACTCCGGTAATCTAGTTGGAGCCGGGCTACTCGTATTTTTCACATCACAGACCCATATGACACAATACTACGGCGCGATTACAACCCGTGTAATAGGCTGTGGAAGTAATTCGAATTGTTTGCTCAGCTGATGAAGCAACGGGGAATTGTCAATGGATTCGGCCCATCAAATTGGGCAAGCCCTTCAATTTTGTCGAACCCAGTTAGTGGGCCACACTACTGGCTAGCCCAAAGAGTTCAAATATTCTTCCTTAAGATTGTCAGTGTAATCATGTTTTCTACTTTGATTGTCGACAAAAGATGGCAATCCTTGCCCCTACACCTAGGAAATTGATAAACGTCGGACCAAATCCATCTTCTTATTTCATTTCTTTTAAGTGTAAATAAGGTTCGCGTATTTTCCGTAACGATATTTTTCTTATTATAAAGCACAAAGGGTCATTTGAAAAACCTAATATACATAGTAATTAACCGCTGAACAAGTTAATTTATTATTGTCATGTGTACTTCAACTACAATGGCACGATTACGAGTTGGTGTACTCTAAAGCGGGGATTTTTGCTACCCTTGTCATACGTATAAGTGTTACACCGTTCCTTTCTCTCTTATGGAATAACATGGATCACCAAGAAGATACACTATACTAGACTAGTGCAGGTATTCCCCATGCTTTGTTTTTAATGCATCAATTGAGATTATCTATGACCTGGGATCCGCTAGTCCATGTTAGATAGCTATTTTTCTCTTGTTGATGTTCTATAGAAGTGAGGTGGCATGTGCATCGGGAATACCGAGTAATTAATAAATAAACCACGTTTTGTCTAGTAATGTTAACCATTTAGATTAGACGGTTGCATTCTGTTCAAAATTTCGCATGGTATCAAACTGCAAGTTCGATATATCATATGTGCGTTTGCCCCCAATATATGATATATAAAAGCGGAAGAGGGGCATGGTGGGTGCTATAGTTGAGAACCCCAGCTCCTGGTGAAAATATTAGAAACCCTCAGCTTGTTCACTTAAATATACATGATAAGCCTTAAAAAATAATCAAATTCATGCGTGAGGGGGAGTGAGGAATAAATAATCCAAATTTTCCGTATATAATAAGATTAACATTTTAGATTAAATGCTTGTATTCATCTCAAAATTTCATTAAAAAAAACTCGTCCTTATATCTTCTATTAATTCCATGAGTTTCTTCATTCATTTTTGGAAAATATTAAAAAGAAAAGAAAATAGGAGAAAAGACGTCCAGTGCATAGTCCTGGCATTCCACTAACAACCAAAACCCTCATATGGCTGAACACTCAATTGAACCAAATTCTGATTTTCACAATGAAATGTCTGGTTATCATTTTGCTGTTTTTCTTGACCAAATCTTCGGGCATGCCCACATTTTATTTGACTGGATATTATTAAGCAGTGCATGTGAGCTTGAACATCATGGGCATTGATCATTTCCATTGTCTCTTTCATGAGCTCCAAAGGAAGCTGCCATGGCATTTTTTTTTAATGAATGCTGCCATGGCGTTTAATGTTTATAAAAGCAATCCGCAGCGTATCTTCTTAAACACGATCTCTTTCAACAGCAAATGGCCGCACCGAACAACACAGCCCTAATAAATAGCCAGAATATGATACAGAAGGACAGTCAAGTTGCCTAATCATTGGATGTCAAATCATCAACACCCACACATCCTCCAATGAAATATCTGATATTTGATTTTCCTATTCTGATTATATAAATCCTCTTGTGGCCGCATAGGGTTGAGCTCTTCCCAAATAAATGGGAGGAGAAAATAAGTAATTCATTTGTTGTTTGTCATATTGTCCCAATTGGTGCTCTTTATAATTAAAGCCCAGACATATAATGGACAATACATACCAACCCCTTTCATGACCTAATCCACACCCATTTTCTTTCCCAAACATTTGGCGGGCATGAGCATGTTTTGACAACCATGCATGTGAATGTTGTAAAATTGAACGTGGTCTTAGCTGTGCTTTCTTGTTATCTTGTAGCAAGTAGCCTGGCTAGGGCTGAGAACTTGCTGCTTTTGCTTCTTGAGTATTGGTCCTTTTTGTTTCCCTCTTTTTGGTTACAATGGAGTTTCATGGATTTAATTGATGGTAAGAGAATGAAATATATGTGACACTATTGAGAACTATTTAGGACATTTCGATTTCTAATCAATGACAAATGTCATTATACTAAATCCCTTTCTCTTTATCATTCTCTTTTTACTGATCAATGTCTTTTTCTCCCCTTTTCTCTTTTGCCCTTTTCTTACAATAAGTAATTAATAAACCCCCATGCATCATATGAAAATCCATGCAAGATTCCCATATTATGGCTGTGTCATATATATATATATATATATATACACACACTAATCTACAAGAATATTTATCTATTGTCCATATATCTGCAACGAAAGACCTACCGTATTGATCCTAACTGTTGTCTTTTAGCATTATCTTTGAAAATCATATGGCGTAGTAGCTTAAAGTGAGGTTATAATACATCTACTTATTTCAACGAATGAAATTTGATTTTAAAATTTCAAGGATAAAGATTTGGAAAAATCTCATCAATGGGTTTAATGTTAAGATCTTAATAGTGGATATTCAAAGGTATGAACATTCATTTTCCAAGTGGTCGTATTGTTGACCATTGAATATATCATTTCGGAAACATGTAAGCACGATGCCCTATTTCTTTAGTTATCTGTCGACAAGAGAATGTACTGCAGATGATTTTTTTGGGCATCCTTTGCACTAAGCTTGAGGATTACAAGATGTAAAATGAACTGTTGCATTGCAGCCGCAGTGGCCGACCTTGCCAATCAGATAGTAAACTAGGGTTTTGAGGAACCCTTCAATATCTGTAGAGAAATTTACTAAATCAACAAAGTTCATAATGTTAATCTTTTTTCTGCTTCATGAGGCAGTTCCCATGCATTAAACAGACACTTACATAAGGTGTATATGATTTTCTCATTAATATAACAATTTGAACCGATCTTTTGGTAATAAACTAATTTGTCTTTCTAGTCGTACAACTTCTAACAAAACTATGGTAGGACTAATAACAAGTTGTAGAGGGGCATTTAGTCATCAAAAGGGGAGTAACGCAGTAGTGACACTTTCGCCTGATAACTACGAGATCCCACATTCAATGCTTATTATGAGACTACCTGCAGTCATTTAATATTAGTCATTAGATTTTCTATTTCATCTTACTAAACGTTCTTGAGTCTTCTTTGTAACCGAAAATGGAGGGGGGTGATTGGGGATTTGGTGCAATGGTACAAGTTATCGTGTTAGAAGTAACAGGTCTTAGGTTTGATCTTTGCTAGTGAGATTTTTTTATCCCTTTATATTAATTTTTTTATCCCTTTTTACTCGGCCCTGAGTCTATCTTGCAATGAAAAATAAAAATAAAAAGAGTTAAAAGGATAATTCTGCTCTCTGGAGCTTTATGTTCTTCTCACGGGTTATTTGGGAACTTGCCAGCTCTTGATTAGATTTGTGCCTGAACTGGAGTAAACGTATGACCTCCTCCTCCTCCTCCTCCTTCTTCCTTCTTCCTTTTATTATTTTTTTTTCCGATTATATAAGAGAGAAACATGAGCATAATACATATATGACCTCCTTTATAGCTCCGTATTTTTCTCTCTCAGTGTTTCCTTTCTTGCATTATTGTTATTATTTTTCTGGGTGAAAATTATTATTATTATTATTATTACATTGGGGATATTTTCATCCCACTTTGGCTAATCCATTCCATTAATGGATGGTAAGAAAATGATTTTATCCTTGAAAGCCCCTAAATATTTTTTTTTATCCTAGCGTAGTATCCTATTTATTTTTGCTTAAAACTCTTGATGCATAAAATATAAAAACTTCTCATATATCATATCTACGAAAGTATTAAATTTACTCAAAAAATGCAAAAAGGAAATAAATGTATAAAAAAATATATGTTCTTTTTAAGAAATTATGTTCTCGCTTCTTGACTAATTATTTCAACGGAGATAACTTTTCAAACGGGTTATAAGGAGAAGACAAAGAATTGGCTATTATTTTTTTGGTCATTTACTAGGTTGTTTTATTAATGGTATTATTATGATATATAATATTCACTTTTAATATAATATAGATAATTCAATGCGCAGCTCTAAATGCATAAATATTATCTACATTGATATTTTCACAGCTTAATAGATTATATAATTATAGCAGAAAAAATAAATTGAAAAGGCATGACGACTTTATGCTCACACTTGTGTAAATTGCGTTTTTAAAAAAATCACGACCCCATTACTTGTCTATGCACTTTTAAAAACAAATAATTAACGATAAAAATAAAAATGTCACAATTAATATAGACTATAAAAAGTTCAAACATCTTTCTATAATTTAACTGATCTTCATTTTGTTCCTGAAAATCATTTTGTTTAACCATATTTGAATTTTTTTAAAAAATTTCTTCTGGCATTGAGATCTTTAAATGAGTAATGTAACACTAAGCAAATGGGATTTGGGTTCGTAGAGTAAGATTGTATTTTTCTTGTTTATTGTACAAAGTAAAGATATATTTTAGGGGATTTTTTGGAGTGACAGCAAGCCCCAAAGTTGATGAAAATTAACACCCTTGTTGACCGAGTTGACTATCATAACCTATAATTAGATTAATGAAAAGTTAACTTTAACCACTATTTCAAACCATGATAAATACAAAATATTCAAAATTCAAAATGATTATTTAAATGACCACATTTTATTAATAGTTACTTCAAATAAAACATAAAACTTTGTAATTGAGTAATAATAATGTATAAAATATAAAAATAAAAGACTCAAGATTTTTTATTTATTATGTACATAATAACAAGATTTTATCATAAACCTCAAATATATTATTTTGTATCGACACCTTACCTTAAAATATTTATTTTATTTCAAAAATTTAAAAGTTCATGATTTATTAATACTTTATGACTAACATCTCATTATAACATTAACAAAAATTCTATTTTATACAGGTCCTTTTTAATTGGAATATAATATTTAAAAATTCTTAATTTACAGAAATTATTATTAAAAATTAAAAAAAGAGAAATTTAATTGAGTAATTCAAGCATTTTGAGACTATTTACCTAACCACCTTAGCTCCACTTATATATAAAGATAATTATCAAATTTGTCTTCCTACTTGATCATCTAAATACCAAGACAAAAGGCCCATATGATTTGTGGGTTTCAAAATTTCAAAATGTTTATATAAATTTTGAAATTTATGGAACGTACTCGCTAGATAATAGTATCTTGTTTGATTTAAAAATGAATATCTTATATTATCATATTCTTTCAATTATTATATATATTAAAATTTTACAATTTCAACAAAAATTTTAGAAATTCAAATGTAGGTAAATTTGTTGGAGGACTAAATCGAATAAAACGTACAACTTTAAGGACGAGATCGAACAAAATAGAAGTTTAGGACAAAATGAAAAAGTAAGAAACGATTGAGGATCAACAGTGACTCTTTTCCTTTATATCATTTACCTATTCTTCGTATCATTTTAGATGTTGCACTCCAATGGCCAGCTAATTCTTATTAGCATGGAAATAATAATTTTCTTTCTCATAATTAAATCCCTACGTCTATATACATGCAGCAAAACTTTGGAAAGGCGTATTCAAACAACCACACCCCCCCCCCCCCAAAAAAAAGAAAAAGAAAAAAGCTTTTGAAAGACTCTAACAGCGACAAATTATAATGCCACATAATAAATAAACCATATAATCAATGACCAGAAAAGTTAATGTATATTATTGTCATACACATATATATATAACTATATATATATATATATATATATAAAAGTGTGAAACACGATATGGTGTTTCTTGATTTTTCATAATTTCCATTTTACCCTTCAATATATGTAGACAATTATTATAATTTCAATTTTGTCCATTCGATGTATAGGCATCCCCGAAACACTATGAATTCTTCCAATGTATTTAGACATATTTTCTATTAATATTTCAATTATGATACAACACAACCCTTTATAATAGTGTCTAAGGAAAAAAAATTATTTCTTGTCTTTTTATTGGGTTGTGATCAATGCTTTTAAACTTGGCCTGGCCGGACTGGTTGAACCGGTTGACCCGCGACCCATTGCCTTCTCCAGGCCGGGTTTAATAAAGAACCAATTTAGTTGAAAAACTGGTCAAAACCGTTTGACCCATCGGCCCAATGGACCCGCTCTTTACGGTATAACGGGTTATTAAGAGAATCTCATGTATATATAGGGTGATATTACGAGAATCGTGGAAATGTGTCTTATATTAGGTAGCTTTGTATTCTTCTCTAACATAGAGTATTTTGCTTCTTTTCCTTTGATGTAATGGCACGATCTCCTATTTATGTACTTTCTCATATTGAATGCAATTGAGCCAGAGAATTCTAGAATCACTATGGGACTCATCGTCTTCTCGTTCTCTAGTTTGAAATACTCACAAATTTGAAGAGATTCCCTTAATATTGCACAAGGTAACAATCATGGTCTGATACTTTACTCCTTTCCAATTGAAATTCAAATAGAAAAAATAAAAAGCAAGGTCGCTATGCGTTTCATATTTATACTCCCATCTCCATCTCCATTCCTTTTTTTTGTAATAAAGGAGACATATAAGCCTAGTACAAGAAAATAAAATAAAACTAAATAAAGGGGCATATAAATCCCACTGTTGGTGATTGAATCTAGGACCTCTTAGTTTTGGGTGATGCCTTATGCCACTGCATCAAGACCCCTTCCCCCCATCTCCATTCTTTTCTTCAAGACTTCGACACTTCTTTTATTATTCTCAAAAAAAGGATATGGCTATATCATCTTATCTTATGTTAGTGAATTATAGTTGTTAAATTTCAATTATTTAATATGTTCATTGCTAGTGTTAATGATTGTTAGGTTATATTAATAGGATAAATTCAATATACAGTTCAATATACATAAAATGTTGCACTTTTTTCATTTATTTTAATTACTTATAATTTATTAAAAATTAAAAACAAAAAATAATTGACCCAGTGGTTGTATCGGTTGAACCGTTTGACCCTCAACCCAGTGAAGAGGTCGGGTCAATGCTTGGGCAGAATTTAAAAACATTGGTTGTGATTTGTCAAAACACTTTATACATCATCAACTAAAAATAATCTATTATGGTCTCAAAAATACGAACAGGATAAAATGTTTCTCGATTTTTCTCAATTCCAGTTTTACTCTATTAATGAATCTAAACATATTTTAATTTATATTATACCGATTCAATGAATCTTGTTACTTTTTACGCATTCAATGTATGTAGATAAAATTTAATTCATTCATGTATCTTACCACATAGAGACACGCTTCTTTACATCTAAAGTGACTAAATATGCTCTTTCATATATAAAGACTTCATTTTATCTATGCCTATTGACTAAAGAATGCATGCATGTCTCTTCACTTCATCTAATCTATTATTCTTCAGTATGATATAATTATCTTCTTATGACACATTTTTACTCATTTAATTAAAGAACTTGAAATGTTTTCTTATTTTTATTCAGGGTAAGTGCGTCCACAAACATGAACCTTATTTAGTTTTTCAAACCTATCATATTTTTTTTAGAAAGAAAATAATAATCATTTTTGTTTTAAATCTAACACTCGTCAATTTTTACATGACATATCAATCAGTTAGTAATATGGCACTAGAAAAATATTAGAAAAATAAAATTTAGAAAAGAAAATTAAATAAAATATAAAAAATAGAAAATTAAATAAAAATAAAATGTAGTATAATTCTAAATAAATTACAAAAGAGTAAGGAAATTCAAAAATAAAGTTTCAACATAAAAGAAATTCAAAATATGCAAAAAAAGAGAGAAAGAAGTTCAAATTTACACCTATAATAGCTTAAAGTGTTTTTGCACTTGACGATGTCAATTGCGCCCTTTTATAAATTCTTATATTTTATCTCTAATTTATTTGTTTCCCTCTAATGCCTCTTCAAGGCTTGTACGTCCCGCCAATTCCCCAATCTTTTCCCATTCCCGTTGATGGCCAGCAATGGTGACCGCTCTCTATCTATACATACATCACTTCCCATAGTTATACCATCTAGCCTTTTATTTTCCCCTTCCTTCTTCTGCACCCTCTCTTTCTCTACCTTTCATCCCCCAACTGGACAAACTTTTTAGTTTGCACAAATTACTCCAATGAATGGTGCATGACTACGACTCCAAACTGTGGTGAATCAGTCTCTAATTAATCGATAGATTATAGAAAATTGGAGACTTTCTTTTCTGGATCAATGAGCCATAAAGAGAAAGCATTGAGGAAGAACGAGAGAGAGAGAGCGAGAGGGAGGGGAGGGGGGGGGGGGGGGAGAGAGAGAGAGGAACAAAGAAGCGGTGAAGTTTGCGAGCCGTGAATGATAACTTGTTGTAAAGATGTTCATTTTACAAAAGTCTTATATGTTTAGACTCCTAGGATCAGAAGGAAGATGTGTGAATATACAAAACTCATTTTCGTTGAACAGTTCAAGAGTTATGGTGATTTGAATGTTCTACGATTATGGTAAGTAACGAATTTTGACATACATTTTTATCTGATTCCTTCACCTTGCGAAATCCTGTTAATTTTTGAAACAAAAATTCATTTCGTAAGGTTTCTATAGACACCAAGATTCAATGGTTTGTACATAGAGAACTAACCTGTTGAATTTGGCCAAGCAAAGAGTTTGGGATCTCGCAACTACTATGTACAATCATTTCGAGAGCTAAGTGACATCTTGTTAATACCTATTCTACCACTTTTTTATCTTCCCATTGCTAGAGACTGAAACATCTCTTGTTAATGGATATTTTCACCCGATTGCATTGACCCTTGGGCAATAAGTGATAATTAATGTTTTCTAGGCAAACTATGAAAATGTTTTTTTTTTTTGCAAGCAATATTTAAGCAATTTAACTTGCATTAATAATATCGATTTAGAATTGATCACAAAAATAAATATTTCAAATTATGGCATAGCATGTCTCCTTATCTCTCCTTACCAAAAAATAGGTCATCCTTATCTCTCTCTTTCAAATTATTTTATTATTTTTTGATACCTATAAAATTTTTTATATCTTTTTCGGTGTACAATTATTTTATATTTTTACTTTACTCTTTGATTTACATATCTTTTTGTTGGTTGATAATTTGTACCACTGGCCATCTCAAAATAAGTTAAAGATCAACTATATATATTATATGAGTATTGCAAAGATTGTATATGCCTCTTCCTTTTTATACCAGCAATAATAAAGTGTCCAAGTTGTACACTGTTTACATTCCATTATTTTAGTGAGATATCAAATATTGTTCAATTAAAACTTTATTAGTGACGCTATGTTATTTTAGCTTGATAATTCTTTTGACATCTAGCATGTGCAACACGCGTGCTTCTACACTAGTGTGTGTATATATATATATATATATATATGATATATACAAATATTGTCTAAGTGACTGCACGGTGTATATTATTCAGTGGAAAACAATTAATCGATAACAAATAATGGAGTAAACAATTTTTTAAACAAAATCTGCAAATCAAGTTTGCATAAGAAATTTGTGTAGTTAATATTTGAGGATGGAGAGTGTATCTTGCAGTCCCTTCCATCGTTCCTTGGTTAATGATATTAAAGGTCTGCTTACGAAGGACTCAGAGGTTCACATTCAACATGTTTCCAGTGAAGGAAGAAATTTTTGTGCGGATTAGCTTGCTTAGTGGCTGTCTCAAAGCTTCTATGTACTTAATGGCTTAAGCGATCTGTTGTTAGGTGACATTAGGTGTTACGACCCCCGGTTTATGTCCTATTTTACTTTCTTGGCCGTTAGTTCCAATTTTCTATATATATATATATATATATATATATAGAGAGAGAGAGAGAGAGAGAGAGAGAGAGAGAGAGAGAGGACTAAATAAATATATGCGTAATGTATATACACTAATTAAGACCTTTAATTGCAAAATAATTAGTGAATGGTTCAAAATTAG
Organism: Punica granatum; assembly: GCF_007655135.1. Lineage (NCBI taxonomy): Eukaryota > Viridiplantae > Streptophyta > Magnoliopsida > Myrtales > Lythraceae > Punica > Punica granatum. The sequence continues at coordinate 9,330,260 of NC_045133.1, forward strand.
TTTAATTATTATTTCACATTTAAAATTTTCATAGCTCTTCAGAAGCTAACATTTTTTTTTCAAAAATAATAATGATTCTAGAAAATTATAGAAATTTATGAAAATAAACCATATAGTGCGAAAAGATAAATACAAAGACTAAAAATAATTGGCTGATGGTATATATATAGAATTTCCTAAAACAATTAATCTTGGGGTTGCTTTTGGATACAAACTTTACTCTACCCCACTCAATTCAATTGTTTCCCAAATTCAGCACTATAATAGTTATTGTTTTGTCTTTTTTTATTTAATAATAATTTCTCATTCATACATTTCCGAACCATTTTTATAATCAATTTTTTAATAATGAATTCACCATCTATTTTTACATCTATATATACATTTATATATTCTCATCCATCCATTGTCAACACTTACAATAATTTTTTTGTCTTTTCTTATTTCAAAAAATGGAGTAGACTAGAATTGCTATTCTACTCTAAAACTAAACACAAGCAGTAATTACGCAAGAAAAGAAATTGTCACAAATATGAACTTATGGGTTGCATGAAAGATAATGTTAACATCGAAAATTTATATACTACTTTTTCAAAAATATGTAAATCAAACTTGTTTTAAGTGATTGCAAACTGAATATTTGTCATAAAAAATTACATAAACAATTAAACAGATATTCCATGTATAGAAAGTGAAAATTGCAAAAATAATTACAAAATCATTCAACATTAGTCTAAATTTCGTTTGGCCACAATATTAGTCTGAATTTAATAAATATTATTGTTTTAAATTTAAAATTAATTATTGACAGTTTTTAATATCCTTAAAAGGTAAATTTGTTTCAAGGATCAGGATAGTTATTGTAATAAAAGATATAAATGTATAAACATGAATCTACGAAATTCAAATGATGATAAAAACACTGAAAAAAATTAATAGGTCATACACAAAATCTCTAGAAACATTATTGGAAACGAGTAATTTGATAAATACTTGCTCATATATAAAGAAATACAAGCCATTAGAATTTATGGTCACGTATAGCATCTATACATCTATACTTAATATATAAAAGCAGAAGAGCAGAATGTGAGCATTCGATTTGAGAACCGCCACCTCTTGGTTTAACGTTGTTAGTGGCTCAAATTAGCCTATTCGATTCCCTTAGCTCCTGTTCAATGTGTCTCTTGGGCCGCTTCATTTTATGGAAATTCGATGTATCTTGACCGAGATTCATGCATTTAGCATATATTGGTATTTTATTGAAAAATTAAAAAATTTCTCAATATATAAAAAAGAACTGCTCGTACTACGTGATATTCTTCAAGTTCAGTATATTGAATTCTCTATAAATACTTGACAAAATTCATTTTATCCATCATCATTCTTTTTGTTATGCTTTTTTTCTATATCTCTGCATGATATCGCCAATTTTCATAAGTACTTATCCTTATTATAGAATTACGATATCTCTATAAATATATTGTTTACTTTATGTGTGTACAACATATTTGTTTATTGTCATTATGATTTTACTTGCTTGACTGTCTTTTTTTATTTATATACTTTTATAAGTTATATGTGCTTATTATCTATTTTTATATAAAAGAAAAATAAAAAGTAACTGTGCAACGCCAGATATCAATTAGTTTAAACTACATTTTAAGAAAAGTATCATAATAAATTGACACATTCTTGTCATAATTTTAAGCTAAATAGTTTTGTTTCGCCAAAATCTCACAAACCTCCTCTCTGGCTGTCGGCGTGTGGCCGTGGCGGAGTCGATTACGCATCAGGAGCCAGGCTTGCCAAGGCGCAATCCCAAGGAGTTGTGGCGAAACCACCATCCAACCTCACCAAGCTAGAGCGTGGCGCCATTGGCCCTGAGGTTCGCAAGTCTAGTTGGCGGCTAGATTTCGAAGTGGAGCTGTCACAGAAAATGTTAATGATGATGCTCAGACGATGACGTGGCCTGAGGATTTGGCCGGTAGGACTATCCCCAATAAACTTGTAGTGCTAGCTGTTGAAGGATATCGTCGAGATGGCTGGAAGGCGGTCTTGGATGTGCGTATCTCACTGCCTTAGTTGGTCCGCGAGGGTTTATATGTCTTCTTGGCCCGAGGTGGCAGGAAGGTTCATGAAGAATTGAGTTCGGCTGGTATCAGCTGAAAAGAGTGAGCTCGGGTTGAAACCTTAGCTCATGGAAGGCCTTCTCGATCTGAGAATCAAGACGCATAGAAGCATAAGCTGACGGATTGGCGGGGTGCCCCAGAGGGCTATTGCATGATAATGTAAAGGATGTGGATGTGTAAAGTGCGATAAAGTAGATATGTAAGTGCGATACGAGAAAGTAAAGATAGAAAATAAGTACGTGTTGTTGTGATGGTTGGGACCCTTACAAATGTCTCGACTTCTACTATTTATAGTCGTCTAACATTCTCTTATACGCCACAAATATGGAAAAGAGATTAAAATAAGGACTAGCTATAGAATTGCCTACTATGAGATATTCTCCCATTTATTGCCCAAAAACAAACTAATAAAAGGAAAACTTTGCTATCTTGCTACCTTGGGGAATAAGTAAATAAAAGGAAGGCTAACATTGTAGCACGTCCATTCTCTTTTCCATGTATTCTTCCGTTTCCAATTTGTCAATATATTGCACCTCTTGTGTGGAAAATGCACAGACTTTCCTTCCATTTGTCTTTCCTTGTTTGGAAAATGGATGGACATCTCCTGCCTCCACCAGCTTGGGTTGCACGGCCATATGTGTTGCCCAGTCCACCTTTCTTATCATGTTAAGAGGTATCCACGTTCATGCTCGCCTCTTGCTTGGAAATAATCCACAATTGTCATCCTTGAGTCCAAGTCAGGTTGTGCCGCGGATTCGGGTCAGGCTTGTCATGGACTTCAATTGCCGGCTATTCTCCTTGCACGGGCCGATCTCGTGGACTATACACACCTAATCTCGCATTTATCATGAAGTACAGAAAATAAGTGTAAATAGTTTTATGACAAATCTGCATTAACAGCCTAATAAATAAAACATACACGTAAATGGTTTGTGTGGTCATGCATGAATCCTAATTTAGCTTAAGTATTTATTGATCGAGTTGGTGATCATAACTATGACTCATTGAATATTACCTAACCGGCTAAAAAGACCCTAAAATCCTAAAAAAATCTCCATTTTCTTATCGGCTTTCCGTTTTCATTTTTAATTTTTTAATAATTTTTAAATTCTTTTTTTTATATGCACTTAGGTATTCGAAAATTTAAAATATCCCAACTAATTCAACTTGAGCTAAGTTAGCCCATTAAGTAATATAACTCTGCCAACATGGATTTTCTCTATTCACGATATTCAAACTCAAGAATAAGTTATTTGAATCAAGGCACGTTGATTCAATTTATTTTTTATAAATATCTTTTTCTCCTCACGTACTTCCTCTGTCCCTGCTTCTTTCCAAAAACGGCCTTTTAATACTATATATATATTTTCTTGTGGGGCAGGTGCTCCCAGCACAGCAGCTTTACGCTCTATGTCGGCAGTAGCAGTGTGCAGTACACCGCTCCGCCTCGCCGCGCCAGGCCGGAGGTCACCGCAAGCAGAAGTATGTTTGATCAAGATGGGATAAGGATTGGGGGTAAATTATCATAAATAATATAAACTTAATTATTTTAAACATAAACGACCTATATAATATTGAAATTTTGCCTGTTTCTTCAGATTTTCTATGAGACTTTTGTTTGATAAATAAATTTACGAAGTATAATATATTTTTTCAATTGAGTGGCCGGCTATAGGAGGCAATGACAAGTGGTCACTACATGGCGAGCCACGCATTAGTTCCTAAAATATAAAATAATTATGAAATATTAAGAAAATTGAGAAATTGAAGAAAAACCAAGGATGAGGCGGATCGATCCTGCAATTGGAACTCAATCTCGGGAGTGAGGTTGTTGGCGATCTCATCCAGGGGAGGGGTGGCTGCACGTGTGGCCCGCAACCCGAGATCGAGTCCTAAATTAGAATTTAGGATGGCTAATTTAACCATATCCACCGAAAATTCCTTCTTTTGCCTATTTATTAGATTTATTTATGGGAATTTCAAAAGATAAGAAAAATCCTCGATCTACGTTGAGTAAGTCCTAAATTTGCTGCTCAATAATATAAAAAAGTTAATGGCAACAAAAATGTAGTCAGCTACCAACTAAATATAAATTCTAGAAGACTAATTGTTCTACAAAATAAATCGCAATTTTTTTTTCAATTCATAATTCTGAACAAGTTTCATACAGAATATCCACTTCGAAAAAAAAATAGCAATCAAATGTTGAGAGACAGTCCGATTAAGTAAATTTTTGTAATAAATATAAACAACATTCTAATAATATTGTTGTTTAACATGTTCACGATGGGTTTGGAAAAAAGAATCTTGAATATCAAAAGAAAGAGTAGCACAGTAGCGTATGCACTCGTCTAATAATCGAAAAGTTTTTAAGTTCGATATCAAATGGGACTAGCTGTGCTCCTTTATTAACTATTAAGATTTCCATTTAATTATATTATATCTATGAACCTCCCTTGTAATTAAAAAAAAACTTAAATCCTTTCCAGGCAAACCTACATGATTGTCATCTCCATTTTCAAACATATTTCATAACCCAATGCACAAATCCCTTTAACCATATATTAGGGTTCAGACAAACAAAAAAAGAAAAAAAAATCTATAAATCCATAACATGTAAAACTTCAGTTCCACTGCAAAATCTTTCCCCTAATTAAATTCAACCTTCCATTTAAATCGTGCATATTGTCTAAGCTATAGGAATTAGAAGTAAAAATCATTTCCAGTGGATTTTTTTTTGTTAAAAGAAAATTACGAGAGGATCATACTGTGTACCATGTTTGGTATATCCGGTGGAATTAGAACTCACATGTTTGGATCCAGGGCTCCCCAGTAATAATATCGCTTCAGCTCTAAATATTAACTTAACTAGATGAATGCCTGTGCTACATACAGATTCTATTAAATTCCGTTAATGAAATTATGTGTCCTTTCATTTCGTATTTTCTGCATGCAATTAAATATGTGTAATTCTTTCGTAACAAAAAAGAGGCATGCCCGTTAACTTGAGAGGAAGAAAGAGAAAGAGAGAGAAAATAGTAAAAAGTGGGTAGTTTTGTAAATTTTCCAAGAGCCACCCTACATAGTGTAAATTTTTGTTTAGCAAATAATTTCATAGACACCTTATGGTCAACAGAATTGACACCTTTTTTACGTAAGAAAAATCTTCTGTTTGGCCTAACCGGTTCTCCAAGAGCCAAACTGTAGCTTCAACCGTGGTTTCGACATTCTATATAGTGTCAATTTTGTTTCTTGGCAAATAACTTCAATTGATGAATGATATAAAATATCCGGAATGTTCTTTTTAATTTATTGTTTATAGGTGTAAGGTTTTTTTCTTTTTCTTCTTTTTGGTTGCAGTGTGCAGCCAAATAAGGATGACTCTTGCCCTTTTCAAACTCAAAATTTTGTAAATTACTAAGGCGTGTGGTCCGATGTAGCATGAACGTCTCAGAAAGACTTGCGTACCTTGACTCGAGCATTGGCCTGATTTCATGTGGTTCCGGTCGGAGCACGGGAGTCTTTTTCAGATCACTTCTGGGCAGATCAACCAATTCTTTAGCTCTCTCGGGATTCTCACATAACCCCAATGGACCCAGGGGATTGGTCGACATCGGCTACAGGCCGAGGTGGCCCGCATCGCGTGGCCTCATCTTTCTCAAAATTATTTTTCAACACAAGGGCAATATTATCAGTTCTTAATTTACTGACACCCCTAGGGTTAGGATAGTCAAAACACTTCAAGTCGTGGGTGTGGATGGGCAGCCTGTGCAGGCGCAGGTTCATCTGCATTGCCCATTTCACCCAACATAAGTGTTTCTATTATCCTAGCATAGCACTGGGCGCTTAGGGAATTGGATTAGAGGCACGAGCGGGGATGACCCATGAAAGATTGTCTGTTTACTCGTGGGATACGCGCAGAGATCTTGACACCCTAGTGGTGTTTCATGCCCCATTTTCCCAAAGTTTGTGCTTAGAATGGATCAAAATACAAAGAACGGATTAATCCCAAACTCAGCTTAATCAAACACGAGCAAATAGTCAAGCAAATGTTTAGGTTTCGAGTTTTAGGCAAAAACACACTCTTGTCACAAATCTATAAAAGCTGCATCGTCACAATACAGAACAATTTAAAAGCAACCCACACATTTGAGACTTGACTATAAACATCGTGTATGTTGGGTCCTTTAAAATACCGTCGAATGCAACATACCCTCCTAGGGCGATCCATGACCGATCCATATTGAACATCACCCCGTTCGTCTGTTTAGGGTAGGAATTTGCTTGCTAAGTGACATTGGTTCATAATTGGCTAATCACGTAAACTTGGCGCTTAATACACAATTTGTCTGCATTCATTTGTTTTTTATCAGTTTTTGTCAGTTTTTATCTGTTTTTGTCTGTTTTATCGCTGTTCGAGTTCAAGCCCATAGGATATGATGCACATGGGGTCCAACGCCCCTTTACTGTCGATCATGGGGTCCAAGGCCCCCATACATCGAGCGCGCATCTTAATTTCATTTTCGGTCTTTTCCAAAACACACAGTGAGCGCAAGTGGACTAATGACCGAATGCAAACCAACCGAATCCATGTGTTGTAATTTGTAGATTTTACTTTATTTCGAGATAACAGTGCAAGGATTTATATGTATATTCATTTGTAAGGACCCCGGTTGGCAAGCGGATGGTTTCGAGAGATAGAACCGGTCGAACCGAGTTATGGATCCTTTAGGCGAGCAAAACTGTATGGGTTCAAGGCTTGGTACACACGGTGAATCGATCATCGCGGTTCGGCTAACCAGAATGCGAGGACGATGGATCGATCCCCCCACTTGAGCATTTACTTTTCTCATGGCTTCTTGACTCGAGGCGATTGTTTCTTTCCGATTTACGGTGTCAAAACGAGTAAGATGAACGGATCTTAATCAAACAGTAATTAAAATAAAAATGGCAAGCCTAGATAAGTTAGAGTAACGATAGGGTATGCGGGATATAGGCTCGCATGTAACAGAACCCCCGAATTCGGAACCTTGGGTTCCGCAGACCATATGCCTTAGCAATTAGGTGTACCCCGTACCCCTAGACCCGGGCAACTTAACGGCCCTCGACCTTCGGGTCATAAACAGTAAGTGGCGACTCATTCTCATGCGTGTCCGTCACGCGTCCCCACGGGAAGGTGGACGCTCCCAAGACGTGCGATAGCGCATGTATACGGCCCCGATGAGACAAAATTGGGGTCCGCAAAGCTTGGCGACTCCACTGAGGATACTTAGAGGGTTCGGGCTCGATTTCGTTTGTCTGTTTGCTTGCTTATTTAGTTACCACTTTCATTTAATTTATGTATATTTACCTCCACACATTTATTTTCTGCACACGCATTGCATATCATACTAGCTTTAGGTACCTATGCGTCGCGTCCCACGACCGATATTAGGAAGCACATGTTAGATAAGGAGTCGAAGTAGGGGCACAACGCGCAGTTCGACTGCCGTCTTGACCTTAAAAAGAATCCCGTCCGATTTCAAGAAATTTATGCCCTTGATTCGGGGGGCCCCAACCCTAGGTAGCATGGTCCTTGTAATACCAAGCAATGCATTGTGCTATGCCTCCATGCCAGTCTCTAACCCAACTTCAACAACTATCCATTGAGTCGACTTTCGAGCTTTTGAGTCTTTTCTGTTTTGAGAGAGATTGTACATAAACTTTGTACCATGCATAATAAAGTTGGGCATTTACTTTTCCGCAAACATGCATCATGCATTTTTGAAAATTAGGGTATCGTTCACATTGACGGATCATAAGTCGGTTTCCTGTCATCTTGGTAAGAGATGTCACGCTTGGACTCTTGCCCACGCTTGGACCGCGTCACACTACCACTAGACGACCTCATTCGCATCTAGACCTGTTGGCACACAGTCAACCAAGATTACGCCATCGCTTTCCTCGGAGACACCCCTCTATTGACCGCTCGTCAGACATACCGGAACTTCCTTGAAGTCGTGACACTCTGGGATCCAGTCCACCTAGCCTTCGACATCCAAGGCACCAGACCCACACCAACCATTGAGGAATATCAAACCCTTATCCATCAAAATATGAGGATCCTACAGAGCATCCATAAACTGAGGCCGGCACACTTGACAGGACATCTTCCTCTTTGGGTGCAGCCACCATGGTTGGCTCACCAACACTAAAATCAAGAGAGATCGTCGGCGCCGGGAGGTAGCCTAGAAGGATGAGGAACTCACCAACTAGCATCAACTTCGAGGAAACTTGCACGTACTTATACCAAGCTGTAGAGGTGTGGCCAAGAGCTGTCTCGAACGAACACTGCTTTGGAGAGATCTAGGAAGATGACCCGCGGAGGTCCGCATACATCTTAGGATAGATACCTCCATGAGGTCTCGGCCTAGAATTAGTGCTTTCCAAAGCAACGTTTGTTCGCACCCCTAGCGCTATGGAAAACTGACTTATGATTTTTAATTTCAAAACTTGCTCTGTACTTTGAACCTTTCATGTCAATGTGAATGGCCGCATTAGTATTTTCAAAATTCATACATCGCATGTATTCTGTTTATTTATTAATTTGCAGTTACCACGCATTCCCGCATGACAAGTGAGTCATGTCAACTTTTGTCGGTAGACAACCTGCGATCTTCACCATTCCTCTACGCCTCCATGTGTCCCGACACATTCCTTGGCATGTCCCGTGCATGTTTCTTCGCGCGACCGAGCGTGTCACTCGGTGTCGTGCGAGCACATTTCTCCTTGCCCATGCTGCATCCTCAGCATCTTGCACAAGTCTCTCGGTGTGCAAGTACGACGCCTACCAGGCTAGTTCGCTTCCCTACGCCCTTGCATTAAAATTGCGGGCAGTTCTTGTTCCTTCATTGTTTTTCCTTATCCCATTACAAGGAAATACCTAACAATAAGGCAATCCGAATCCCAAATGACAGAAACTGGGACACCAAATACCTCTCATCCAACTCCTTGGAACTTCAACATCGAGGCCCAACCCTCCCGCCACTAGAGATCGCAAGTGACATTTTCGACAGACAGAACATGGCCCAACCCACCGCAACGGGAGCCACCGCCACGGGAGCTACTTGCACAGACGCACCTCAGATCGAGGAATGGATCATGCCCGCCCTCTGCTGTCGCTGCCAACCGGCTGCCGGGGCAATGCGAACATACACTTTCCTAAACTATCCTTTTTATCTTGTTTCATTTAATTGCAATCCCAAACAGGCTCCCGGCCAAAATAAACCCTTCGAAAATGGGCATTAAGACAATCCCAAGGACGCCCTATCGGTTTTGTTGGGCCTATTCGATTCGCTTGTCTCCACGGGACCTAGCTCCTCGAGCATTCCCTAGGACGGCTGCATATGTCTACCCACACTCGAGGAGAGTACATTTATGCGGCCCTCAATCACGGTCTAACAACTCCAGTGTGGTGATGACCAGATTCCGAAAATGATGTCCCCAATGCGTGGCACCCCATGGGCCACGCGATGGACGAAGGGATCTCTCATGGGTTCACTCTATATTTCTTATCACATAATCACCCGTTGCATCACCTTCTTTGTCATATTCGCAGGGATGCGCCGCTCACGGGCGAAAAATGATGCGCGGGTTCATACCTCCCAGAGAACTCTTATGGGCCTCTTCCTTTATGCTTTGAATAGGGAAGGGCCCGACGAAGAGGTACCCCCCATGAAGTCGAAGACAGAGACGTTCGAGCGAGTTACTTTGCATCAGCACAATCGTTTCCCTTGAGCATCCATCGTCTCCGACAAGATGCGCCCTCCCAGAAGCACATGCCACGAAAGCAGCAAGATACGATTGGGGACAACAATCCCACAAGGCACCTGCCACGGGCTACTTCAACAAATTAAGATCGAGGCATCTCCATCCAACATTTGCACTGGGGCAATCTCGGTTGCCCACTCCTGTGGGGCAATTCTGTATTTTCTTAGACAATAGGGGAATGCACCCGTAAAGTTTGCAAAGACAAATAACATGAAATTCGGCTTCCGAGTGCTCCAGAATCAAATTTTGAAGAAAGCTGGCCCTCACAAGATAGGGCTAGGACAACAAAACGTGACAAGTCTCCACGGGAAAAAGCACACTAACGTAGCCTCCACGATGCAAAATCGAGGAGTTTCAAACAAATACACGGGACACAAAATAGACCCCAACTACAAGAAAAAAATAGAGCGGAAAGAAGCGGGAAAAGCCCGCCAACAAAGAAACGAGGCAACATTGAGGTTCACCGAAAGCACCAACGGTGTTAATCCAAAGAAATCAACAATCTCCAACAAAATGGGGAGCAACAGACACAACTCTATGGAAACAGAACGCAAAACAACACTGATTTAGAACCCGAATTCTCCAAACCCTTCGTCCTTGCAAACTTGAGAGACAAAAGAATTGAGCCCGCTAGGTCGAAAACCCCTACGGGGTGACCTTGGCAAAAGAGAGGCACGACCGAAAATCGCGAGGTGTATGATCGTGGCAAAATAAGAGCTCATCCCCTTATAGGCTGAGAGGTGCAGTCGAATCCGGAGGTGAGCGACCATAGCAAAAGGAGAACAAAATGAGAGATAGATAAATCAAATTGTCACCCCGGGTCGTCACACATCGTGCGGACCAAGGATTCCCCATGAGAAGTGGCCGGGTTATCTGCTCCAACACAATCCCCGATCGGCTCTCCTACAAGACTCAACCATCTAGCGCGGACTCTTCCTCACGCACATTAGGCAACCGAGCACGCCATTAAAGCGGTTCAGTATAGTCCACACAATAGAAGGACGGAAGAGAGGGGGGATACATCTCGCTACAGGTGTAAGCCCACATATCCTTTTAGCTTGGGGCAACGTGCTCCCCAAACTTTCTCTTTTCTCTTTCCCATTGCATAACTCTAAAGGGGTCACAGCTACCCTTCATCAGCTACTACAAAGCTTAAAATCCCAAACATTTCTCTCCAGAAGTCTAGTCATAACTCTCCGGAAATGACTAGATTGAGATCTGACCAAATCTGGATAGAAATCCCCACGCGAGTTACAAACGCAATCGCCCTATGGCACCCCGTTGAGAATGGTCCAAAACCGACGGGCGCGTTGAACAACCGATAGAACTGCTAGGGTATCATTGAGGACTTCTCGACATATCCATGCATGGCCAACGAGAGTTTTGGAAGGCCTCGCATCGAGGCCTTTGAAAACGGGACCCCACTTGCACTGTTAAAACAAAAAATATTCACGGGTCACTCAAGCGACCCGAAATTGAAGATCCCGTGTCGCAACGACGCCATTTTCAATAACTTCGCGTGCCTATACATCGTAGTAACTCACCAATGATTTACTGATAATACAGGTCCACGGGTAATGCAAGCCTCAAGAACTACAGCGGACTCTAATTCCCACGGGATACATAAGCGCTCATGCCCAGAGCTCGAGTCACTCATCGTAAGGCGCCGGCCTTCGGCGAGCCAAAACTGCCCCAGCGGCGAGGTCGGCTTCCAACGGATCAACAAACAACCGTCCCTGCGGTAGAGCCAGCCTCCGATAAATCACACAGCGGCCCCAGCGGCGAAGCTGGCTCTTTGTAAGTCAATGAACAACCGCCCCAGCGGAGAGGCCGACGTTCGGTAGGTCAAACACATCACCGCCCAATGGGCAAGTCCGACCATCGGCGAAGCAACATCATCCCATATTACAAGGCGTCAAACTCTAATAGATCAAACACAGCACCGCCCCAGAGGCAAGGCCGACGACCGGCTATACGCACCCGAATTTCATCTCGTCCAGGCATGCATGCGCGCGCCTATACAATTCGGCTTGGGAGTATCCACCTTCCCGGGGACGCGTGACGGACGCACGTGAGAAGGAGTCACCACTACCTGTTTACGACTCGAAGGTCGAGGGCTGATGAGTTGCCCGGGTCTAGGGGTAAGGGATACACCTAGTATGCTAAGGCAATGGTCTGTACGGAACAGGAAATTTCGAGTTCGGGGGTTCTATTACGTGTGGCACTAAATCCCACGCACCCTCTCGATACTCTAACTTGCTAGGCTTGCCATTTTATTTATTTACCGCATGATTTAGGGTTGCACTCAACTCGCCCGTTTGACACCGTAAATTCGAAAAAACACTCCAACTGTCCACTGTTCGACCGGGATTCTTACATGAATAAATGTACAACATAAACCTTTACATTGTTCTCTCGAATAAATAACATACAAATTACAGCAACTGAATCTCGGCTGGTTCGCATTCGGTCATTATTCCACTCGTGCTCGCCGTGTGGCTTGAAAAGACTGAGATTGAAATTAAGATGCACTCTCAGTGTTTGGGGGATTGGACCCCGTGATCTACGGTTACGGACGTTGGACCCCGTATGAATCGTATCCTAAAGGATTGGGCTCGATTCTGATAACAAACAAGTGCAAGAATGTAACAAATAAGCACAAATAAATAAACAATGGGGTTTTATTGTTGCCGAATTTTTGTGAATTAACTGATTATTAACTAGGGTATCTTGGCATGCAAATCCTACCCTAAAGCAGACAAAAGTGGGTATAGGGTATGAATCGATCAAGGATCGCCTCGGGAGGGTATTTTGGATTTGGCATTATTATTCGAGAACCTGACAGACGTAACGTCTGTAATCAAGTCTTGTGTTTGTGGGTTGCTTTTAGGATTGTTATATACTGTGACACTACGGTTGTTGCGGGTTATTATAGAACATGGATTCCGCCTGTAAAACCTAGAACCTAGTGCCTAATCCACTATTACCCATTTTGTCTTAAGCCGAGTGCACGATTAGTTCGGTATTTGTATTTTTTGAGCCAACATACCCGATCTAAATACCCGAGATTATGTTAGGATAACAGAAACTCATCGGTCGGATAGAAAGAGCTATGCAGATGAACCTGCACCTAGACATGTAGCTCGTCCCTATCCTGATACCATAGTGTTTCTCTCATACTAACTTTAGGGGTGTAGATAAGTTACAAATAAACGATTTTGCCATTGAGGTTTAAATTTTTTTTTAGAAAAGAGAGACTACGCGATGCGGGCCACCTCAGCCTATGACCGGCGCCGACCGGTTCCCTGGACCTTCCAGGGTTATGCAAGAACCCTAAAATAGCCAAAGGATCGGTTAGTCTATCTGGAAGTGATCTAAAAAGAACTTCCACACCCCGACTTGAGTTTTCTGAAATCAGGTGAGGCCTCGAGTCAAGACACGCAAGTCCTTCCTAGACGTTCATGTCACATCGAGCCACGTGTCTCGGGTTTTATAAATCTGCAAGTTTTGAGAAGGGCACCAACGCATGTTTGCAACCTATCGATGCGTGTTGCCAGTTAATTACCAATTCGTACAAAATTATTAGGGCCAAGTGAGTTAATTAATCGCATGAACGTCCCAATTACTCCGTTGGTGGAATCATCGATTACATTACTTAAAATTTGCCAAATGCTATAATTTACGAATTTCGAGCCGTCGGTATGACCATTGGTGGACCGTCTGATAAAACTCTAAATTTTGACCGTCTTGAAATTTAAAGATTAATTTTAGGCCGAGTTTGCATGATTAAACATATTCATGTGGGGTTTTCAATTAAAGAGAACGCGTCTAAGTACGGAGCAAGAATTCATGATCATATCAAACACGATAAACATACACATTTTACATAGTTGGTGCCATCATGATCACAAGAAAGCGCATACAAGCATACACAAATATAATATTAACGGAATCGATAAGACGACACCGACTCATGGAAGCGGGAAAACATAAAAAGAGCACGTATTATCAAGTCATATATGCATAACGAACGAGACAAAAGCATAATAAATGAGGACATGCACATCGTCAGCCGGAGATTCAAGTAGGAGGGATTGGACATTTTAGAAAATGTCCAAGGACTGAATTGAACAATTTCAAAAGAACCGGGCTGATTTGGAAATTCGGTCAAAGTTCCAGGGACTACAATGAAACAAATCGAAAAGTTCCTTGGGATTATCGAAAAATTCTGGAAAATTCAGGGACTGCTTGGAAAAGGCTAAAATGGCCCAGGACTTGTTTAAAAAGAATTTTTAAGTTGGGGGCTGATCTTAAAAGTGGAAAATGTTCCAGGGACTAAACTGAAACAGATTGAAACGTTTTCTGGAACGATTGAAAGATTCTGAAAAATTCAGGGATTGATCGGAAAATGCTAAAAATGCCCCTGGACTTGTTTGAGACGAATTTAGAAATTGGGGCTGATCTGAAAAGTGGAAAATGTTCCAGGGACTAAACTGAAACAGATTGCAAAGTTCCCTGGAATGATTGAAAAATTCTGGAAAATTCAGGGATTGATCGGAAAATGCTAAGAATGCCCCTGGACTTGTTTGAGTCGAATTTGGAAATTGGGGGCTGATCTGAAAAGTGGAAAAAAGTTGCAAGGACTGAACTGAGACAAACTAGAAAGTTTATAAAAACGAGTTTTAAGAATTATTCCGCTCATCAACACGATCCACGAACGTTTATTCCGCATTATCATCATCCAAGCAAGCATTAATGTTCAAAGATGATGGAGCCGGTTCAAGTGTAGTGATGGTTGCCAAGGGAGACCGAGGGAGGGAGAGAGTGAGATAATTGAAAGGGAACTGAAGGTTTGGAGGGAGTTGAAGGTTTTTTTTTTCAGCTGAGAGGAAGAGACCGGGAGTGTGTTGGGGGAAGTTAAAGAGGAGAGGAGCTGAAGATCTCGTGCACGAGCTGGTTGCCAGAAGAAAAAGAGAAAGAAAGGAAAGCTGGTCTGCAGAGGCAAGTCTGTCATTGTTCCCGTCCTCTCTTTTTTCGTTTTTTTTTTCTGCTTCGTCTGTCTGTCCTTTCTATTTTTTTGCAGGGAGAAGGAAAGCAGAAGAAGACAGAGTTGTTGATGGGAGACGATAGGCTACAACAGAGGGAAAAGGTGGCATGAGGAAGAGAGGAAAGGGTGGTGTATACTCCACATTGCTCAGCCAAAGCAGAAGATGCAGGGCTCTGACCAGTGGTCAATCTGAAATTTTTCCGAACTTCGCATCAGCCTTTTGGTCTCTTTGATATTCTTGATCCCTACATGAGTTGGGCACATCCTCGTAAAATTTGAAGATCGTTCGACCTCGGGAAGTACCTGAAACAATTTTTCTTCCACAGTTTGCCTAAACCAGGAGATTTGGTCATGTCCAGTGAGAAAATATTCGATTCTGTACTAATCTTGCCAAAAACATCTCCCATTTTTATTTTTTTTCTGAATCTTCAGTGAATGGGAAGTCCATTGACGTTGGCCATACTTGAAAATACGAAGAATTGAATTTTTTTATGGATTTTCTCCCTCGACTGGTAGAGTTTGTCCCCGGTTTAACAGTTTCGGACATGGTGCGCTGAAAAATTCATAACTCTCTCTCCGTATTGAATCTTGGGATGAGTGACCTGTCAAATCGAACTTAACTCGATTTCCTAGGTCAAGCATATGGAATTCACCCTTTTAGGTTCAGGATTGACTGTGATATGATGCGTTGAATTCCATCCTCGAGCTGCTGTATTCTCTGTTTGGGCACCTCAGCTTCCACGAATTTTATCTTTTTGCTCGAATGGGCTCTCAACGTGATTTTTGGGTTGAAATGTCCCCGACTCAAACCTTGATCTAAAAATATCGAACTTGGTTCTAAGATCCACGAAGATAGTCGTTCTCACCGAAGAAAATGGTATAGAGACGTGATTTCCTCTTTGTCCAATGCCTTCGGTTCGGATATTGAAAATTCGTGCCTTATTCTTCGGGATCAATTGTGTGTGCTGCAAAATTTCATATGTTGCCCTCGCCATTATTTTTTATTTAGAATTGTCAGACCCTAGTTGAGAGCCTTGCTGATGTCAAGTCCTAGAGCTGGTGGACTAAAATAGGGTGTTGACACCGGTGGAGCAACATTATCCCATATCACAAGGCGTCGACCTCCAGCAAATCAAACACGATACCACCCCAGGGGCAGAGCCGACAACCGGTGAAACAACATCCTCCTAACAGCGAATCCAACCTCCGATGAATCGGCCCCTTTAGGACGACATTTCCCCGGTAAACCTGGCGGTAAACCTGGCACATACCGTCGTTCGCACGACTAGCGGAGAGTCGTGCCTACCTTTGTAGGTGAACCACTCACAGTTCTCACTCTCATCGCTAGAAGCTGAATTGCAGCTGGATCAATCCGACTACACTGCTGTTTTCCAACCACAAACAGAAGCAGCCAAGGGCATCCCCAGCAAACAGAACAATGGGTCCTCCCCGTAGCACGCGACGAGCCTGCATCACCCAGCAAAGTCCCAACCCAATGCCAAGCAAACCAAAATCACTTCTTCTTCGTGCCTTGAATAGCTCCCTAGCACTTGCCCTAACTTTCGCATTTCCTATCAAACTAGTATCCTTACATTTCCGGGTCAGTCCTGATGATTCATTTCTGCATTTCCGGGTTAGTCCCGATGACCTCATTTTTGCATTTTCGGGCCAGTCTCGATGAGCATCTTTGCATTTCCGGGCCAGTCCCGATGAACATCTTTACATTTCCGGGCTAGTCCCAATGATCTCATTTCTGCATTTTCGGGTCAGTCCCAATGACATAATTTCTGCATTCTTGGTCCAGTCCCGATGGGCATCTTTGCATTTCTAGGCCAGTCCCGATGAACATCCTTGCATTTCCGAGCCAGTCACGATGACATCATTTCTGCATTTCCGGGGTAGTCTCGATGACTTCATTTCTGTATTTTCGGGCCAATCCCGATGACATCATTTCTACATTTCCGGGCCAGCCCCGATGACTTCATTTCTTCATTTTCGGGCCAGTCTCGATGACTTCATTTCAGCATTTCCGGGTCAGTCTTGATAACATCATTTCTGCATTTTCGGGTTAGTCAAGATGACATTACTTTAGCATTTCCGGGCCAGTCCCGATGACTTCATTTCTGCATTTCCGGACCAGTCCCGATGACATCATTTCTGCATTTTTTTGGTCTTTCCCGATGATTTATTTTTCGTACCTCGGATCCTTTCTGGTCTTTGCTCTACCACATAAGGCTTTCATTTTCCCAACACATACCTCACACTACCCCTTTTCTTGCTATCCTCCACTTGGCGTTGAGCAATTCAAAAAAGATAAATAAAATAAATAAATTTGTCCCAATATATCCAAAGATGAGAGGAGAACGGTCATTGGAGGTGTCGTGGTAGCCACAAGGACCAAACCGGGGTGCTTTTCAAAGTCTTTGGCTGCATCCTCTACTCGCGCACACAGCCAAAAATGGGCAAGCTGTCAGCAACCCGTTTTGGCCCACCGGCTCTAGAAGGGCAAAATCGTCACTTCTGGCACCCATATGGGGGAAGTATTTCCAACTGATTGCTCGAATATTCACGACATTTTAAAATAAGGGATTTTCCTAATTTAAAGCCAATTTCTCATTTTTCAGGAAAAATACTTTACGGGATGTTCTCGGATTTTACGTGCGTCAACTTCAATATTCCAAATTTGGAACAAAACTCGAGGCCGAAAATTTTTTTATTGCACAACATTGATCCATGAATTTTTCTAAGCACAATGGTGGTCTCAGACCATTTTTCAGACATTCAATTGAAAGGACGAGAAATTTAGGCTTACGTGCGTTAAATTCAAAATTTAAAAATTGATTTGTAAATCTGAAAAAAAAAAAAGAGTCAAACATGCAACACCACCGTTCCTTCCCGCCTCTTCTCTTCCTTTTATTTTTCTTTTCTCTTTTCTTTCTTCTTCTCTCTCTGGCCTGTTACCTTTAGTTCTGATCGTTTCTTTAGCCACTGACTCTGCAACCCTCCCTCAACAAGTTGAACTGAGCCTACCAGTTTGGGGCAGGCCAGCTGGTTCCTTCCTCATTCTCTTCTTCTTTTCTTTTCCTTTCCCTCCTTCCTCCTCTGTCCTTCCCTTTTGCCCCCTGACCGAACCTGCAAATTTCTTTTCTTTCTCCTTCTCTTTCCTCTTCCTTCTTTGTTATTCCTCGTCTTCTCCCTTGGCCGAGCTCTACGAAAATCTGTGCAAGCCTCCCCGATACTCCCCTGACCAGTCCTCACCATTTCCTTCTACTTCTCAAGACTGCACGCCCGGATTTGCCCGATTTTTCAACAAACGATCTTGTCCACAAGTCCATCACCTGCTCATTCTTTTTTCACTCTCTACTGTGCACATCAGTTCCCATCGACATCCATATCCTACTCTGCAACTTCTCCTTTTTGTGCACCTTCATTCATGCTACCAGCCATCATCATCTCTGCTCTATTCTTCTACCCACCTCCTCTGCAGCTTCGTGCAGAAAACATCCCTTTTTTTTTTTCGATTCTCTCGGTCAACTCTGGCTCAACCTCTCTCTTGGACTGGACATCTCCCACAACTCAACCGAGCTTCCCCCCGGCTCGCAGGTCCCGTCCTCTTCCCCGTTGAGTGGTTGTTGTGGTGTCCTTGCTTCTAGGACTTCCCCATTCGACATCCCGAGTTTGCGAGCGGCTACTTCTTCCTCTTTTCGCTGCTGGGTACTACCACTCCTTTTCGAGCTTTTGAGCTCCTGCTACAACTCTCCCTATTGTTGTACAGTCGCTCCAATAGTCCACCGACCTTCTTGGGGCATGGGGGAACAGCAAGTTGGAACCTCTGGGATGATCATTTAATCCCCAGCTCACTCACAAATTGCCAACCTCTGTTCAAGGGAATTTCAAAACTTTACGAGTTCTTCAGGGCGCCCCAAGGCGTAAGTATAATCTCAACTTAGTGGCATGTCTAGGGCTCGTTTTGTGGATTAATTCGATGATCGTGATGATATTATTAAATTATTGTTTGATAAAAAAAAAACATGAACCAGCTCGTTAATCCTAGATGACTCTTTAAAACCGGTATGTTGTGATAAAAATCGACTTGAACACGAATTTGATTTTTTCAAAGTATCGACCTTAAAACTGGTTGTTTGAAGCAAAAATGAACTCACAGGAATTAATTTCATGCTCACTCGGCTTTAAATGAATAAAATTGATTAAATACACCTAAACCGGATAATTAATCACTCGGACTTAAAATTGACAAATTAATTGTATTGTGATTATTTTTGTCTACATACATGCGTTTGTGAAGTTTGAATGTGTTTTTGATTGAAACCCTGCACGAACCGAATTAATCACTTAAAGTCGATTAAAAATTGGATTTAATTTCAAAATGGTTGGGAATTAAGGCTTTTATTGAATGGTCAATCAATGGCCGACTCGACGGCCTGAAACCCGCATATTTAAATCATTTGGCAAGATTTTAATTAACTTCAAAATTCCACACAGGGGGAAAATGGACGCTTAACTTGGCTAAGTAAATCGTACAGTTTTAAGCAAAAATGCATAAATTGGTTAATAACAGATAATCGCGTCGATAATTTATGAATGGGTAATCTTGACATTTTCAAACTCAAAATTTTGTAAATTACTGAGGCGCGTGGTCCGACGTAGTATGGACGTTTGAGAAAGACTCGCATACCTTGACTCGAGCATTAGCCTGGTTTCAGGCGGTTCTGGTTGGGGCACAGGAGTCTTTTTCAAATCACTTCCGGGCAGATCGACGGGTCCTTTGGCTCCCTTGGGATTCTCACATAACCCCAGTGGACCTAAGGGATTGGTCGACACCGGTTACAAGCCGTGGTGGCCCCACATCGCGTGGTCTCATCTTTCTCAAAATTATTTTTCAAGACAAGGGCAATATTATCAGTTCTTAATTTATCGACATCTCTAGGGTTAGGATGGTCGAAACACTTCAGGTCGTGGGTGTGGACGGGCAGCCTTAGCAGGCGCAGGTTCATCTGCATTGCCAGATTCACCCAACGAAGTGTTTCTATTATCCTAGCATGGCACTGGGCGCTTAGGGAATTGGATTAGAGGCACGGGCAGGGACGGCCCGTGAAAGATTGTCCGTTTACTCATGGGATACGCGCAGAAATCTTGGCACCCTAGTGGTGTTTCTTGCCCCATTTTCCCTAAGTTTGTACTTATAATGGATCAAAATACAAAGAACGGATTAATCCCAAACTTGGCTTAATCAAACACGGGCAAATAGTCAAGCAAAGGCTTAGGTTCCGAGTTTTAGGCAAAAACACATTCTCATCACAAATCTATAAAAGTTGCATTGTCACAATATAGAACAATTTAAAAGCAACCCACACATTTAAGGCTTGATTATAAACATCGTGTATGTTGGGTCCTTTAAAATAGAGTAAATAGGCAATTTTGTCCCTGACTTCCGCAAGTTGCATCAATTTCGTCCCTGACTTATTTTTTGCATCAGTTTTGTCACCGACTTTGCACGGTTACATTAATTTAGTCCATGACTTTGCACAGTTACATTAATTTAATCCTTGACTTTCGCAACACTAGTCCCTGAGTTTTGGCATTACATCAAATCGATCCTCGATTACATCAATCTAGTCCTAGTAATTAAGGGACAGACGACGTTACTGCTCCGTTAATTTGTTCAGGGACTGAATTAGTGTAATGACTGGGCAAATTGATATAACCCTAAAATTAAATGATGTTCGTTATATCAATTCAGTCCCTCTCACTCCATGTTCACTATTCATCGTCTTCTTCTTCCATCTCCACTGTTCATCGTCCCCAGACCCGTCCTCTCCTTCGACCTGGCGTGATTCGCCCTGACCTCGCCCTCTACTTCGACCACCCTTAACCCCCATCGAGGCAGCCCTCGTCCTCGACAAGGATGCCGTAGAAGGAGGCCTCCCAGGAGATGGACTTCTTAAGGATGTTCGGGGGGATGTTAAGAGGACCCGGAACGGGAATTCATGGATTTTTACTGGGAATCAAAGAATTAGAGGACAGAGCGATCGAAATTGGATGGATTGAGGGTTGAAATCGCAATGGAAGACATCGACAAAGATCAGAGCGTGTCAATTGAGCTTCCCGAAGTTTCTGGGCGTCACAAGCACGAACAACACTGGACAGGCTATTTGGTCAATTTCAGGAGAACGTTTCTATCTCCATAGGACTCGGATTTATGTTATCTAGGTGTCTGTGGAAACCTCTAACAACAGCCCACAGTTTAGAATCAAACGGAAGTGAAAAATATGGAGAAAACAAATTGAAAAAACTAGCTCGACTCCTCTGTTCATCATGTCCGCAACCGACTTTAGAATGCGATATTTTTCAAATGACTCAACCAAATTCGGTTCTATAAGATCCTATAGCATCCTACTGATCTAAGCAATGAAATTATACAACAATTTTGGTCAAATAACATAGCTACGATGATATGCCATTAACGAGCCTTCAAGCTTTATCTCTCTAGAACCTAATGAGCTACACTTTAGCTTCCGAAGTTGAGGGTCACCCCGTCGCTCACCGCCGTAAAATTAGTTAGATTGAAGGCAGTTGCCCTCAGCCTCGAGAATGGCCGGGCCGCAACAGGTGAGATTTGTGTCGAAGAAGAAGAATGAGAAGGAGTATAGGAAGAAGAAGAGTAAACAAAGACAAATGGGTTAAAAAAAAGTCAGGGAATAATTTGATGTTGCACGAGGACCAAATTGATGTAAAATTTGTACCATTTAACATCGTCAGTATTAATGCTTAATGTCAAGGACTAAATTGATGTGACAGGGGATCAAATTGATGTCGCATTAGGACCTGATCGATGCAACCACCCCACAGAAGGACCAAATTGATGCAATTGTAGCACTAACTGATGTAACTGCGAAAAGTCAAGGACTAAATTGATGTAATCGTGCAAATTCGAGGACCACTTTGATGTAACAAAAAAGTTAGGGACTAAATTGATGTAACTGTGCAAAGTCAGGAATGAAATTAATACAAAAGTGCAAAGTCGGGGACAAAATTACCCATTTACTCTTTAAAATACAACCGAATGCAACATACCCTCCTAGGGTGGTCCATGACCGATCCACACTGAACATCACCCCGTTCTTCTATTTAGGGTAGAAATTTGCTTGCCAAGTGACCTTGGTTCGTAATTGGCTAATCACGTAAACTTGGCGCTTAATACACAATTTGTCTGCATTCATTTGTTTTTTTTTTTATCAATTTTTGTCTGTTTTTATATGTTTTTATCAATTTTCGTCTGTTTTATCGCGGTTCGAGTCCAAGCCCATAGGATACGATGCACATGGGGTGCAGTGCCCTTTTACTGTCGATCACGGGGTCCAACGCCCCCCATACATTGAGCACACATCTTAATTCATTTTTGGTCTTTTCCAAATCACAGGGTGAGTGCCAGTGGAATAATGACCGAATGCAAACCAACCGGGTCTATGTGTTGTAATTTGTATATTTTACTTTATTTCGAGAGAACGGTGCAATGATTTATCTGTATATTCATTTGTAAGGACCCCAGTTAGCAAGAGGACAGTTTCAAGAGATAGAACTGGTCGAACTGAGTTACGGATCCTTTAGGCGAGCAAAATTGTATGGATTCAAGGCCCAGTCCACACGGTGAACCGATCATTGTGGTTTGGCTAACCATAATGCGAGGACGGTGGACCGATCCCTCGACCCGAGCATTTGCTTTTCTCATGGCTTCTTGACTTGAGGCGACCGTTTCTTTCCAATTTACGGTGTCAAAATGAGTCAGATGAGCGGAACTTAATAAACGTTAATTAAACTAAAAATGGCAAGCCTAGACAAGCTAAAGTATTGATAGGGCGTGCGGGATATAGGCCTACACGTAAGAAAACCCTCGAATTCGGAACCTCGGGTTCTTCAAACCATATGCCTTAGTAATTAGGTGTACCCCATACCCCTAGACCTAGGCAACTTAACGGCCATCGACCTTCAGGTCGTAAACAGTAAGTGGCGACCCCTTCTCATGCGTGTCCGTCACGTGTCCCCACGAGAAGGTGGACACTCACAATACGTGCAATAGGGCACGTATGCAGGTCCCAATGAGATAAAATTCAAGTTCGCACAGCTTGGTGTCTGCCATTAAAGGGGGAAATTGAAGAAGGTGGAGATGCAATAGAGCTGAGAGGCAGCAGAGAAGGAAGAGGAAGGTGGAGATGGGGCATGAGTAAAGAAGAAGAGGAGGAAGGAGACGAAAAAAAATTGAAATTTTGAAAATCATGAGTGGGAAAGTGAAAATTTGAAATTTAAGTAAAAAAAAAATTGAAAATGAGTGAATGGATGGATGTTTGCTAACCCTTATGAAAGGTTCGGCAATGGGGAACCCTAGGCGACTCTTAGAAGGATCGCCTAAGGTGCTCTTAGCTGACTCTAAAACATAAATAGCCCAAAGTTCTCTCTTTTCTTTTTTCTTTTTTCAACTGAATTGACAACTAGTTGTAAGGGCGAAACCTTGCATATACGCAATAACAGAGTTTTATGCCGACATTCCAGAAGGGTCGCCAAATGTTTACCTAAGCCGACCCATTATAAATGTCGGCAAGGTAGTACTTTTGGCGACCCATTTTGGAAGGTCGGCTTAGGTATACATTTTTCGACCTTAAAAAACGGTCGCTAAATGTATACCTAAGCCGATCCATTATAAATGGTCTGCGAAGGAGCACTTTTGGTAACTCATAATGCCAACCTTAATTTTTGGGTCGTGAAAAATTAGATCTAGGGCGACCCTTTTCTATAGGGGTCGGTATAGGCTAGCATATGATAACCATTTTGGCCGACGTTTCATAATGGGTCGGCCAAACCCTACTTTAGCAACCCTTTTTTTGGGTAGGCCTAGACCCATTCCAACATACTTTTGACAACCCTTTTTGATGGATCGGCAAAAAAGGGTCATCAAAAGTCCCTTTTCTTGTAATGATATATATATCTATATATATATAATACAATACAATACGATACAATACAAATTTGGCTACAAGACAATAAATATGTTCATAAAGGTATATGTTGTAATATCTTATGGAGAGAAAGGTAAATCTATTATCTATCTATATCTATATATATTAAGTTAAATACAATATGATATGCAGTGACATAATTGTAAATATATATAATTCGAATTAAATAGAGAAAGAGAGAGACATGAGGTGGAGAGAGAAAATATTAAAAAGTAAGCGATTATAATGATGAATTTACAATTATGCCCTTAATTTAATGACTCTTGCCAATTGAATTATGTGTAATATGAGCATTTTGAGAAATGAAAAGGTACATCAAGAGTATGCTTCTCCCTTTATATAGATAGATAAAATATAGTAAAAATTCATTTAAGTAAAAATGATAGGTCCATTAATGTAGCTGGGGGGTTTTTATGATTGACTTATATAGAGCAATCATGTCCTGCATCTCAACTTTTATATAATATAATTGGTTACGGTGTAAATTTTGTCTTTAATCTAAATAAATTAACTTTTTTTTGGTGAACACCAAAAACAATTTTTGAATATTCGATACATATTCTATCAAATATATAATTATTATATGTACTTTTGTATATGGATTAATTAACTATTACACGGGCAGAGCAACGGAGGGGGCAGCAGCCAACTGACATGATACCTTTTTGACATAAGAAAATCTTCCTTTTGTCCTAACCAATTCTCCAAGAGCCACACTGTAGCCCTCGACTGTGGCTTCGGCATTCTATATAGTGTAATTTTTTTTTTGTTTTTTAGCAAATTATTTCACCGATATATGATTATCTAAACAGCGGAGGGTGACTTGAGACCTCATGGTTGGTACCTTTTTGACGTAAGAAAAATCTTCCGTTTGGCCTAACCAATTATCCAAGAGCCAAACCGTATCTTCAGCTGTGGCATCGACATTCTATATAGTGTCAATATTGTTTCTTAGCAAATAACTTCAATTGATGAATGATATAAATTATCCTGAATGTTCTTTAATTTATTAATTTTTTAAAGTTCTTTTTGCCTTTTTGGTCGCAGTATGTAGTCAAATAAGGATGATATGACTGGATACATAGCGTGTGTATATGTTTTCTTTTTGTAAGATATAATTTAGGTTTATAGAAAATTTTATTTTAATTTATATGGACAAAAAGCCTGACAAGATGTTAATCACACAGTAAGATTTTATTATTTCTTTCATGACATGAATTTTTTTATAATTTTTTAGGAGATATGACATTTGAACAAGTGATTGAAGTGAATCCGTGGATTTCATATTTTAAACTTAAGTGTCTTGAAGTCCACCGGGAAAAAGAAAGAAGAAAGTTTTGACAACGCAACATTCATAAATTAAGTGAATAAAAGAAGGGCTTAAGCGAAAATTATCTGGTTATTCTTCTATAAAGGAAACCGTTTTGCATTTATATGATAACCTCGTAATGTCCTTTTTCTCATTTTCGATCAAGCATTTTATATTATTCATTACTTTTTACAATTTTTTTTAAAGAGAGAGAGAATGTAAATCACTAGATAGAAAGGTGGTAGTGGTAGCTCGTCACATGGCCAATTGGCCACCACCAATGCAAGCGAGGTCGCTAGAGAATTCCGAAGTTGTCGCTTGTTTCATATATTTGTTATCACTTTCAATATGTAGTTATGAAAGACAATTTTTTAATTAAGAGCAATAAGAATATGTAATATAATAAATTTGAATTCAAGAAGTACTATTAGTCTAATTTAAATATTTTATTGTTAATTTTGTAACGACTCATCTTATCTACTATGTTGAATATGTATATATATATATATATGTTTATTTAGTTTTTAATACTGAAGATTTACTTCAACTAGATACTTCGTATATATAAACTTGATTTTGCTAGCACTCTTTCGAAGTAATAATATTTTACGGCATCGTTACTTTCAAATATTAATTTTTTTATGTGACCATATGGTCCTGGAATTTTTTATTCTTTTCAGGAAATTTAATATTTTAAAAACTAATTATATTACTGTAGTTTTCTACACTTTTTGTTAAAGGGCAACTTTTCATATATTTATATAATCATTATTTAGATTTTTTAAAACAATTTTCTTTTAAGATCTATTAAATTTGAAAATTAGTTTGAAATTTCACATAATAATATTTAAACAATAATCTTTCATGAAGTTGGCCTGATTTCACCCGTTTGATAATTATTTTGAAATGAACAGTTTGATATAGTTATAGATATGTTAGAGAGATTTATGGCGGATATGCATTTCTAAAATTTCTCAAACAAACTTGATTTATACATTCATTTTCAAATACTTTATAATTATATGATCAATGAATTATTCTAACTTAGATGAACGGCCCGCCATATACGCAGGCTAGAGGTATTGAGATTAAAAAAATGATTGTTATTGGTATTATAAATAATAAATAGTAAACAAATAATATATTTCTTGGGATCTTTACGGGCCAAAATAGAAAAGAGGAAGGAAAGTAGAGGAGGTAGTAAATCACTAACCTCACGAATTATTACTCTTAAATGAAACTTACACAATTATCTTAAAGAAAGTTTAAGGTGTTGTAATGACGTCCATAATATTAGTTTCATAGATAGCCAAAAGACGCACAGCCTTACTGTACCTATTCGGCTCCAATGCTTGGAGTTTTTGACCAAAACATTCTCGTTTATCTCTGCAGTCTTATTGAATTCAAACTAAGCAAGCTGACATCTATATTGATGGTGATTAAAAAGGTACAAAGGCAGAGCTTTAATTCAACAAATAAACAAATATTTTCAATATCTACAAACATTTCAACAAATATTTCCAATACTTGTATAATGTAAAGTACTAACATGACTCTGGCGTCTGAATTTTATAGTTCTCCCTTAATCATGATAAACGCCTCCAGCTCAAAAATTGGAATTCTACCGCGTTTATGTTGCGTATTCGGATGTCGGAACCACTTTCTTACATTGTACCTTCATCAATATCCACCAAATATGAGAGCTTGAAAGCGTCCTCTTCAACTTCGTTTTGGGCAAAAGAGAACACTCCGAAAATGAAAGTTCGCCCGCCCACACCAATACTTGAACCAACTTCCAACCCCTCTCTCACAGTACTCCATTACTTTCCTTTTAAGTGATCTTTTGTTTTCTCTTAATAATGACATATAATTGAGTATGAATCTAAGTATAAATATAAGATTAATGGTTTTCTATCCTTTTGACTTCCATAGTAATGTGGTAGTATGATATTGCACAATTTGTCTCAACCCTATTGGCAATGACACGAAAAAGTCACACAATGAAAATCCTCCGTATCTTACGTGGCATCACCCTATGCTTCGCTCCAGTTTTTTACTAATATCCAACCAAATATTTTGTTGTAATTATGTAAATGATTTTTGGCTTAAATTGATGTAATTATGCGATAAGTTCCTCTCATATATTCAACTCTTTTTCATCAATTTAACTCTCTTCCTTATTATTAGAAATGTAATTCCACATGGTTAATAAAGGACAATATACTTCTTGACTCTGATACTATATAATCCTATTAACTAGCTACTTTACTAGCGTATTGCGCGGGATTGTTGTTTATGATATATATATATATATATATATATATATATATATATATATATTTAAATTGAATCGACTAAAATACCACTCTTTGATAATTTTTAAGTTAATTATATGAATAAAAATTGTGTTAATTTCATGATATTGAGTTACCTCTGTCAAACACTTTATTTACATAAAAAAAGCATTATTTTATTCACTAAACAGTTAATTTATACATTTTATGAATAAGATTAATAATTTATTGAATAAGAATTAAGAAAATTGACTCGTAAAATGAATTTTAATATCAATCGAACTTAAATATATTTTTTATTTTTTATTTTTCAAAGATTATTTAGTTTATTTTGGGATACCTTTTTTATTTGTTAGTTGTTTGCTCCATTAGTCAAGTCAAAGTCTAAATATATCTATCTATATATAGATATATAAAACAATAATATAAAATTATTTTTAAAAATTGTATTTTATTTTAGTGATACTTTATATCAGTCTACCTACAGAATAAATTTAACTTCCATGTATATCTATTGTTAACATGGAAATTTAAAAATATTATTAAATTTTCTTATATTCTCCTTTCTTTTCGAGAAAGGAATTCGTATGAAGAAAATTATTTAATAACTTAAATTTGTTATTTCGTTCTAAAATTCTAAGTTAAAAATTCAATATATATACACATAAATATTTTAATTGGTGAAAGTACATATGACTAAAATTATTTCAAAAATCATCCTCTCACCACATCATGCCATTATATATTAACAGAAGTCATTTACAATGCAGTCATATTGGCCACAAAAGTCATATTTTCTTTCTTTTCTTCTCTCTTTTTGTCCGTGGAGGCATGTAATATCTTAATTAGTTAAAGTAATGAATCCTACATATTTGTACATTTTCTTTTGTTAGGAAGAGACATTTAATAGGTAATAATTTCATAAAATTAATTAACGTTAACAGTTACGAATGCACAAGGGTCGAGCTTCCATTTCACTGAAATGGCATATATGATGGAATTTGATTATCGATCCAGTGATCATATATTATATGTAGATTTTTTGAGCTAATTCTATAATTTCGCTACTTGTCAAATCTATTGATTAACTACAATACTTTCTTTATAACATAATCCATTTTCCTAATTCATTTATTACTTCACGAAACTTTATTTACGTGCCGATCAAAAAAGAAAATTTTTTTGTAATAGGCCTTGGGCCTCCTTTATAACAAAAAAAAAAAAAGAAACCTTTCTTTATGATGCATGTGACTATAAAAAAATAAAGCAAAGGAATTCTTATTTTTGCCCCATATCTCTAGATGTTTTGCTACCGGATTATCCACATTTTGAAACATCAATTTTCTCATAAAAAATACTTTTCCATTATCAGTTTCATTTCAATTAATAATCTTCAATATGTACTGTTCACAATTAGAGTATGCTACATAGTATAATAATAATTTGAAACTAATCGTCTTAATTAATGTGTATCTTATATATCTAGTTTAATTATTAAAGCATAGTTACCATATTTATTAAGTTTAGAAATTACAGAGCAAATCTGTTTTACTCTCTTTTGAGACAGGTTTTTATGACATATTTGTTTTAAAAATTTTAATTGATCCTAGATCCGTAGTACCGTCTCACGATTTTTTCTTTCCTAGGACCATAAGTTGATATAATTTGTTGATTGCAAAATTCTTTTAAAAATCTTAATATTATCAATTAATTTTTAAGTTTTTATTCTTTAAGGTATATATGTTTATTTTAACTCATTTATGTATAATTTCTTATAACAATTGTTCCGATAGCAAATATTTAATTTTTACATTTTGTATTACCTTAAGTACATAAATTGTAATAATTCTAATCTTAAAGTAAAAGTTATATTGACATGCAATTAAAAATTTATTTGTAAGTATAGTACTATATAGACAGACAGATATGTAGACTATTTTTGGGTAAATTGCATTAAAAATCATGAACTTTGCATGAAATTTCAAATCTACCATGAACTTCAACTTGTAGCACCAAAATACATGAACTATTACTTAAGTTTCACATCTACCATCTATTCATTTTCTTGTCCACTTTTCTGATGGGGATTCCTTTCGATTATGACCGGTGGGGCCCCGCTGACGGCCATCACCTCCCAATCGAGGTCGCCAGCTATCATAGTGGTGAGCGGTGACCCCGTTTTGGGGGTGGTGGCCGTCGACGAGGCACCACCGCTGGTCATCTCCCCTCCTCTTCAATTTTTTTCTTTTCAATTTTGCTTTATTTTTATTTTTTATTTTTAGAATGATTTTAATTAAAAATATATGTGGAACTCACTCAGCCTATCTCTGTTTTTCATGTGTCACCGTCAACTGCTGTCAACTGCCACAGCTATGCTTGCCATGTCAAAAAAGTGGATGGATAAATGAATCAATGGTTGAAATTCGTGGTATATTTGAAATTTTATGCAAAACTCAAGATTTTAATGCACTTTACCTATTATTTTTTTGAAAAATGATAACATTTATTAGGGCATTAATTATATGCATAGTTAGTTAATACATATATACATATACATATCTACGTGTAGATTATTAATTTAGCTCCCGGTATCGTGCAATGAAAGGCTTCCATCATTCAATGAGAGACTTTCACATAAGTTTTTTGAGCAATTCAACGGCTTATAGTGAATCGCCCCTTCACATGCTCTATATTAATACACTATGTAAATATTTAGGATAAATGTTTTATATGATAATAATTAGCCCACTAAAATATTTTTAAAAGATAAATATTATAAGTAATGCATTTATTTCTTTTGAAAAATCTGTATTTCAATTTTTTTAACAAAAAACAAAAAAAATATATGCATAATTTAAGGTAATAAAATAAAGTATGAAAAAAAATACAATTATGATAAAATTACTTATAAGTCTTCTAACCGATAATTCCTCAAATGAGTACAAAGTATTTTCAATGGAGAACCAAACATGTTTGATTAACTAAATTTAGTTATTGTACAAATTGCTTTATTTTGTTTCTAGAATAAGTGTCATAATAAATAAATAGATCTACAAAAAAGTTCTGAGATTAACTTCTTCTAATCAATGATAATAATACAGTAATACATATATGTAATCTGTAGAAATTATTTCTAATATTTAGAGACACATAAAATTTCAACGAACATTACACTCAATATTCAAATAACACCTCTCATTTATAAACTTTCTATTTAAAAATTATTGTTGTTCTAAACTTCTAAAATGATAAGAAGAAAAAATTTATAAGACGCACAAATTTCTTCATCATAAGATTATCGATGAAAAATTAATATACGTAATTATACTTAAAATGCTGCAATACAAGTAAGTGCATAAGACCTACATACAACATCTTTTCTGAATATTTTAGAGCATGAACTTCTATTTTGAAAACTTATATTTATTTTCTGTAGAAAATTTTCAAGATTTTTTTTTGTATCAATATGTTTTAGAGAAAAACTAGAAATGATTTGCTTTAGATGAAAATTAAAACTAATTAGGTAGTTTAAATTCTACTTTACTATGATGATCCTTTATCTTAATTTATTGCAAAGATTGGACATTTTTACAATTGCCCACGAACAATCGCTGCAAGTATTTTGAGTTACACAACTTCTTATCTTTCTACGGCTCTTCAATTTCAAATATAAATTTATATCCCATTAATTTTCAAGAGTATCATTTTTTAAAATATTAGTAAAAAATTTAAAATAAAAATGACCTTGCAAAACGCAGGCTACATAACTAGTGCATATATATATATATATATGGATAGATAGACTAGTCTAACCCCATTTAATACGATCTTATTTAATGAAAAATATGGTTATTTTTATTGTCTAATATAGAAGATATAACTTCCAGCAATTTCCATTTTTCTCTTTATCCACCTAATATATTTTGTAGTTTTCCCTAATCTCTATCAACTAGATCCTTATCTCTTTATTCTCACAATTACATATCCACAAATTCAATTTGAATTTACTTAGCTATCAGTCACCGCTATTCATTGAACTTGTAACTCAAGTTTTTCTCTAACAATGACATTTCTCCCTAATTTATGAAGCCAATAATAAAAATATTATTTGACCAATCAGGAAATGCCACGTGGACCGATTTAACGGCATTAATTTTCAGTTACGGTTTCAAATCGAAAATGTCTAATGAACTAAATGTTTAAGACTACTTTTCCCATAGTTTTAGGACTTCCGCATTTATTTAGCCAAATTCTTTTGGATTGTCGTGGTGGGCATGGTGTTGTAACACTCGCCATCGCCCAAAGAGAGGTTGCATCGCCTAAAGAGAGAAGTTGCAAGTATAATTTTTAGTGGGCCTGCTCGGCTCGAATTGGGATTAATTGATGTTCATTGAATTTCGGAATATTAGGGTGCACATTGAAAAAGGAGAGATGTTGCAATCGCCTCGCCTATGCAGCGGTTGCCTACAACAAGATGCAATATATAATTTTAAGGAAGGACCAATCCCCCATCCTACTTCTTTCGGTAGAATTAATGAAGAAAAATGGGATTGGTAGTATTCTTCTGTGGTTGATTTTCTGTCCTCTGCATCAATTTGTAGATACAGATATATTATACACGCAAATAATGATAATGATAATATATATTATATTTATAAAAAATTGATAATATACTATAAATAGACTTTATTATGTAGATTAAGTACCAATTTAATCCATTTTTATTTAGAAATGAGAGGAATGTATTAAGGTGTTAACAGCGTTAAAATTGGATGTTGACAGTTGGGCACAGTTATATGAACTGCTTGTGTCACTAAAACACAATTAACTTATGAAACAAAAAAAAATAGAGACATTTAACTATTTTATTTCTAAATTTCCGCTTTTCGAAACAAATAAGATATAGATGTCTATATGTGATATTATTTGTCTCTACTCTATACTTTCATAAACAAATAAAATTGCATCTCTATATGATATATCATTTCTCTCTAATACAATTAATTATAAAAAAAGTTGTTGACTTAAAAAGAGCACGGTTAATATATGAGCAATAGAGACTAATTTATACGCTCTTAACGTATAGAGACTAACACATATGCTCTTTAATCTTTACATTCAAAAACAAATAAATTGTACCCCTATATGATATATTATTTGTCTCTAATACAATGTATTATAAAAAAAATTCATTAAAATAAGTATGGTTAACGTACGAGCAATAAAGACTAATTTATACGCTCTTAGAGAGTATCAATGTATAGAGACTAATATAAAGTGGCTAATTTGAATTTCAAACTTTTATTTTTTGATGATAAAAATTTCACCAGTTAGAAGTAAATAGGCATGTAATTCGTTAATTTTAATGAACTTTTTTCATTTTTTTACTCTTTCATTTTTTTAAGAACCATTTCTCATATATATATATATATATATATATATATTAATGTGTTCTTCATTCGGTTTTCTCTTCAATGTGAGTATTTTCTCTTGTCATGGTTTACATGTTCTTCTCGATTCTTTTTCTCATCACCATATCTCTCTTCTTATTCTCTATATAGATTCAATGAACACAATATTTTTTGGCAATTCCGCTCGACCAACAAATTGTTTACAAAAAATCAAAAAAATTCCTAGCATAATTTCAAACAACAGTCTATCAGAAGTTTTTCTTTAAAAATAAATCCTCACAAAATATTTGATTGGAATAAATATTATTATTTCGTAGGTCACTTAAAAAACAAAACTTATAAAGAAAATACCAATAATTTATTTAGAATATAAACAATGATTAAAAAATAATAAAAACCATCAATTTAGACAAGTGAATGAGTATTAATGCATTGGATAAGGAAAGGTTATACTAAAGTAGAGGTCAAGGGTTTGAATCTCTATGCTACAGAGTTAATTGGGTTGATGAATTGAGTTGGTCTATCTGATATGGTAGCTGCCACTTGATTCCATAAAAATATTTATATTTTTGTAGAACTTTTTATATAGGAACAAAAAGCATATTGAGGCAATTACATTTGCTTCTATAAAGTATATAGAGACAATTTTATCAGATACTTTTGCTTATTTTTAGAGCCAAATCATTTGCTTCTAATTGCGCCAGGTAGAAGCAAATAATTTTTTTTTTCAAATTTGTCTCTAAAGGTATGTAGAAACAACATCAATATGGTCAATTAATTTATCTGTCTCTAAAGGTTTTAGAGACAATAAATAGCCTATAGAAACATATAATGGTGCTTCAATAGGTCATTTATGTTGTAGTGTGTAAACCGGTCTCAACAGATGTTGAATGAATATAATCCAAATAGTTTAGAAAGTAACATTACAGAAGGGGTATCATATATATGTGTGTGTGTATATAGTTACAGGTCATCTCATGTAGGACTGCCTTCATGGCTGGTAGTATCTCATCTTGTGTTCTTCCTTAAGTGTCTAGGTACATACTTAATACAATGAACTGAAGCTGGTAAACATCATGTAGTTCACAGTCCTAGCATATGTCTCTCTAGTGTCTAATTCCAAAATACCACAATGAACTGATGTTAGTTAAAGAAGTAATGTCATGAAACTCTAATGTCCATCCGGCAGCTCTAATGGACCCTACACATTCTAATCCTTAAGTGCGGTGCTCCAAGCCTACTGAACCCAAGTTGTAAGTCCCGACGGTTAGGGCAGTTTTTGGGTATAACCAGGAGGAGTAATGGTGTAAGGATATGGTCTAAGTAGATGGAGGTTATCTGTGTAACTCGGAGTAGAGTTATCTTCATATCTTACTGTTCGCTCTAGGTACAGCAGTTGAGGTACGATTTAGATCTCTGTTAGAGTCGTATTGAGTT
Source organism: Punica granatum (assembly GCF_007655135.1). Taxonomy (NCBI): domain Eukaryota; kingdom Viridiplantae; phylum Streptophyta; class Magnoliopsida; order Myrtales; family Lythraceae; genus Punica; species Punica granatum. Next base: position 9,364,731 of record NC_045133.1, read on the forward strand.
TGCTTGTGCGCTATTATTGTTAAATCCAAGTACAGCAGTTGGGTAAGGTACGACTAGATCTGAAAGGGAAACATTGTGTGAGGCTTCTTCCAGCGTCCAGGTATGTCTAGATCTTGATCTTGAGAGATATTGTGGTGAGAGAGTAAGTTCGGTTTAGCATCTCAGAACCACTTAGCTATTGGTCTATGATCTCTAGAAACTTCGTCTAGGTATAGATTAGTGTACTGAAAGGTAAGGAACTGATATGTTGTTTGAATATCTTGATAAATATTTGTGAAACTGGAAGATTTATTGTTTTCAAAATATGGATTGGCTTAGAGCAAGTTCATCGAGTACATGTTCTTCTGAAAACTCTTTCGATAATGATTCTGTTCTCAACAGAGAAGAGGTCAATTTGGAATGTTTTGATAAATCTATCGATGATTGAGAAATCCCGAGAATCGCTTCAAAACAGATTTATAAAAACTCAAAATTCCAACAAATATTTTCAAAAACTGATTACACCATAACACAGAGGAAAAAGACATACCCTTAAAAAACTCATCACAAACCATAAAGCTCTCGAATCAAGCGTCATTGAAAAAAAATGAGGAACCTAGTCGAGTGAGCCAGTTCCAAGATGGGAGAGTTTCCATAAGTTTTCGCCATAGGAGATCAGTCAACGTACAGTCAACCTCAAACCCTTCTATAGGATCTTCCTTTAGGAACCCTGAGCCAAGAAGGAGATCATTTAGTGTTGCTCCATCAGCAAACACTTTCTAAACAGCTACTGAAACCCCTCCTAGGTCTGCCAACCTTAGAGGCTTAAGTAGTGTCACCACAAATATTCCTAGGCCAGTATACTCTGTCCAGAACAGATGAAACTGAGTCTTCACCCCCTTCGCCAACATTTTCATCCATAACCGATAGCACCAAGATCAATCCTAACCCTGAGATCTATGTGATAGAGACACCTTCACATTAGCATCTGCCAGCCTTAGGAAAGATTTCTGCTCCAAAGAAAATGAAAATAGGAGGAATTGGTTACGTGATGTCTTTTCAGAAAAAAAAATACGTTAAGACAGTAATGCAAGATCAGTGGATAAAATTTATGGAAAAAAATAGGAAAAACATCCTTTTCTAGGACTGGTTTAGCCAGGTCTTCATGGAAGAAAAGACCATAAAATTCACGGAAAAAACCATAACCTGGAAACTACCTTTTAACAATACTATAGTTTCCTCAAAACCTCCTCCAAAGTATGTTGAGCCCACAGAACCTGTGCAAACCAAAAACCTTAGGATGCTCAACATGATGATCAGAAATACCCGCGCTTTAGAGCATGAAAACTGGGAAAAAGAAAGAAAACAAACTGAGTCAGAACTTCGCTAAAAACTCCATGAGTTACAAAAAGAAGTAAGGACTCTGAAAAACGATGAAAAGCTGGTTCAGACCTTGGAAAATACTGAACACAAACCTGAGTGTAAAAGCCAGGAATTCACATTTCAAAAATACCTCCTGAAACCTACAATAAGTGTACACAACTTTCAGATGGAAGCAACTGCCTTGTTGGACACAGGTGTAGACGCAAATTGTGTGAGGGAGGGATTAATTCCTTTAAAATACTGTGAAAAAACCCAGGAATCATTACGGTCTACAAGTAATGATAAACTAAAAATCACATGCAAAATTGCAAAAGCAGAAGTAAAAAATGAAAATTCTACATACAAAACTGGATTCCTGGTAGTGAAAGACTTAAAAAAATGAAGTCATACTAGGAAACTCATTCATCCAACTCATCAAACCCTTCATTTTCACCAACTCAGGGATAAAAACGGTGTACTTAGGAAGCAAAACCATTTTCCCTTTCATCACAAAACCTGTAACCAGAAATCTAGACATGATACAGGCGGCCAAAAGGCAAATTGAATGGGTAAAAGACGAAATTTCACTCCATAAAGTTGAAAATCTGCTCCAAAAATTAGATTTAAAACGAAAAATCAATAATCTCAATAGCCTGATACAGAAGTCAGTTTGTAGAGAAACCCCTAATGCTTTCTGGGGTAGAAAGCAACATGTCATTGATCTAACTTATGAAAAGGATTTCGATGAGAAAAATATCACAACAAAAGCCAGACCCATTCAGATGAATCAAGAGTTGGAAAAACACTGTAAATTGGAAATTTAGGATCTCTTGAACAAAAAATTGATTAGACCTACCAAGTCTCCCTGGAGTTGTTCAGCCTTCTACGTGAACAAAAACGCTGAACTTGAAAGAGGAGTCCCCAAGTTAGTAATGAATTACAAACCTTTGAACCAAGCCTTACGGTAGATTAGGTACCCAATACCTAACAAAAAAGATTTGCTCCAAAAACTTCATGATTCAAAAATATTTTCAAAATTCGATATGAAGTCAGGTTTTTGGCAAATTCAAATCACCGAAAAGGACAAATAAAAAACTGCATTCACAGTTCCTTTCGAGTAGTTCGAATGGAATGTAATGCCTTTTGGGCTAAAAAACGCTCATCCGAATTTTAGAAAATCATGAATGACATTTTTGGTGCATGCTCAGATTTCATCCTTGTGTACATCAATGATGTCCTCATATTTTCTAAAACCATTGATTCTCATTTTAAACATGTAAACCATTTCATGAGAATCACTTCAAAAAATGGCATGACCGTGTCTCCGACAAAAGTCTGCCTTTTTCAAACAAAAATTCGATTTTTAGGGCATAATATCAGCAGGGGCACCATAATCCCCATTAACAGGTCCATCCAGTTTGCTGATAAATTCCCTGACCATATCCATGATAAAAAAAACAGCTACAAAGGTTCTTAAGAAGTCTTAACTATGTTGTAGACTTTTTCCCTGGCCTAAGTAGACTCTGTAAACCCCTCCATAACATGTTAAAAAATTCTCCTCCACCATGGACGGATGAACAAACCAAAATTGTGAAGCAAATCAAGCTTCAAATCAAATCACTGCCTTGTTTACACTTGGCAGACCCAATTGCAAAAAAGATTGTTGAAACAGACGCCTCTGACGAAGGATACGGAGGAATGTTGAAACAATCAAAAAATGGCAAAGAACAGGTTGTCTAGTTCACCTCAAAGCATTGGAACCAAACCTCGAAGAATTACTCCACCATTAAAAAAGAAATTATTTCTGTGGTTTTATGCATTTCGAAATTTCAATCTGATCTTTTAAACCAAAGGTTTTTACTTCGGATTGATTGCAAATCTGCAAAGGAAGTTCTACAAAAAGATGTTCAAAACATTGCATCAAAACAGATTTTTGCCAGATGGCAAGCAATCTTGAGTATCTTTGATTTTGACATCGCATTCATAAAAGGAGAGGCTAACAGTCTTCCTGATTTCCTAACAAGAGAATTCCTGCAGGTTCCACCATGAGCATGAGGACTTGATCCACCAAAAAAGAGTCATCGGCCTCAAAACAGCTGGCTCCCAGCTAGTCGACCAAAAAAGAGGAGCAATCCTCAAAACAGGTGGCTACTAGCCAATCCTCCTTTGGAGAGATCACTGTGAATAGCCAAATTAAAACCTATCGACAGACCCTCCAACAGGAGATAGATAAGCAGGGCTACATGCAAACCCTGCCAGGTAAAATTCCTACACTAAAGAAGGAGCAACAAACTCTTGGAAAACAGAATGCATCTCCTCAAAATCTCGATAATGATGCCGTAGCCCAGCAATTGATTACTGCATTAAAAGATAAACCAGAATTAGCACAAGTGCTATCTGGGATATCTCCTCCTAAGCTGGAGACTAGCAAAGGAGAGAGCTTTGGACAAAATGTCCAAAGAGCAGAAAAAGGTCTTAAACATTTTCCCGATAAGGAAACCAGCTCTTCAAAAACAGCACCTTGGTTTCCAAAATCATTATTTCAAACTGATTTGATTATGGAAGAAGGTTTTTACCATGAAAACCCCTTCTTCGCAGCATCAAAATTGTTTCCTGAAAATTGGTGTTTCCGGCCAATGGATATTTCAAAAACTCGGGAATACTATGAGAAAATTTTGAGTGAAACAGGTTCAATTGAGTTCAAACACCACATTGTCCCTGGTTCATCAACCACCATATCCAACTCTACTCCAAAATCCAGAGAGTCATTTACCCAAAAGAATGGAATGAGGGAAAACCATACCGAATCCAAAAATTCCAAGCCAGATTCTCGTCTAACCTCGCACATAATTCCATGTATTCATACTGGGATTACCAACAAGCCTGGTACAATGCATTTTTGTACCAAAACTATGAGTTCAGACACACCTGACTTATCTTTTTCCATTCCAAAACACCAGCCATATATCCCCTACTGGTTTGCTCATTGGTGGTCACTCTGGGGTCCAATTCCAGATATACTACCCCCTATAATTCATGAAGCATATACCACATTTGCTTCTCGTTTCAAACCTCAGGGGAACCAAACCATATTTCTCGTGCTTCTCCAATTCTACCAAATTTTTGGATTATCATGGGTTCATAACTGGACTTTCGGATACAAGCCCGATCAACAGACAGGCTTGCAGACACTGACCAGAAATTTCAAATGTAAGTGGTGGGTTAAGTTGAAGGTAAACCATCTTGACCACTAGTTTGTTCTTGATTGGTTCCGAAAAAATGCTTTAGTATCTGACAAAGTACAAGTGGACCATCAAAGTTTTCTCCAGGTCAAAGCCAGAGCTTCCTCCTTCCTTTCAGCAGTAAAAACTGATGAGCATTACATAGGACGACTAAGCCAGGTTCTCCTGGAACTCAAAGATCTGAATACCACTGCCTCGTCTGCATCAGATTCCCACAAGGAAGACGTTGGTAGTGATCTATCTTCAAATTAATTGCTAGCCTCAACACCCGAGAGAGTACGCCCACTGCTTCATCAAGTGGATCATTACCGGACAAAAGACCTTTTGGCTCACAGACTATGCCCCACTCTGTGCAATCTCCGGAAGAGTCCAACCACTACTCTTCAGTGGTGCAATAACGGACAAAAAACCTTTCGTTGAGCGTGGCAGACATAAAGCAGCAAGCTGACACACTTTGCGACAAAAAAGGCACTGTAGCTACAGTCCTTCCACTGAGCTCGACAGTTCCCCGCATGTGAGCGTACAGTCTAAAGCTGCACAGCGATAAGGCGCCTTCCAGCGTCCATAAAAAGAGGCCTTCCTTCAGCATCAAGGGGGCATCACCTTCACACATAATAATTTCTTTCTCTCTTCTTCTTCTCATATGTAATCATCCGGCATGTAAAACCCGGATCCCCATCCTTCCATTATGTGTGTAAGTTCCAGTGTAAGCATGGGTTGAGTTCTTCTAAACTCTTCCCCTTTTCTTTTTCTTTCAATGTTTTCTCTTGTTTTAATTTATCGCATGTACTCCATCTTGCCCATCATGGGATAAGTTTCTGAATAAATCTTCCATGTGGATCATCTATTTATGTCGATATTCCCTTATATCAGATTCTTGTTTTTTCAGTACTCTATGGTTATCCCTTAGTCGAGATCTTGGGTGTAAATTATAAACTCTTTTTTTTTCCGGTGAACCCTCAATGACAATATTTACTGTCATGATACCCTCAATTCTCCAATGCCAACCTCTTATTCTTCAAAACATGAACTCCATCTATTTATCTATATAATATATAAATTTGACCACACCCTAACAAATTGGGGTAGAATAGTAAATATCTTTATAATTTAGTATATTGTATAGAAATTAAATAACAATTATAATTGTAACTAGAGAACATATATCCAAAGATATATTTTATTAGTAAATAAATGTACACTACAACCTAAATAAATGGGAGTAGAATAGTAAATGTCTTAATAACTTAGTATGCCATATGGAAATTAAATATTATTATTGTTATTGTTATTAAAGAAAATATGTCAAAAGAAATTTTAAAGAAGGATGACATTCATTTATTTTTATTTTATTAGTAATTAAATATACATAATTTTCAAGAAATTAAGAATTATTTAAAATTATATTAAAATTTAGGGTAAATTACAAAAAAAAACCCAAGTTTTGTAAAATGTCTCAATTTTGTCCTAAATTTTGTTTTGTAACAAAAAAAACCATAAGTTTTCTAAAATGTCTCAAAAATGACCTCCGTTATAACTTTCGTCAATTTTTGCTACTGATGGTGGGTCCCTTTAACAGTACACGTAGGTCACACGTAGGCTAGTGGGTCCCTTTAACAGTCTACGTAGGTCACACGTAGGCAAAAATTGACGGAAGTTATAACGGATGTCATTTTTGAGACATTTTAGAAAACTTATGGTTTTTTTTGTTACAAAACAAAATTTAGGACAAAACTGAGACATTTTACAAAATTTGGGTTTTTTTTTGTAATTTGCCCTAAAATTTATTAATTTTAACAATCATTGTTAGCCTTATAAAGTAAAATGAAGTACATCTCCAAATGAAATGATTGACCTTTGAACTTAAATTATTCATATTCAGAGAACTAAATTATGAAACATGAGGAAGAATAAGATAGAGGTGAATAATTAACTTTAAGATTTTATAGATTTTATGATTATTATTATTTTTTATAGATCAAATTGATAATTGGGACTATATATCTATGATGTATTTTAGATGAATTACTTGTTTATGAGCTCTTAAATTTCATTATCTATGGTAAATTTGAAATTTACCGTATTAAATTTTATGTAGTATAAAAAAATTATCTATATATTAGTATATACTGCAAATTGATATATCGATTATTGTCTTAATAATTAACTTCTCATAATAAACTTTTCTTTACAAAATCTGCGCAATGCACTGGGTCAATAATTAGTACATATATAAAGTTGGCTACAACATAATAAATAGGGTTAGAATAATAAATGTCTTAATACATTAATATGCTATCTAGAAATTAAATAAAAAATAATATTTTTACAATAATATAATTATTATTTAATTAAAGAACATATATTCAAAGAAATTTTAAAGAATGATTCTAATCACTCAATTTCATTTTATTAATAAATAAATTTTCATAATTTTAAGAAATTACAAATTATTTAAGATTAAAATTAAACTTTATTTAATTATTTTTAAAAATCATTGTTAGCCTTATAAAAGTTTATTAAGTAAAATCTCTCATCAAAATGATTGGCCCATTTAATTCAAATTCACAAAACTTGACATATGAAATTGTGAGTAAGACTAAAATACCAACGAATATTTAACTTTAAAATTTTGTAATTTTTTATTATTATTCTTATTTTCATAAACTAAATTAGAAAATTTTGAATTTTTAGGATTTTAAAATTATTTTCTTATAAATAATTGAGATTATGTACATAAATTATTTGCTTAGGAGCTCTTGAACTAATATTATCTAACCTGCGTCTGAAATTTAATTTATTAAAGTTTGTATAGTGTAAAAGATAATTTTTCTATATGTAAAGACAAACCATAATATCGGTTATTGTTTTAATGGCTAATTTCTCATAGTAACATTGTCTTTACAAAGTCCATGTAACACACGGGTCCAATAATCCAGTTATAATCAATTTGCTTTTTCCTTTCATATTTTTATTATTATTTTTCTTTGTTTAGTAATTTGCTTTCTAAAGAAAAATGATGCCTTCTCTACAGAGTATATTGTCCTTCTAAAAGCTTCATTGGGCAAATTGAGGAATTGATTCTTCTTTCTGCAATAGGCTGTGAACGTCAGTCCCCTTACATATTTTAACTAGCCATTAGCAAAAAACTAGGAAACCGTGGTTTCTTCCGCATTTCTTTGGTTTTTTTCTTTTCAGACGTCACAGCCAAGCTAGCTAGAATCGACAAGTTGCACATCATTAATCGGACACGTGATGTCTTGTGGAAGAGTTTGTAAGGCACGTGGCAAGATGTCCTAACCAACGGGAAATAACATGCATTGAAGTTTATAAAACAGAGAAATACTACACTGCCGTCTTTTGCTCGGAATTAAAATTTTCATATTTAAATCTAACCATTAGTTTTCCACTGTATTTTTCTTTTTTCTTTTTTTTTCTTTTCCTTATTCTGTACTAGATCTATGAGTTTTCACGACAATCTAAAAATAAGGAAAGCGGAGGAACACAACGAGAAAGTAATAGGGAGTACTTTCTTTTCCTCTTGGTTCGGTCATAACACTATGAAAAGATTGCCATATACTAACGGTGAGAATGCAAGCCATGCATTTACTAAGAAGGCGGCTTGCATTTACCAAGAAGGGTATAGGAAAATAAAATAAAACGGAGTACTTCAATTGCCATATGCTAACGGTGAGAATGCCAGCCATGCATTTACTAAGAAGGGTATAGGAAAATAAAATAAAACGGAGTACTTCAATGAGGATTGATTCATAACATCTCGGGTTCAAATCTTGTGAATGAAAAAAAAAATCTTTAATTGAAAATATTTTAACTTTTAATAAGTTGACCATGAACATCGAGTTTCTGGATATCAAAATATACTTAAAAAAAAAACCACGGATAAGAAAGGAACACATACACGGCTTCTCTTCATTTGAAATGGAGATATAAGAACTACCCGAAAGACACGTGGGAATTTATAAAGTCTTTCTTATTGAAAAATAAATTTTCTTTCCCTTAATGTTTGTGGACCTCAATCATTTACCTGCGGTGCCTACGTTCACGGGGGAGTTTATAAATTCTTTCTTATTTGAAAAATAAATTTTCTTTCCCTTAATGTTGGTGGACCTCAATCATTTACCTGCGGTGCCTATGTTCGGTTCCTTTTTATTGGTAATGGTAGGTATTACTATACTGTCATTAATTATGATAATAATAGTGATTGCGGCTATTGATTTGCTCAAATTTTATGATTATTCATAATATGAAAAAAGTGTATTTTATGTATAAATGGAATATATTGTTAGAGAACAACGAAATGCGTATAGAATATCAAAGAGGGAGTAGCATGCAGGTCTTCGTGTGACAACTAAGAGGCCCCAGATTCGATACTCGTTGTGAGACTACCTCTGTCTCTTTATTAGTTATTAAAATTTTTATTTCATTATATTAGGCACATGGGCACCCTTATAATCGAAAAAAATGAAATGCATATAAAATAGTTATGTAATTGTTTTTCAGTGAATTACTTTCATAATTTTTCATTTGTATGGTAAGCTTGACTTTTTTTATTTTAATTTTAGAAAAATGTCATTTAGATGCTTTTACCTTCTTCTTAGCCTTTTCCGGGTCATATAAGAACTCTCATAATCCTAAGAAATACTTTAAATATTTACTTTTTCTTCATGGCAAGAGAACCACTTTATTAAAAGAAATGGCATATGCCCATTAACCAAAATATAAGACTAGAAAATACTTAACATTCTTAAATCAATGAGATAAATTCCTACGGAAAAAATATGTACTCTCTAACTGTTTCTAAATTTCTAACCTCCTCAACAAGAATTGGTTTAATTGCCAAAAGAAGCTCCTCATTTGCAGTTAGTCTCGAATATGTTTAAACATTAATTTGAACCATTACGAAATAGGATATGAATATACTCTTTGCTAATATGAGATTCCTTGATTTTCTATCAACTTTTACCGATTCTATCAGCATTCGAGTGACTGAAAACCGCATAAATCTAATGAACATATGAAACTATTAATATATTTCAAAATACAATAAAATAACATACCATCATACTTAATAAAGAGAGTTATCAGGTGGATCACTGCTGTTTAATTGGATTTATGACAAGGTCTTTGGAGACTTTGACCTCAAGAGTGATCCTGAAAGAAGCCGGGAGTGCTAGTTGTGAACCACTGTAATCTTTGAAAACTCGAATTTGAAAGATAGGAGCCATTGGAATAGATTTGAAATTGATTGCAAATGTTGATTTTTTTTAACACAATTTAAGCAATGAGAATTCAGTCATGACAAAATGAAATATATTAATATAATATTTCTCATGTATATCTATTTCAGTATAATGAGTCGTATATATTTAAGACATAATCACTAAATTCACAAGGGAGAAAAAGAGAGAAAAGGGACAATTTTTACTTTCAGTCCGCACTAGTTTTGTCATTAAAATAAGAAATGATTATTTGATGGAGGATGCATATGTGTTATAAAAGTTACGCTAGTTATAGATATAATATCATATATATTCTGAGCATAAAAATATAAAACCAAAATCAATGTAACATGAGAATATAATAATCTTCTCTTTTCTAATAATATGTAGTTAGAGATATATGTAGTTTGCTCCTCGAACTATGGGATGGTTTTAGATTACCCCCGGAACTAATTAAAAAATAAGCACGCTGTGGCCTCGCTCTCATCGGAAATTTTTCTTCGTTCTATCCAAAGAACCAACTTTTGGAACTTCTCTTGTGCTAAACGTCCGATTGGGGTCTTCTTGGTGATTTTGAAGATCTTGTACAGAGTACTATATTTTAAAATCAATCTAAAATTTGAAACAGTAAGGATTGACATGGAAAAACGAGTTCAACATTCAGATTTAGTCACAAAATCGAATAATTTGCTACGCAATTAATCTTAAAGTCACTCAACGAAATTGAGTGTTGTAAAGACCTATAGCTTTCTAATGACCTCTACAGTATAAAAATTTAAAACCGAAAACAACATATTGGGGAATCATCGTTGACCTAGATGGAGAAAGTTCAAAGCTGCATATTAATAGCAATTCCCTAATATGTTGCTTTCAACTTCAAATTTTATTTGGTTATACTCTAAGGTCATAAGAAATTTATAGGTCTTTGCAACACTCAATTTCGTTTTAAGAGTTATTGTATAATAAGGTTTTGCTATTTGGTGGTTTACTTAGTTATTTGATGCTATTCCTTGTTGTTTTGAACTTATGATTAATTCCAAAATGTAGTGCTTCGCACAAGGTTTTGAAAGACATCTAAGAAACTCCCCAATCGAAGGTCTAACGCAAGAGAGAAATGTTCCCGAAATTTTTCCTATGGACATAGGAAGAAGAAACTCCCCCAATCGAAGGTCTAACGCACGGTGCTTATTTTTTTACAGTTCGGGGATAGACTACATTTATCTCGTGTAGTTAAATAGATAGTAGAGAAATTTGTACCCTACATCATGCCTTTTGGTTTTGATAGAAGGATAACGTACTCGATGACAATTTTTTTTTCTTCGCTTAAGAATTATCGGCTTCTGCTAATTGTGGACGGCTTTTTGTTTCAACTAGTTACTACAAATTCCTTCTTGTTCTCTTTTTTTCGTTTTTCTCCAATCCCACACATCTCATGAGTCATCATGTTAGTTTTACTAAATATAAATAACTTCACGTAATTCACAGGATAAAACACCAGCACTTTGTATTTTTTGAAAAAGAAATTAGTTGTCATTTTTTAATTGAGAATAATAGGGTCATTGAAATAGACTTCTCTATATTAGAAGAGCTTTACCTTTAGCGGACTGAGTGTGCTCGAATTGAATTAGTCAGGACCCGTTAGATTTTCAGATATTAAAATACACATCCAAAAGAATAAAACTTTCACACTTTACGCTTCAACTTTTATTTATATTACTATAAAAGGGAAAAAAATTTAATTAGCGTAACTTTTCTTCTCCAAAAGATACCCATTACAACATAATTCAATTAATAAAGCACCAGTATAATAGGTGAAGATGAAGCGTAAAAAATTTCTTTTTTCTTTTCATCGTGTAATGTAGGTCTACAGGTCTTGACTAATTTAGTTCGAACTAAATCAACCCACTAAAAAGTAAAACTTTCACCTCAAGAATTTTCTCCATAAATTTCAATTTTCACAAACCACCAACTTCCCGTTTTCTCTCTATCTTTTACTCTCACTCGATACTCCCCTCTCCCCAGCGTTACTTTCTTTTCTCTTTTCTCACCATTTTTTAAAATTAATTCTATTGTTTAATATTGAAACTAACAAAAATATTTTTATGTAGTAATAGAAAGCATCAATTCAGAACCAACATTTCTTAAATTCGATCCCCATTAATGGTATTTGTATGTCCCTTTTTATTTTATTTTTTATCTTTATACTTGATCTATGAACTTCCCTTATACGAGGGAAAAAAAAAGTTATTCTTCTAATCTCTACAGATGACCTATATTTAAGAAAGCTTTTTTTCCAAAAATTCTTAAAAAACAACAAACAAACGAAGGAGCGCGCGTAACACGGATACGGATCTTTTATTTACTATAATGATTGATAGATATAGAAAAAAAACATGCATGTAGATTCCCTCTTTGGTCCACATTCAAAGCATATTCATCTATATATAGTCTATAGAAGGTGGTTGTTACTTGAACTAGGACTACTTTTCATATGACGCATCATTCCTTGTGCGTGCTCGCCGACATAGGGAGAAGCCACTCGAGGTGACTGACCACATGTGTTCGTGTCGTATATCATACAGGTGCCAATCGATCAGCCCTTCACAAACAGCAGTTACCCGCTATTAATATTGCCTGGATGAACCCAATGTCAGCAAACCAAGTTCCTTGACTTGCTAAATTTAAAAAGATGTCGCGTAAAGTAATTTTTCGATTTGAGTCTCGTAAATGAAAAAAAAAACTCGTATTGGGAAAGTTTTATCTCTTAGTATACCATTTCAGCTCGAAATGGATTAGTCAATTATTAAATTTCCGATTACTACGATACACACCGAAAAGTCGTAATGTCTCCGGATGCGATCAATAGAATATACGTCCTGTAATCGTCCCATGACTCTAGTCAACATGCAAATATTCGATAACATCCATAAAAATGCATGCATGTAGTAAACAAGGCCCACAATGACCTTGCAGACTTTCACTTATATGCATTTTCATTGGTAGTTACTTATTCACAGTGAATGAGTAACACTCATTGAATTTTTAGTCGTAGTCAATATCCTTGTAACTGTGGTCAATGTTAGATTTTCCCACTTAATCACCGTCGAAGCAAGACTCCTCAACTTATACAGTAAGAGTAAAAGATTGTAGCTATATCGTACAATAGTTATTTTTTCTTATTAAATGCCATCTCGAAAAGGCATGTCCATGTACAAATGTACCAACATATTTAGATGGTATATCTAATATTTCATGCCTCTGTTCCTATCTTATTCTCTCTTCTTTTTTTTTTTTTTGCAAATGTCGCCTTTTATTTTGTATTGTGGAGATAGTTTTTTTTGAGTAACAAGAAAGGCTCATAAACTTAGGAAAACAAAATGAAAAGTTAATTAAAGAGGCTTATATCATTTCGCTGATCAGAATCGAATTTGAAACCTCTCAGTTTCTAAATGAATTAGTGAGCACTGCACTATACTCCTTTTTTCGAATAAATTTGTTACTATTAAGAATTATTGATCCACATAAATAAAAAAAGGAAAACCCTTGAGATATAAGATGAATGCACTAACATCCTGTTTGCTCAAACTTTTAGGTTGAACATGGCTCCAATCACATATAAATATAGTGAAAATTGTACATATCACCTAAGTTGGTTTTACGCATCCATGTGAACTCATACCGTATTAGAGCCGAGTGTGGAACTCGTGCCATTGTTTAGTCCAAGTATTGCAGAAGAAGCGTTCCTTGTGCTCTTGCCTGTAAACCCGAGCACGAAGAGAAAGTCTATAACTCATAGCCAGCCCAAGTATAGAAGAGGAAGCGCACCTTGTAGCAATAGTCCTAGCATGGAAGTGGAAGCCACACGCGTGACACGTGTGGGCAAATATCCAAGTCACACATTACTAAGTGAGAACATGCATTGAAAGTCATTATTCACATCACAAAAATAGAAAAAAATCCTTGATATATAAAGGGATTGAACTCACCTTTTTATTTTCTCAAAATTTTAGATTGAATATTGGCCTAATTACTTGTAACCCACCAGGAAAATTTCACAATTTTTCTGAAATCAAAAGATTCATAATTTAAATCTTAACTGTGAAACTCCTATGTCCTTAGATCGCCCTTTCCTTATTTATCTCCCAGTATATATGGATGAGTCTCGTTTATAAATTAAAAGAAAAACGATCATGCATGATGTGCACAGAATTTAATAATATATAAAATATAATATAATTTGTGAAGTTTGATTTATACGTCAGATACGTACGCATGTTGATGTAAGCATCCGACTTGGTAATCTCCGGATGAATCCAATTATGATTTGTTGGCTCGTGGAGAGGGAATCCGTGCACTTTGTCAGGGGAAAGCACCACTTGCGATCTAAACGACGGATGCCGTGCTGTCGGACTCACACCCTTCAAAATTCAAATTCAAAAAATTTATTTAATTGTATTAAAAAAAAAATCTGTGGTCGCGCGTGTGTACGCTGTTCCCACTTTGACCACTTTAACACGTGGCGCCCCGGCGATTAGGCTCGGATTTGCCTTTTTGTGCCGTGAGCCGCCAGCACTTTCCCCGGGTGTTAATGTCACGTGCCATTCACGTGGAGTTCATATGTAGTTTGGGGCGCAGTTATCCTGTTCCTTTTGTTATTTTAGATAGAGCCAAAGAAGATGTTCCGCTGTTTGATGCTTGATTTTGGATTTATCGAAGCTATTATACAAGAATGGATGTGATTGGTCAAGATATGTACGTATGCATTGATATGCAGATTTCTCGGATGTTATCTTGCCATACAACGTGAAAACACTAATTAAATTGTAATAAGGGAAAAAATATGTGTTAATCACAAGAATTATGGTTCTATTAGTTTGTTCATGGCGGTATATATTTCGTTCCATCAAATCAAGCTGTTTCTTTTTTCCTTTTTTTTCCCCTAAATGTGTAACACCTAGTTTTCGATAACGGATAAAGCTCTATCAAGGTTGATTCTTCATTCACAAGTCTCGAACTCGAGATCTTGTTTGAAGGGAATAAATGCCGAACCACTTGAACTTGATTTGCTCAAATTGCTTTTATCACATTTGTAGTTGTTTATTCAAATGAGATATCGAGTTCGAGTCTTGTGATGACCTAGGCGTGCCATGAATTCTCTCTCCCAAGTGTAAGATCTATTAAACAACACTGACAGTCCTCCCCTAGTCAGTGCGTAGTACCATGGGCTCGTAACTTTGCGAGACTGACTGGCAACTAGGTTCGGATCAGACTTGTCAATATTGACAATTGACGAGGCTCGAGGAAATAGCCTCTTGGGTTCTTTCCACTATTTTTTGCCCTGTTCAGAGGTCTAAAGAGTTAGATTTTCTGGTGTAGAGGAACAGTAGGCTCCAAGCAGTTCCACGAGGAAAATAAAGTGATAACCGGTAGGCACGAAGCACTTCCGGGAAAAGTAAATATGCAGATAATGTAAAATGAGCAATAGAATGAAGTTCTGATTGATTGAATCGTGCCTTAATCTATAGAAAGATTATATAGCTTCACCTATACTAAGAAAGGAGCTACATGCTTGGGCTACGTTCTAAAATAAGCGAAAATACAATTAAGGCCAATTGAATACTGTAAGACGTAAATTTAATTAGCCTTAATAAGTCACAAAATTGAACGATAATTCAAATAGCTATTCGGACAAATAGAATACTATCAAATTAACTTAATTTCATTAGTATAGGAACTTGGAAATTCAAACCGAAACAAAGGCGAAACCGAAAGATACGAGAGAGAGCCGAGTCCTGTGTTAGACACAAACCCCTTGAAACAGAATTGTCCCCTCCTGGGTGCTTGAGGTTACGTGGACAATCGTTTCCCAGGATAAAACGGCAACAAGCGAAGCAGCAGCACAAACAGCAACGCTTCAGCGAACTCGAAGAGAAGCGTGAACACTTTTGAGGTCGAATTTTCTTCTTGTTTTTCAATCGGCTATAGGAAGCAATGGAAGGCAGGAGACTTTTTCTCTTGTTCTCTTTCCTTTTTGCCGTGTGCCCCTTTTATAGACTATGGGTTACATCCGTTATATGACTCTTCCTATTCTCCATTTATGGGGAATAATTCACATATATTCAATATACATGTTAATGACATTTGATTATTCATGAATGCAATCCATTCATTTCTTGTAACCGCCAAGAAAATCAAGAGTCATTAGCTCGTGAGCAATTTCCTCATTCACCCATTAGCCATAATTTCCAACAATCCCCCACATGAATGGAAATTGTTTTGTTTCGACTCGTAAATAGTGTTCACCAGTTGAACCTGTATAGGATAGGTAGGTGTCACCACCCTTGAACCTTCCCTTGTGAAAATGCATGTACTTTACTAGCAGTCCAATAGACACGATGTCCTTGAATTGTTCTGCTGTTTTGTGTAAAGATATTACACACCTCACACAAGATTCAACTGACTTCCTTCGGTTCTCATAGTTGTGTCCTTTTTTTTTTTTTGCCATGGAACACCGTTCTGGTTCTGCGAGAGTTTCTGAAGAATTAAGTCCATAAAAATTCTCCTCTAAAGCGGCCTCACTTTTCTCTCACATAGGTGATTTCACATATCATTAAAGCAATTTAGATTGCTAGCCTTATCCGTTTATCACTGTTTCATCAAGGAATGGTCCAGGGATTTTCTCCCCTACAGTGATTTGATTCGGTTCTATAACTTGGTTGTCCCATTGAACCTAGATCTTGGGATCTCCAGTCAGCTAGGTTGGGTGTCCGCTATAAAACCTTTCCTCTAATGGACTTTAGACCCATTCCCTTTGACAACTTCTCAAACTGCTCTTTACTTAACCCTTTGGTTAGCGGATCCGATATATTATCCTTTGACCGCACGTAGTCAATAGATATAATTCCAGTTGAGATCAGTTGTCTAATGGTGTTGTGTCTACGACGTATATGTCTAGACTTACCATTATACATATTACTTTGTGCCCTTCCAATTGCTGTTTGACTGTCACAGTGGATACAAATTGGTGGCACAGGTTTTTCCCATTGAGGAATGCCCTCTAGAAAATGGCGTAGCCATTCAGCTTCTTCTCCACATTTATCCAGAGCAATAAACTCAGATTCCATTGTGGACCTAGCGATAATAGTTTGTTTCGAGGACTTCCATGAAACTGCTGCACCTGCTAGTGTGAACACATATCCACTAGTGGATTTTGAATCCGTTATATCAGATATCCAATTCGCATCACTGTATCCCTCTAGGACAGCTGGATATCTAGTATAGTGCAGCCCGTAATCTCGAGTGTATCTAAGGTATTTGAGTACCCTGACAATTGCCTTCCAATGGTCTCCACTCGGATTACTCGTATATCTACTGAGTCTACTAACCGAGTATGCAATATCAGGCCTAGTACAACTCATCAGATACATCAGACTTCCAATGACCCGCGAGTATTCTAACTGAGAAATACTCTCTTTTCTATTCTTTGATAGATGAAGATTATTGTCTATTGGAGTCTTTGAAATTCCAGAATCATTTTTGGTAAATTTTTCCAGAATTTTATCTATGTAGTGTGACTGACTCAAAATTAGTCCATCTGATGTTCTCATGATTTTAATTCCTAAAATCACATCAGCGAGTCCCATATCTTTCATATCAAATCTTGAATTCAACATATTCTTCGTAGATTTGATCATTCTGTCATCACTATCAACAATGAGTATGTCATCCACGTAGAGACATAAAATGACGTAACCATTTTCTGTTTCTTTAATGTATACACATTTATCACACTCATTGATCTTAAAACCTTTGGAAATCATTGCATTATCGAATTTTTCATGCCACTGTTTTGGCGCTTGTTTTAACTCATACAATGATTTGACCAATTTACAGACTTTCCTTTCTTTTCCTGGAGCCACGAACCCCTCGGGTTGTTCCATATAGATTTCTTCATCTAAATCTCCATTTAGGAAAGCTGTTTTCACATCCATTTGATGAACTTCCAAATTACGCAATGCCGCAACTGCAAGTATCATCCTAATGGAATTTATTCTTGTCACAGGAGAATAAGTATCAAAATAGTCCAAGCCTTCCTTTTGCTTGTATCCCTTAATTACAAGCCTGGCCTTGTACTTATCAATGGATCCATCTGCTTTCATTTTCCTTTTAAAGATCCATTTGGATCCTAAGGGTTTACAACTAGTGGGGAGATCCACTAATTCCCAAGTGTGATTTCGCAGAATCGAATCAATTTCACTTTTGATTGCCTCCTTCCAGAGAGGTCCCTCAGAGGAATTCACTGCTTCAGCATAGCTTTGTGGTTCATTTTCTAACAAATATGTCAGAAAATCATTCCCGAATGATTTTTCAATTCTAGCTCTTTTGCTGCGTCTAGGTTCAATCTCTTCATCCGAACCCTGCCTTTCATGATCTACGTCATGAAGTCCATCATTCATAGTGCACGAGGTTCGTTTCGATGAACTCGATGCCTCATTCAATTTACATGGAAATACATCTTCAAAGAACGATGCATTCCTTGATTCCATTATCGTGTTCTTGTGTATATCGGGAATCTTAGATTCATGCACAAGAAATCGATAAGCATTACTGTTATGTGCATAGCCAATAAAGATGCAGTCCACCGTCTCAGGACTGATCTTTACTTTCTTTGGTGCCGGAACGACTACTTTTGCCAAACACCCTCACACTCGCAAGTGATCGTAGGATGATCTCCTACCTCTGAATAATTCATAAGGTGTATTTTCCCTTTTCTTTCGAGGCACCTTATTTAATAGGTAATTGCTTGACAATATTGCTTCACCCCACATATTTTGAGGTAATCCTGAACTTAATATCATCGCATTCATCATGTCTTTCAATGTGCGATTTTTGCGTTCAGCAACACCATTCGATTGAGGTGAATAGGGTGCAGTCACTTCGTGTATAATTCCGTATTGTGCACAGAATTCCCCGAAAGGCGTTACGTATTCGCCTCCTCTGTCACTCCTCAATCTCTTGATTTTCTTGTTGAGTTGATTCTCAACTTCATTTTTATAGAGAACAAATTTCTCTATGGCCTCATCTTTGCTTTTCAACAAATATACATAACAGTATTTTGTACTATCATCGATAAAGCTAATAAAATAATTATTACCTCCTCTTATTGTTGCGAACTTTAAATCGCATACATCACTATGAATTAGATCAAGTGGCTCGGTGTTCCTTTCAATCGTTTGAAAGGGTGACTTTGTCAATTTTGCCTCAACACAAATTTCACATTTGTGCTGTGAATCAATTTGGAATGTAGGTACGTGATTCAAGTTAATTAATCTACGCAAAGTATTATAATTAACATGACCTAGTCTTCCATGCCACAAATCAGGAGACTCAATCAAATACGCAGAAGAACCAGAATTCTTATTGATTATGGTCATTACATTGAGCTTAAAAAGCCCGTCACACACATATCCCTTTCCTACGTACATTCCAGACTTGGACAAAATAACTTTGTCCGACTCAAAAACCATCCTGAACCCATGTTTGTTCAGCAATGACCCGGAGACTAAATTCTTCCGAATCTCAGGTACGTACAATACATTGTTCAGAGTCAACTCCTTTCCTGAAGTCATCTTTAAGACTACCTTTCCTTGACCTTCAACAGCAGAATGGGCAGAGTTTCCCATATAAATCCTCTCCCCAGTGACTGGTTCGAGCATTGTGAATAGGTTTCTGTTTGAGCACACATGTCTGGTGGCACCGGTATCAAGCCACCATTCCTTTGGGTTGGACCCAATGAGGTTCACCTCTGAAACCACAGCAGATAGGTTGATATCTGCCACATCTCGAGCCATTTCATTAACCACGTTTGCTTCATGGTCCTTTTTCCTTTTTGGGAGCCTGCAGTCAGCAGATCTGTGACCTTTCTTATCACAGTTGAAGCATTTCCCCTGAAACTTGGGCTTGAAGACTCCTCCATTCGTACCCAGCTTCTTCTTGCCTTTTTTGTTCTTAGAGCTTTGCCCTTGCTCCATGACATTTACCTTAGCAGCAGGGAGGATGAGATCCTTTCCGGAGTTTTTATTGTCTTCTTCAATTCGAAGCTTGACAACAAGATCTTCCATTGTCATCTCCTTTCGCTTATGCTTCAGATAATTCTTGAAATCCTTCCAACCAGAAGGCAGTTTCTCAATGACAACAGCCACTTGGAAGGATTCACTTAGAGCCATTCCCTCAGCCTGAATCTCATGTAAGAGCACTTGCAATTCCTGCACTTGACTCATTACGGTCCTTGAATCCACCATTTTAAAATCGAGGAATCGTCCGACGAGAAATTTCTTCGCACCGGCATCCTCTGATTTATATTTACGGTCCAAGGATTCCCATAGTTCCTTTGCCGTCTTAAACCCCTGATAGACACTATACAGGGAATCATGAAGACTATTCATGATATAATTCCGGCAGAGATAGTCGGAGTGCTTCCAAGCGTCAACCGCACTGAGAGCCTGCACATCTGACTCCCCCACAGATAGGGTTGGAGCATTTTCAGTCAAAAATCTTGCAAGGTTCAGAGTTGTGAGGTAGAATAGCATCTTTTGCTGCCACCTCTTGAAGTTCAACCCATTGAACTTCTCGGGCTTCTCGACATGGTTCACAGGGACCATCGAGGGAGCAGCCACGTTTTGGCTAACCAAATGGTTAGGCAAGATAGGAGCAGGGCCGGAGCCAGTAGTCTGGCTTCCGTTGGTCGTATCTCCATCGTTCCCCGACGCCATTCGAATCGTTCAAATAACAAAAATCTGTTTCAAGATTGTAAGACGTAAATTTAATTAGCCTTAATAAGTCACAAAATTGAACGATAATTCAAATAGCTATTCGGACAAATAGAATACTATCAAATTAACTTAATTTCATTAGTATAGGAACTTGGAAATTCAAACCGAAACAAAGGCGAAACCGAAAGATACGAGAGAGAGCCGAGTCCTGTGTTAGACACAAACCCCTTGAAACAGAATTGTCCCCTCCTGGGTGCTTGAGGTTACGTGGACAATCGTTTCCCAGGATAAAACGGCAACAAGCGAACAGCAGCACAAACAGCAACGCTTCAGCGAACTCGAAGAGAAGCGTGAACACTTTTGAGGTCGAATTTTCTTCTTGTTTTTCAATCGGCTATAGGAAGCAATGGAAGGCAGGAGACTTTTTCTCTTGTTCTCTTTCCTTTTTGCCGTGTGCCCCTTTTATAGACTATGGGTTCCATCCGTTATATGACTCTTCCTATTCTCCATTTATGGGGAATAATTCACATATATTCAATATACATGTTAATGACATTTGATTATTCATGAATGCAATCCATTCATTTCTTGTAACCGCCAAGAAAATCAAGAGTCATTAGCTCGTGAGCAATTTCCTCATTCACCCATTAGCCATAATTTCCAACAAATACTTTGTTTATTTCACCTGCTTAAGTCAGGCGATTTTGTTTATCTCTGGCCGCTAATGTCGGCCAGAATCGATGAAACTTTCCTTTTCCATCGGCCATTGACCAAGCCTCGTTTATTTCTTCCTGACCTCTTCCAGCTCTCATCTTGGTTAAAATGTGATCTCCACCCCCAATCCCTTCTTTCCTTTCTAACGATCTCCTCCTGCTTTGAGTCTTTAATTCAGGTCACAGGCTCCTTGACCCGGGTTTCGATTTATACTCCGGGCTTCTCATTTCAATCTTGGGCTGCAACCTTGGACTTCTCTAACTACCACTTTTATATATAGAGATAAAAGTAAATGAATAATTTATTTATTTTTAAATGATTATAAAATTTATAGGAAAAAATTATGATTGAGAAATTATTATAAATGACGGAAAAAGACAAAATAGTAACGGTTATACTGTTGAATTTTGGGAAGAATATAATTGAGTGGTATAGAGTAGAGTTTGTATCCAAAAACCAAATGTAAGCTTAAGTGTTGCGGAAAGCATTGATGCAGCTGATCCTATTAGAGACACTATGAGGCGATTCAGAATCCTGATTCCATAAAGTGACTTGTTGCTATGAGGCGACTCAGACTTTTGATTCCAATAAGTGACTTGTGGCTATGGAAGAGGAGATGGAATATCATTAGCAAAATGGGATTTGATATCTTGTTAGACCACAAACAGGAAAGAAGATCGTTCGTTGCAATTGGGTGTATAATATGGAAGGAAGTATCGGATCATGAGGACACCATATACAAGGGAAGATTAGTCGCAAAGTGCTACAGTCATATGGAGGGAGTTGATTTCCATGATCTTTTCTCTCCAGTTGGGAAACATCAAGTCCATGCGTGCATTACTTGCTCTAGTTACATTATGGAACCTTGCGTTGGAGCAGTTATATGTGAAGACTTCTTTTCTGCATAATGTTTGAAGGCAAGGAAGATCATGTTTGCCTCATAATGAAATCCTTGAACGGACTGAAGAAGTCACCTCGTCAATGATATAAGAAATTTGACTCCATCATGTTAAGCATAGCCTTTGTGAGAAGCAAGATGATAGTTTATTTGCATCACCTCGATGATGGGTCCTTTATGTATTTTCTATTTTACACCGATGACATGTTCATTGCTACTAAAGACTCATATGAGATCGGCAAATTAAAAGTCATGTTTAATTGTAAGTTCGAGATGAAGGATCTTGGTACAGCCAAGAAGATTTTGGGGATGAATATTTCGAGAGATAGGTGCTAATGAAGGTTACCTATGTCGTAGTAGCGGTACATTGGCACAGTCCTGGAGGGTTTTGCAATGCATGATTCTAAAATGGTCAGTACTCCCCTAGTTGCATACTTTAAGCTTTCATCTTCATCATCAACATTAATATAAACTTTTTAAAAGGGATTATAATAGAATGTGTAGGGAGCACTGAAGGATTCTTTCACTCCGAAATTTCTTATGTTGAATTTTTAAACATTAATATAACTCATCATTTGTTTGAGGCTGGGGCTAAATCTACACCTCATGTGGCTAGGGCCACTCCTTTTATGATAAATGAACAAAGTTATCCTTAAAAAGTAGGCCCTACAAGATTAGATTTTATAAAGAAATTAAGAGTGACTTTGTTCATTTATCATAAAAGTAGTGATTCTGATCATCTGTGATGTACATTTAGCCCTATCCTTTGTTATTAATAAAAAGTTCTGACAAAAATGTTTGACATATTATGTAATATACTTTCAACACTTTCAATTCTAAACTTATTTCATATTTAATATAAAATATTTAATTTACACAATAATACTAGCTTTAAAAAATGTAATTCTTAAACAGAATATATATGTGTGTGTAATGTCGAGGGAGCACCAGCTGAGGAATGTCGGTGGAGGAGGGAAGCTGAAATCTCTTTCTCGAGAACTACTCCGAGATCAGAAGCTGGTATTTGGAGACATGTTGGGGACTCCTCCGATTCAACTTTCTCACTTGGCAACACCTCTGCAAGGGGAAAGGTTATAATGGCTATCAAAGCCGTGAGGCCAGCATTCCACAACTCGAGATTCATCTTATCATCATTTCAAGAGTTGGTGCAAAAAATCTCAAATTTACACATCAACTCGTGCTCGACACTATATTTGCACATCTAGACGTGCGGGAGGTATTGTTTATACTAGGGGTGAAATTAAAACCGACCCAACCTGATGTAACCCGAAACCGACAACCCAAAGCCCAAAAAACCAATACCAAATTCGGTCAGGTCATGGCCTTCTTATTGGTTCTCGGGCTAGAAATCGATCCGAACCAAAAACTCTTAAAATAAATAAATAAACCCCTAAATCTGTCAATCTGATCTTGAACCCTAATTCTGTCGATCTGCATTTCAGACTTAAGTGAAGTGAAGAGTAAACGACTCCGCCTCTTCCTTTCCTCTTCGATCCTCCTCGCCGACTCTGTCCCTCCTCCTCGTCGGTGCACTGCAGTCTGCACCTCCTTTCCTTTCGTGCATTGCAGTCTGCTGTGCTCCTCCTCCTCCCCGCCTCAAGTCGACGCTCATGGTTTCGTGGCTTGGGCAGTTTGCTCCTCCTTTTCTTTCGTGCACTGCAGTCTGCTGTGCTCCTCCTCCCCACAGTCTACTCCTCCTCCTCCCCGGCCCAAGTCAACACTCGCGGTTTCGTGGCTCGTGCAATCTGCTACTCCCGCCCCAGCCCTGCCGCTGTTTCCTACTCGTGCTACTGCTGCACTATTGGCCACTCTTCCCCTGCGCCTCTACACACCACTGCTCTGGTACAGGCTGCCCCATCTTCATCATGCTGCCCTGCTCGGCTGCTCCAGTGCATTGCCTCTGAACCACTAAGGTCAGGTCACTCCTCCACCGAATTCTATGTTATGCAATCTCTTATCTTTCTTAACGAAATCGTTTTCTTAGCTTCTACTAGTAGCCTAGTGCTGATGGGAAGTGCCAAATTGAAATTAATGGAGCTCATTACGTGATTATATCCTCTCGATATCTAGTGTGCTGATATTAATGGAGCTCATTAATCGACGTTTGTGAAAAAAGGTGGATGAAAATCAAGCTCATTTTTATTTTTACTTTTTATTTTTTTTTAAGGAACTTCCGGTGAGTCGGGGAGCCATCCCATCCGACCCACTAGCGGTCGGGATTCATAGCTAATTTCATTCTTATGGGTAGGTATTTGCTCGACCCGAGCCAACCCGAACCACTTTCACCCCTAGTTTACACCCAATTTTCACACCTAGCGATAATTAAGGAATTCGAGAGGCACGTGATGGGCAAGATAGATTTTATGGACTCAATTGGACTCGTTAGTGCAGCCTATGATTGATCGGACCAAGTAGCAAGGGGCCGTGCACGAGGGACAGTACACCATGGAAATCCAAGACGCGACTGGGCTCAAATCCACGGCATGACCTGACCTGGACAGCCATGAGGAGGCTGGCAGCTCAACGAAGGAAATTGCGGGTTTGTTTCCATAACCGAGGTGTAGACGAACCTGGACGTGGCTTTGCTTGGAAAGGGAAAATTATATGGACCTCATTTTGGGAAGTTGACATCCATAAGAGCTCAAGATGATAGAGGAATATCTTGATTTATTATTTTCATGCAAGATATATTATATATATTGCAATAGATGGAGGTTGAATGGCAGATTCCAATCAAGCACTTGTGAATATGGACGTCCAGCATGATTAGGGACATTCTCTATCATTTGATTTCCCTTCTGTATATTTGTATCTCTTTCTTAATTAGTAATCGGAGATTTCTTCTTCAAGAACGCTGGGATTGTATTTTCCTTTTATTAGACTTAGAGGATTAGATAATAAGTGGAGAGGATCTCTAAGTAGGTAATTTTAGAATAGCTAGTCTTTATTTTCCCTATTTATGACGTTTATAAATAGTGAAAGTCAAGACTATAATCCAGCCGCCAACAACATAATACAACGACTCTACGTTAAAATATATATCTTTACCTTTCGGTATCTTTCATTATATATCATCTACATTCTTGCATTTCAATAACGTGCACTTCAACACTATGCACATTTAATTCTTGCACAAAGTCAATCCATCGGTATCCTTATATGTCTCGCACCCTTTATTCACAATGCATTAGCTTTTCATAGAGCCATACCTATCCATTGGCTTTATCTTTTCTATCCCATTTGACGTTTCGAGGCTAAGAATGGATTCTATCGAGTTAAGGGTTCTGGCCTAAGCCTTGAACTTTCGACTGCCACCAGCCGAGACCCATCAACATCACAGACTTTCCAAGGGTCGTAAACCTACCACTAGCCGAGACGCATCCCTCACGGATCCTTCAGGAGCCGCAACCGTTATTCTCTAGACTGGCTTCTGAGCTGTCTCGATGCCATAAAAATCGGCTTCCGAGCCGTCTCCAAACAAGTATTGGGCAATACATCGTGCGCACGTCTCGAAGCCGTAACATTGTCTGCAACATCTCCATCATCTCCCTATAAACATCATCACATCGAAAACCCAGTCATCGTCTAGTCCTACGAATCTCAGGGTCCATGGTGCAACGCACTAGCTCGGTGAGGGCGGGTGGTGGTTTCGCCCTCACTCACATCTTGGGACAGCATCCTGGCACACCTGGCAACCTAACCGCCGCCTGGCAGTGGAAGAGTGGATCGCGAATTCTAAGCGAAACAGATCTATATCTAAAATTATTATTGTAAAATTAATATTAATTTTCTCAGTTGATATTTTATTATTTGGTAAACATTTTATTTCTAATACTATGGCTTCATTCGGTTATGGAGTAGGATTTTAATCTTACTAAATTTCACCTGTTTCCGAATAAAATAGGAGATAGTAGATATGAAATTTATTATTAAAAAATTAGTTATGATAATGGTTAGAAAAAAATAAATGTGAGAATTTATTATTAAATAGGAGAAAAAGATAAAAATGTATGTATATATATGTGGACATAAATGTAGAAGGAGGATTTAACATTAACAAATTGATTGTAATAATGGTTAGAAAAATGTTTGTGAGATAATTTATTATTAAATGTGAGAAAAAGACAAAAAAATAATAATTACGTTGTTGAATTGAAGGAAAAATAAAGCAGGGGTGGAATCTAAATCTTGAATCCAAACGCCGCGTATTTATCTCATGTGTTTTTCTTCTATAATTTATAAAGTTGTCTTTTATTTACAAAATTATCAAAATTTCAAAAAAAATATTTTCAAAATACATGTCATAATACTTTTTTATTTATTTTATTTATTTTTTTTTATAACTCAATAAATTATTTAATTTTTTATTTTTTAATATTACCAAGAAAACCTTTTTCTCGGTAATTACTTATAAATTTACTGAAGAATTTTTCTCTAGGTAATTAGAGAGGGAATGTAAATCCGAAATTTCTAGTAGTGTCGGTGCCAACAATTTGTATATCAAATCTCCTAGAATTATGAACACATCTATAAATGAATAAACAAAATCTTAAATCATCCCCCGATTTTATTATATAGATAGAAAAAGTGAACCCGGAGATACGGAGGAAATTGATACAACCCACTATGGTAAGCAGTTATAGACAAAAAAAAAATGGAAAAGTACAAAAATTCCTTGTGATTTGAGGTCACGACAAATTGCGCCATATGCTTTTGTTATGGATAATTAACCCCTGTAGGGTTTTATCATTTTGGTTCTAAATAATTTTTCATGTCATTCATATCCTCATCTTTCACATTTTTTCATTTAGTCCTTAAATAAAATCGAAAAGGAAGGAGGAGTTGAGGCCGCCAACCAGCTATCCCGACCCCTCTACCGAGGTCGCTGGGACCCACAGAGAATGCTAGCGATCTCGGTAGTAGGCTCAGGGTAGCCGATTGGCGACCCCTGCCCAAGAATCGACCGGGATCCCAACTCGAGATGCCGGTCAATTCGGCGGTAGGGGCCGCCAATTGGATACCCCAAGCCCACCACTGAGATAGTTGGCATTCTCTGTTGGTCCTAACTACCTCGGTAGAGGGGTTGGGTCACTGAAGAGACCTCAACCCCTCATTCCCTTTCGATTTTATTTTAGGACTAAAATGTAAAAAGTTTAGAATATGAATGATAAAAAAAAAAGTTTTAGAACCAAAATTATAAAATCCTAAAGATTGAGGATAAAAATGACAAATAAAACTAACACCGTAATCCCCTATGATTAAGGGAGGACACCACAATGGGTTAATTGTTCTTAGCAAAAGTACAATTTGTCTCGACCTAAATCACAAGGGGATTTTTTACTTTAAAAAAAAAAAACAAACCGTACTCATTCATCGCCACATCCTACGAACCGCAATCCACAAGAAAGCAAAGCAACAAATCGGGAAATTTCATTCATTAACAATATTTATTGACCGACAAAAACAAGCATCAAACAAATTGGACGGCAAAATCGATCAACTAGGCAGAATTCGTGACCAATTAGCAAATCGACCGCGATTTCTTAAAACCCTAATTATTCTCAATCCATCAAATATGACCGAATCGTTTGGTAAACAATCTAGCATAGTTTTCCGGGTAATGAATTTAAGAAAAAAATAAACTCTAATCCATCAAATAGTGATTCTGATTGCACATGATAATCAAATAGATATCAATCGGGGTACCATAGACAGAGTAAATGTGGGATTGTGGATAGCGACTTGCTGGAATATACCATCAAAGATAACGTACCTTAATGGGCCATGCAAATGCGGGATTGCGGATAGCGACTTATGGGAACTTTGATCGATCAGTCAACTGCACAGGGAACTTTCTCTCTTCACCCTCTAGACTACGCAAGATCAATGAGACCGCAAAAACTTATCAGGTTAGGAAAGGGGACTGGCTCACAATAAATATTTACTTGAACGGGCCTTTTTAATAAGAGCCCATTAACGTAATACGCCTATGGTGTTTTCTAATCACAACACCACTAATTGAGAAATACTAACCCGCTAAAGATTACCATAGGTTCTTTTTGGCTGGGTAAAGCATAGGTTGGGTTATATGCAGGTCCTACAATGAATCAAGTCTCTATCTGTTTTATAAATTCGAGGGAAAAGGACAGTTTTGGACCTCAATGTATGACACTTTTGCTATGTTAATCCTAAACTTTTTTTTGTTATTTTTGTCTTTGATCTTCCATGTTTTTGTTGATTCAGACCTACCATCACTTTTTCTATTAATGACCCCTGACATGAATTTTATTTTTTATTTTAATATTACCTTTAATCCTCCATAAATCTCGAAGGTGGGGTCGGGCTGCCAGTCGCCCACTGCCCACCAACTTCGTAACCCTTCCCTCCCACTCTGACAGTTCCCTTCCCATCCTCCATTTTTTTATTTTTTTTATTTTGAAAATTAAATCTTATTTTAAAAATTATTAAATCAATAATCCGACAGATGACTTTCTCTTGTTGGCTTCGAAAGCCAAGAAAGAATTCTTTAACAGAAAAAGTAACAATAGGACTAAAGTGGTAAAAACATGAAGGTTAAGGGCAATAATGACGATAAAAAAATTTAGGATTAAACTGGCAAAAAAGTTAAAGAATGAGGATTAAAAGTATCTTTTCCCCTAAATTCAAAACTCACCATTAACAGAAGCCATATGTCGTGGAATTAATTTCTAACGTGTAGAACATCCTCAGGTGCTAGGCATGATGAGAATAGTTAGTCGTTTAAAGAGGAGTGCTACAAGTCAAGAATAACTTCTTCAAAGGAGACGAAAAAGAAAATTGTACGAAAGATCCTTTCTCTAGAGGAATGATCTTAGACAATGTAATATCTGGATATTATCTGGGAGATGCTAAAATGTGATAGGAAAAAGTCTAGAATAAGATATTTGTAAAATATTATGAGTGTTGTCGTGTAATTAGAACAAAATATCTAGAACGAAACAAATGAAAAATCTAGAAGAGAGAATTAAGTGGCGCGCAAGCCTTTAAGAAGGTGGATCCGCTGACTTGAACTCTATAAATAGAGTCAAGCTCACTTCATGATGATGTTTCATGAATGTATAGGGAAATGTATATCGTTTTCATATAATTATACAAGAATTTAAGATCAAATTAAGATCCCCACGTGGAGATTCCTCATTGCCATTGGGACATTTCAATTTTAACATCATTGAGAGTGCCAAAGGAAAATTTTTATATGATAGTCAATAAAGCCGCATGACGGGATTCACAATGTGACAGCACTGGGTCCTGTACTTCACATATTTTATTCCTCTACTGATATTAACACAAAAAATAGTTGATCAACTAAATCGGCACCGACGAAAAAAAAGTATTTTTTCAAGCAATTCGATACTTATTTTCTTTAAATAAAATCTCGAGTTTAAGTCTTGTGAATTAATAGGAAAATCATTGATTGTGAGAGCTTTACTCCTCAATTGATAGCTTGAACTGAATTAATTAGGACATGTTGACTCCCGGATGTCGAGATACACACCGAAAAAAAAAATATAGTTACCAACAAGAAAATTATATAATTTGACTACTGTCTTATTTGAGAGTATGTGTAATATACTCTCATTAACTAATTGACTCAGGTGAAACACGAAAAACACACATCTTATGGGGATCCATACCAGGTTTTTAAAATTAAAGCCCGATAAAAGAAAACTATGGTGACTTGAGCACAGTGTCAAAATGCAAAATTGAGGTGGTGTTCTTCAAATTATTTTTTTCTTATGCTCCTTAACGTCCATAATGGGTGTGGTAGCGTGGTCGATTGCCCAACCACTGCCTCTGGTAGCTCCACCACTACCTGAGGGATCTCTAAAGGTGATGGATTGGGGCCGCCAGGCTCACCACCTCCATTATGGGGTGGTCGATATGGCCGCCTTAGGAGCGCCATGGGGCAGGGCAAGCACTGGCGGAACGTAAAACATGCTGCCTTTCATCTAGTTCTTGTCGAAAAAATAGATTGCAAATTCTCCAATCTACAATTGAAGAGTCCAATATATGAAATAGGAGAACTAATACAGATAAATGGAGTTCGTGAATTTATGGGTTAATTATTACTTGGTGTACCTATATTCGCGTGCGCATGCACATGGTACGTGTAAATATAAATTTTAAATATTTTCTTCACAAAATTGAAAATTATTATTTTTTATAATAACGGACTAAATATATTGAATGAGAGAATGTGCAGTTTGTAAGGACATACCCTCCACAACTATAGTCTTTATTGAGAGTTTGCGACGTATCCCTTCTATAGTGTCTTCAACACTGCCCTTTAACATTCAGTAAGTAGGGTACCTGCCAAAACATACCATGCCAAAGTTTGATTGAGAGGTATTAAATTGGTTCAAACTGTTCGACGCTTGTTCCATTTAAACAAGGTCGTAGAGTTTTACTCCTTAATGGGCCGGTATGGCTCAGCTAAATTAGTCAGATATCAATTAAGTTTTTGAATATCGAGATTCACACCGAAAAAAAGAGTTTGATTGAGAGGCACGGCTTCAGTACTGCGAGCCACATAACTCATAGGGCTTCGTTGTATTCTGAAAATACTGTTGCCTATATAGCCATTAACGAAATTTCATGGGGACAAACAATCTTTTGCCGAAAGCGATTATTCCCGCATCTCGAAAGTCTAGATTTTCAAAATTTGTGTGTGTTACCCATCCACACCGACAAATTCTAACCAAGGTCTCTAAATAATCTAAAAGTTGGGGATATTGAGGTCCTTTACCATAGTTTCTATACGCATTTGGGAAATATCTTATCCCTAACATGATGAGGCAAGATTATTTAGTAAGTGAACGAGACAAAAGAGGGAGGATTTCTTCCTCTTCCTCTCATTGGTTTTCCCCTCCCACTTTTCATTATTGATGAGACAATTTATCACGAACAAGTAGTTATATTATATCGTTAATTAAACTATTTTCATTCTAAGACTCGTGACTAATGCCTCTCTTATCCAATAATAGTTAGAAAAGCTGAGAAAGCAAGCTTGGTGCAGTAACACAAGGAGCAAAAGTGTAAGTAGATTTTCATCAGTGCAACTTTCGTGCCCTTTATTTTACTTTCTCTAGATATATTAGGTCATGAGCTTTCCTTATAATCGAAAAAACTTCAATAGCAAAGCAAAAATTCTCTGACAAAATGTATCATCTAATCGATCATATTGGAATGAATTCATTCCACTATTCTAAGATAAGATATGATCCATACCCTATATTTTTTTTTCCTCCCCTCTGTCTATAAATTTATTCGAATAATTAGGCAAGTAATTCTCTTAATGTATCAACATAAAACTTATAATCCACTATTTCAATATTTATTTTGGGAGCAAAATAATTGACTTGGTAGACCCTGTCTAATTGTCCCTAACCTATTTGGATGCATCAGAACCTCGTGGTGGGTCGGCTGAACCCTGGTCATGTCTGCCCCCCTATGTGACAAAGAATATCACACTTATAAATGGTCTCAGTGCGTTGCCCTTTCAGTAGACTTTCATTCATTGCCATCAATCTCTCTTTCTTCTAAAAAAAAATAAAAACAGAAAGAAATTCAAGGGAGTGAAAATCATGTCTTAATTGCCGCCTCATAGCACCACTTTCGTATGGATGTTTGGTCGTTATGTGGACATTGTATTGCCTTTTAAGGATGGGGTTTGGTATCTAAGGCAGTGAAAAATTTATACCATAATAAGCCCCTTTTGATTGGCACAGCTGATTACAGTCTTGTGTTGCTAATATTAGAGGATGCCTTGAAATCGAATTTTCACTTAGCTTATAATTAGTACATGAACTCGTGTTTGACTTGAAAGTTCATGGTAATAGGTGGCAGAATACAACTTATCGTATAAATCGATGATTTAACTTCTCCCTGGTATATTTGGGTGTAAATTAAATTCTTAATTATATTTGGGAGCATACTAACCATCATCATGTCTTATCGGATGATGTCGGAGAGGAACATATATTATTACCAGACCACATTATACAAAAGAATATAAAAGATTACTTTTATGATATCAAACATCATGTGTTACGATTAAATTATCCTAATGCGAAAATGTATGGATTCATTATGAGCGTGTCAGAATAGAATGACCATTGCACAAAATGGAAAAGCCAAAGTTATACTAATATTAAGAATTAATGCAATCTAGAAATACAGATCTACACAAATACAACTTATGAACTTTTTTTTTTGTTACAATCCTTTTTTGAGCTTGATTAGTCACTATATTTTTTAGGTTAAGTTTTTTTCTGATTACAACGAAGGTTCATAGGTCTAGTACATTTTTTTAAGTTAATTTTGAATATTTACTATGACAGGCTTTTTTTATCTTTTTTTTTTATTTACAAACAAGCCATGTGCTAGAAGGAATAAATAAGAGGAATGTCGCTACATCCCCTAATAATCGACCTAAAGATCATCCTAATTAAAAATATCCTAATGTGAAAATGTATGAATTCATTATGAGCGTGTCGGAATAGAATGACCATTGCACAAAATGGAAAAGTCACAATTATACTAATTTTAAGAATTAATGGAATCTAGGAAAAAAGATCTATCCAAATATCAATTATGATCTTTTTTTTTACAATAGTTTTTTGAGCTTAATTAGTCACTATCATTTTGAGGTTGATTTGAATATTTACTTTGACAGCTTTTTTTTTAATGTTTCTAACACATGACACTAAATAATGTCCCGTGGTGAGACAATAATCTCATTCATTAAATATTTCAACGTTTAATCTTGGTCATTTATAATTTACATGTTGTGCCCCCTATAATATAGTCCTTTATATCTTATTTTTGCAAATTTCACCTACAACATTATCAAGTCGATCGATTCGTCTTACCACGTGAACCAATCATAATGTGCGTCATCATCAACTAACCAATTTAATAAACTAGTCTATAAATCAAATTAAACCGGTTAAGTTTGTGAATTAAAAAAAAGATTAAAAAGAGAGAGAAGTGGGGTCTGTACGAAGAAGAAGGGAAGAAGGGGAGAGGGTGGCTATTGGCGCTAGCCACCACCCCCGAACAGCCACCCACTCCCCCTCTTCCCTTCTTCCTAAATAATGGTTTAGTTTTTTTAAAATATTTTATTTTACTTAATTTAAACTTTACAGTTTTTTTACCAGAATTATAATTATAAACTAAATATTTATTTTACAAAGATTTATTTTACACAAGAAATACTATCCTACAATATTCCTTTATTTGATTTATTTTACAATTATCTAAATTTTTATTTTTACTTTACAATTATAAAATAATCAACTTTATAATTTCACTTTTTATTTTATTTTACAAAAAAATTTTATTTTAGATATCTTTTATTTTATATATTTATTTTATTTTAAAAACCAAACTTATATTCAACTTTATTTTTATTTTATAATTTACATTTTTTATTTTTTATTTTCAAATATATTAATAATTACTTCATTTTAGATAGTTATTTCTAATTACGGGTTATTTAATAAAAATCAATTACATGAAGAAACAAATGATGTTAATACAATCGTATTGATTTATATAGAATATGTTATGATATATTATTTTTCTAATATGTTAGTTTGAGAAAATAATAGTTTTGGGTGTAACCAATTTTAAAGCGTAAGAGTTTATTTGGTAATAACCATAACAATGTGAATTTGTAACATCAAATAAATGCATAATTATAGTACATTGATTATTACTGGTTCTATTTGAATAATTATGACATGTATATATAGGCATAATTGTCCAAGAAAACAATATTATTATATCATATTGCTCTTATAAAAATAAAATAAAATAATAAATAAAATGGGTAGGATTAGTTTCCTAACAAGAAATTGATGTCTACAAATAGTTCAATGCATTATTCAATAAAAAAAAATAGTTCAATTCATTCCGACCAACTGTTATGGCAAGTATATTTTGGATTAGTTCTCGATGATCATTTCGCTCTAGTAGATCGTATAAGAAATAATCCAACATTTTCATATATTATGTTAGATCATAATACACTTTAGTATAAAATGCTAAAGAGAACCGATATTCAAGAGAACGAAATACCAAATATAAATTATTCATGCAAAAATATACAATTACGCACCATGATTCAAACAATAAACAATGATTTGGCCATTGTGGATTGGACTGAATGTTGGGGGAGCTCGGTAGTTATTATATAACATAAACATTGTAAATTAGTGTTTAAATAATTATCAAAATATCTCAATAGGGTCACGCATATACCTCAATTGTTTTTCAATTAACTTGGGCCGTTCATGTCATCCATATAAACACATATTCTCCGTAAATTAATAAGAACGAGATTTCATGTTTGATGGGGACCAACAAATAAGTTGGCCCCACACAATTTTCCTCATAAATTATTTGGTACGACTTAATACTTATTTCGGCCCATTCGAATTAGTTATGCTGGACTTTTTTCCTAATTTGCTTGACCTAGTTATTTATTTCGCTCCAATTAATGTGCTTAGAGATATCAATCAGTTATCAAGGATAATCACGTCATTTGATCAAGGCAACCTAATAAAACCTCAAAGAGAAACAATCCTCAATTTCATGAAACAACGGCAATTAACCATTCTAGTATTCCTCTTCTTTTCATGCTTGCCCAAGCCATTCCATGTCTCTCTCGTCCATAAATGACCATCAACAATGCATTTATGGGCACACTGAGATATTCCCCCATCTTTCCCCATTCCGATATTAAGTTCGCTCGTCGATCTATATGGGAAAAATAATGAAGCAGGGGATGTGCTACTTTCAAAGTGTTCGCTACTTTCAAAGCTCAAACACGTCTTAATGGACACGGTGTCTTCTTGTTTTGTAGTCCCTATTGCTCAGCAGCGAGTAGGAACATACAATAAAACTACGATTTTTAAAATTCGTCTACTATTAATAAGATTTTTTTTATACATGGGCCCGAGCTAATCAAACTGTTAGTAATGACAAGTTTTGATTTATTACGGTGGGAAAAATGAAACTCATAGTATTCTATTAATTGGTCCCTATGTTTATAACAATTGGCTCGAGCTTACATGTATATACCATATACAGTCGCAACTATTTAATCCATATTGCACTATTATATTTTTTACATAGTATAGTTAAACATGTGCATTATTTGATAAAAATTAGGCCAATGTTTGTGTTCCAGGCCATTGCGAGTAAGTTAGAGGTGAGCAATGTTTCTCATAAATTACTGACGATAGTGTTATTATTTTCCCGAGTCAATAATAGCGTTGGTGCTGGCCAATCAACTTTTATCGTCATTTTTCCTCAAGTTCATGAGTCGGAGTTGCAACTGGTCTCGTCAACCCTCACCGGCCGCTCACACTAATTTTGGATAATATAACCTTAATATGTCAATTTAAACTCTGAAAATTATATATTTATGAAATCGAATTATTACAAATTATCACTTTATAAATACAATAGTTGTAAGAAGAAAATTAATTGTAATTGCAATTAATAAAGTAATTGTAATTGTAAATTTAAAAAGTTAAAAATAATTGACCAATTATAAAATATTTTGAAATAAAATAACTATATAAATATAGTAAAATAATTTCAAAAATAATTGTAAATACATAATCATGAAAATAAAGTAATAGTAAAACTAGTTAGTAATTTATATAAAATATATATTATAAGATAATTGTAAGATATTGTAAAAAAATATTTAACAGTAAACTTTTGCTGAAAATTAAATATTTTAAATAAATTCTTGTAATATAAATATTTTTGAATATATATTTATTACAAAAAATTTCTTTCATAAAATAAAGCTGAAACTTCAAAAAAAAACAGAGAGAGAAAACGCAGCAGAAGACGGGGGGGGGGGGGGGCTCGTCTAGACGGTAGTGGCTGGCAGCCGCACTATCACCGCTCGAATCTCCCCCATTCTCACTCAAGTGGGGGAGATCCGGGCGGTGTTGGCACGGCCGCCGGCCACCACCCCCTCCACCCATCTTCTTCGTTCCCTTCATAATACATTTTTTTGGGTTTTTTTTTAATTTGCTAGTCTGTTCACTATTAAATTGGGTCAGCTTTTAGGACACGTGGCTACTTTTCATGAAGACACGTCATCAATCCGAAAAAATTCACGGGTTTCAAATGCAACCCAGTTAATATAATTTAAACATTTGTAGGTTAAAATGCATTTCTAATGCTCGAAGGACTTATATGTAATAAAAAAAATAAACGTCCCACATAGGACATTATTTAGTGTCCCATTTTAGAGTTTTCATTTTTTTGGTTAGAAACAAAGTCCATGTGCTAAAAGGGAATGAGTATCGTTATATTTTCCTAATAATAAAATCGCCCTAAGTAAATGACATTAAATGTTATTTACATATATAAGCTTCGGGGATTAATTAAAATTAGTGTTGTACTCATGGGTTTCACGGGATATTGTATGATAGAGAATTAGGAAAACAAAATATAAAAATACGATTAGTTTTGATTAAAAAAAGATATAACAAAAACTATATATTCTACTAAATAGACATTCCAAACATTAAAAATTCTTAGCAAGAGTCGAAGAAGAGAAAATCATATCAATAACCAAATATTTGCTCCACTCTTATGAAAATGCAAATAACATATATATTAAGAGATTATTATCATGTATTACATATTGTTGTATATATGCGAAGAGTGATAGATATCGTGTAGGATCAGGTTATTGGAAAAACTATATTGAATCAACAGATGATGCGTAAAATGAATTTTCAAATCTTTTATTTATAGGATTCTGAAAAATTGAATTTGGAAAATATTTACATATCTCGAAGGGTTCAATTCAGTAATCGATAAAACTTCTCGATATCCTACATAAATTGAATATGAAAAATGTCTTCTCTATATTCTAATACATAGATTAGAGGCAATGTACTTATGAAATATTAATGTAAAAATGGACAAATACCACGAGTCTTTGATTTAGAATTAAATTTTTCGAACAGCTGAAAGGACGATCAACCATAAGATGAGGATTTGTTAATGGAGCTCTTACAATATCATTTGCTCAACTTTTATATATTATAATGGATACGTGAGTATTAAGAAAATTATTAGGATCATCTTTTAGAAGAATTTAGTATTTTTTGTAGGAAAAATATAAAAATACATTAATTTCTTGTACGATAATCGAATTTAATTTTAGGCCGAGTGCAATGTCGTTATACCAAACTCCCTTTCTCACCGTCATAGCAATTAATGTTATGTCTATTTTGTTGGGAGGGATAGAGATAAGAATAATACAATGGTCGGTGGAAGCCTATTGTATTGTATCATTATTTCTTTCAAGTGGGACAAAAGGGAGCAGCCCATATACATACGTAGCAGCTTTTTGTCATTAAGACAAAACGTGGGCACCTATTGATGAACGATAAAACCGGACTATACGTGCCCTTTTCCGATTCCCGTTTTAGTGGGAAGCAAGAAGTAAACACATGGACTAGCTTGTGTGTATTATATGTACAGGTTATATGTATATAGTGTTCATGGCGACGACAAGAAACTGTTTTAAAAACCAAACTAACGGACCAAAATGGATGTCGTACGTACAAATGGACCATTAGCTTTGAAAGCTTGCATGTGTCCATATATATATATATATATATGTCCTAGCTAGAGGATTAATTACTTACTAGCTTTGAAGGTACATTTTAACCTTAGATACATCATGTGGTACAATGGCAAAATATACTCCATGGGACATAATTTTCCTATAGTACGGTAATTCAAAATTCACTAGAAGTAGCTTATGATTAAGGTCCAGTCAACACTTGAATAGGAATTATAATCAAAAGGTTAAGAAAATCACAGGGCCTCATATGAGAAAGAAATAAAAAGAAAAAAGAAGTAATGCTGGAACTATCCTTACCTATGCAGATATAGGTAATGCTCAATAAGGATAAATTAGCTATCAATCTCTATTAAAAGAACGCATCTCCTCATTAGAGTTCAATTATATGATTTCGACTCCTGCCTTGACTTGAGTTGTATTCAGCCAAATCCACAAATTTCGGTTTGAAAATTCTAAGTATGTAAAACTGTATGTGTAGTTGGAGAGAATCGGTATTTTGGTTAGATGTTCTTATAATATCGTGCCAAAAAGATCCATTATTGAATGTTGGTATACGAATAGATTAGATTGGTCTAGATATGGTGAACATGGTAGATTTATGCGTATGAGGAACAATTAACGCAAGATTACACGTTTAAATCACCGCCCTATTATGTGGCACGCCTTTTTGATGAATTCCAAAAAATGATAAACAATGCCATCTTCTATTAAAGCTAAATCTTTTCGAGCATTCAGTTATAATCATCTAAAGTTTTATATGCTACTCTAGAGCCCATATTCGAAACATCACACATATCTTACATCTCCGAGAACAATGATTTCAGGGGAATGAACCTACTAAATTACAAATTTTGATTTACTTAGTTGTGCATTAAATCCAGGTACCTAGTCAATTACTTGAGCGTAATATATTGTCAGGCAATACATGGCAATCGATTAATTAGTTAATTAAATTAATTAGGGAAAATTACACAAAAAAATCTAAATTTTGTGAAATGTCTCAGTTTTGTCCTAAATTTTGTTTTGTAACAAAAAAAATCACATGTTTTGAGAATCGTCTCAGATTTGACCTCCCGTTACCATTCTATTAAATTTGCCGTCTATTTGCCTACTTGAACTTCACGGGACCCACAAAGTTTACACATCATCTAATAAACCATATGGGTTTTTTTCATTATATACCAAATTTATGATGAAATTGAGACTTTTTTTAAATTTGAAATTTTTTATTTAACCTATCTTATTTGTTTATTAATTTATGTCTGAAGTTAACAGTCCAAGTATGCAAAATTGACGGAATTTATAACGGATGTCATTTTTTATACAATTTAGAAAACTTATGGTTTATTTTGTTACAAAATAAAATTTAGGATAAATTTGAGATATTTTACAAATTTTAGATTTTTTTTATGTAATTTGCCCAATTAATTAATTAATTAATTTCAGAAGTGTCAATTTATTGAAATTTCTTGGAAGGTGAGAGTTGGGACATGAAAATCAGGTGATGGAAATCGGCATATTATTGTCGCTTGCAAAGTCCATCAAAGAAAAAGGTGGCTTTTGTTGATCATAAGTCCAAGTAGCCTTTTGAGAGCGGGAGAGAGAGAGAGTTGAATGTGTGGACTTTTTCCTACACTGTCAATAAAATTAAGTGGGAGTTCCGAAGAATTCGTTTGATATAATTGTATCGCGTTGAGAATCAATAATTTTCAACTTCAATTTTTAAGGTTGGATTTCCTATATATATATATCTCTCTTATATTTTTCTTCTCTCATCTCGTTTTCAGTTAACTTCTTTCATCTCTTTTTAGATCCATAAATTTCCCTTTTAATTGAAAGGTAGGAGTTTCAATCCTACCCACTTCTTCCCGATCAATGTGCTTGTCTAAGTTTACCTTACCCCCACTCAAATCCTATTAGCGAATGTGGCAGGGTTTATTCTTTTTTTTTTAAATTAAAAGAGATGTTCATGAATCTTATAATAAAAATTCTAATAGCTAATAAAGGAGATTGGTAGTCCCACCAAGATATTCGGGTATGTAACCTCTTAGCTGACAAGTAAGAACGTGTGCCACTACACTATATATTCTTTCTCATATTATATGTCTATAGATCAATAAGAAATTAAGGGTGTGTTTGTTTTTTGAATTTTTTTTAACTCAACTCAACTCAACTCAACTTCACTTACGTTCAATTCAACATCACAATCATTACTTTTTTTATTTTTTAAATTTTTTTAACCATTCAATTCAACTTTTAATATTAAATTCTCTCAACTATTCATTACTTTTTCACAATTCAACAACACAATCATTACTTAATCATTATTTTATCTCAATTATTTATTACTTTTTCACACTTTTTCTCATAATTCAACAATACAATCATCACAAACCAATTAAAACCAAAACTCAACTCAACTCAACTCTAAATCCAAACGCACTCTTAATCATACTTATACTACTTTATTAAAAAAGCACTTTATGTCCCTTTTTCTTAGTACTGTGAAATTATTCTTATTATCCTTTATTCTATTAAAAATAAAATTATACAATAAATACAGAAATACAAGTATAATTTTAAACACACATCTCCTTTCTCTTTCCTCCTCAATACACACACGTAAACCACTTCTTTCATTTATGTACTCATCATGCTCGCTTCGGTTTGACCAATTTAAATTTAATTTTTTTTAATTGTTTTGCCCTTTAAATTATATCAGCCGCAATTACAGTGTGTTTGGGAGTTTGAAAATGGAGGGATTTGGAGGGGAGAGAATTGGAGGGATAGTGAAGCCTTTGTTTGGGAGTTCTAGTTTTGGAGGGAGAGGGAGATGGAGGGAAATGAAGGGAGATGGAGGGAGAGCAAATGACATGACATGTTAACTCTCCAATTTGGG
This sequence comes from Punica granatum, assembly GCF_007655135.1. Taxonomy (NCBI): domain Eukaryota; kingdom Viridiplantae; phylum Streptophyta; class Magnoliopsida; order Myrtales; family Lythraceae; genus Punica; species Punica granatum. Next base: position 9,405,528 of record NC_045133.1, read on the forward strand.
GGAATTTGGAAGGATACGAGTATTGAAACATATAAAAGAGTCTCATTTGATCATTTTACCCCTTGCAAGGATTGCATAGAAAAAAATATAAAAAACAGTATTGTTCAATAATGTCAGCGAGTCGGTGGTTAAAACAAAAATGAAATGTTGGCGAGGCGTGAAAAAAATATTGGCCGAGGGAGTTTTTGTTTTTCCGTTTCTTTTTTGTTTTTTACCATAAGTCACATAATGTTACAAAATGAATTAGTGAAGTACTTAGCTGGCAATGGCATAAATAGCAGTAATATTTTGAATGTGATTTTTTGAAAATATACTATCTTTTAAGAAGAAAATCATTATAAAAGGACTTTTTTAGCAACATTTGTTTAACAAAATATTTTTTTTATCAGTTATCACTTTTGTTGCCATTAATTTGACCAGATTAGTCAAAACTTATTTTTCACGTATGAGCACGCCTCTGATGGATAAAGTTCATGCTATTCATTTCATTTTTCTAAGAACCATTTTTATTATAAAAATTAATCAGAAAAAATAGGTTTTTTTAAAATAATAATTAGGAAAAGGACCTCCCTGTTCTCTCCTTTCCTCTCCTCCCCTCTCATTTCCTTCCCTAAAAAACTCCCAAACATAGCCTTAGAGCGGATGTTCGATCTGGTACTAATTAAGGGAGTTTATTCGTTTTCTTCAAATATGGAGTTTGAACCTTGTTGGGCGGCAATGGGAAATGCTCTAGGCTGAGGGGTAAGTGGTTTCTCGAAGAGGGACCGGAAGCAATTAGGTTGAACTTTAAGCCAAAAAAATCTTAGCCATTAGACCCACTAATGCAGCAAGAATGGATTGATAGGGTAATGAGGGAGCAGTCGTTCCCACTGAAATTTTAATACTTAATAAAAAGTTATTACATAATATTGTTCCATTCTTTATGAAATTACATATATTCATCTCCCGATTCGAAACTTTACACTTTTATTTGCCCTCCTAAAGGCCACGTCCCTGATCCAAATTCTGCACTTATCCCTGGAACGGGGTTATTGAATATACTAGATTGTTTTTATTTTTACCGTAGAACTAACGTCATTGAGAGCTATGGGTGCAAGTGGAGATCATAACCCACCTCCTCGTGGACTATCAAGGGGTTGAGATATACTTCCCACTTGCACACATAAGACTTCTCGAGAGGTCACTTATCAAAAGTGTAAGAAAACGAAAAACAAACAAAAAAACAAAAAACAAAAACAATAAGTTACACATTTCTAAATTCTGATATAGCAGTTACCCAGCCAATCAATACCATCATTTCATTTGTATTTTGCTTTTACAAAACCGTATTATTGGAAAAATGAGAAATTATTGGAAATAATGGCGAGGTATATTTAAATGATCTGTAGTACTTTCTGTGCATTACCTGAGTTTAGTTTTGGTTTGTAGTTTCTATTGCTTCTGTTGGGCAACGCTCCATTTAATTAACCCAAAAAAAAAATTGCTCTATCAGTACTCTCACCGGTGTGGGAGTTGGTTCTACCCCCAGTAGGGCTTTCTGCTACGATGAATTTATCGGTATTAGTACTGTCCAAAACATGAACTTGTTGGATGCAATCAATGCATGAGTAGCTAGTTTGCATAATTTTTAGGCCGAAAGAAGAAAAAGATGATCATGTGCATAATTAATGATGTTTTAAAACGAATATACCAAGGATCAAATAACACTTTTTTTTTTTGGGTAAGTGATGATTTCATTAATAAAAAAAATATTTACAAGTACATCACATATCCAAGAGACAACATTAGCAAAACAGCAAACTTCGATATCTATAAGCTTAAAGCTCTAGCAGCATAAGATACTACTATCTTTTCCTCAAAATTGTTAAAGGGGCAGACTTTAATCTTGACATGACGCAAGATCTGCTGAATTAAACTTGCCACCGTGGAAGTTTTCTACTGATAAAGCTTCGTGTTTCATTTGCTCCTTCCACACATAGTAAATATATGCGGTCCATAGCAACTTCAGTATTACTGTATCAAGCTTCCTTCCTTTAATAGATTCGATCCATACTGCATCAGAAAATAACACAAATTTTAATTTTAAATATAGATATACTTTTCTCCAATGTAAATACAATGACCTTTACATGTCTAACCTGATTATACCGTCTACGTTTATCTTCACATATTTCTCATGGATTTTCAGATAATGAATTTTTGCCAATCATAAGTTTATTTTGTTCCGTTCTTTTTTCTTCTTTTGGCTGAATAATATGAATTTTGCTTTTTTCTCGGTAAGATAATATAATAATTGACAATTAGAACTACTGCCACAAAAACATGCATAAATAAAATAATCTAACCCCAAAAAGAAAATTGATTTCCATTTCCAAGAAACCTGTAACTGTCACGTACCGTAAAGGAGCATTTTGTCCTGCGTAAAGTTGTGGCTATTATTGAATTTGCGGCAAAATAAGAAAGATATAATGTGGACAACTATTTGGAATTGGCTCAAGTTGTTTATATCTATTTAATTTTTTTAAGTAAAGATTGAGTCGTGAGTTCGTGAATGAAAAAAATTTATGATTAGGAGAATTTTACTCTTTAATTAGCGAGTTGAAATCGAACCTAATTAATCAGAGTACATGATTTCTAAATACTAAATAATGCACACAGAACATGATATATATATATATATATATATATTCATACGATTTTCTATATGGTTGATAATTGCATTTCTAATACTAGGAAAGTTTTCTGTGGTACTCTCAGGTACCAAAGTCACGGCGTCGCTGGATCGTTCTCTTCTCTCTCTCTCTTTCCGTAATTTCTTTGTCAGACGTTCCAAAGGTTATTAAGCACGGAGCAAGTGGGGCGCTTAGGGCACGATAAAACTTCCCAAGAAGCATAGGTCATTATCAAACTTGATAAGTAGTGAAACTTCGTAGTTGACTCAATGCAATTAATTATTTCAAGGCTGCAAGAGAAAAGGGGCAGGACCATTAATTGCTCTCTCAAGAAAAAAGTGGATGCGTCTTCATGTCTTAATAAACAAATTCGAGAAGAAAGATTTTTCATGTTAAAAACAAAATAAATTACGCAAAAAGTACGTGATTTTACTTTTACCTCCATCTCAAATATAATACTTGTTTTTAAAATTACCTATAAAATTAAGTCGTTTCAATTTAATGTCAAATTTAGTATACCGTTATTTCTCCATACAAAATTGATTTAAGATTATGACTTATAGACAAGGGAATTGGATCCACAAATTAAAACAAGTGTAGAGACAACTTGGTCGGTACACCCTCATATAAAAAATTCTGTCAATAGAAAAATAATAGCATGTCAGATTTGAAATCAAAATGAAATCACATGCATGTATGGGTAGTTTTCAGAGCATGTAGAAAAGCTAAAATCATCTACCTTTTAATTAGAGAATCATAGTTTTAAACCAAGATTGGATAAAAATATTATTAAAATCTTTTATAAATATAAATAGCCACGTTGACTTAATTTAGCGGACAGATGAAGAGAGAAGAGGGACGGAGGGAGAGAAAAGTGAAGGAAAGGGGTGGCCCATCATGTCCTTATTCTGGTGGTAATTGAAAACTATATTATAAATTTCACTGAGTAAAAATGGAAATTGAAGTTATAGAAAGGGGTTATGTTTTCCTTTATATTAGGATAGATTACAAAATTTTATTAGAATGCACAATAAATATTCACACTTTGTTTATCACATAATAATAATATTTTATTACATAATAATAATAAAAATTTCCTCACTGGAACCCACCACCACCGCCCTTATTTTTTTCCTCTTATAAATGAATATTCACATTTTATTTATTTGTACGCATATTATGCTGTATTTTATAATAACGTAAGAATATTCCGACATTGTTATACATATGCCCAGATATTTGTATGAAAGGAGATATACACTAAGCCCACAACAAGATGGATCCAAAAGTACAATCCAAAAGTATAGAATGTGGGATTGATGAACCCAAATATATTAATAATTCAAAATTTTCTTATTAATTTTTTGAAGTGGATTTTTTCTAATGAGATTATTGGTATCTCCAACGTATTGACTAAAATTGATTTCACTCGATATGAGGTTTTTTTTGTTGTGAACCATGATATCTGAAAGTCCAATGAGCCCTGATTACTGCATATGAGATTTTGAATCATATAGTTCTTTGCATCGCGAATTAAATAACTAGCTTAAATTATAGATGAGTAGATTCAACCCTTATCTTAATATATCTTTCACGTTCCATGTACCAACAAGAGTTGGTTTAAACTGTTCGACTCTTGTCTTCTTCTAGTAAGTCTAACGAAGCAATGATTAATTCAGTTCGAGTTGGGTCGGCCCACTAAGGAGTAAAACTAATAATTTTCTCTATTCACATAACTCGAATTTAAGATCTTATTTAAGAGAAATAACAGACCGCTTGAATTAATCCTTAATAGGGATATGAAATTTTATTTATTTTAGTCCAAACTTTGAAGTCCACCGAAAAAAGAAAAAAGAAATTGAAGCTTCGACTCCGAACTACTACGGCTGGTATCTAATTTTACGGAAATAACAAATCTGTCTTTATTACCACAAAAGGGTACAAATCGTGTTTTCTTCCTCGAGAAAGCACAAAAGCTGCCGCATTCAAAAAGCTGAGATGCTCCCACCGAAAAGAAAATGCGGAGATGCTCTGCGTTTCTTGACTGCTTCTGCCCGTGAGGTTTTCATTTTTGATTTTCCCCTCTGGTGTTTTAATCCATTTGCTTTCTAAAGCTCAGCTTTCGCTGCAAATTTATTTACGGATTGAAAAGAGATTTCGCTATAATCCCTTAATTAATCCATCCTCTACCGGTCCCGTACCGCGTGATGCTGCGATGCAGGATCGAGGACCATCATATTGGAGTTCTCCCCTTAGTAAGGGGTAGTGTTCCCAATCTCACCATTCTGGAACGCACTAGGCAGGTTAGCTTTGGACAATATTTTTTCCTTTGTGAATTATTTAAAAGCTCAATTAGACTCGAGTAATTCAATTTAAGCTGAGTCAGTTCACTAAAAATAATGCTCTACTAATGTGAATTTTTTTTTCCATTAACAAGACTCTAGCCTGTGAACTTATTTTAAAGGGAACAAGTGCCGAACAACTTAAACAAATACAAGTTGGTTCAAAAGAATTTTAATAACTCAAGAACTTTCGAGAACTATTTATTATGTATGAGTATATAAACTGTCTTTCAAGAATTGCCAAGGAATAATTATTATATTTGATGATTTCCAGTATTACATCTTCGTAGAGATTTCATATATGTATATATGTATAATATATATACATACATATATATATATATATATCCATACTATATATAAAAGTATAATAAGTTTGTCCAATTTTTAATATTTCAAAAATGCTCTTATACCCTCTTGACTTTTACTCTCACATTTTCAGCTCGTAACTTATGATCGCACATTTTCACTATATATATATAACCCGGCTCTTACTATTCATTGCTCATTTTAGACGCTTTATCATCGTGCATCTCTCTCAACCGAGTTAGCTTTTCGTCACAGGTATGTTTGTTCTATTATTATTTCATAATAATTTATAATTTCAAAATTTCGTTGCCCCATATGTTTGTTTTCAACGTCTATTGTCCTAACAGATTTTTACATTATTTGTCTCATCGTTATGAATCTCGTGGTTGTTTTCTCAAGTTTTGTTCCAAAAAATACATGTATTCTTCGTAAATTTCTATGTTTCTTTTCATATATTTTACTCTCACACTTTTGGTGTGCGTTGTTAGTATGATTTTTTTCACACACTTTCATCTCTCTATTCATCGCTCATTCTCAACATTCGTTGTCTCGTATGTTTTATCATATTTTGCCTCATCCGAATTAAACTTTGTACATCTCTTCTAAAGTGTAACCATTTCCAAAGTGTTTCTTCAATTTTTTTCTTTTTTCCCTTGGTAAATTAATAATATTATTATTTTACCATTTACTCAAATAATGCTAATGCCATTAAACATCATATCTTTTCAATAGCATGGTATCATTTCATTCATTTTAATAAAAAACTAACTTTTATGTATTCTTTCTCATAACTTTTCGACTTCAAGGCACCCTTTCATAGTGCTTCACTATAAAAATTACATAGCATATTATTTCTCATAATTATTCACTCTAACAAACGTATCAAACATGAAATAACTTCTCCATTCTACGATCACAGTTCCTCTCTCACCTTTCCTATTTACATTTGTATCTTTTATATTTTCTCTTTCGGTTTTTAATTACTTCTCATTTTAATTATTCTTATTCTTTGACTTTGCTAATCGTTGGAAAAAAATTTCCCGTACTCTCTTTCTTCGACCATAATCCTTTTATTTTTTTCAAGTTTCAAAAATCAACTTATACCATTCATTTTCATGACCTTTCAAATTCAAGGCACCATTTCATACTTTTTCACTATAAAAATTACCTAGCACGTTCTTTTTCATAATTATTCACTCTGATGAATGTATCAAATATGAAATAATTTCTCCATTAAATGATCATAGTTCCTCTCTTTTGTTTCCTATTTATAATTGTATAGATGGATTTTCAAATTTTATATTAAGATATTTTTTAAATTATTTTAAGATATTATGCCATCGGTAATTTATTTTCAAAGTCCTAATCAAAATTTTTATGGGATTCTATGCATACAAAAGTATGTATTTGGAAAATAAAAAAGAAAGAAATAGAAGAAGAATTTCTAAGAAAAAAGATACCATATCATTAATTTCTTTTTTTATTTAATTTTGTTTTCTCTTATCTTATGTTTCTTCTTCTCTCCCTATTCTTATTCTCTTCTTTTTCTTTTGCTCACAAACATTGTCTACCATTTTAGCCATTGCCACTGCAATGCGTGCCACCCCCTCCTGTCCACATTCCTCAAGCTGTCAATGTCCTCCTTCACAAGCTCTACGTACATTTCATTCTTGCTCCTCAAGGGTACGCCTGTAAGAAGGGAGAAATAAGTTGCTTCCAGTAAATATAATATCAATTGTTAATACAACTTATCAGTTTGCAACTGAAATTAAATTTACTCTTGTGCCTTAGGTGGGATCTAATGTGTATTGTTTATTTTTTTATATTTTATTTGTTAAGTATAAATTATAATATATAATATGAATTACTAAAAATAAATTTATACAAACATAAAATCAGGTACGATCAACTTTGTTCCAACTTTCTTTCTTTAAAACATAAACCCGGCCCTTAAGGTCTTTAATTTTTGAAAAATTTCAATCGATTTGGGTCGCATTTTTCTAAATTTTTGAGTTATGGGTCATTGCAAGACTATTCGTGAAATAATATTTATTAATTATTTTGTAAACTTTTATTAAAAATTTAAATTCATTTCTCTATTTTTTCTTTAGGATATTCCATTGAAATGAGAGATCAAGTCAGAAAAATATATCAACTCGGAAAATTTTCTTGCAACAAATTGTTTTTAAATTGCATTAATTTCATTTTTTTTAAATCATTTCCAATATTTTAATCCTACTTATCAAAGTTTTATTATTCATACACTAGATTTTGCACCAGCGATATGCGCAATGTGAAAAAAAAAGAACATAGTTTAAAACGTTATCTTTGTATTTTCATCATTATATACAATTTGTAACTCTACATAATTGTGCTATTATTAAAAAAATAAAAAAAGTTGTGATGCAAATTGAAAAGAAATTATTTTTTAAGTGAAAGAAAAGAAAAATAACTTAGATTTAGATAGATATGTAGTGAGAGGTGACGAGAAATAAGTAAAAGTAGAGTGGAAGATGACCACGTGTGAATTTATGAAGGAGCGAGCTAAGATAGATGAGTTTAAATTTAAGCAATTTTATAGTTTTACTCTTGTCTTCAGTTTTACTTTTCTTCAATATAGTAAAAAATAATTGAGATAATCCGTAAAATTGTACAAAAATTTATACATATATTAGATACAATCATTAGTCATTAGTATGTTAATTTTGTACATACTTTTTATGTTACACATATGTAAATACTATTATTAATATATATACATATATATGTTTCCATTGAATTCAATATTATTTATTTATTTTATTATAAAATTAAATGAAATACTTTTTTGTTAATATTATTAGTTTCCTTTAATAATTTTTATTTTTAATTTAATATTTAAATACCCATGGGGTCCACTTGATAGATTTTCATGTGCCATGTCTATAATGTTAGTGCTATATTAGAAAAATATGTTAAAATTGATAGGAAAGGAATGGCCCTCTAGACGTTATAAAAAACTTATAATTGATAATTCTTCTAATTAAAAAAAATTCATACTAGAAATAATAGAAGGCCAAATTTTTCCTTTTTTTTTGTCATCAGTCCTCACTTATATTATTAACTATTTTTTATTTCATTTAATTATAAATTAAAGTAAGAATAAATTTCTAATTAGAAATGCTCACAAATCAATTCAACAGGAGATACTATTAATTTACTTATAATTTATATATTTCTTTTTTTGAATGTCTTTCTTATATATTATGTCGTTCAAGTATTATGTATTTTAATCTTGTTAAAGAAGGTTTCATGTGCACTGCACGTGTAAATTTACTAGTATATAAAAATGAAAAGGATTATTAGGAAGTCTTTCTATGAGGACTTCGTATTTTTATTATAAAATATTTGCTTTATCCCATCATGGATAGTGCATAAATTATTAGAATAATTTATATAGATGCCATGATGATTAATGCCTATGTTTTCAATTAAACTAATATCTTTAAACGAATCAATTTTTCGGTGTGAACTTTGGTATCCGGAAGCCTAATTGAATTTCGACACATTCAGTCAAGTCGGGTCGACCCACTAAAAGATAAAACTCTCTCAGCGTGGATTTTTTGTATTTATAAGGATTTGAACTCGAGACCTTACTTAAGCGGAACAAATGTTGAACTGCTTGAATCAATTCATGTTGGTTAAATGAATCAATTTTGATTGGAATCAAGTAGTTTGACACTTGCTCTTTTTTAAAAAAATGTCGAGTTTGAAACTTGTAAATGGAGAATATCCACTACTAAGGAAGTTTTACCCCTTAGCAAGCTAATTTCTAAGCAAACCTGAATTAGTCGCGATCTATTAAACTTTTGGATATCAAAATGATGAAAAAAAAAACAAAGAAATTTTTAGATGAAACTTGACAGTCACTATACTAGGAAAGTGAGATCTTTTCCATATCAGTCGAAAAGTTCTTCAAAATCTAATGTTATTTATTTGTAGTAATATGTAGGCTTCCCCAATAATAAATATCTCACGGAGCTGATAATAGTATAAGAACATTTTTTTATTCACCAATAGTATAAGAAACATTTAGAATAAATGAAAAATCAGGTTTTCACCAACTTCCTCTTCTAAGAGGTCGTTTATAATTTTTTCTTCAGAAAAGTACAAAAACCCTTATTGTAATTTGAGTTTGAGACAAATTGCATCTTGTGATATTTTTAGGGATAAATAAAATCATGTAATTCACTTTGTGCGACATAATGGACATCACCGTTAATTTTTCATCACTTTTGGTCCTCAAACTTTTTTTTTCATTTTACTCTCAAACTTTTAACATTTTTGCATTTTGATCCTAAAATTCGGAAAAATATGGGGAAGGGGCTTGGGCCGCTGATTGGCGGCCCCGACCCCGACCCCACCACCAAGGTTGTTGACACCCATAGAGGATGTCGGAAAACCTCGAGGATGGGGTCAGGTGGCTGATTGGTGGCCCTAAACCCCAAATCGAGATCCCGATTGATTCGGAGGCGAAGGCCACCAATTTGTGGTCCCGACCCTACCTCCATGGTTGTCGGCATCCTCTGTGGGTGCATGCGACCTCGGTGGTGGGGTCAAAGTCACCGATTGACGGTCCCGGTCCCGGCCCCTTCCCCTTTTTTTTTTCAAATTTTAGAACCAAATTGAAAAAAGTTGAAATTTTGAGGGTAATAATGGCAAAAAGAAAAGTTTGAGGACCAAATGTGACGAAAAATTAACGGTGAGGTCCATTATGTCTCACGTAATGAACCACATTGTATTATTTATCTCCAGAAAAATCACAATGTCCAATTTGTCTCAAGTTCAAACCATAAGGGAGTTTTTGTATACACATCTATCTATCGAAATAATATATTTTTATATATTTTAACCATGTTAAGGCACAAATTTGTAATCCAAGTATGATGGTGATGCGAATCCCATTTGCGGCAGAATCTTAAGGCTATGGATCTCATTCTAATACGTGTGTTGGATTTCATATGCTCTATTCGCAGCTCAGTGGATGGAATTGGACTACGCCTGGACAAGATGTATAATATACCGTAAGGGAAGGACGAATAGAAACTTCCTATATTAGAGCTTCCTCACTACAAAATCAACTTCCATCAATTATTAAGAAGATTTTTTTTTTTAGTTTTTTCTAAGCTATGAAAATTTTGACTGAAGAAGTTGAGAAAGGGGCCAAATTCTTTGTTCTTTTTCTTCACATTATCAGATTCCAATGAACTTTTCAAGATTTGACGAAAGGCTGACCACAGGTATATACAAATTTGTGCCACATAAATCGTTCACGCGATCATATTCCATTGTTAGAGTGACCCTCAAAAGAAAAACAAATTTTGCTACTTTTGCTATCAATAACTTATTCAGCCAAATTTAACTTAGTTGCTTGGCTGCTTTAGTTCGTTTGGTTAGACTCTTGGGATTGGGCTGTTTATGGTTAAGTTAATTGAGCTTTGTCTAGGGATTGTGATCTGTGATGGAGCTACACTCGGTTATCGACTTAAGGCATCCTCCCTACTTTATATCTTGCAATGGAGATAGAAATTCACCTTGGATTAATGGATTAATGGACTAGATCGAGAATCTCTGTCCTGATTTTCACTATGGTCCATGGTGAATTGTTGTAGGAAGGTAATCGACCAAGATTATTGATTTCAAGAAGGCTTATTGCAATTATAATGTTTTTACTTGATAAGGCTTTTAAGTCTATTTTCCTTTATAGTTTGTCTGGCGGGTCAATCAATATATCCCACTCTTGTAATTTCTGCTTGGGTATTTTTCCTTGTATCCGCATTTGCAATGGACCGATATATCTATTTGGATATTAATGAAGGATCTCATACCATTTAAAAAAAATCATTAAGTCAAATTAAAACTGATTTCACGCATTTTTTCATTCTCAAATTTTCCAAATGGCCCTTCTTCTTTTCCATTTTTCAAAGTATGCGGCCTCGTATCCCAATTGCAGTTACATATGCTACGGCAATCTCAGAATTAAAAAAAAAAAAAGAAAAAGAAAACGTCATCTCTCACCAAATAATAATTTTTCAAACCAGAAAAACCACAAACCCATCTGATAAAAGTACTAACTGAGATCACTTTAATTCGCATTGATCGGGCATTACAAACATACCCAAGATTTAATATTCGCACAACAACTAACGGGGGATTAAGGGCATGGCCTATATTTCCTGCATCATTGTTTCAGCCCTATCACCAAAACTTAGTTTCAAGCATAAATTAATCTTTTATTTTACTTTCAATAACTTTAAATAAGTATTTACCTAACATTATATATACAATGAAAAATGGTTCGTACCAGCACTTTTGTTCTTTTAAAGCTTCAGAAGCTTTTTTTATATTTTTAAAAACTCCTATTAACTTATATAATCTTTCTCTTTTATTACTCTAATTTTTTTCAATATATATAAATACGATTTTCATATGTTTTTCTGCTCCCTCCAAGCTCATCTTCCTGCTATTTATGTTGTGAAACAATTTTTTTGAAAAAGTCCATATAGACCTCAAGAGGACACATGTCCTCCACTTTTTCTTTTAAAATTTCCCAAATTTTTATTTTTATTTTTGAAAGCTCCTATTAACTTATACAGTCTTTTCACTTTTATTCTTTTAATCTTTTACAATTTATTATTGAATACAATCATTATATGTTTTTCACCTCCCTCCAAGCCCATCTTCCTGCTATTTATTATGTGAAACAATTACATGTTCTTGTTTTAAATTTATTCGAAATCAATAATTATTTTTTTAGTAATTTTATGTCTGCATTTTTCTTTCGACAACAGTTCTCAACTCAAGCCTTAGATCGATTAGCTTCTCGTAATATATATATATATATATATATATATATATACACACACACGTACATATAAATATTGTGAACAGCTAAAAGCATTGAAATTTACTGCCATAGTCCTAAATGTACTATCTGAAAAAGATCTAAAATAATATACCGAGGTTGAGATATAGAAACTATGTTGGCGTCATAGGGCCGAAGCAACCATAGAAGATAACTGATTATTATAATATTTCATATGGACTAGAAAAATTACTTATAAAGCAAATGATACAATAAAAATGTGAAACCAACATTCAAATATCTAATTCTATTTCTTTTTTAAATTAGAACCTAAAACACAATATAAATCGATAATAACTACTATAATGTCATAATTAATGATCATATGAGATCTCATTATGATTTCCTAAATAACAAAAAGGCCTCCGATATTGCACCTCAAGATGAACATGGAGAGCAATGAGAGATGCTCATCTTGCACTCAATTAAATTTCCATTTCCATAATTTCTTCAATAGGATCTAGCTCTGTTTTGATACCGTGTCAATTATTCATTGAGTCCAGATTCAAAATTAAAAAGCTTCAGTTTACAAGTGGTCGTACCTAACCATCTTATGAACTCATGGTGTTCTTACTCACTATCCAATGTGAAATTCTTAATTCATAACTCTCGGCTAACCGTTTCGGAGACGTGGTGTAATAGATCATTTTAAATTATGAATTCTATAATGTTTCCACCTCGCTAATTGATATGAAAAAAATTAATAGGACTGCAATTAACGAATAAATAAGCTCATATATTCATGAGAAGTTATGAAATTGCAGAAAGAAAATTACTTTTGATTGATCTTGACTGTAAGAAAATACACAATTTAATTTCTTTTTCTTTTCTTTTTTTAAGTCTGTCGCTTCAAATTCAAATGGCGGCTACATGCGTAAATGAGGAAGCTACAAGAGTAGCCCGGAAGTTATTCAGAATTACAAAGCTGCCACTGGACAGAATTTGACCCTCTCCTTCCTCGGATCAGTATAAACCAGCTTTCTCCTCCCATTTTTCCTAGTATATAAATTTGTCCTTTTCGCCTTCCTCATTTCATTAGTTTGTTTTTCTTTTTCAATGCCCTGCCACGGATTAGAAAGTCTAATTGAGATCTACTAATCCAAGTTCAAACTCGATCTATCCATTAATGGATAATTTTCACTAGTATAATTTATTGATCAATGAAACTCGAATTTAATAGGAAAACGTGTTTAAACTCAATAGGTCCCAACTAATTTAGTTAAGTCGGGTCAACCCTTTAAGAAGGAAAGCTCTTAGCGTGAATTTTTTCTAATAACAAGACTTAAATTCAAGACTTTATTTAAGGAAAATAAATGTTGAACCGCTTGAATTAATCCACGTTGGTAAACCAATCCATGTAATTTAATTATAAGGTTAGCTTTTAGAGGGTGAGATAAAATGAAAAAAGTCCGTGTGAAATAGATATATCCCGTGGTCGCATTACAAGATTCAATAGAAACATTTTTTTATTTTTTTCAAATAACCATTTGTCACAGATTTGATACTATTTGCACTAATGTATTTAATAATCACTGAAACGCGCCACGTAATCTACTCATTACGTAGGACACTTTCTCCGGCAGAGGAAGCTTTTGCAATACTTACTGCATTTATTGATTCATTTATGGGGAAAATAAAAAAACATGTTTCATCCAGGAGAAACAGTAACCTAGAAAGTGGACTTATTCATTTATATTGATTCCAGGATACAGGAGAAGAAACGGGAACCAGCTGAGCAAAAAAAAACTACCCTATCCCTGTCCCAAATAAAAGCTACACCCTGGCTCCCGAAAATACTCCCCCCAAAATAAAACCCCACCAAAAAAAAAAATACATAAAGCCATGCATATATATAAGATATTATATATAAAAAAATATAATTTATATATATATATATATATATATAAAACAAAAACATGTTCTAAGGTTTTCATAATAGCACTGCAGCAGTGGAAGGATACCGGGGACCTGTGTGTCTGTAACTCCATCCCTCAGGTAAATCCTCCCTCGTCTCCTGTCTTCATCTCATATAAGCCAAGGCCTCCCTCCTCTAACCTTAAATTTACTCTAATTATAATAATAATAATAATAATAATAATAATAATAATCTTTGATTTCTCTCTTGCAGTTCGAACTCTCGATGGTATATTTACCTCGAATCACAAGAACTGGTACTTATGCTTGATTCGCCAAGTCTCTGGAGTCGATAAACGTTCCGTGGAACCCATATGGTACCCGGCTGGGCAGCTTGATTGACGCCTCGAGCTCCAGGGTGGACGCATTCATGATCTGGAGCTCCGACCTCCATGCCTTCTCGTCATGAACGAACGCGAGTATGTGCCCGCTGTCTTCGTGATTGCTGGACGAATTAGGAAGAAAGAATGGCTCACCTCCGAATCTCCCATCCCCGTAGAAGTATTTCCTGACTTCACCGGTTCCGAGATCGACCTTTGCGAATCCTGATACCTTGGGCCAGTGCTCCGCAATCGCGAGGTAGGCGAACTGTGTCTTCCGTCCCAGGAGGTTCCGGTTCACCATCCCTGCCTCCAGGTTTACCTGATCAGATGGGCCCATGATGGGTCGGCGGGTCGATTTGCCTGTCTGTAGATTCAGCCTGATCTCTGATAGGACGCTCTTCAGACTCTCGTCACACTCATTGAAGATTGAGTCGGGCGGGGTCATGCACGACCCGATCACGACCACCTCATCCGTCTCGGGCTCCTCCCAAGCGTTCCATAGGTGGAAGCAGAATGTGTCCGGGGACTCGACCCACATGATTTCTGAACCACTTTTGGCATCTTTGGGTAGAATCCCGAACCGCGACTTCTTCCCCTTGTCGTAAATCACGGGTGAACCGCCACGGATCATTTCTTGGAGCTTGAACACGACCTGCTGGTCGGGGATTATCACGAAATTCTCCGTGATTGCAAAATCATGCATCATTGTCGGGACTGGCAGTGGGATTTCGACGTCTGGCGATTTCACCCCATCGGGGTAGAATCGGAAGTACTTGAGGTAGGGCCGCTGAATGACGTCATAGCTTAGAGCAAACAGCTCCTTCGAGACGGGATCCACCTTCGGGTGGGCGATCATGGTGGAATTGTTACCAAGCTGCCCATTAAAGTCGAACCGGCCTACTGTCTCAAGGTCCCCAGTGGGCCCAACCCGTACTTGGTAGGGGAGATCATCCTCGGACATGGCAAGTAGCCTGTTGCTGAAGTATACAAGGCCGGCGTTAGCCACCCCGATCCCGTGTTTCGGGTCAAGTAGCCCGAAGAATCCCCGGGCGTAGAAGAGGAGCAATCGGGCAATACCCGAGTGGCCATGCAGCTCCCCAATGACCTTGGGGAACACAGGCCGTCCCAATTTCCGCTCCTGGACCAGCCTATGGGTCTCAGTGAACCGGCAGGAGTAGCTGGCGCCCCCGTCCGAAACCTTCACCGCATGGACCATTCCGTCTCCATCGAACAAGTGGTGACCCGCCACCGGCTTGAACAGCGGGTTCGCCCCATTCCTGAGGTAGACCCCATTGATAGACTCCGGGATCGTCCCGGTTACAGGGAGGTTCTGACAGGCGGGCTGCTCCGGGACTGGGGCGAAGTTCCCGGAAGTCTGGACCCCAGGGTCGGCAGTCTTGGGGAGTGGGTGACGGAGCTCGTACGACACGAGGAGGCTCTCGGCTGTGTGGAGTGCAGCAGAGGCTGCCCTCTGGAGGAAGTTCCACCGAGGGAGGACGTGGGATGAAGTAGCCTTCTCATGGTCCGGGCTGGGGCCGGGTGCGGGGGTGGGTTCCTTTGTGATCACACGCTGTTTAGGGAATTGAAGGACAGAGGCAGCTGATTGCTGTAAGGCGCTCTGTATTGATTTGCATTTCTTTGTATGGGTATGGCTTCTGTACCCCAAATCAACATGATAAGACGAAGAAGAAGAAGCAGAGAAAGGACTACTGCTTCTGGCCCAACTACAAGAGTTGGGTGCCATTAACGATTTGCCCATGTCGATTCGATTTGATTCAATTCAACTTCTGGGTTTCTCTGTTAATTCCTCTCACGGTGGAGAAATTAACGGATGATAAGATGCAGAGGACTGCAGAGAGTGAGGGAGAGAGAGAGGGAGAGGTTTGAAGAGAAGGGGAGTGGACAAAATGTGGTATAAATAGAGGAGGAGGTGCAGTGTCACAAGGCTTTGTCCGGCGCAAAGAGATCTTGTATTTGAACCTCAGCAGAACTTATATGTCCTTTTATTTAGTTTTATTTTATTTTTTTAAACTAAATTTATATATCTTCTTTATTATGAAAAAAAAAAGACTGATATAAATTTGGGGTTGTTCCCGCGGGCCGGGGTTGTAAGAAGGGGTGGGGTCTGTGTGTGTGTCCGGAAAGGGTGTTTCTGTGGGAGAGGTCCACCTAAGACGTCCACGTGGTGCATTTGTGCCATTCTCCATTTTTTAATAACTTGCGAGTGTGAACCCAATGAGACACCCCCTCGTCACTATTGCACACTCTCGTAGTACTACGAATCGAGTACCAAAATGCCTGTGGCATCAGAACGCCGGGATACTCTCGCGCTGACGTGCCCGTTTGTGTGTATTTGGTCTGCAGCCGGTCTCTTGCTGAAGAATCATCCCGATTCAATGAATTTTTCATGACTGTTTAGGATTATTCTAGTCTCGTATAATATAATGGGCTAGCCCACAATGTTGCCATTTCTGGCGATTCTGAAAACTAGAAGTAGTGACATGACTTGGCGAGGTGTTGTGTCCGATTGATGGGTTTTTTGTTTAGCGGCTTGGATATTATAAGCAATGTGACTAATTTAATGTATTAGATTTGATGATTGCCATTCTCGGTTTATATGATAGAAGAAACTAAAAAGGTTAAGTGGGGGCTGCTCAACATGGCATGCATTGAAATTTGTCCTTTGACAATTTGGAAAGAGCAAACCCAACTACCATTATCATTGTTAGTGGAAAAGAAGTGAAAAGGGAGGACTTTAATTGGAGTTCGTCCTTAAATTGTGGACCAATAAGGGGTTGATATTCGACTGCTTTTTTCTTTTTCTTTTTTTTTCTCTCTTGGCATAGGTAATTAGATGAAGAGAAAAGAAGGCAGGCTTCATGAGCTTGACAATCGACCCTTTAACCACTCGTGACCAAGATGACAGCTTTCTTAAGCCACATACGTTTTACGATTGAATATCATACGTGTAGAACAACTGTTAAGCTTGCGGCTAGTATGCGATAACGGAATATAATGGAATGATATGAATATCTCATTCTTCTAACTCCATTTCCTCATTTGGTCATTTATTTAAGTTAGAAAAGGTATCTCACGATAACATTTCTTCTTCAATTTGATTAAACGAATATTCTCTCAGAAAAAAGATGAGTAATGATGATCCGGTTTGTCAACTACATTTTGTTAAGTATCATATATTTTTTTTTAATTTCATATATATCTAAAAAAATATATAGAATGATATCTTGATAAATAAGTGCAATTTATATTTGTATACCTTCATATTATCATTCAACAAAAGAAAAACTACATTTTTTTCTAAATACCAATACATTTCATTCTATAGAACCCATTTAATTCTATTTCACTCTCGTGTACCAAATGAGATCTTAGATTGTCTTTGCTCCATCAGCATAAAAATATCATGGAATGAATATCTAAAAATTTCAATCCAATTCTTCCTAAAGTGTCACCTAAACTAAGTAGAAAGAACATTTTATTATAATGTTTTTTTCCTTCAGTTTGATCAAATCCTTAAAACGTTTACATAATGCTTATCCAATCATTTCAACTAATTCTTATAAAATATAATTAAAAAATGAACTTATTTTCCGACAGGTAATTATATATGTGTTGATAGACATAGACTTGTGTTCGCATGGATTCACAATTTTTTTTTTGTTTTCTAAAATAACTTAAAATATGATTTTTTTTCTTAATTTTTGAATTTTTATGTACATTTTTCATGACAACAATTTTTTTATTAATTGAACTATTAATGAATAAAATTAATTTGAAATAAAAAAGGTGAAATGTTGCAAGAGAATCAGAAATTTTGACGGGAGAGTGAGGAGAGAGAAGGAGAAAAAAAAAGAGAAGGATTTGATAGAGGGTAACTAAAAAACTATGAATAAACTAAATGTATCCTCAACTTCCTTTTGATCTCGTGGTTTCTAAATTTCGATGCCATTTTTAATATGGACAATTTCGGAAAAACTAATGTTCCACCAACTAATTTTTTTCTCCAATTTGCAATATAGATATCGGAACATAAAGAGATTATTTTTCTCTTAATATAATTATATTCCACTCCATGGAATTCATTTCATTTTTATGCCATTCAAATGTACCAAACATAATCTTAATGCAGTGTTTAGTTAGATTCTTTTTTGGGGGGATTCGGATATTTACTCAGAAGTCCTGCCCTACAAACAATCCTTTTGTTTTATCAATGGATGGAAAATAATAATAATTCTATTAGTGAATATATAAATGAACCTTACCATATCTAACAATATTTATAGTTTAAATTAGATGGTTGTAGTAATCTCAAATCTCCTATATATGATATAAAGGGATTGGCTCGAGGCGCGTCACATACGTTTACCCCTCATTTAGTGAAATTCTACATAATGGGCTATCAAAACTAATCCAATCTACTCATGAGGGGAGTATGGAGTAATAAATGACCTTTTTAGTTAGGTGGTTGTGACACCTGAAAATTCCACATATTCCTTAAAATCATGTCATTCATGGTGCTTGCAATGCCATCTTCAATGATTTCTAAACAACCTTAGGTTCACATACTGGGGTGAATTTTTATTGTGATAGAGAAAAGGGAGACGTATGAGTTTGCAAATTGAATTAAAATCCTGACAATGAAATGGATCTAAATCCTCATAATTTCATGACGAGGTGCCATACCATGTACTGACCTTTATTTTCCTTTCCATGAACTGAACATTTTTTATTCAATTGATCATCCATGGAGAGATTATTAAGTGCTTTGATTTAGACAAAATACGTGAGACAAATATTAGGCCCACAAAGAGGCAGACATGACAAAAATTCCCATGTTCATTATCCCACATTTTATCCCTCTATCCACATGGCCCTTTCATCCCTCTAGAAAAAAGTGGCTATTAATTTTAAATTACACTCTTTTTTGGATGAAATTTCTTTGTTATTACGTTTTTATCTTTCAAGTTTAAAACAAGAAAATGCGGTCTTTATGAGTGACCAGCATGGACAACAGGAGCAAGGGTTATGCCCCGCTAAATTTTCAGGTAAGGAAATTATTATGTTATTCTTTTAATTTTAATGAAATTTCTTATTTTTGGTCCCTCAGTATAGAAAAAAATATCTTTCTAGTTTCACTTTTAAAGACCTCGATCTCCTTCACTCCAAATGCAGATTTAGAATCAAAAGTTTAGTAGACTACTCGTGCCCATTTATTAAATATTTAAAATTTATATTTTATTGTACTAGACCCATGAACCTCCATTGTAATCAAAAAAATAAAAGGTAAAAAATTAACAAAAAAGTATCCAAAGGATAGAACACCAAAATTCGACATAAAGCACATGGAATGATCCTCTATTTCATCGTAGAGCGCATTCTAGCTAGCACATACGGAGGAGCGATGCAATTCATGAATAAAAACACATCTACTAAATCGTGGAGAGTATTGTAGCACGTACTGAGAAGCAATCAAATTTATGAATATAAACACATATCTACCAATTACACTCGTAAAATGATATATAATTCATCCGATTCTTTTGCCTCTCATTGAAGCAGAACGAAATGTTCGGTACTGAATTGGTCAAGTTAAGTTCGTACATAATTTTTTGTCTCGCAGAGATTCCGACTTACTGCAAATTAATAACGTGCCATGCATAAATATCAAGTACCTAGTGGAAGACGTCTATGTCCTGATCTTACCCGCTGGAATTATCCACTAGCCGAGAATAGTTGCCCACATAATTTCGGTAGGTGCAGCAAAGGAAAGCAACATTGTCTTTTTCTCTGTTGCAAACATGAAAGCATGCATGCCACGGCATCTCTTCCTCTTGGAGGTCCCCGTTGCTACAAATTGATCATTTTTTTTCTCCCCTTAAACTAAAGATTGGTGCCGTTAAAAGAGCAGTTTTATGGAGCATATCATTGTCGACCTGAGATTAAAAGATTATACGTTCGAATTTTACCAGTAGGACTCTCCACGTCACTTAATTTTCATTTTTCTATCCCACTCTAAGAACATGGACTGGCATTTGAAAAAAACTAAACTAAAAAGAAAAGAAAAGATCAGACCAGGCATTTATAAATGCATCCTCGTGGTTTTTCAAGATCAGTCGTCATCAAAGTCCTCCTTGGTAGAGGAAATTCAATTTGTTATACGATTTGTATATATGTCTGCTGTTTCATAGTTCTCCTTCCTGATTCTGAAAATTTGGTTCCATGATGCGATCTTTCACTCTGACAACACACCAGTACCCATCGCCATCAGCTCCCATCTTGCATGAATAGAGGAGTACTCGATCATCTACTCTAACGGTCTAGGTTGCTCATACCGCGTATATATGTAAGTGAAGATCCATGAAATGTCACTGAGCGTTGTTCTCTAGTATTCAGTGCAAGAGATTTCCCGATGAGATGGTGACATAAAATGACAAATGAAGGTGCAAGCCGGCCGGCCAGCAGCCCTTTGGATGATAGTCTGCGAAGGTATATATCGTTATTCAAGCTTTAGGGGCGTGGTCCAACAGACAGGCTCCGGATGTGGGATTGGGTCCGCTACCGAGGGCTACCGTACTGGAAAACGAGGGATGAAAGTGATGGGTCTCATGGATATGCATAACGCATTCAGTTTTGTTCAGTATTCAATTATTTAGGAAATGTATGTCTGCCACAGGTTTAGATATGGAAGGAGACTCGACGTAGGAGTTAAGACTGTCTTCGTAAGCGTATATGGCCACCTTTTGTTTCCGCCCTTTACCACTCTTTCTTTCTTTTGGCGTATTTGGGTCTGAGCAATTCTTTTGGCGGCAGCGGAAACTTTCATGAGTTGAAACAAAGACTACAGGTATGTTAATTTATGAGATAATCTAATGGAAAATAATTTGAACTGTGAGGATGAGGCTTTTTAAGCTTCAAGTAGATAGAATTTTATGTGTAATGCAAGGATTTAAAAACCGTTAGAGCATCTCCTGCCCAAGACTAAGCTGATGCCTAAACAAAATTAGCCTTAACCAATAAACTGAGGTCACTAAGGATTCACTAAGGAAAATTTTATGGCCTGATGATGGATGAATTAAGACTTGCTATTATTGTAATAATATTTTGAAACTATTTATTTCAATTTATATGCATCATTATATTTTTGTTAATTATCAATATAGATTGACATATATCAAGTTCAATGATTAGAATAAAAACTCATTCCGCTCGTTTTTTTAAAACAATAATTATGAGATTCTTATTTTTAAATTTTATTTTTTTGTTTTATTTATGAGTTTAAGTTCATAACGCTATATCATAATAATTTTCATTTATAAGATCATAAATTTTTTGAAAATTATATTTTTATTTATGAGCTTGAAACATTTATATATCATTTTTGTGACAATTATACTGAATTTTGGAAAATATATTGACTTCTTAATACAATAAAATATTTTTAATAATTAATTTCAAGTTTCATACAGTAACTAAATATTAGACTAAGTTTGCATAATTCAATATATATTTACAACAAACAATCCTAATTAGTAAGCATTATATTATATATTTATTTAATAGCAAGTATATTAGAGAGATTTGTTTTAGATGACATCCTTATGATAGGTTCATATATATTTACTTCATTACCCATTTTTAAATAAGCAGATTTTGTGAAATCCTTATTTAATTTTTCATATTATCATAAGTTCATAAATAATAATAACAGTTTCAATCTTATAATAGAAATTAGGTTAATATTCGATTAAATAAATAAAATTCACATGATTAAATCAACTCTCTTAAACTTTTAAAAATTTTGTTTATTAATGAAAGATCATTTATTAATATAGGAGTCAATTTTATTTATATGACCATAAGTTCCTAGAATTAAGTGATTTGTTATTTTTTTGGGGAAATTTTTATATGAAAAATCAATCATTTTTCTAGTGTTCTATCTTTCGATTATATGGGGCTTCATCTTTTCATACATTTATTTCAATTACATAATGATTAATATATTTCACAAATAATTTGCTTCTTAAGAGTCATAAAAATATCAAAAAAAATTTAACATTTCACACGATAAACTTTGAATAATGACCTTCAACAAAGTTGGCCTAATTAACTTATTTAGTCTTTTTTAATTTCTCTTATAAATTTGATTTATACATTTTTATACTCAATTTCATATATTTTAATTCCTTTCACAAGCCTATAGTTTATGTTTTAGTCCTATATATAATCAATTAATTAATTTCCATATATGATTTGATCCCGTAGAATATTTTAAGCTTGCCCTTGGCAGTGTGTAGATCTCCTGAACCAAAGGAAACCCTATATAGAATCAACAGTAAATGTTAGAGCAAGGTTTATGATCGTTTATGCTGGTTGTTCTTTTAATGAACATGCGACTATTTAAGCACTTGCCAATATTACTAATTATTTATTCGGTTAATTACCTAGAAAAATACAACATTTGCGTTTTTTTCAAAATATAGTACGACATTTGGAAAATAGCATAGAAAGGCAAGACCTTTTTATTTTTGCTAAATAGAGTACGACCATTGGAAAGTAGTACAAAAATGCACGACCTTTGCGTTTTTTTTTTTAATATAGCACAACCTTTAAAAAATAACATAAAAAGGCACGACCCTCAGGTTTAGTTACGCATCTATCACAACGTCAATTATTCCATCATACTGTAACGATTAGCTAATGTGAAGCTACCGATGCTACGCGGTACAACATGATTGAACGAGTAGACCCCACAGCTTTTTATTTAATTAAAAAATTAAAATAAATTAAAATAAATGAAAGGGGGATTCAACTTAATAAGAGGAAAGGGGGAGGGGGCTGACGGTGGTGGTTACGATGGTGGCTACCATCTCCCAATTGGAGTTGCTGACCGCAGCAAGACCCCAATCATGTGGGTGGTGGCTATAATCGGGACACCTACTGCTGGAATCAAAAGAGCCCTAAAATTGGAGCTTTTTCATTTCAGCGAGGCCCCGATTGTGCCCCTCCGCAATCTACAATCCGCTCCTTTCTTAAAAAAAAGCATATTTTAAAATTTTTTTAATTTTTAGAATTATTTTTTAATTATATAAAAATATATGGAGATCCACTTGTCCAATCGTGTTGTGTTACGAGGTGCCGTTAGTTGTTACTGTTACATTTGACGAATAATTCACGCTGTGCCGGAATCGCAACTAAACCTGAAGGTCGTGTCTTTCTGTACTATTTTTTAAAGATCGTATTATATCTAGTGAAAAAAGGTAAAGGTTGTGCATTTCTGTGCAACTCTCAAAAGGTCGTGCTATATTTAGGAAAAAAATGTAGAGGTCAACCATTTATGTACTATTTTCTAAAAGTCATGCTATATTTAAGGAAACATGTAAAGGTCATGCCTTTCTTATTGGAACAGTTCTGGCCCTTGGTCTTGTATAATTAAGTTTTTTTTTTTGCTTGAAGAGTTTTTTCTTATAAGTTATTTAATCAAGTTTCTTCCCTTCACGCTCTTCTGAGTATTCTGCTTTACCATTGTTCAGTCTGATTGAGTTTGTGATGTAATATGGGTTTTGGCAGCTTAAATATGCTCATTTAACTAAGTGTTTATTTAGATGAATCTATTTGTTTGACTTCTCTTCAAGTTTGCTTTTCTGCAGAAAATATGGATCAAAATATGAGGATTGTTTCCTTGCTGTTTTTCTTGTCTTTTCTGATGATAGCTTACACTATTTTATAAAGCAGTTGCTCATGACCTATTTATTGTATAAATTAAAATATAAATTACCACTTGGAGCATGTATCTGCAAACAATAGAAATGATATGTATGACGTTCTAGTTCTTCAGAGTTTGCAGACAAATTTGATTGGAAGGGACAATATGTCCTCTCCTCTTCTTTATTATGACTTTCATGCCAATCGGTGTTCCCAAATATTGTTGCCATTTTAATTTGTTGCTGTCTGTGGTTGCGTCTCAATTTTGCAGATATATCATCTTTGATTTTATCTGTATTATTACAACCTTCTTTCCAAGTTCTATGAAGGAATTGGGCAACTTCTCTAAGGGGAGAACAAGTGAGTTCGACAAGAAAGCTAATGAAGAAATAAAGCAATGCATACAACACAGAGAATGATCAGATAGAAACAACATGATGGAGAAAAACAAAAGAAGGAGCAGCCCTACAACTAAAATAGGAGGTGGATGTCATAAAACTACGAGAACCTGTCTCCATCCTCTTAAATTAAGTGTTGTGATTACAATTCAATTTTTGCATCCTAGGCTTTGAGGAGATGAAACTGTCTTTTAGTATATTTTATATTGTCTTATTTAATGAGGCATCTGCTGCAAGCATGAGATATCAAAACAAATGGACCTACGTTGCATGACAAAGCTCCCACTAAAGGAGTGGGGTACATAAAGAGGGCAACGATTGCGCAGGGAAAGGATGAGCATTTAAAGGGCATGGGTCTTCAGGTATTGGGCCTTTGTCTTAAAAAGCAAGCCATAGTGGCTTCCATTGATTTCGAGAGGTCTCGACTTTAATCTGAAGCACTGAAAGCATTAGATGTTGCACTGGTTTTGGAGCCAAACAATCCAGACCTGATTTTCAAGCTTAGAGTCCAGTGTGCCGAACATCGATCTTTGAATACTGCCTTGCGATTTTCAAAGAGATTCATTGATGCAACTGAAGGCTTCGTACTGGGTTGGAGACTACTTGCTCTGGTTTTATCTGCTTGACAACAATTTTTAAAGGCTGAAGGGGTCACTGATGCTGTTTATGATGAAATATTTGAGTAAAGGCCTCTGCTTTGGTTGAAAGCAAAGCCGAAGATCTCCCAGTCATTACCACTAGATGCTATTGAGACTTACTGATACCTCCTTGCTTTGGTTCAAGCATAAAGGAAATCTCTTGAGTCTACACGAAATTGTTGATCACGTCGAAAAGTCGCCGACGGGCAAATAATTAGAAAACCAGGCATGCCAAGGCACTATCCCAAGAAAATAGAAACCGACACAATACCAGTCGACCCCACTGATATAGAATGTCATATCAAGGAAATGCTCGAGTGGAAGCATGTTCCTTGTCCGGAAGCTTGAAAAGGGGTAGAAGGATAGGTGCCGAATGATCGGCGGTTGCAAGGAATTAAAGGTGCATGTTTTGAAGTGCTAGAAAAGTAGATATTGAAGGTGCGATAAAGTTGACGAAAGTAAAGTGCTAGAAAGAAAAGATAGAAAAAAGTGTAATGTGATTGGTTGTTGTGTAGGAAGGGGTTACAATAAATTCCGAATCACGTATTTATAGGCGTTACACGAAACCTTAAGAGATCTATCAAAATCAAATAAGACTATAAAATATAATAACAAAATCCTAAAATAAATGTCTATCCTACCAAAAAGCAAAATTCCTAAAGATATTGGAAAGATATCCAACTTATTCTCCATCAAATTCTCCTCAATATACCATCACTTATCTGTCACTAATCAGTGGCAAAATGACCTTGCATTCCCTTCCTTTTGGTGATTAATCTGTCACAAAATCATCTCATACATTCTGTCACTCTTTCGTCACAAGTGTGTCACAAATTCTATCACAATCCGTCACAAATCTAATAATTTCCGCCACCAATTCCCTCACTAATCGATCACAACATGTTACATTTGTGGTGGAATATTAGTTCCCTTCGAGACGTATCTGTGACGGAATTTGTTCCATCACAGAACAGTGTGACAGAAATTTCCGTCACTGATAGCATCTGCTACTCCAATTTCATCCACGGATTTGTGACAGAAATTTTCGCCACTGAAGGCTTCAGTGATGGAAGTCTAGGCATCTGGGACGAAAATTTCCATAACTAAAGCCCGTTTTTCTTGTGGTATGTCTTTTTCAAAACTTACAGGACCGAAATTCTCTTACGAAGCAAACATGTAAGACTAATCGGTAGTTTTAAATTTTATAGGACCAAAATTTGCTGAATGTCAAAATTATTGGACCAAAAATATCTTTTTCTCCAAAATTATTATTGAATCTTATAAAACTGCTTTAATTTATATTGAAAATTATCATTACTTTGAACATGACCATGGAAGAATATTGTTGTTATTAATAAGAAAATTGGTTTAACAACATACACAATATTAATATAGAAGATGGTAATAAATACATGAAACTAACTCATGTGTCGCACTTGAAAACTAGTTAGGATATAAGTTGAAAATACTTGCTTGAGTAAAACATGATTCTGAGTTGATGGATACAACTCATAACCTCCATCAGTCCATCCACTTCATACATACTAAAGGTACACTTTCTGTAGCCTCGAGTGGTGGTAAGGTCAGTGGACCATTTTTCATATGAGTATATTTTACATGCAGTATAGAGATTTAAAACTAAGAGGAAAGACTTCCTAGTAGAGCCATGTTGATGCAAGAGCAAAAATTAATCTTGACTGATAAACTTAGAATATCTCGTGATCACTCCGAGAAAACAAAAATATTAAAAATTTAGACATTTTGCAATAAGAGGACATTCTTAAGATCGTGTATAGGATGCTACTATGCCGTCATATAGGTTAAATGGCATTAGTCTGACTGTCCAATATGATATATTGCTTTGCAAGGTCGTTGATTAAAAAAAAAAAAGGAACCGTTTTCAACAGGTTTAACTAAACAAAGAGATGAAGGTTTATAATTCGAGCCCAATTATAATCTGTTTCGCGCTTTCTATATATTATAATTAATTTGTGGAGAAGACCCATAATCTCGCTCAGTGTAAGACTTGTGGTAAATTATAAAGGAGCGAGTTATATCTGTAAAACTAAGATTTAAAAATAATTCCGCCAAAATAAAGAAGAAAGAAAAATTGAACAGAAGCCAGTGGTGCTATGACATTTGTCTATCAAAATGAGGTTTGCTTAATCATCGGAATTAGCAAGTTCCCAGATAATTATATGTGTGTAAGCCTACATCTCTATTAATAGGGGCAAGATGAGGACCTAGGTGCCCTTAATCGATAAAACAAACAACAGTACATCTGTTCATGTTGTCGATTATGTTGGCAAATCAATCTTATGCGGGAGACATATATAGATATTTCTTTTATTTCATGTTAGTTTAATCGTCAATTGAGAGAGAATTTTCTACCAATAAAAATATTAGTTGAATGGTAAGTAGCTCACTCACGTAAAGAGGAGAATACAAGTTTGAATTTCGGGAAGCGCACTTGTTGGGAGGGAGAATAACCTTTAATACTCGATCTCCCGACTGAATTAGTTAGATCCCATTAGGCTCTAGATATGAGGATTTACACTAAAAAAAAGTAAGAGAATCTTCTCTCTCCATCAATAAACGAACAAGAGGACAGATAAATGTACGAAATTGAAAAGCAGTCTTTAGTAAGTAATGATGACGAAATTATATGCGCATTGCCATCCAATCATCAATAGACATATCTTTCGACCTTTTTATTTAATTTGATACAAGGGAGTCATGAACATCATATAGAGAAATAAAAGCTTAAATAAGGGGTATACTCTTTATGATAGAAATTGGAACCGTTTGGAATCGGCTCTAATGGGTAGATTCTCAGTAAGTTTAGTCTAATATTGGTTTGGACAGGCTCCAGATAGCAAAGTTGGAAATTGATAAAAACGAGTTTTGGTTTCCAGATCC
The DNA here is from genome assembly GCF_007655135.1 of Punica granatum. NCBI lineage: Eukaryota > Viridiplantae > Streptophyta > Magnoliopsida > Myrtales > Lythraceae > Punica > Punica granatum. The sequence goes on from NC_045133.1 coordinate 9,433,670, forward strand.
AATCAATAAATACCTGGATCCGAAAACGGAGTTAGTATACCATTATATTCGAAAATTCAACGGCTCCTGCTTAATTTTGTCCAAGTAGAGTCGGTCCACTAATGGGGTTTCCTTCAGCAGGCTTACTTGACCCGAACTGGATTAGTCAGAATCGATTGGACTTCTGAATAACATGATACACATTGAAAATGGAGCTAGTATGAATAATATAGGGTGAGAGCGACCTTTCAATCCTCAACCTTTCATCGACTTTTTCATTTTTGTCCTAAACCTTTTTTTATGTTCAACTTCGTCCTCAACGTTGCAAATTTTATTCGCTTCAGTCCTCCCATCAACTTTTACATCAAGAACTCCATCCTCGGCAAAGAAAAAAAAAATTAAATAATATGTTTTTTTGAAAGATATAGGTATGGTCCAAGTTTCGTACAAATTATAGGATATCCAAATCTACTAATCTCTACGGGCATTGGATATTGAGAATCAAACCAGAAATTTGTTGTTGAAGTAATAATGTTCGCACTGCATCACACTCCTTTCTAGAACTTCAATTTTTTAAATCAGACGGAGCCTTGAATAAGATGCCAAAAGTGTATAAAATAATACTCATAGAGCTTGACTGCCTATAATGTCATTGGGATTCCGAATTGATTAACATCCCTGGTTAAATAATTAATTTTAGCTAGCAGATGGGGAGACGAATGGGAAATGTCGCCAGCCGTGCGATCCATTTTCTGCGTATTATTGTTCTCTTTGGGGTCCGAACACCTGTCCATTAATTTGCCCTTTTGAGGATTTATATGGGCACTTTTCGAGCCATTAATTTCTGTCTGATGAAGGTGTGAGAGCATATCTTAAGCTTTCTGCTTTTCTATAGACCGTGTTTGGGAGTTTTTAGGGGAGGGAGAGGAGAGGAGAGAAAATGGAGGGAGAATGCATATTTTGTTTGAGAGATTTTATAGAGGGAGAGAAATGGAGAGGTGAGTTAATGAAACAAAAGTATATTATAAGATGATTATACATTCATTAATTTTAAGTTACATTATTTATTTATAATTTAGTTATATTAAAGGCCATTTTACATTTAACAGTAGTATAAAGTTATTGTTATATATATATATATATATATATATATATAGTAGTGTACATATATTATAACAGTAGTATATACATATACCATAACTGTTACATATATAAACACTAGTAAATAACAGTAGTATATAGTTAAAAGAGTTGTTTTAAAAAAAGTTGTTTTAAAAGAGTTCCTCCAATTTAAAAGATTACGAGATTCTTAATAATGGAAGGAAATGGAGAGAGAATAGTTCCCTCAAAATTCCCCTTTTTCTCTTCCTTCCCTTTCCCTCAAATAAATCTCTCAAATAAGGGAAATACAATACTCTCTCTACCTCTCCCTCCAAATCCAACTCCCAAACACACTTACTGTTTCCTTATTACTTGGAATAAGAAAATATTTGTGCCAAATGGGTTAATAAATATTAATCACGTGAGCGAAGTGTCCCTTTGCTTATATTTAATTATTAAAATCTTGCTATGATATATTGATCGGTTCAAGTGGTCCGGCGTTTATTTTCCTTAAACAATGTCTCAGATTCGAGTCTTGGGAATGGAGAAAATCCATACTGTGAGAACTTTATCTCTTTACTTGTCTGACTCGGCTCAAATTGAATTAGTTAGGGTCCGTTAAACTTCCAAATACCATGATATATATCAAAAAAAAAATCTCGATCCGACATTTTGAGGCATAATTATTTATAATATTATATGTTCTTGTCCATGAATTGGAGGCCCCCAAGCATAATTGCTAGTGTTTTACATTAACAATGCACTACATTGTCCAAGACTTGTGTGAAGTGTCTCATTGGTCTGACGGGATGCCACTCGTTAGCTACGCATTATTGATTGAGAAATTGACCAACAATCGGCATTCAATGCCCATTTTACTGTGTTCCTTTAAAAAAAAAATTATTGGGACGAGAAAAGCGATTTCCTAGATTTGGGAAGTTCGTCGATCCTATATCGTTGTATGCAGTACATAGGGAAGAGCAAAGAAAGAGGATTTATTACAACGCTAGTACTTAATCAAAATTAAGAGATTTTGAATTTAATTCTTATACAAATGGAATTACCATGCCTTTCTGTTAATTTTTATTTTATGTCTTCTAAGTTCATGAGTTTTCTTTGTAAATTATAATAGAACAAGAAAAGGAAGGCCGCCACGGGTTGATTTAATATCATGAGTCCGAGTCATCAATTGTTTTTTCTAAAACCTTTGATATTACTATTCTTTTATAAATTTTCCCTATTTCTAGGATATATTTCAAAATACAAATTAAGGGGAAAAAGTGCATATCATATAATGTTTCCTAAATATATTAAATATTTTTCCAATTATAAAGAAGGCCTATGAATTTATTACACTACAATAGAAATCTTAACAGCTAATAGAGGGGCATATATTGTCCATCTAGATATCGAACTTGGAATATCTTAGTTAATTAGCGAAAGTATGCATTACTTTGTTATATTCTCTTTTTTGGTAAGTGCTATACCCATTTTGATAAATATATTAAATATTTTTTACCTAAATGATCTAGATATTTTAACTTCCCTTACGAGGGATAAAAGGAAAATGCATGTTTTCCATGATTAAGAGCAGGGACATACTATTGGTAAGGATCTACAAAAGAGAGAGAGAGAGAGAGAGAGAGAACGAGTGAGAAAATTCCTTCATATTGTACAGTGCTGATGATAAGATAAGATAACATCACAGTTAGAACTGTATCTGACCATAGAAAGATGTTCCTGTCGTTTAAAAAAAAAGAGTGTATGGAATGCATTAAAAAAAATCATATGTCTACCCAATTCAAACCCTAGATTATGAATTCGTCAGAGTAGCTTTTCTTTCCTAGAATCAATTTACCATTTCATTATTCGAGTACTGATTTTCAGGGAATTCAATAGAAGATAAGGTTGACTTTTTTCTATTTTCACTGTTGTGAAATCTAACTTTTATATCTTCATGTAAGTGCTCGCGGATTCACTGTAGATTCTGATTTAGTTTCTAATTCAAATGCCATTAAAGATCATGAAATTTAGCTAGCCTCAAAAATACAATCGAATCAGCCGTTAGATAAGCAAGATGCGCTAAGTATATGGACCCATGTTATACCCAAAATAATTCCTACTTTAGAACATATTAACTTCATTAAGCAGTACCATGCTTATAAGAACATGCATAGGATTAACTGAGAAAGAGAATGGGAGCTAGCCTTTCCAGACTAGAAGGTTTTAACTTCGATTACCAGTGAGATTTCCGTATCCCTAGCTTGACCTCCCTTTTAACTGGTGGACAAAATTAACTGACCGAAAATATCTATTTGCTCGTTGTCCCTTTTCTTGCCATTAACTAATGAAGGAGATGGTCTGTGTGTTGATCTGATTCATATTGTGGACTTCGAATGAAAAGCATTACCGAAGTGCTTTAAAGAAGGATTATCTTGATAATGTCCTTGCATGTCATGATAGTTATCCAAAGATTCACACTGAACCCTGACCGAACCTTCCCATTGAAGCAAGGAATCAATAACAACTAGGCTGCCAATGATAACTAACAGAAAAGATGTTTTGAAAGACCTAACTCGATTATATAGAGAGAGGAAGAATCAAATTGACATCGGCACACAAGATATAAGAGTTAATTAGTTGCTCTTGGAAAATCCTGGGTTCACTCAGGTCAAAATATTGTCAATCATTCACAAATTCTGCTTCATTCATCTCATTGATCGTGGTTGAAAGTACGCGCAATTAAATCATTTCATGAAGCTTAGAAAATTCTCTAGACATAAATCCCTCACCATAGTCCTGGTCGAGAATCACCCAAGTTCAAGATAGAATGAGAAACAATTATGGAGTTCGATGATGTATATTATTGCACGCAAGTTGTGGAAAAGTTTGTCACCGTTGTGCAAGTCGATAATAGGGCCTTGTGGGGCTGCCGGGCCGATATGAAAATGCGTTGGAACTCGTTATCATAGTTACGTAGAATGACAGAGATACCGATGAAAAATTTATTTCACCCATCGATCTTCATCCACCAAGTATATGTGCAACTTGCGCAACATGATAAGTCGAGAAAAGTGTCCACGTGATCGAAACAAGATAATGAATCCAAAATGGTTTCCTAAATTGATCAATGCCGGTTTTCCAGGACTTGTGATGTTGTACCCACTCCTTTCTATTTGTAGGAAGCCCTTGAAGCGCTAAGGACGATGGCAGTAATCCCACTTGTAAGAAGAGATTGCACTTCACATTGCGCCATTTGGGCACATCATTTCAACCAGCTCATTGGTTGCGAGTAGCTTTTGAAAGTGACAAAGCAATGCCAAGTGGCTTATAGTTAATAAAAACACACACATACATATATATGCCTTTATCAAATATATGTCCATATATACTTTTATATTATCCTACATATAGTCACAACACAACTTGGCAAGTAGTGAAAGAAGTATAGAGATAAGGGGTTCTTAGTGCAGTGATACAAGACGCCGCTCGAAATCAAGAAATCCTAAATTTGATCATCACTGATAGGACTTATATGTCTCTTTATTTGCCTTATTTCCTATTTCTATGTTAGGTTCACTGTCCCCCTTATTAAATAAACAAAAAAAATGTATAAGACCGTTGTGGATTTTTTCAGGTGATTCGGTCTTCTTTCCTCGATGTAAAATCTTGAGTTCAATTTCCCTAGATGATGAGAATTCACGACTAGGAGAATTTTATCATTTAGTGGACCAATCAGACTTTTAACTTGGATTAATCGGAACCCATTGAACTTCTAAGTATTAGGTAGTGTAGATGGAGAAAACAAAGTATATAAAATTAAAGATTACCCGAGACTTTTATATATATATATATATATATATCACCCACCTTGATTTTCGAGATTGTAATTAGAAACTAAATTAATATAACGATCAAAATATGAAATGCATGCTTATCCATGAATAAGTATAAAATTTCTCAAATTTCTCACAGGCCAACGCTAGCTCCCGAGTGAGAAAAGAAGAAGGCAGATTAAGAAATATTAGTTGATATCAGGGTAATTTTTATTTTTATAAGAATAGATAATTAACATATATGACTTGCAAATAAATATAGTTATAGATGAAAAATATTACCAAAAAAAATATACATGAAAAAAGGCAGTAATATAAGTAAAATTATGATGACAATAAACAAATACCTATACTCTGGACATATATAGCCAACCATATATTTAGAGAGAGATTTTAATCCTGTAACAAGTATGACTGCTTACAAAAAAAATGGAGATATCATGTAGGGGTATAGAAAAAAGCATAGTGAATAGAAAAACGATGGATAAAATGAGGTATTTATGGAGAATTTAGCACATTAAACCTGAATAATATAAAGAGTTCTTTCTTACTATTAAAAAAAATATTTTGTACTTATATTATATCATGCAAGTAATCCAGACAAATTCTTAACATTCGTCAAATATAATGACAGTAAAATGTAGTATCAAATGGATTGAAAAGTTGAGGGTTATAAAATGGATTGAATCGAGCAACTGATGATATCTTACAAGAAACTAAGATTTATCAAATGGAGCTATCACATTTCACGCATCGGTTTTTATATGTTGATATATTGATGGGTGAAAGAGGAAGGGATTGGTGCAACGGCACATAAGTAGCCAACTTAGAACTAATGGTGCACTTGATGGATTCTTGGTAATTAAATTACTAGCAGTGTACATTCTCGTCAAGATGAGAATCAATATTCTCACTCCTTGCTGATAATCTTTATTATAATTGAAGTGGGAATGTGAAAGTGAAAATGTGATTGTCATGTCCTCACCAAACACGAAAATTCTATGGGCCTTGGGGATTTGAATAAACTTTCTAGAAATTCACACAGATTCTCACGTACCAACCGCTATCTAAGATATTTTCGATCATAGCTAGTGGAAGTTTTATTTTATTTTTTTTATTTCGCTTAGCTATTCTTGTAATAGATTCGTGAGGCTCCCTATAAGGAAAAAAGAGAGAGAGACCAGGAAAAGCATATCTGGGATAATTGACCACAAGAAAAAAAAAATTCATCCTGTCAAATCCTTTTAGCGTCATTCGAGGTTTCCGATTAGATCTCCTACCTAATGAGATTCATCAAATCGATAAATTCTGAGGTTACTTTTCTCATGATCAGCTTACTATTACAGACTACAATTTCGGTTCTACTTAAAAGCAAGTTGATCGCCCACATGTAATTCCCAATCACGGTGGCAGATCATTAAAAAGATCTCGCACCAGGATTTAAGGGACATGTTACATAGTATCATCCCCGCGCTCTCCCGAACAATTCGACCAGCCAGAAGGAATGAGGCAACCCAGCGGAAATGGAGATTGTGGATACGGGTCCCCAGGGTGCATGCTGCAGCAGGGCGATGATTTTCGTTAAAATTCCTATTGGGTCCAGTTAAATTTTTTTACCTTTTCTTTTAATTAGAAATGATGTTCATGAATTTATTACATAAAAATTAAAATTTTAAATATAAGACATGAGAAGTTTTTCTGACAAAAATTAAATGCGTAATATCTTATGAATTAGTAAGTGAGAGATTTCACCACTGAAACTCCCTTTATTTAGGGCATTGATTTTTTGTTTTTCACTCGATATTTCTAGTTCACGATGAGATGTCACGCCCCCTTCGAAAAATTTGCTGCTGATCATTGAACTCGTCAATACCATACTTAAAGGTGAGGCGTACGACAGAGGTCTAAATTAAGTGCTTGAGGTTCAAGAGCGACCGTGCATTTCTTTTTAAAGGACAAATTAAAATCCATATGCTGTGCCAAAAGTGGATGAGTCGACCAAAAACACAAAACGTTTCTAGTAACGAGCGATGTATTGTCTCTTGATTAATGCAACTTGACAAGAGGATTGTCCTCAATGATAAATCCATATATATAAATATATTAGTGAAATTGAATCCTATTGTAATAAATGTTCTCTTAATAATAGAAGGAAATTGTTAAAATACTATATGAAAAAAATAAGAGAATTGATTTAATCAAGTGAAATCTAATTATGAAAACCCTATATTTTTTCGGCTTAATATAAGAGGCCATTTTAAAAAAATAAGTGACAATTAGATATGCTAAACAAATAAATATTTAATTATATGTTAACCTAATTTTCTATTATTATAAGCGTAATATTGTTATAATAATATTTGAATTTACGAAATAAAAACAAAATATTCAAAGTAAGAATTTCATAAAAATATAAGCTTGAAAATTGCATAATCAATCTTATGTGAATATCTATAAAAAAAAATAAAACTTATCTATTATGCAGTGATTGGATAAATATATAATGCATTGAGACCATTAATTAAAAAATATTTGTCGAATCATTCAAGTTTAGTCAAATATCATTAATTAATTAACAATGAAACTTAAAATAATATTGAGCATATTTATTGTGTTAAAAAGCATATATATTTTTCAGAAATAACATATGCTTGTTAAAATGAACATATATATACAATACAAATTATATAAACACTATAAAAAAGTAATCCATTATATATAGAATTTCTAAAAAAGATATGATCCAATAAAAGAAAAGATTTAAAATATAGCGTTGTTAACTGACAAAAAATAAAATTGAAAACTGAAGAATAAGGATGTTATCCATAAGGTTTTATGCGATCAATATGTATTAACAATTAATTTAAAGATGTGACACATATTAATTGAAATAATTAGTTTGAAATTATTATTGTAATAATTAGCATACTCTAAGTTCTATAAAAATTATTATTAGTCATTTGTATAAGAAAACTAATGTTTCAAAATGTAAGTAATTAAAATAAAAATGATATAAAAATATATGAATACGAGCCCTTGCAATGCATGGCCAAAAGAGCTAGTTTAGTAGCAAAATTTGTTGTTATATCTACTTATTGGAGGCAAATTTCGATTACAATGAAGGCTCATGAGGCTAGTAAAATGAAATAAAAATTTAATAGCTAATAAAAAGGCATGGGTAATCCCACTGAGTATCGAACCTGCAATCTCTTGGTTGTCAAGTGAAGGCTTGACACACTCTTTTTTATTGGAGGTAAATTTAATTGACACTAATAGTACTAACCATGAATTTTATTAATTATTGCTAATTTGCCTCTATAGACCTAAAAACGACACTAGTGAAATGAGGTGATTTACTAATTCACCACTTTTACTTTTAGAGCCAAATAAATAGGTTTTAGAAAAAGAAGGTGAAGTGCATGTGCTGCACACACTCGCCTAGTAACCAAGAGGTTCCACGTTCGATATCCAATGGGACTACTCGTGCCCATTTATTATCTATTATAATTTCAATTTCAAATTGTACTAGACTGACAAACCTCCCTTATAATCGAAAAAATAGGTTTTAGAAACAAATTCCACAGCAGTTTTTCTTGTACTGGGATTAACATTGTTCGGTTTTGCTTTTTTCATGTGGATATGTATCTTTTTCTTCTTCTTTTTTCGATAGTATTTTTATCACTTGATCGGATATCAATAATGCAGTACTATCCCGAAGTGTTTCTTTGCGTGAAGTGAAAAACAATTGCTGACCGAAAGGGAAAAGATTCGTTCGGCGGAAAGCAAAAGCCAATATTGAACATACGTTCGTCAAAACAAATCAAGAAATATAAAAAATCATGAGAGCCAAGAGAATAAATAAATTCATGTGCATGCATATAGAGAGGAAAAAGGGTGGACAATTAGTAAACGATCACCACTAGCAAAACCTTCGAGTCAGCATATCGGAAGAAAAATTTTCACCCTAAGGGTATGTTATGATTAAGTGATATTGTTGTTTCGAGAACATGTTGTTTGACTTCTTTTAGACAATGTATCTTATCTTACAAGATCTTCTCTCGTAAATGGATCGTACATATATGCCCAAATGATCAAATCCCAACAGAAAAACACAGCTCGGAAGCTAACGAAGAGAATATATTCCACAGAGTTATCAAAATGCTTAGATTGATTGAAGGTTTGAAAAAAAAATCGGTGTGAGAGGGAGGGGTTGGTTGGGGTTCAATGTATAGATAGATAGCTGCCCTCGACTCAGAACAAGGATGTTCTGAATTTGGTTCTTATTAATGGGACTTACCAAGCTTCTTTATTGCCATTTTTCCTCCTAACCCTTCTTTGACCCAGGGGTCTCTTTCACTTCAGAAACTAGGAAAAAAAAAAATCTTATCGTGAAGTAGAGAATTCATCCAACTATAATTTTGTTAAAAAATTTCAGCAATTATGTATGTAATATTATCCCACTATAAATCTCTTAAATTAAGTTGTTATGAGTTCAATCCTCGTTAATTAGTGGGACACCCCGGCCTTTTTTGTAATTGAAGAAAAAAAATATTCTTATAAGAATTAATTCAAGTCTAACATCAGATAAAGCAAGTGATTTGAAGTGATGATACATCACAATAACTAATTTCTGATTATTCCTTTTGGGCAAACTTTCTTTACCGCGATCATATCTGGCAGCTGGCATGGATATGTCATACTATAATAGCCACCAAGCCAAACCCCGGAGTAAAGTTAGAGCCCTTAAGGTGATTGAATAATTCTATCCATGATCAGCAAAGATCTCCCTCTTGCACAAAAATCTGATGTTTTCGTAAAAATTTTGGTGTCGAACCCTTTCCCCCTTGTTATTGTTATTTCGATAAGTTGCGTTGTTTGATCTTGAAATTCCAGCCAATGTTTCCCTGGTAAAAGTCACAATTTTTTTTCTTCTTTTTTTTTCCTAAGTAAGAAGGTCCATGTGCCGGTAACTAATGAAGGAAGAGAAAATAAAAGGTATATGAGAAATTCCGATAAGAATAATTGAATATAGAAATCTCTTGTTTTCTAATCGAGAGCAATTGTCATGCAAAATTATCCTCTTCATAATTTAGATGTCATGGAGCGCTTTAGTATTAGTGGATGTCACAAAACTTAACTTCGAATGCCTTCGATATTATATATATAGGAATGTAACTTCTAGACAACTTATGAGATTCAAGCCACATATTGAAACAAGTCGAAAATGGATTGTAATTATTTATGTGGAGACCACAGTATTTTCGTTTTCAAGTAGAATGGCATAGCGTGTGCAGTTTGGCGTTTGAGTGGAAAACAAACCGTTTTCCTAAAAAAAGAGAGTTTCGGCAGGTAAGAATTTTTAAATGGAATCCAAAATTATTGCCAAAACTAAATAAGATCCAGAATTTAGGTATGTGGTCATAATAGCTTCTCGTCTCCAATTCCCATTCAAATATATAACAGATGGAAAAGATTATGTAAGGGATTTGAGATTGCAGATCATGTGAGCCTCTCCTGTATTGTCTTTCTTGTCTCGCTCAAATTATATATATATATGTATGTATGTATATATACAAAAGGTGTTATTCTAATAAACAATAAAAACGCCATTAGTTCATTATCTCTCAGTAACACTAGCCCGAGACTAAGCCGAATGGTGCATCTTTGGATTAATTCAAATCTTCGCAATGCTGAGCAATGCAACAAATTGAGCATCATTGGTGACTCAGCTTAACGATGCTAGCTCTAACTCCACCCGGAATATTCTTGAAGTTCTTATTTGCGATTATTTTCCACAAATTAGAATTTCTTATACTCGGTCCCCTCATGTTTGCTTATGTCCTGTTGGGTTAATGAGCCTCTTCTTGATGTCGGTATCCTGCGAAGTAAATTTTCTGAATGTGCCTGCCACAGATAACATGTTATTACGATCAACCGGGGAGGAATTAGGTTGGACATAAGCCCATGATACCTATTCACAAAAGGGTGGGGGGTGGGTGGGCAGGATACCTGACTGTTAGAAAAATTTTGAAAAATAAATTACTTATACTCGTTTTTAGCACTTTGCAAAAGATGGGTCTGATGCCATAATTTGGTGGCAAACAGATCCCAGGGCCAGGGGTGTTTCTAAACGGGTTGTGACTTGTTCAGGGCCCATGATGAAGATGAAGCCCAATTGAAGTCTCGGTTGCCACCCGACCCGACCCGAGGAGTAGGACCACTCAAGTCAAGGAGATTATGTGCAACATTCTGCGATGTTGGCTACTTTCAATAGGGTCATGTTGGTACGTATGAATGGAATGAAAATCGACTACACAAAATCCAATTGACATTGTTGGCCTGTTCAGTACTCTGTCTAGTTCACTGGTTCTTTATTATTTGTAGGAGGAATAGCCGTAAAATGCGAATGATTGGAAACAGGTTAGGAACATTATGTTGCAAATGATGTTCGTGGAGCTCTACATGACAAGAGTTCTTGCGCTTTGGAAACATGTCTGCTCATAATAATGGGATTTTGTTTTTTCTTGGAATCTAGGAAGGGAAAGAGTGTAATTTTGTTATTTTTCTAAAAAATTTGGCAACTTCGTTCGAATTAATTACTTGTAATAATGGGAACTTACAATCAAATTTTCAATTAAGCAGCGTGACACCCTTATTTTTGTGCAAATTATGTTTAATATTTTTATATTATCAGCATTTTTGTTATTCTCGTATTTCTGTGAATTGAAACACTCATGCGGGATTTGCATGACCAAATTGATTCGTTTTCTTTTACAATTATTAAATTCATTCATCGCTTGTTGTTTATGTATTTATATGTCAGTTATTATATTGAGAAAAGATGAGTGAAGAGAGACACTAAATGAGGAGTGATACAAATAGTAGCATGACTTCAAGAGATCTAGTTCAAGTTCCAATTAGACCGGTTACGCTGATTCAAGAGGTTTTGGCTCAAACAAATTCGTGGAGGCCCATTGGACATGAACCATGTGATCAACAAAGATGCATCAACATGATTTAAGTTCTAGAAGATTCCAGCCAAGTCTATGATGCAGAGAATTAATCTCATTATAATGCCATTTTCTAGAAATTTCTAGAATATTTATTGAAGATCAAGAAAGGATATCATCGGATTTATTTAAAGTTTAAATCTCATTGAGATATTCTAGGAATATTTAGATTTCATATCTTTATAAATTAAGTCATATCTCTATAGATACTTTAGATTTTATTTTCCTTACTTTACGAGGAGATATGGCCAGATTAGGATTAGTTTTGGTCTATATATACTCATCTTAGTCAATTTTTAAAAGAAGAAACATTCATAAAATTGTGAGAGTATTCTCTTTAATTCTTGAAGAATTAATTCGAACTTATCGAAAATTTCTGTGGCGTTCATCATCGACTTATCAAACGGATTTCCACCACCGTTTGTGGTGTCTTCCTATACCGAGGTTCTTGTTTCGCAATAAACAACGGGTTTAGGTCAATTATACCAAGGTTCTTGTTTATGTTGTAAACAACGGGTCGAAGGTTTGTCAATCAATTCTGATTATAGAACAATCTTAGGATCCTTTTGTTGTCGTGTCTCGTCATTCTTGGCGGGAATTGTATCATTTAGTATTAGAGCATCAAGCTCCAAATCAAGTTTATGCTATCATTTTCATTTCAATTTGCTGAGTTTCGTTTCATCAAGTTTGTGCTTTCTGGATTATTATTAGTAAAAAAAACCAAAACAAAAATTCAGCCAGAAAAAACAAAGCTGAAAAAAAAAAGATCGAAAGAAACGAAAGAAGTTGTCATTGTCAATTGGATCCTAATTCTTTCCATCCATTTAACATTTTGATATATTTTATCCTTCATAATAGTTGCATTTTCTCTTGTTTCCTTTCTTCCTTAAATTTTCTTTGACCATTAATTTTTCTTGATGAGTTCTTGGTGAATTGCTGCTAAAAATTTTGGAGTATCGTTTGTTTAGTTTCAAAAGATCTGAAAGAAAATTATCGAATGAAAAAAGACAAGAGTGGTGAGAACATTAGAGGGTTAAAAGCCACGTTTGTTTTTGAATGAAAACACGAGTGTAAAGTGATTTACATTCTTGAGTATAAAAACATAAAGGAGAAAATTGTGAGGTCATTTCTTTCTAACTTTATTTTGCAGCAATCATTTCTTACAACAGTGTTAAGAGTATTCCCGAAGGTGCTACGGAATTGGTTGATCCGAAAGTACTTATGGAGGCTATGATGAGTAAAATAAGGCGTGTGATGAGGTTGGAGTTGGAGTTGGAGCATATTCATGAACGGATAGATCAGATGGAGAGCACACGTGTGGAGCAGCCATGAAACGCTCCTAATGTACGTAGGAAGGAAAGAGTTCAACCGAGAGAAGTGAGGGTTGAAGATAAAAAGAATTATGGGGCTAGTTAGGAATCAGGAAAACAATAACTTTGGTAGTATTAAGATAAAAATCCCATCATTCCAAGGAAAAAGTGATTCCGAAGAATACATTGAGTGGGAGAAAAATGTGAAGTTTGTATTTGATTGTTATAGTTATTTTGAACTTAAGAAAGTCAAATTGGTAGCCATTGAATTCTCAAATTATGCAATTGTTTGGTGGGATCAATTGGTGATAAATGGGCGAAGAAATAGAGAGCCACCTACAAATATGTAGGAGGAAATGAAAAGGTTATGATGAAGCGATTTGTTCCTAGTTATTACTACTAAGAATTGTATAATAAGTTGCAAAGTCTTAGGCAAGGTAATTGGAGTGTAGAAGAATATTTTAAGGAGATGGAAGTGGCCATGATTAGAGCAAATGTAGAGGATGATCGGGAGGCTACTATGGCAAGATTTTTGGCGGGATTGAACCGAGAAATTCAAAATGCCATGGAATTACAACATTTTGTGGAGATGGAGGATATGGTGCACATGGTTATAAAGATTGAGAATCAATTCAAGAGGAGGGGCAGTACACACGCAAGCCAAAGTTCAAGCACATCCACTTGGAAACCGAATTAATGGAAGAAAGATGAGAAGCAATCAGCGTCGAAGTCGAAAACAAAGCAAAAGCAAGAAGCAACCAGCAACGTTCCTTGAGGTAAAATCTACACTTCTACCTCCAGGAATCGTGACATTAAGTTTTTTAAATGCCAAGGTAGGGGACACATAGCAAGTTAATGCCCAAACAAGCGGGTCATGGTAATGCGAGACAATGGTGAAATTGTGACCAACAATGAAGATTCCGACACCGATGACTTGCCCCCATTAGAGAACGTTTCCGATAATGAATATTTAGCCCCTGATACATTGACATTGGTGGCAAGGAGAGCATTGAGCTTACAAACAAAAGGAGTTAAAGAAGTGCAGTGGGAGAACATCTTTCACACTAGGTGCTACGTCAAAGACAAGGTATATAGTGTGATTATTGATAGTTGTAGTTGTACTAATGTCGCAAGCACAACAATGGTGGAATAATTGGGACTATCCATGTTGAAGCACCCTAGACCGTACAAGTTTCAATGGTTAAATGATAGTGATGAGATAAGGGTGAACAAGCAGGTGTTAATTGCATTTCGAATCGATAAATACGAAGATAAAGTGTTGTGTGATATAGTACCAATGCAAGTAGGACATTTGCTGCTAGGGCGTCCATGGCAGTTTGATAGGCATGTGAAGCATGATGGCTTTACAAACAAATACTCCTTTGTACTTAATCAATGATCAATCACTTTTATACCATTGACACTGCAGCAAGTATATAAGGATCAAGTGATATTGCAAAAAGAGAGTGATCAAAGAAAGAGCGTGAAAATCAGAGAGAGACCGAGAAAACTAATAGAGAAAAAGAAAATCCAAATTCGGCCATTGAGAGAAAATCAGATAGAAAACAAAAGAATTTCTATGCAAAAATGTGTGAAATTAAGCGAACAATGTTTTCAAATCAGCCGATGATTGTGCTTTTGTACAAAGAGACATTTTTGAACACTAACGAACTTGACACGCTTTGCCTAGTTATGTTGTTTCTCTTTTGCAGGAGTATGAGAACATCTTTCCCGAGGAAACACCACATGAGTTACCTTCAATCCGAGGGATTGAACATTAAATTGATTTTGTTCCCGGTGCGACAATTCCAAACCGACCAGCCTATTGGAGCAATCCTGAGGAGACAAAAAAGCTTCAATGATAGGTAAGTGAGTTGTTGGAGAAATGGTATGTGAGGGAGAGCATAAACCCATGCGCCATTCCGGTTATACTTGTACCTAAGAAGGATGGGTCGTGGAGAATGTGCGTTGATTGCCGAGCAATCAACAATATAACAGTAAAGTATCGTCATCATATTCCTCGCTTAGATGATATGTTAGATGAGCTGCATAGTTCTTGTATATTTTCTAAAATTGATTTAAAGAGCGATTATCATTAGATTAAAATGAAAGAATGAGATGAATGGAAATTGCCTTTAAAACAAAATATAGTTTGTATGAATGGTTAGTTACGCCTTTTGGTTTAACTAATGCTCCGAGCACTTTTATGAAACTTATGAATCATGTTTTGCGTGCATTTATAAGCAAATTTGTTGTTGTCTACTTTGATGATATACTCGTTTATAGCAAAAACTTGGATGATCATAAGATACATTTGAAATCTATTTTAGATGTGCTTAGAAAGGAAAAGTTATTTGCTAGTCTGAAAAATTGTACTTTTTGCACCGATAAGCTTGTATTTTTGGGATTTTGTTGTTAGTGCACAAGCTGTACAGGTTGATGAAAAGAATGTACGTGCATTCAAAGAGTGGCCAAGTCCCACAAGTGTAGGTAATGTTCGTAGTTTTCATGGACTTGCTAGTTTTTACCGGCAGTTCGTGAAGGACTTTAATAGCATAGCCGCACCACTTACTAAAGTGATCAAGAAGAATGTTGGATTTAGATGGGGAGAAAAACAAGAGAATGCATTTCAGCTAATCAAAGAAAATCTGACCAACGCTCCTTTATTATATTTAACTAACTTTTCAAAAAAATTGAGATTGAATGTGATGTTTCAGGTATTGGTATAGGTGCAGTTCTTACGCAGGAAGGACGACCGATTACTTACTTCAGCGGAAAACTAAGCGGGGTAGCCTTAAACTACCCAACTTATGATAAGGAGCTATATGTATTGGTTCGAGCTTTAAAGACGTGGCAGCACTATCTATGGCCTAAGGAGTTTGTGATTCACACCGATCATGAGTCCTTGAAATACATAAAGGGCCAACACAAGCTAAACAAAAGACATGCTCGATGGGCGGAGTTCATTGAGACGTTTCTATACGTCATTCGATATAAGCAAGGTAAAGAGAATGTGGTCGTTGATGTACTTTCTCGCAGATATGCATTATTCTCTACACTTGATGCAAAATTGTTGGTTTTGAACACATTAAAAATTTAGGGGTTTTTACTTAAAATGACACATGGTTTGTCCGTTTTGTTAAATCTATCCTATACTTTTTTTTGGTCAAATCTATCTCATGGTTTACTTTTTGCATCAAATCTATCCCAGCATTATCTTTTCCGTCAACATCTAACGGCCGTGCTGACGTGACACGTGGAGAGATAGTGGGCCACACTTGCCACGTAGGCGCCACGTCAACACGGCCGTTAGATGTCGACGGAAAAGATAACGTGAGGATAGATTTGATGTAAAAAGTAAACCATGGGATAGATTTGACAAAAAAAACATAGGATAGATTTGACAAAATGAGCAAACCATGGGTCATTTTAGGTAAATACCCCTAAAATTTATATGTTGATGACCATAAATTTTGTGCAGAATATCGGGCTTGTGAGGAAACCCCTTGTGATAAGTTATTTAGACATGATTGGTTCCTGTTTCGAGAGAATAAGTTATGCGTGCCTAATTGTTCCTTGAGGGAGTTATTAGTGCAAGAATCTCATGGTGGGGGATTAATGGGATATTTTGGAGTTGCAAAGACTTTAGGTATTTTGTAAGAACACTTATATTGGCCACATATGAAAAGAGATGTTGAGAGAATTTGAGGTAGATGTGTCACATGTAGGCAAGCTAACTCTAGAATGTAACCCAACGATTTGTATACTCCTTTATCTATTCCTAGTGAGCATTGGATTGATATTTCAATGGACTTTGTATTATGATTACCTAGGACTAAACGTGGGAGAGATTCAATTTTTTTTGTTGTGGATAGATTTTCTAAAATGGCACACTTTATTCCATGTCATAAAATGGATAATGCTTCGCATGTTACTGATTTGTTCTTTAAGAAGATTGTAAGATTACATGGCATGCTTAGAACAATTGTTTCGGATAGAGATGTTAAGTTCTTGAGCTATTTTTGGAAGACTTTGTGATGTAAGTTAGGCACTACGCTATTGTTTTCTACTACTTGTCACCCACAAACTAATGAACAAACAGAAATAGTAAATATGACTTTGTCTACTTTGTTAAGGGCAATCATTAAAAAGAACATCAAAACATGGGAAGAATGTTTACCACATATTGAGTTTGCTTATAATAGATATGTTCATTCTACTACTAAATTTTCACCATTTGAAATTGTGTTGGATTTAATCCTTTAACTCCATTGAATTTATCTCATTTACCTTTGACTGAGCGTGTTAATTTAGATGGCAAAAAGAAAGCTGAATTTGTCAAGTAGATTCTTAAGAAAGCAAAACTCAACATTGAGCGAAGAACGGAGTAGTATGCAAAACACGCCAACAAGGAGCATCATAAGCTGATTTTTGAACCCGGAGATTGGGTTTGGTTGCATATGAGGAATTAGAGATTTCCGACGTAAAGATATTCCAAATTGCTTCCAAAAGGGGATAGTCATTTTCAAGTTCCAAAGCGCATCAATGACAACGCTTACAAACTAGACTTATCCGGAGAGTACAATGTAAGTGCTACTTTTAATGTTGCCGATTTGCTTCCTTATAGGTGATGATCCGAGGGCAAATCCTCAACGGCATGATTCAAGAGGTTTGGGCTCAAGCAAATTCGTAGAGACCCATTGGACATGAACCACGTGATCAACAAAGATGCATCAACATGATTCAAGTTCTAGAAGATTCCATCCAAGTATATGATACAGATGACTAATCCCACTATAATACTATTTTTTAGAAGTTTCTGGAATATTTGTTGAAGATCAAGAGATGATATCATCATATTTGTTTAAAGTTTAAATCTCATGGAGATATTTTAAGAATATTAGATTTCATATCTTTATAAATTAAGTTATATCTCTATAAATATTTTAGATTTTATTTTCCCTACTTTACGAGGAGATGTGCCAGATTATGATTAGTTTTGGTCTATACATACTCATCTTAGTCAATTTTTAAAAGAATGAACATTCAGAAAATTGTAAGAGTATTCTCTTTGGTTCTTAAAGAACTAATTCGAACTTATCGGAAATTTTCATGGCGTTCATCATCGACTTATGAAACGAATTGTCACCATCGTTTGTGGCGTCTTCCTATACTAAGGTTCTTGTTTCGCAATAAACAACGGGTTGAGGTCAGTTATACCAAGGTTCTTGCTTATGTCCTAAACAACGGGTCGAAGATTTGTCAATCAATTCTAATTATAGAACGATCTTGGGATCTTTTTGTTGTCGGGTCTCATCATTCTTGGCGGGAATTGCATCAAGGAGCCAAGAAAATAGTCTAAAATCCTACATGGCAAGTTCTCATCGAACAAATGGCGGCCTCTTATCGCACACGTCTAGGGAGTCAAGATTAAATGCCTATAATATGACATAATATAATAGATAGATTTGAGACAGTTTAGTCCTTTTAAAACTTATTTTAACTTTGAGGGGCTCATTTACAAAGCAATTATTGATAATTTTATTACAGTCATATAATTCACAATGAGTAAGTTCGATGTAGTCTTTAGTTGTCCTTTATAGATGCTTCATACATTGTGGTAAATAAATATTGTGAATAAATGGTTTATTTAGTTTTTTGCTCCCTTAATTGTTTTCCTACCATTTCTATCAACTTAATATATATTAAGTTGATTCTCGCCCCATTAAATAGAATTAAAATAGTAAATATAAAACTTAAATTTAATTTAATTTTTATTAAAAATTAAAATGAAAAGATAAAATTTATATTTTAAATGTATAATAATTGTCCTAACCAAATTAATAGTGTTTAATTTGTATATATTTTTACTGCTATGAGTTTATTTTTTCTAGAGAAAAACATTTAACACCAAATATTTTAGGAGAAATAACTGTGTGTAGCCAAACGTTCGGGAGTATTCTCAATTTTAGCTTATCCTTTAAAACTTTTTAGGCAATTAATGTTTCACTTATGTTTCAAATTAGCATATTTTAAATTTTCCGTCCGGACTTGATGGATGGAAACATCTCACGTCGCATTTTCCATCAAGTTAGGATGTAAATTTGACGGTCTGTTAGAATTGAAACAGAAGTGAAATGTTAGATTATCTTAGAAAATTTTTGAAGGATAGACCAAATTTGAGAATACCCCAAAACGGGAAAAGGGCGACCTATGTGCTTGCACCCAGCCTCCTCTGTTGCGTTAGTATCTTGGATTGAAGTTGTAAAATGTCTACTAGGCCTATAAGCGATTTGGCCCGTCTCCAACCCAAAAACTCGAACTAATAGATTGTTGTTACCCAATCACTTATAAACCCGTGAATTTCTATTTAATTTTTCCATGTAAGACAATATGTCTCAACACCCGGCCTCATATGCTAAGCTATGGTTTTGATGCTTCACCTACACATGCCATATGGACTTGAATACCCACCTTCAAGAATTGACTAGGAGCCGAGACTGGACTACCGTGCTTGGAACTTAATGAAGGGGGATAATTAATAATGAGGGACTAAGATGAGGCACAATTTGGCTATCTCGAAACTAGACTTGGCGTAGAGTGAAATCACACAAGCGCACGGAAGCATTACATGCTCTGATACGATGTAGAATTTCACTGACCCTATAAGCTACAGGCCCATCTTCAACTCAAAAACTCGAACTGATAGGTTGTGGTTACTCATTCACTTATAAACCCGTGAATTTCTATTTAATTTTTTCATGTGGGAAAATATGTCTCAACAGGAGCCAACACTCCCACTTCACCTGGTCGCCATTTTCCTGTGCTCTGGTTTCCTTCTCATGCAAATGACAAAGGAGACTGGTTTGCAAATTGGAAAAAATTCGGGGGCACTAGTGAAAATATAAGAAAAATACCTCAGTTGAGCGATTAAGCAAAATAAATAAGTAGATTTTAGTTGTTGAATCATTTAAGTTGAGTTAAATTAGGTGCTTTTTTATTTAACTTATTAAGTTAAGTCAATTTCATTTTGTTTTATCAAACAAGCTAAATCTAATTTAGTGTTGAAAAATTAATTTAAGCACTTAATTGGAGTAAACAAACATCACTTTAGTGCAGTGACACATGGATTCAAAACTTAGATGTTTTGGGTTGGATCTTCACTGCTAAAACTTATGTGTCTCATATTTAACTTTATTTTCTATTCTTATATAATGCCTATGAGCCTCCTTACGAAGAAAGAAAAAAAAATCATTCTTTCACAAAATAAAAATTGTTCTTTGTAGAGTAGCACAAACCTCTAAGTAATATTCTACATGGATAAATATTTATTAATCCATGCTTCCCGATTTTCAATTTTACAAACAAAAAATCATGACACTGCTATACTTTTGCTGTGACCCCACCAACATACATGCTTATTTAACCGATAATCAACGAATCTGCTTATTTAACAAATAACCGGTTGTAATTAAATATCATACTTAAATGTCAATGTGGAATATCGAAGTCACTGCATTATTTTAAGGGAAATTCAAATATGACAAGGGATTAGGGTGAAGCATCTAGTATTTGAGTTCAAATTTTAGCATTCTAGTTCAAATGCATAGTACTTTTATCATTCGTGATTAACTGTATAAAATACTAAATATTTGAACTGAAATACTAAATATTTGAACTGAAAATAAAAATAATAAACACTTTTACTAATTACGGATAGTAAAAGTATTAAACACTCGAATTGAAGTACTAAACACTTAAACTGAAAATACCCAATATATTACCGTGACTCACTGTCATGTTAGATGGACCTTTATTTTAAAATTCTTTAGATACACAGTAGCTATGCTTGATTCTCTATAATTGCTTCTATTATGGTCGAACCGTGTCATAACCTGCAATAAGATCAAGTTTGAAATACCCATATATTGCTTGTATATATATATATATATATGCAATATCATAGCAAGCTATTCAGCTTCCTGGATTAATTAAATATATCGGCAATAGGGCTATCTCTATAACTGGAACATTACCTGAAACGTTTAGGTACCAATAATGACATCGGAAAGAAGATATTTTAACTAGTCATAACTGAAAATTATATATACATCAGATATATCGAAGTGGCGAAATGGCCAGGCTCGGACTCCATAATTATGGGTGCTTACATATCTCGTTATAACAAGAATAAGAGACCACTTAGTTCTCATGAAAGAATTAAGTGTGGCGTGAACTTGGGTGAGCTTAAGCCCTCAGTTAAACCCTTGAATCCATGAGTTTTTACGTGATATATAAAAAGAGTTTTATATCGAGGATGGGCTTAAAGCCCATAAAGTATAAATGAATCCAAAAGATTTCATCATTTTATTTCTACCTTTTCGAATAATAATAAAATTCTTTATAAAGTCGTAATTTGATAAAATAATATTTTATAATTTTAACGACGTTAAAATTTTCTATTTATGCTAAGTTAATAAAAAAAGACGGGGCATTACATAAATAGTATTGAACTGTCATCTAATCTTTTTAGGATGAGAAGTTAGACTTGTTTGGTTTTAGAATAATATTTTAGAATCACAATTCTAACTTAACTCTACCCACTACAAAACAAAATAACTCATACAAAGTCAAAGAGTGGGCCTTATTTATACCATTTTTTTCCACAAAAAAACAACATAATTCATACAAAGTCAAAGGGTGGGTTCCATTTATTCCACTCAAAATCACAATCAAAATCTGATTTTAAATCCTACTATGAAACCAAACGCAACCTAATCTATCCGGAAAGTATCCGAAGAGAGCAGTATAGTTAACTCCGCTTGATGGAGGACCATAAAGAACAAAATAGAAAAGTTGAAGGACTAAGAAGGTACAAATGAGAGAAATGTGATAAAATGGTAAATTAGCCAAAGATAAAGGAGCAAAAGAGAACTTTGTCCGCCCTGTCGGTGAACTCAAATCTCCGATATAACGTCTCTGATGAGTTGATGATGTTTTTACGATTTTGAGGCAGTCGCGAATTCCCAGCGGAGGTGATCGCCGGAGAATCACTCCAATGGCGACTGAGTCGTCGGAGGGAGAGGAAGAAGGGAAGCTGACCGGCGGTAGTCCCGTGCTCTCAGAGGACGATGACCTAAGAGAGAAGGGGAAGAAGGCTTCGTGGAGTGTGAGCTCCTGGAAGTCCGGCAATGGCGTCTCTTCTCTCCGCGACGACAGCCTCGAGACCTATTGGCAGTAAATTCCACATATTTCCGGCATCCTTCCTGTCTTTCTGTCTCCCTCAGCTCGGAATTTGAAATTTAAAGCTTTACTTTCTGATTTTTTTTTTCTTACATCTTATATTTGGGTGATTCGTAGATCCGACGGTGCTCAGCCCCATTTTGTGAATGTTCACTTTGAGAAGAAAGTCAAGCTTCAAGTAATTCGTCAGACCTTCCTCTCCAACAATTTTACATCTTAATTGAATCGACGATCGTAGCTGTATGAAGACTTGCTATTTTCACCCAGATTGGCATTTTACAATATGTAGATGATACATCAGTGCGTGCAGAATTGCCTTTTTTGATATTCCATAGTTTGCCACTTTGACGGACTCTGCTGTTTCTTGAAGCTGGTTGTGCTGTACGTGGATTATAAGCTCGACGAGAGCTATACGCCCAGTAAGGTTTCTGTTCGAGCTGGAGATGGGTTCCACAGTTTGAAGGTTTGGTTTTATAGTTGGCTTAAGTTATGAAGGCTGAAACTGATTAATATCTTCTTGATTTTTCTTTCTCACGTAGTTTGTTTTCTGTTGGCTTCGAAATGGTGTTTTAGGAGATAAGGAGCGTGGAATTGGTCGAGCCGACTGGCTGGGTCTATATATCCCTTTCGGGGAATGATCCCCGGTAAGCTTTCTTTGCCTGCACTCAGACTTCATTGAAGAGAGAAGAAGAGTTTCATGAAGCACTGATCATTGTGTCGTAGAAACTTGGAGCTGCTTGCCTATTTCATTTTTGTGATTTTCTGTCAAAGTCGTCCACTATTAGGTACCTTTTAAGTTTCAATTAGTTGTTTGATAGAGCTTCTTTCTTCCGGGCGGTGCAGTTAATTATTGGGAAGTCATATTGCATTGAGTTTTGACATGATCCAACCCACTGAAAATATGAAATCAGAATGCTTGATGGTCAGAAATAGCTGCGATGAAGATAGAATGGAACCTTGACAAAATGGACTCAGCTTTACACTCTTATGCATTAAAACTACCATAGGTTTGAAAAATCTGATAGTATCAATAGATGAATTGATTAGCCTAGAAACTCTGTTTGTTGTCTCTTATGATGAGCAATATTGCATTCAGCAAAAAAAATAAAAAAAAATGATGTGCAATATTGCTGGTAGTTTACCTTTATTGAGAATGCTTGTCTTTTCATTCTATGAGAGGCGACATTTATCTTTTCTTGGACAGGGAAACCTTTGTCAACACTTTTATGTTGCAAATAGCTGTTCTATCAAATCATCTAAATGGAAGAGATACCCATGTGCGCCAGATCAAAGTTTACGGCCCTAGACCGTGAGTATCATCTATCAGAAAATCAGTTCTAGCACTTTTCCTTCATTTGATCTCCTTTGTTTTTTGACTATTTACATGGCCATTTTGTGTTCTGCATTCCACCAATCTTCTAACTTCTATGTAATCTGTTCTCGGAAATCTTCCTACAGGAATCCAATACCCTGCCAGCGATTTCAATTCACCTCACCAGAATTCAATACATATGCTTTTGTGAGATAACACAAGTAAAATCCTGATGAACCCCTAAGGGTTGGTAAGAGTGATAGGACGTGTGTGCGATTCGTGGGAATTATACGAGGTCTTGGGCCGGAAATTCCCACAAGTTTATGTGTGCCAAACTTGGAGACCAAGTAAGCTTGCAGTGTATGTATATTTGTACATATCTCTCCATTTTGAGAAACTTGAGTGTTTCTGCTTGTCCTCGCGTTTTATTTGTCCGTGTAAGTGGGAGGTATATGACTCTGTTTTTATAATCTTGGACAGGTCAACATTTGATTTACATCAGAAAATTACCCTGTGATTCATGGTACATATGTACAAAACTTTTGTTTGCCACATTGTTGAATTTGTGAAATGTTAATCTGCTAAAATTATATCTCCGAACAGATTAATTAGCTGTTAGGTGTTATATCTTCGATTGTAAAACAAAAGGTGGATTCTTAAATTTGAGATTTTCTGCATCCTCTGGAGCGTACCATATGAGAAAAATTCAGTAGGAAATGGATCAGATAGGATTGCAATTCAAGGGGAGGTTCATGGTTTATTACTTCTTGTTCGGGAAACGCTTCGTACTCCACGGATTGATCGCTCATAGTAAAAGAAGAATTGGCAAAGCCTCTTTTGCCCGTGAGCGTACGGGTAGCACACTGTTCGCTCGAACCACGTACACGAGTGTACAAGTTACTCTTCCCTCTTGTTGAATTAATCTTTTTTGTTGAGTTTTCGAGAGTCCGATCCCCATCGATCACAGCAGTCGGTAATTATCTTATTATAGAATTTAATTTTACAATAACGAAGAAGTAAAATTACGTAATAAATATCAACAGAGACATACAAATCATTAGTACACTATAGAGTTATTTAAGATATTTAATTGTATCTGCGCATGGTGCGAACATGTGCTCTATTTAGAAGATAACTTCCCGAACATCTTGAAATGGTCGAGCGATATGATCAGGTCTTGAACAGAGCAACCCGTAATTCAGGAGAAAGAGGAAGAAAGGGGAGAGAGTCGCCATTACTGGACCTGAAATGATAGGCCAGCTCGAAGAGTTTCGTGTTCAACCGCGCACATATATATATGTGAGTTCACTGCACAATTATAGCCCTCTTTCCATTAAGGTTCTGACTTAGTTAGAAGAGAGACGGAAAAAGCATGCACACATAGGCGAGTTCATTACGAAATTCTAGCCCTCATTCCATTAATGTAGTAAGGCTCGAGTATAAATTGGTTTGGTTTGATGGTAAGGAGGAACATATGTATCCATTCCATTTCAAGTTCAAATCCCCTTAGGGCCAGCCTACACGGTCATTGGCCGGCGTACCCTGTCCTTTGCACTTGTAGGCTTGTGCCCGAGACTTTGAGAATTAGCCAGACGAAACCCGGATACCCCACTATATATATATAAAAATATAAAAAAGCTAAGGTTCGAATGTAGTTAGAAAGATAAAGACAGACAAACAGACAGATATAAAGCATGTCCCCGGGTCGTTAATAGCATATTACAGTCTGTAACGCTTTGAAAATTTCTTTATGTCTTAAGACTGTTGAGAAAATGATGAAACCATAGGCATTCGTGGAATTCGATTTTGTTAAAAGGTTTGAAAGTTCCCATGATTTGGAGTCTCTGTGCATATAATAATGAATAATAATTATCAACCCAAGTTCTTGAACCAATTTCTCATTCTCTTGAACTATTGTTTGCTGCTAATCTAGAGCTCGTTGTTTATGCTTTCAATAGGCATAAAAGAAATGTGACAATTAGCGAATCGTAGAGAAAGAACCATCCTCTCAAATATGGCCCGCAAACCATTTGAGGTCGCTGGCAGCAACGCACGCTGTCACTGCGAGATGTTTAAGTGACTGGCTCTGACATGAAAATTTATAATTTTCGCAAGTATTGAGTATTTGATTTACTATTTTAGGTCATGAGTTTGGATCTAATAAAATTTATTTTTTTTGGGTGAAAATTTGGATCTCATCATTGAATTTGTTATTCCCGTCATTTTCCATTCTCGTATCTGACATTATCCTTATATACAGGTATTTCTTATAACAGAAAAACAAAAGAAAAAAAATATATAAGTGCGAAAGAACAACGAAGGAAAAGGCGCGCGTGTCCCCGTACGCAGTTGTTTTTGTTTCCCCACACCCCGCCGGACCAATCAGAAACAGGTTTTATATTCATAAAAAAAAACAACAAACACGTTTAATTTTAATTAATTTGTTCCAATACAAACCAACATGAGTTGGTTCAAGTGATTCGATGTTTGTTCTGCTTAAACAAGGCATCGAACTCGAGTCTTTGTGAATATAGAAAATCCACGCTGTGAGAGCTTCACCCTTTAGTGGGTCGACCCGGCCAGACTAGATTAATCGGAATCCAATTGAACTTCCAGATACTTTGATTCACATCGAAAATTTTGTTCCAATGTGAGGGGCATGTAAACTAGCCGGTGGAATGCATTTTTTCCTCTTTTCTTCTTTTTCCTTTTTGTCTACAAGGAGGAAAGAAAGATATAAATGAGGATAATATAAATTCGAATCTCGAGAAGCGCACTTGTTGAGAGGAAAAATAATATTTAATACTCGATATCTCGAAATTACGATAGCAATGCCTCTCACAATTTCATCAACAAAGTGATTGATATCTCGAAATTACGATAGCAGTGTCTCTCACAATTTCATCAACAAAGTGGTGGTTGAGTGGTAAGCGGCTCCAACCCCCATAAGGAGGAGAGCACAACTTCAAGTCCGGGAAACGCACCTGTTAGAAGAGAGAATAATCTTTAATGTTCGATTCTTTGAAAATGTCATAGTAATGTCTCCTACAATTTTATAACTAAAAAACTAAGATAAAGATATGTGGCTTTAGTACCACCGGTAAAAATTAGATTCATAATTTATACTGAAGTTATCTTCAGTACTAGGAAAAGGCTTACGACCGAATTAGCTGGCAATTCTTGGCTGATACGTTGGTTAGCGAGGGTATTCCTCAGACATTACGCATGGTGATTATGGACTGTGTCACCACAACCACGATGCAGGTCCTGTGGAACGGGGAGGCGACGGAGGAAT
Source organism: Punica granatum (assembly GCF_007655135.1). Lineage (NCBI taxonomy): Eukaryota > Viridiplantae > Streptophyta > Magnoliopsida > Myrtales > Lythraceae > Punica > Punica granatum. The sequence continues at coordinate 9,460,756 of NC_045133.1, forward strand.
TCATCCCAAAGAGAGGTATCAGACAAGGTTGTCCATTATCCCCTTATTTGTTTGTTCTCTGCATTGAGCGCCTTGCTCGCCTGATCTACGACTCAGTTTCGTCTAGTCGGTGGAGACCCATCCAAGTCGGAGCTTAGGGACCGGCTATCTCGCATATTATGTTTGCGGACAACCTTCTCTTATTCACTGAGGCATCGGAGGAGCAGCTGAGAGAAGTCATGGGACACGTTCTGTCAGGCTTCGGGCCAGAAAGTTAGCACAGCTAAATCGGTGATTTATTTTTCTAAAGGAGTTCCGATATTGGTGCACGATCGCTTCTGCTCGTTGAGCACATTCATTCAGATGGATAACTTGGGGAAATATCTGGGAATTCCTATAGTACACGGTCGGGTCCAAAAGTCTCTCTTCCAGGGTGTGGTGGACCGTGTTCGGAGTCGTCTCAGTGGCTGGTCGGCGTCGGCTTTATCAATGGCGGGCCGAACTACATTGGTTCAATCAATATTGCAGGCTGTTCCTATGTACACGATGCAGGTAGTGAGTCTTCCGCGGAGTATATGCATACGGAGCAGCAGCGACGGATACATTTGGTGAACTAGGAGTCGATGACGTTGCCAAAGGATCGTGGCGGATTGGGGCTGCGAAGGATGAGAGAATTTAATCAAGCGTTACTCGGGAAAGTTAGGTGGAAATTTGTGACCCGACCAACTGACTTGTGGGCTTGTGTCCTTTCGCATAAGTACCCGAATCGGGTTAACTTGGATAATTCATTAGTAGCTAAGCCTACTGACTCGTGGCTATGGCGAGGCATATGTATATCTTGGAATTCGGTGCGGCATGGAATGGCATGGCAGTTACGGGGTGGCCAACGCACCCGGTTCTGGCTTGATACTTGGGTCCCGGGTTCCGGTCCTCTAATTGATAAAGTGGCAACGGGTTCGAACCCTTCTCAACTACAAGTTATGTTCATGACTTTGTCTTGGAGTCGGGAGGTTGGGATTGGCATCGTATAAGCCCGATCTTACCCCACGGTACTATCCTTCACATTGCAAGTGTACTGCCGCCTGGTAGGGATTGCAGGGAGGAGGATGTTCCTTATTGGCGGCTTGACTCATCGGGAGATTACTTCGTCAAGACGGCCTATCAGTTACTTACCGCTTATTCTTTTTTGAGTAAACTATCAGTTTCGTCCCTAAAGTTTCGGTCAGACATCAATTTCGTCCTTAATGTTCAAAAGCCATCAATTTCGTCCCTGCAGTTTAAAAGACCCCATCAATTTAGTCCCGCCGTTCATCCACCGTGACGAAAAAATTAACAGCGTCAAAGATGGTCATGTGCGACTTGGCACAATATGAATGGCTGAAAATAAAAATTGAAAATGAAATAAATAAAGAATGAATTATAGATAAAGTTGAAAATAATAAATTAGAGTTAGGAACTCCATCCAAGCGGCGGTGACCCCTGACTTCATAACCCAATTCTTCTTTCATCTCTTCGCATCACCTACCACCATTGAGCTTAGTTAGTTCTTTCTCCATCACCCTTGTTTTAGATTCATATAAGAATAGACCCTAACTACAACCGCTTCATATGATTTTGATGAGTACAGAGACAGCCCCCGACTCTTTCACCTGGGCACACTTCAAGGGTCTCAAGGGTTTGAATGACCCGATAGTGATCAAGAGAACAGTGACGACATGGACGATGAAGATGATGACGACTTATTATTATTTTATTAATTGCGATTTAGGTTTTAGAAAGAAAAGGAAAATTGTTTTAGGTTTTTATCCTCCACCACTCGTGACGAGCCACATGGCTTGCAGACCCATTTTTTGATGTCGTTAATTTTTCTATAACGGCAAGTGAATGACGGGACTAAATTGACGTGGTTTTTAAAAGTGTAGGGACACTATTGATGACTTTTGAACCTTAGGGACGAAATTGATGGCTGGCCAAAACATTGAGGACGAAAATGACAGTTTACTCTTCTATTTTATCACCTCCGAGTAGAGTGTGGAGAGTTATATGGAGTTGGGAGGGACCTCAGAGACTTCGGGTTTTTCTATGGCTGGTGGCATGCGAGAGCTTGCTCACCAACGAGGCTCGAGTTAGACGACGTCTCGCGGTGTCGGCTGATTGTCCCAGATGCGACGCGAATGTGGAGTCCATCATTCATATCTTACTGGATTGTTCTTCCGCCCGGCAAATGTGGGAGAGGCTCATTTCGCCGTCTCTTCAGCCGAATTTCTTCTCGGTCTCACTGCAGGATTGGTTAATGCTTAATCTCGTTCGGCCTCCTCGCGAGGACTGGCCGACCATCTTCGTTTCGGGGTGCTGGTTGTTGTGGACATGGAGAAATAAGGAATTATTCTGCACGGATTTCGATTGACCGAGCGATGAAAGGCGTATAATATAGGCAGCAGCTAGGAGCTTCCAGGAAGGTTGGCTTTTATCTTCTCAAGTGGTGGATGGGAGCAAGAACAAGTGGATTTCCATACACTGGGTGAAGCCATCGGAAGATTTTATGAAGTTGAACACGGATAGGGCTGTTCGAGGTTTGCAAGGAGTCACTGGAGCGGGTGGCATTTTGAGGAACTCCAGTGGAGGATGGATAATTGATTTCATGCAGAGCCTGGGATTCTTAACAGTGACGGTGGCAGAGCTTTGGGGAGTTTTAACGGGTTTGGAATTAGCTTGGAATGCAGGGTGCCGACGACTATCCTTGAAATAGACTCTATGGTGGTTCTGACATTGATATCGAGACAGGACCCGTGTCTGCCGTGTTTTCAGCCGCTGTAGAGGAGCATTCGAAATCTATTGCAGAGGGATTGGGAGGTCTGCATCTAACACACGTACCGGGAAGGGAATACTTACGCGGATTGGTTGTCGAAGAGGGCGATTGATCTTCCCTTGGAGACACATGTTCTTCATTCAGCTCCTAACGGGGTGCTCTCACTACTGTTAGGCGATATTGCAGGGGCCGCCTTACCCCGTTTCGTTTCTGTTTGAGTTCTTTGTATTCAGGCTCTGCCCCCTAATCTACATAAAAAAAAAAAGATTCATAATCTTTTTTTCGATCTGAACCTTGGTATTCGAAAGCTCAATCAGGCGTCAACTAATCCAATCGAGCCGGGTCGGCCAATAAAGGGTTAAGCTCTCCCAGTATAGATTTTCTGCATTCACAAAGAACAATACATTTAGGCATATGAGAATAGTAAGGCTGAGGATTGAAAAGAAGGAAGAAAATGAAGCAACAATGGTCAACCAGCAACAAGCCCTATTGTAAAGACATAAAAAAAAAAAGAACTTCTTTATATTTTTAATTTAAATGGTGAGATTTAACAAAAAAAATTAAATGGTAAGAGTGGTAATCCTGATGTATCATGTCTTTAGATACACAATAGATGACGATTTTCATTGCTTTCAACTCTTAGTTAGATCGAAGACCCAAGCAAGAATTTCATCTAATTTAAGTAGCAATAGAGTTAAAACTTTCTGGTAGACAACAAATTAAATCTCCTGTTTCAATCATAAAAGAAGAAGAAAATATGTTGCAAATCTATCTAATAGTAGAATTCAGCTTGGTTCTCTAGAAAGAAGCACAATCATGTTAAATACCACCAATGTCAAAAGTTGGCGTGTTTAATCCTGAACAAAGGCAAAATAAACCAGAATTTGAAACAAGCAAGTTGCTCCATTTGGTGGATTTCAACAGAGGTTGATTAACCAACAATGTAAAGCATATATAGAAGTTCAGGCAGTTCAAACAATTGAAGTTAAAAGCAGGGCATACCGGATGTGAGAGGACGTAGGTTGCGCCTTATATTACAGGCCTTCCAATTTTCAATAGAAGCGCTCTTCAAAAGCAGACATTCATAATTGCAGGGGAAAGCAAAGAAGAAGTAGAGGGTGTAAACGGGGGAAAGAGACAACTCGTCTAAAAGGTACAAGCAAAATGGGGTTATCCAAATGTTCTTGATGGCGCGAATAGGTCCTATACGGGTTCTATGACACAGGCTAACAGGGCCACAGCTTTGCAACTCAGTGAGTTGATCATTAGTACATCAGGTCATGGCTATCAGGAATGGGTTGGGATTCACAAAGGAGGGGCTAGGTGGCACAGGAAAGGTGTAGGGGGAATAAGCAATTGTCACATAAAAACTCCTTATAATGGCCACCCAGTTGAAAAACAAAGTCATGAGATTTGGTCAAAAGCGTCTAATGACTCAAAGCAAAAGGAAACCTCAAGTGCATAAATGAAATAACAAAATTCTAAAATATAAAGAACACTTACACCATTGATCAATGCTATTAAATACTTCCACAATTGTTCCAATATCTATAAGGTTAGGAAAGCAACATAACTGGCTCCATACAACCAAGAAGTCTTCCTAAAACTTATTTGCTTCATATATAAGTTATACACAATAAAACATAAAATCATCTACACGACCAAAGACTTATTTATCTAGCAAAGTATCTACCAAAGCACAGCTAGCAGTAGTGTTGCTACGGTAAATTAAATACATTTTTTAGATGCTAAATTGAATAACTTATCCACATGTGCAGTTCAAATGTGATCTTGCACAAAAGATACCAAAATGAAAAATAGAGAAACAAAAAAAATAATTCTTGACAAAATAATCTTTTAAAGCTAAAATATAATCCTTTTATTGAAAGGTATCAACAAAAGGTGCAAGCAATACATGAACCTGTTCGGCTACGTTCTATTAACTCTGTACTCTACAGGACAAGGCCGTAGCATTTCTCTCTTCTATTGAACTATGGAAGAAACAAAAAACCTACTGTAAAATAGTGTATAAGAGGAACATTAGGATCATTTTAGCGAGCGCTTGGCAATGGAATATTTGATACACAATCAAATAATCCGAAAACACATGATAGACTCAAATGCATAGTACACTGCATCAATGAGCAGGGGAAAAAACTTGCATATATAATCGATTGGAGGCGTGAAATTCAATGGAACTCGACCAAAAGGCAGTGGCAGTTGAATGGGAAATTCGTGGTTCGGTAGGTAGAGGTAATCAAGCCCAACACTCTGGTGCTGTTGGGTTGGTCGTGGGTTGTATGGCATGAAGAGGGCGAGGTTAGGGGATAGGAAGTCAGTGAGGGCAATTGTTATAGATGGAGTACAAAACTGATCGATGGACGGGAAGAGAAGGTGTAGATGTTCATAAGATGCAAAGCATTGGGTGGGAAACGCAGGGGCAGAAGGCAACATGGTGGATCGAGGGTCCCAGATGTTGTGCGTTGAGGGGATCAGTTTCAGAGGTAGGCCATGGACTCTAAGGAGTAGGCCGAAAGGAGACGGGCGCAGATAGGGGCCAAAGGGTAGTTGAAAGCATGGGTGGACCACTGACATTGGCGAGAATGGAGGGATGGCAAGAACAACGCGATGGGCAGATGGAGCATAAGAAGGTGTCTGGTTGCAATGCGGGAATGCGAAGAGATGGGAAACGGTGCCAATGAGGCATGGTCATTTAAGGAATTATGAAAATGTGGGATTAACCCCACACTTTTTATTGTAGGTAGATGAACTCGAGTGTAAATTATTATTGATTATTCTAATTAACCAATAAAAATTATATTATGCAGTATTTAATTTGAACCTACTGTTTTTGATGATGAAAGCGGGACTTAACTCTATAATTAAGTAAAAAACCACTTAATTAGTTAGTAATAGAATTTATTTATTCTTAACATAATGGTAGATTCTACAATGGAACCCCAACTTGTGTTTCATAATAAAATATTAATTTAAGCCATATCGTACTAATTTTTAATCACATCAATCTATTATTTAAATATTTTGCGTAGTACTTCTAGTCTCATATATTTTATTTCACAATTTTCGCCTACAATATTATACCAATGTTCTCGAATTTTCCCGTCACATGTATCAATCACATTCCGCCACGTCACCAACCCTGCCACTTCACATCAACATCTCATCCACGTCACTGCCACGTCACCAACACTAAAACGAAAATCGGTTCAACCCGGTTTACAATATAACCAGTTTAAGAAAGAATGGTTTGGTCATAGAAATCGGATTCGAGTCGTTTATGATCTGCCTGCAATGGCTTCCGACAATGTGGTTTTCAAAGATGATGTCCAACTCCGACAACATATCAATGTTTGATCAGTGATTGTTTCCGACGATTCGATGTTGAACGATCATGTCCAACTCGATCTTTTTCTTCTTCTTTTTTTTTTTTTCCGTTAATGGCTTTATCATTGATGGCTTCCATCTGCAGATGCCCCATGATGGTTACGATAGCAGCAGCCAACGACCGTCGACTGCCAGGACCACTCATGGTCGCCGGAGGCCATGTCATTCTTTTTTTTCCCTAGTTACAACTCTGATTATTCTATTTCCCTTTGAGATTTTTTCCCCGGATATGCTTTCCTAATTTTACTCCCTAAAATCAAAGAAATATAATCTGTGCAAAGGAAACTACTTTGGTTCCACAATTATCACCCTTTACTAAGAAAAGCTGACCTAATTTGTTGGGACTGATATGGGCGCTAGTTCGAACCAATTATTTTGATTTCATGGAATTTCAATTAGAGTCAGGCGCTTCTGTCCATGTTTGAAACTGGGAGGGATTTCTAATTTCCTCCAACCAATTAACAGAGCATTCCAGGACGATAATGTCGATTAAAGCACGTCACAGAAAATTCTCGAAACAAAAAAGCACCAATCTTGATCGCATTGTGCATGTACTTGCTCTTGGTTAATGAGTGTCTTTTCACGGTGTTTGTATAAACCGGTTGTTTATACAAGGAGGTAGGGTCTCTGGAGAAAGCTCAAGCGGAGAAAGAAGAGAGTTAGCAGCAAGAAAGCATCGTTGCCTTATATTCTGTGAGGTTATTCGCATTCACGCTTATGTTGGATGCCAATTTGCAATTTTTATTCGAGGTTTTTACGTTAGATGTCTCATATTTTCACCCGTTTCTCAAATCTATCACATGATTTAAAATTATCCAGAAAGGCCCATGATTTATATTTGGTTCCAAATCTATCATGAGTTTAATTTATCTGTCAACATTTAATGGTGCTACTGATGTGGAACGAAAGTGGACCCATCCTTATCACTGTAGCCCTTTGTCCGAGATAGATTTAATAAAAAAAAATTAATACCAAGGAATAGATTGTAGAAAAAATTAAAATCATATGATAAATTTGGGCTCCACTTTTGTTTCATTGACGAACAAATTGATATCGTGATAGATTTGGAACAAAATGTAAAATACATATTTTTTTGGATAATTTTTAAAGTATTGGATAGATTTGAGGAAATGATAAAACCATGCTATATATGACGTAAAAATTCTTTTTTTTTACTGTTGTGAATAGCCAAGGGATAAATCAATAATGCTTGCACAGAGTGCGACAGAGAGATGGGTATTGCATGTTCAAATTTTGTGTAAAAGTGAAGGAGATTCATTGAAATAGTAGACCATAAAAACGGGTTTTAAAAGAAAATCAATCTAATATAAATTGGATACGTCATCGATATGTACGCAGGTTTTAATTTATGGACACGTCATCAAGACATACGTGCCCCTCTAATTTTATTGTACTTTACATATGATCCGACGGATTTGTGACTACATTGAAGGATTTATGGGTCAAAATGTTGTCTTTGATATTGAAAGGACCTAAAAAACTAGCGTTCCACTATGAAATATAATTTGAAATTTCATTGTAGAATTTGCCTAACTTAGTGCCTAAGTTGATGCGATGTGTTGATATTTTACATATGTACCCTTATACTTTCTGAAATTATAAAAAGATATCATTTCTTTTCGCACCTTGGAAACAGAGAGAGGGTGGAGGAAGATACAATTGGGGGAGGGAGATGGCGGTGGTTGCATTGCCCATCACCGTTGCACCCACAGCATTTACGAGGTCACCGAGAAGCGTAGATGCCACCAGCGACTTTGGTAGCGACCGACGCAAGCAATGGAGCCCTACCAATCCAATTTCCTACTCTCTCTCTCTCTTTGAAATATAAGAGTGAACGGGTGATTTCAAGTAGTTTCGGCTCTACGATAATTTCAAATAGTGCTGGCTCTATTAGAAGCTAAACACTCGCTCAACTCCCCCCAAAAAAAAAGCAAATGCCCCGGTCTTGCATTTTTCGTTGACTCCTTATTTTTAATTTAGTTTCATATGTTCTTCTTTTGTTCTCCTAAAATTAAATTCTTTTTTATTTTTATAATGAAGGAGAATTTGAATTATCCGATTTCATCTAATAAATGTAATTGGCTGATAGTGGAAAAAAGAAAAGTTCTAGTTCATTATGTCAAGACAAATTAAACGTACTTACTCTTTTGTCACCAAGCAAGATTAGCTTATTCCATTAAGCACCTAGATGACTTAAACACTTAAAAAATTTTAGCAATTAAAATTAAGATCAAAACACAACCTAAATCTTTTCTTCCCGGACGTGATGATCCGTTTGTTCTTTCACTTCTTTTGGAACAAATAACACCAAAGTCGTTCCCAAAATTTCAAATTATTTAAACTTGCCAATCACTTCTTTCAAAAATAAAGAGGTACGAGTTTTAGTAATAATTGAATTCAAAATCTTATTTTAGAATCATGATTAGTGTTGCTAACTAAACCCCATTAAAACATGTTTTTAAGTGATGATGATATTAATTTTTTAGGGCAGGGCATGCCTCCTTTCTAGTAAAAATCAAACTAGACATCCTCCTAACAATACGGGTGTCGGTTTCCAATTTTTATCACCCCTTTTATTTTTTATGAAGATAATATATTCTTACATGTATATATTGAATAAAAGGAAGAACTAATTTCAAGAGAATAGTACGTACCTTTCCCCCAAAAAAAAAAAACAGAGAAAAAGAGAGAGAGAGAGAGAATAGTGTACCATATGATCCACGTGCAATAATATGTCTCCCTTCCCCCTCAAGTCTTTGAATGACCCCGTTACGTGTCGATTCCTCTCTCTCTTTCCCAACCCCAGTGCTTCTTCTGGCGACTGATGTAGACATCACACTCCTATTTCCTAACTTTTATTATATATAAATAAACTCTCTTTGTCTCCATGCTTTTGTTCATTTTATTTATTATTGTGCTATGTATAATCATATCGTACCATATGTTCGCTATTAATATACAAAACCCACAATGATCCATCTCTCTGTCATCTCTCTTTGGCAGCAAATATTTCTCACTGGCCCCTCCTTTGATCTCTCTGCTTAAACAAATATAATATATCTACAAACACATATGAATATATGTTGTCTTCCTCTGATTAATGGTGTCTGAACCCATTGAAGATGAAGAAGAAGCTCAACTTAGAGCCCGTTGATCCCTCTCCGTCTCAGCCGCTTCTGCCGATCGATGATCAGCAACGCCCAGTCATGTAACCAACTCTCTCCCCCTCTCACTTCCTACTCTTTTCCAGCTTGTTTTTGGAAACAAAGAATGTTTGTTTGCCCCTTCAAGCTTTGGAAGTCTCGAAACCAGATACTAAACATGGAGAGGTTATGTTGCTATGGTTTCTAAAAAGGGAAGGTTTAGAGAAACAAAGCACCAACTTATCTTAAATTTTCGATTGCTGTATCTCATTTGTGAAGAAGTGAAATTAGTGCTAAAGCAACTCTAATTTTCATGTTGAGAGTAATTTTTAATTAAATAAGGATGAGTGCTGATATATTTTCATCATTGAAATTCACTATTCTTCTATATATCTTACTAATTTCTCTATAGAATTATGTGTGATCCATGCATATCATATAGTTAATATATTTTGCAAAATGGAGATTTTCAGAGCTAGAAATGTGTTGGAAACTTACGTTAAACATATAGGTGCCTTATTTTTGGATACGAGGTGGGTCATGAATCTAGTCGGAGATAGAATATGGGAGGAAACCTAGAACGTTAACGCAATGTACAAGAATTGCTTTATGACAGATAATTTCATCTGCTTTTGTATGTATTGATAATAAGTTCGACTGTGGTGCTTCAGGTCGGAAAATCATGCCGGAACTCCGGGACATCAGCAGCCCTTGACTATATTCTACAACGGCCAAGTTTGTGTTTTAAACGTCACCGATCTGCAGGTACATGATCATCTTATACATTTTACACCTTTTGAATTGATGAGGTCTCTAGTTTAGAATTTTCTTTCCCGGTGCTTGTCATATGAAAATATCTGTTTTTTCAACGGATCCTCTTCAATATGCAGTCCATCTCGAAAAGAAAAAGGCTAATCAATGATTTATCACAAATATTCGTCGTATGTTTCTTTAAACTAACTTTTTAGAGATTGCGATGACTATGCCGTGCATCTAGGAAATTGATCATTCATATATATCCTTGCCCCGTTCTGCGAAACTATTGCCAAAGATAGGATTAGATTGGCCTAATGCTGAAAGACTAATCGGTACTTATCCTAGCACTTGCCGTTCTGAATGTTGAAACTATTGAATGTCGTTTGCATTTAGCTTTGCTGAAACTCTGTAGATCTTTTTCCGCTAAACTTGGTATATATTTAGGCAAATTTAAATCAGAAAAGACGAGAAAAATTGTAACTGACAGACACATACTTCGGAATTAGAAATTTCATATCTAGATCAATCGTGAATACCAATTTAAAGGTTTTTTTTTCCATTGTTAGTTTTGAGAAGTACATCGAGAACATACTATATATTATCATCATCAATGCTGTCAAAAACTCGATTGACTCGATTCTGACTCTTAAAAATTTACGATTTTATGCTTTTACTTTTCATGATGAGTCAACTCATCATAGAAACTTAAATTTAGTATACTCATGTAGAAATGGGAGTTTGTTTAGTGAAATCAGTAGAAATTCAATTCTACCGAGTCAAATATTGAACTAATTTATTATTGCTTTCATCCCAAATTTAAGGGGATTGGTTGACTTTTTAGCTCTTACGACTTGGAAAAATGGAGAATTAATTTATAACTTCTTATACCCTCACTTTTTGTTTGAAATTGACGTTCGTAAATTATAACTAGAATAAAATATTTGGTTGGTTTGTAGGGTATTAGAAGGAATACAAAAGTATACTCAATTTTACCTCAAATAAAGTTATAATTAATGAAAATATGTGTAAAATTATTTTCAAAACACTATATTCATTATCCGTACGAACTTAGGAACGTTTTGATTTTTTTGATCCTACACCGCTTCTATCTAGAAACTCGATTTGGACAGCCTTGACCATCATCATCAATTTCTTTTATTTTTTATTTTTTGTGGGGGATAAGAATGCGTCAAGTTCATGGCTGGCTTCATGCTGGTCAAAAAACATGTTTTTTGGAATGATTTCGTTTTGCTGGGCTCAACGTACTAGGCATTGACAAATTGCAGCGGTGGTTGGTCCATCTTCTTTCTTGGTTATTCGAGACAATTCTGCTCAAATTTCAATTTTTTCAAATTGGGTCAAAATTGAAATTTCGAGGAATCAAATCGGTTGTTGCAAAAGGAAACATAGCGGAAAGAAATAAAGCACGGACCGACAGAGGCTACTGTAGAAGTCAGCATTGACTCAAGCACTTCCTCCAAGATTAATTATTAATTAACTATTATTCTTGTGGTTGCATATGAAACATGTGATTTTGAAACTTCCAAGCAATTTCCCGGAAGACAGGACATCTTTTATTTATGATCATTATTAATGAGACCTCATTAGAATAGTCAAATAAATTTCGACCCTATATATGATCTGCGAATCTCACATGTAACACGGGTAGGTTTTTCTTTTAAAGTCCGATGATATACTTTTGCCCAAAAAAAAAAGAAAAAGGCAAAGAGACATACGTGATGAGAAGTTAATTTTTATTATATTTATTCAGAAGTTTCACATTTTGAATTCATCTAATTAATTAGTGAGGCTATCAACCGATTATGGCGGTGTTTCTAATTGCAGGCCCAGCTACATAATGTATTTTATTAAAACGAATAAGATTAGTTGAGATTACTTATACAAAAAAAAAAGATTAGGTGAGATTAGCTATTTGCGTCGAGTCATATATTTGACCCCGAGGAGTATCTCTCATTACTTTTTAGGCATTTTCTTTAATTTGTAAGAGTTAATATATACATATATGTGTCATGTGGATTATTTACTCGCTTGATTTCGATAAAAGTTATTGAAAAACGAAGGGAATCGATCTTTTGAATTCGTTCTCAAATTGATTATCCCATAAATCAAATTTCTTTGACTGATGTATTTAGGCAAGGACTATATTTTACATTGCAAGAAGAGAAATGGAGGAAAGAATGAAAAGCCCAAATGAGTCGAAGCCACCTTCACCAAACGTGCAATCTTACGGCCAGCTTTCCAGCCCCATTAACACCTTATCGATGAAGAGATCACTTCAAAGGTTTTTGCAAAAGCGAAAGAATCGGCTCAATTCTATGCCGCCATACAACTGATGACATCATTGGCTCTCTCTCTCTCGTTAAATCTTGAAAGGTTTCAGTTCTCTATTTCTAGCACATGTACTTGTTTCTTATGAACTCGACCGATGTTTGGGTTCATAATTGGGCGAAGGATCGATGTACGTAACTACCTATATGAAAGGAGAAACTAGGAGAAATATATCTCCTTGTGAAAATTGTACTTCTCCCTGATGTAAATTATATTTATGCATAATTATTTCGTGAACTTGTAATGTTGGCTTTCTCTTTATTAATTGAGTAGGATCCAGGCAAATAGCAAGTTCAATTACTGATCGAAGACATATGTAAATTATATCTATCTTTCTCTCTATCTATTTCTATTTCATTTTAAAAACTAAACTCTTGTCTATTTAAAACTCCTGCTGGCGAGGGGATCATTTCTCCCACTAGTCCACGATTTTTTTTAACCTTTTAGCTTTTTTAAAATTTTCTTATTTAAATGTAAAATATTCATTAAATTTCCAATTCCTTCCCAATCTAAGCGGTCTCTTTTTACTTGTTCTATGCTCAATGTATCCGACGAGTAGGCTGGATCCCCCGACCTACAAGGACCCACCCTTCTTTCTTTTTCTTATAATTTCAATTTTTTTTTTTATATATTTTTCGAGTATCCACCACTTGATATCTCGAATCCAATGGGTCCCAACTAACCTAGATTCGGTTTGGATCGATCCATTAATGGGTAAAACTCCGCAATCATGATTTTTTCCATTGGGACGGAATAGAGATGGATTTTGCATCGTAGGTAATTTTAGCTTTGTAAGTTAATTAAGACGGACAATTTCGACTCTTTGTATTGAGATGTATTTTTCCATCTATATTCCGTCTCATTGAGACAAAACTGGAACGGAACTTTCCGTCTATAGTAGATAGATCAAAATTGTTGGTATTTCGTCCCTATTTTAATAAAGACGGAATATGGACGGAATTCTCCGTCTCTATGACACTGAGAATTTCATCTATATGTCCATCTCAAAAGGGCTATAAAGACGAAAATTTTTACTCTAAAATATAAACGGAAATCACTCGAAATTCGGAATTTTTAAAATTTTTTTCAATTTAATAAAATATAAATAATTAGGACAGCTCCTAGGAGGCCGGGGGGAGCTAAGGGTGGCATGTGACGGTTCAGTACGGTTTCTAGCATGAACCATAATTGTCTCGAATTTTTGGGACAAGAATTTTATTAATAGTAACCGTAACCAAAACGAATTAGAAGAAGAAAACCATCCTAAAAAATTATTGCTTTTATGATTTGGTTAACCGAACCGAACTGATATTTTAAAAAAAATCTAAACTTATGATTTTATTAAATTTCATTCATCCACATACCACAAACACTAAAAAAATTAGTTAAATAACATTCATCCAGAAAGAGGAAGTTAAAAAAGAGTCCATCTGAAATTGGAATTATAAATTTTATACTCTTTACCTTATTTTTGATCTTTTATTAAATTAAAATATCCAAATATCATATATAATAATATATAATGATGTTATAAATATATACATTTGTGGAATGGTTAACCGCGATTTTCTAATTTTGAAAATCGTAACCGTCCCGTGACTGATTTTATTTTTGAAATCCCGAACCAAATATTTCCCGTAGCCAATTGATTCGGTTTTTTTAGTTCAAAAGGGAACTGTTTTACGAGATGGTTCTATTATCAGGATTTTTTACACAGCCCTAGGCCAACACATTTGAGTGAGCCCTCAGCATGTGGAAGCATAATCCACCCACACCTCCACTTTGAGTTGGACGAGATTTGATCTTGTGCCTTCGGGATGGCACATGCACGCCTTCTTTGTGCAACTATATTCATAATACAAATTGAAATATTTTATTTTTTGATTAACATCCAATTTTCTTTCTCTATCAAAAAATACCTTTGTTTTTGTATAATATTGTTTGACGACGTCCAATTTATTGTACATATGCAATAAAACCACTAATTAGGGATGGAACTGGGACAAAGATAACATGCAAATAAAGTTAACTTATTGTGGACGAAAATATAGGGACAGAACTTTCCATCTCAATTCTGTCTCTATGATAGGAACGAAATATACTTTTCAATCCGCCCAAATTTTGTATACGGACTATATCTTCTTAAATTTTCATCTCTATTTATATAGACGTATATTTCAATCTAAATGTTCGTCTCTCTGTATATGGATACCTTTTTTTTGATGGAATCGATCGTCCCAACTTCGGGACAGAGCTTTCCGTCCAAATTTCCGTCTATAAAAATTTGAGATAGAAATTCTTCTCAAAATTCTTCTCAAAATCCTTCTAAACTACTTTCGTCTTTCTACCTTTCATAAATCCATCTCTAATTTTAAATGGATTTATTTCCATCCCTATTACCTGTTATCAGCACCCCGTTTTGGTCCACCGGCTCCCAAGGGCAAAATCGTCATTTCTGTCATTCGTGTAATGATCGCTCGAACGTTCATAATTTTTGAAAAGTAGGGTATTTTTTAGTTTAATGTCGGTTTTACAATTTTTCATAAAAATACTCTACGGAATACCCTTGGATTACGCGTACTTCAACATCAACTTTCAAAATTCGGGACAAAACTCGAGGCGGAGAAATATTTTTCTGCCCAACATTGATCCATGAATTTTTCTGAACACAATGCCAGTCCCGAATCATTTTGTCGGCATCTAATTGAAAAGATGATAATTTTAGTCTCTACTCGCGTCAATTGAAATTTTTGAAAAAAAAAAGGTGGGGTCGGGTCTGTCAGAAGTCGGTCAAGCCTTCTGACCGTTGCCTCTTTTCCTTTCCCGCCCGTTCTTCTTCTTCTTCCCTTTCTTCTCCTTTCTTTTTTTTTTTTCCTTTTCTTCCTTCTCCTGCAACTTCCTGATAGAGCCTGACATTTTTCTTTTCTTATCCTTTCTTCCTCTGCTCTCTCTGCAATCAGCCTGACCTGCCACACAACAACTCCCCGGACACGCTTCCTCGACGTCGTCCTCTTCGCCCCTCTACACAGGCCACATCTGCCCCGGAAAACCCTTAAGCTCGGACCGACTCTCTGAAACCGGAGGTCCGAACACGCTTCCTCGACGACCTCCCCCTCTCTTCCTCCTCGGCTGCAGCCCAACGGACGATGACCTTCTGAAACCCCAGCTCACTCTCTCTCCCGAACTCCTCACCTCACTCTCCTTCAGCTCCTACAGATCACTCGAACTCTCTCTCTCTCACTCATCTCACGTACTCTCTCCCTTAGCTCGTCCAACCCCACAACGCCCTCAGCTCATTCAGTTCACTACTCTGACTCTAGACGACTCTTCCTGCTTGCTCTTAGCTCACGCCCATCCTCATGTTATCCCCTAACTCACCTCACTCACCCTCAGCTCTCCCTCGCCTCTGGACAGACCCGACTTCTCCACCCCCTCTCCACGTCTCGGCCGAGCCATCTCCCTTCCACCACGCTCTTGGTTCAGCAGCTCGACGCCTCACGACCTCGGGGCCGACTCCAGCCACGCTCAGGGAGCTCCTGTGGGTCATGTGCAGCCACACCACAACTCCAGAAGCAGCCAAACCCTTCTCTTCCTCTCTCGGTTCCACTTTGCTCTCACGGGTTCTTGTGTCTTTGGCGGGTCAGGTCGGATTCTCGGCGCCCACGAGTCGGTTGCTGCGGTGTCCAAGAACCTTTGGAGAGTTCGAATCCCCTAGTCAACTTGGAGTAGCGACACGAGCCATCCGAGCTAGCCAGATCCCCTCCCAGACGTTGCATTCAACCAGTCGGGCCTGCCAGATTCGATCGGGTCAACCGACCCGACCCGACTCGTCCGGTAGTTTCTCCTGATTTACAAAACTGCCCATTTTCTTCCCGAACTAGGTAAATATCCCTACCTAGTGGCACGTTTCGGGCATCCGAGTTTGTCTTGACCTCGATTTTATGAACTTTCTGATTTGTTTCATTTCAGTCCTGAGGATGCTTTTTTTTCGTCAGAACTTTTTGATGCGTTTCAAACACTTCCCGGGCTGTTCCAGTGTTTTCCACGCATCCCTATATTTTCCAGAATTTTTCAATCATCCCAAGTAATTTTTCAATCTGTCTCAGTTTAGTCCCTGGGGCATTTTTTGCCTTTTCAGATCTGCCCTGAATTTCTAAACTCGTTTCAAAAAAGTCCTGGGCCATTTTTAGCACTTTTCGATCAGTCCCTGAATTTCCATGAATTTTTCAATCACCCTAAGGAACTTTTCAATTTGTCTCCGTTTAGTCCCTGAAAAGTTTTTTTTTACTTTTCAGATCAGCCCTGAATTTCCAAATTGGTTTCAAACAAGTCCTGGGCCATCTTTGGCATTTTCCGATCAGTCCCTGAATTGTTCAGAATTTTTTTATCATCCCATGGAACTTTGACCGAATTTTCGAATCAGCCCGGTTCTTTTGAAATTGTTCCAATTCGGTTCTCGGACAAATTTGTGAAATGTGTATTGTAATCGTGAGTGACATATGATTGCGTGCAGCTCTACTTTGTCTTTTTGGCTTTAATCGGTTCATAAATTGTAGGTTAAACACATTAATTTTAAATAGTATGCATAGATTTGTGCATCGGTGACTGTCTCGGGCCCGCGAGGATCCAAGAGTATTTCGGCCATCATCGACCAAATATTCTTGATCTTTGGGGACTCGTCTCAGTCTCCGTGTCACAAATCGATTCACAAACTCGTAGTACCCAAGGCATGGGGCAATAATCACTAAAAGAATTTCACATACGGGAAAAGGGACGTGTAACCAGGCTAAATACATCAATCGATCTCAAGCAAAGGGCATAAATTGATAAATAATTGATAACTGCGTCGATAATTTAAGAACGGGTGGTCTTGCCTTTTTTCAAACAATTTTCACAAAATTATCAAGGCGCGTAGTCCGATGTAGCATGGATATCCGAGGAAAACTCGCGTGTCTTAACTCAGCGTGCGCCTGATTTCAGGCAACTTGGGTCGAGATACGGGAATTCTCTTCGGACTACTTCCAGGCAGATCGATCGGTCTTTCGGCTCCTTCAAGGTTCACGCATATCCTTGGAGGACCCTAGGAATTGGTTGGCACCGGTTACAAGCCGAGGTGGCCTGCATCGCGTAGTCTCGTTTTTTCTCAAAACCATTTACAGTACAAGGGCAATATCATATGCTTTTAACTTACCGACAACCCTAGAGTTAGGATAATTGAAACACCTCGGGTCGTGGGCAAAGACGGGCAGCCTGTGCAGGTGCAGGTTCATCTGCATTGCCCGCTTTACCCAACCGAAGTGTTTCCATTATCCTAGCGTAGTTCTGAGTACTTAGACCAGGTTTATTTGTAACAAAATGTGAAATTTGACTAATCATCCATTCGGCATAATCAAACATGAGCAATTAAGCAAAAGGGGATAGATTTTGGGTCTTTAAGCGAAAATATGTCCATGTTATAATCAATTAAAGCTGCAGCGTCACCATGACAGAACAATTTAAAACAAACCCATACATCCTTAGCTGAATTAGCACCGCACGCAAACATGTTTCTTTGTTTGTAGCCAGGAAGCTGAGGTGTCAAAATAACTCTAGTCCATAATCTGTTATTCACATAAACAAGGCGTTTAAAACATAACTTGTATGTTTTTGTCTGTTCCCATATGTTTTTCTCTGTTTTTATCTGTTTTATCGCGGGTCGATCCCGATCCTTTAGGTTCACATGGGGGTCTAACACCCCAACCATCGATCACGAGGTCCAACGCCCCCATACAACGAGCGCGTATCTTAATTTCATTTTCGGTTTTTCCAAACCTCACGGTGAGCACGAGTGGAATAATGATCGAACGCGAACCGACCGGAATCCAGTTGTTGTAAATGGTATTTTTACTTATTTGAGATAACAATGTAAGGATTTATTTTGCATATTTATTCATGTAAAAATTCCGGTTAGAGAGTAGACGGCCTGAGTGTTGAATTAGTCGAGTCGGTTTACCAACCTACGGACGAGTAAACCCAATACTTCACGGCTACGGTATGCACGGGACGTCGACCATCACGGTTCGATGGACTACTTCGCGAGGATAGCGAACCGATTCCTCAATGTACGGGCCTACTCCTTTCTTGGGTTCTTAGTCCGAGTCGATCGTTTTTCTTCGAATTTATGATGTCAAGACGAGCAAGATGAGCGAAACTTAATCAAACGGTAAATAAGTAAAAACCGCAAACCCTAGACAAACTAGAGTATCGATAGGGCATACGGGATATAGGCCCGCACGTAATAGAACCCTCGAATTTGAAATATCGGGTTCCGCAAGACCATACGCCTTAGCAATTAGGTGTACCCCGTACCCGTAGACCCGGGCAACTCACCGGCCCTCGACTTTCGAGTCGTAAACAGGTAGTGGCGACTCCTTCTCACGCATGTCCGTCATGCGTCCCCATAGAATGTGGACACTCCCAAGCCGTGCGATAGCGCATGCATGTGGGCCCCGACGAGACGAAATTCAGGTCGGCACACCTGTCCCTATTACTCATTCTTATGAGGTGAAATTCTTGTAGTGAATGATATACCCAGGGATATGGGCCCCCAAAACCAAATCCAATAAGGGATAGCCCAAAGTCAGAGAACTATGCCGCACCAAAAAGGCAAGGCGAGACCAATTATTTTAGAATCCTTAATAATTTTCAAATACTCATATAACTACAACCATCCGCAGTTAGAACAAACTGTATATATAGTAAAGGAATTAGAGAAGAAAAGACACATACTTCATTTTCTTCACTCACTTTTGGCACCACTTGTTTGACAACCACATCATTAGCGTTGTCTGTGGGATATTTTAGTTTTCTGATCGAACATAAAGGCCATGATGAGCACGAGACAAATGCGAAGTAGCAGAAGTAGAAATTGTAATGTGCAATTAGAGCAGCAAGAACAATAGCCATGTGATCTCCGGCAGTGTTGTCACAACATCGACTGCAGGATGGACGTGCCAGGGACCCGAATGTAATCCTGGCGTCCCTCTCTCTAGAGGAGCGGGCAGTGGAAGTGTTGATCCTTCAGCAGGCACCTCTGCCGCCTGATCAAGGACATAGGGAAGGCTGTTTACAGGCAAACCCCATCTCGAATCAAGAAGAATAGGTTGTCCACTCAAGGCTGACATCGCCCCAACATTTGACGCTGGCTTAGCCCAGGGAGCGCGGCCTCAACCACAGGTTAGGCAAGGCATGCCTTGGATAAGTTCGGCCTGCCTCGATCTCAATTGAAGCGGTGCAAAAGATGGTGGCTGAGCAGGTAGCAAAAGTTCTCCAAAACAACGAGTGGAAAAAGTTAGGGTAGACTTCGTAGGAGGATGAGGGTTCACCCATATATACTACAGACAATGATTCCATACAAGTTTGCGTTCCTTCACATAGAGCAGTATGATGGTAAGGCAGACCCGAGAGATCATATGCAACAACACCTGAATTCTTTCTTGGAAAGGGGCTAGTGAAGAATTACAATGTCTGCTTTTCTGTAGAACGTTGATGGGTTTGCGACGGACTGGTTTCATTCCCTTCCCTCTCAAATTATCTCCAACTTTTACGATCTAAGCGACAAATTTGTAGAACATTTTGCCAGCATTTGCAGGGTGAAGAAGGATGCAATGGAGCTATTCACGATGAAGTAGGGAGAAAAAGTATCATTGAGAGAATACTACGATCGATTCTTCAAAACGGCAACAGAAGTCGTCGACCTCTTCGAAAAAGAGAAAATGGCAACTTTCGAATGAGGATTGAAAAATGAACATTAGTCAAGAGCTTGTTGGTGACGCGGCCTACGGTCTTTAATGATATGACCACTAGAGCGAGACAGTTCATGACGAAAGAAGAATCTCTCCGTGGTAGGCACAAAAATAAAGCGAAGGCAATGGCGAAGCATGAAGCGCGCCCCCAATCCCAAAAATAGTTCATATGGACGAGCTTACTCTACTCGATGTCCCGTGAACAGTAGTTTTGACATAAATGGAGTGGTTAAATTGGTTAAGCTCCCAGAGAATCCTACAAAGCGTATTATGGGAGGTGAAAGAAACAAGTTTTGCGGTAACAGACATCATTGAAAAGCTTATAAAGGTCGGGTACTTGAAGAAATTTGTTTCTACTGGGCATCGTGAGCGGGAACGAACTCCCCCGAAGCATGACTATAGGTGAGGCCTAACTGAAGCCGTTCCCTTCCAGGTCATCATAGCCCAAAGCAAAGTGTCCAAGAGAGGTAACATGTCCAAGCCAGATATAACAAAGCGAAGCATGTAGCAAATGTGGAAAGGTGGGGGAGTTCATCACAACGAGCGACGAGTGGAGACAGAAGCGACGATGAGGAGTACAAACGAGAAGTGATCCACATGATATTTGGTGGGCTTGCTTCAGGGGGAGAATCATCGAATGGGCGAAAGAAATATGCCTGACAAGTAATGAAGTTGGAGGGCACGAGGAAGCAATTAAGGGAAGAAGACTATGATCGATGCATAAACTTTTCAGAGAGCGATGCAGACCACATTGCATGTCCGCACGATAATACGTTGGTAATTACTGCATGTATAGGTCCATTCCACGTGAAGAGGATTCTAATAGACAATGGTAGCTCGGCAGATATACTCTTTTTGGACTCAATGAAGCAGATGCAACTAGCAGAGAGTGATCTCAAGCCTGTGAAGACTCTTCTCATGGACTTCATTGGCAATGTCGTAGAGCCAGTTGGAAGGATTGACTTGCCCATGAGATTTGGCGAAGGGAAAAATCGACAAGTGTGATCGTAAACTTTCCTGTGGTGTATTTGAGCGACGCCTATAATGCAATTATCGGGAGGCTGACATTGAACAATTTGAAGGTTGCCCCTTCTACATACAATTCGAAGATGAAGTTTCCAACACCTAAGGGAGTGGGTGAAGTGTGTGGAGACCAAATAGCTGAGAGGAAGTGTTACGAGCTCTCCATGAGGGCTCCTACTAAGGGAAAGCAAGTATTTGTTGTGGAAAGTGACCCAAAGGAGACATCCCATGCTGTTATGGTCCAACGCACAATGCATAAAACACAGAGCAAAAAGAGAAGTCTCGGAGAGAAGAAGAAGAATAACACGGGTATTCAGAGGAAAAAGAGAGAATGCATTCAAGAGAGTGATGGTTGATTACAACTCGAGAGATATGATCACATTCACAGAATGGATACCGAAGGTGATGATTGCCTCCGCTTATATATTTTCTCCCTCTCTCTCTGTTATTCTAACCGACTGCACTGACCCACAAGCATGAATTAGTTAAACCTAGCAGAAGGGCCCCTCAACTATTTATTCTTATAGTCGTACCCCCACTCAACTTTCTAAACTTTCAGTTCATGACATTTTCTTCCCCTTAAGACTCCTTGTTCTCAAGGATGAAGTGAGGGAAACGCATCCTGATCTCATCCGCAAATTCCCAACTGGCTTCCGCTAGTGATGATTGAGACCAATGAATGAGGAGTTGAGTTGCTGCCTTGTTTCCTCTTTTCACCATCCTTTTTTCTAGAACTGCTAGTGGTTGCTTGCTCTCCCCAGTAATCAGTTCTTGAGGCAATGGAAGCACCTGGGTAGTAGTTGTAAACCCTACTGCCTTTTTCAATTGTGACACATGAAAAGTGTGATGAATTTGAGCTGAAGAAGGCAACTCCAGTTTATATGCCACTTTCCCTATCTTGTCCAATATCTTGAATGGACCATAATATCGCAGAGACAACTTCTGGCAGCTTCTCTTACCCATTGATTCCTGCCTATAACGTTGTAGTTTCAAATACACCTAATCCCCTATAAGAAAACTTATCTCTGATCGCTTCTTGTCGGCTTGGTATTTCATTATACTTTGTGCCCTTTACAGATGATGCTTCAGGAGTTGAATCATTGACTCCTTGTCCTTCAAGTATGAATCCACCGATGTAACACTAGAATCTTGAGGGAAATAGGGCATGTGCAAAGGTGGAGAAAACCCATATAAGGCCTCAAAAGGTGACAGCTTTATGGCTGTGTGATATGTGGTGTTATACCACTACTCAGCCAAGGGTAACCACTTAGCCTAATTGTAAGGCTTGTCCGTCGTCATGCAACGTAGGTAAGTCTCCAAACATTTGTTAACTATTTCCGATTGTCCATCTGTTTGTGGGTGATATGCAGAAGAATTTAATAGCCCAACACCTTGAAGCTTGAACATTTCTTGCCAAAAAACACTCAAGAAAACTGGGTCTCGATCACTTATAATCGCGGCATGCCATGCAGTTTGAACATGCCATCCATGAATGCTTGAGCGACTGATATAGCTGTGTAAGGGTGAGATAAGGCCATGAAGTGTGCATACTTAGAGCATCTGTCGACCACCACAAATATGACCTCTTTCCCTTGAGACTTAGGCAACCCTTCAATAAAATCCATCGTAATGTCAGTGAAAATGGATCTTGGCATGGGTAATGGCTGTAACAACCCAGGATAAGCCATATGCTCGGCCTTATTTTGTTGACAAATTGAGCATTCTCTGACAAATTGTCGAATGTTTCTCCATAACCCCTTCCAATGCAGCAAACTAGAGATTCTCTTTGTTGTGGCTTGAGTTCCTGAATGCCCTCCCATAGTGCTCGAGTGAAATACTGTTAGAATTTCCTTTTGTAATTCTTAGTTATTGCCCACCACAAGTCTTTCTTTCCTTCTTAGTTGTCCTCTTTTCCATGAGAATTTAGGATGAGATGTGGGTGTGCGCACCCCAATTTCGTCTCGTCGGGGCCCGCATGCGCGCGCCTAAATGCAACGCGGCTTGGGAGTATCCACCTTCCCGGGGACGCGCGACGGACGCACGTGAGAAGGAGTCGCCACTTGTCATTTTATGACCCGAGGGTCGAGGGTCGGCAAGTTACCCAGGTCTAGGGGTACAGAGTACACCTAATTGCTAAGGCATATGATCTGCGAAACCCAAGGTTCCGAATTCGGGGGTTCTGTTACATGCGAGCCTATATCTCGCATGCCCTATCGGTACTCTAGCTTGTCTAGGCTTGCCATTTTATTTAATTACCGCTTAATTAAGTTCCGCTCATCTTACGCGTTTTGACACCATAAATTCGAAGAAACACTCCGACCGTCTGCTCTCCGACCGGGATTCTTACATGAATAAACATACAACATAAATCCTCACATTGTTCTCTCAAATAAATAAAATACAAATTATAACAATTGGATCCCGGTCGGTTCGCATTCGGTTATTATTCCACTCGTGCTCACCGTGTAGTTTGAAAAAAACTGAAATTGAAATTAAAGTGCGCACTCGGTGTATAAGGGCATTGGACCCCGTAATCGACGGTTATGGGCGTTGGACCCAGTGTGAATCGAGTCCTAAAGGATCGGGCTCGATCCGCATAACAATCAAGTGCAAAAGATGTAACAAGCAAGCTCAAATAAACCATCAATGGGGTTTTGTTATCACCAAATTTACGTGGATTAATTGATTATTAACCGAGGTATCTTGGCATACAAATCCTACCCTAAAACAAGCAAAAGGCAATAGGGGAATGGCATGTAGCATTCAGCATCATTTACCGGACCTGACAGACTGTATGTGTCCGTGATCAAGTCTCGAATGTGTGGGTTGATTTTAAATTGTTATGTATCGTGACACTTTGATTATGATAGGTTATTATAGAATGTGGATTTTGACACGAGAATCCTACAACCTAGTGCCTAGCCCGCTATCCCCATTCTGTTTTCTATTAGGCCGAGTATGCGATTAAGTCGAATGTTGGTATCTTAAACCGTTATTCCCGATCTAACTACCCAAGATCATGCAGAGATAACAATAAATTGTAAATACGCCTTTTTTGCCTTTGTATAGAAAATTTATTTTTAAAAAGAGAGAGACTACGCAATGCGGGCCACCTCGGCCTGTGACCGGCGCTGACTGATTCCCTGATTCTTCTAGGATTATGCGAGAACCCCAAAAAAGTCAAAGAAACGGTCAATCTATCCGGAAGTGACCTAAAAAAAACTTCCACACCCCGACTTGAGTTACCTAAAATTAGGAGGCCTCGAGTCAAAACATGCAAGTTCTTCCCAGACGTCCATGCCACATCGGATCACGAGTCTCAGATTTTAGTATGAAATTTGCGAATTTTGAAAAGAAGGCGTCAACACGTATTTGCAATTTATCGACGCGCATTTCCGATTAATTACCAATTCGTGCAAAATTATTAAGGTCGAGTGAATTAATTAGTCAAATGAACATCCCGTTTACCCGATTGGTGAAATCATTAAGTTTAATTAAAATCTGCTGAATGCTTTATTTTATTTTTTTGGGTTTCAAGCCGTCGAAACGATCAATAATAGATCGTCCGATAAACTCTAATTTCCGACATAGTCACATAATTACAAAAATGAAATATTTAAATGGGGCACATGCATTGTCGGTGGGTGATCTAAGTAGAAAAAGGGCCGGATATTTTAGAAAATGTCCAGGGGACTGAATTGAACGATTTTAAAAGAGCAGGGACTGATTTGAAAATTCTAAAAAATTGGGGACTGATCTGAAAATTCTAAAAGATTGGGGACTGATTTGAAAATTCTAAAAAATGGGGACTATGTAAAAAATTACTGAAAGTGTCATAGGGCTTATTTGAAATGAATTTGAAAATCGGAACTGATCTGAAGAATAAAAAATGGCCCCAGGACTAAACTGACATAACTCGGAAAGTTCCTTGGGATGCTTGAAAAATTCTGGGAATTTCATGACTGATTGGAAAATAGTAAAATGACTGGGACTTGATTGAAAAGAATTTTTGAAATTCGGGGCAGATTTGAAAATGGTGAAAAATGGTCCCGGGACTAAACTGAAACGATTTGAAAAGTTCTTTGGGATTCTTAGAAAAATTCTGGAAAATTCAAGGACTGATTGAAAAATAATAAAATGACCGGCGCTTAATTGAAAATGATTTTGAAATTCGGGGCAGATCTTAAAAAAATAAAATGAGTCTTCTGGACAGAAATGTAACAAAATGGAAAGTTCGTAAAATCGAGTTCGGGACAAATCCGATCACCCACGCGACCCAAGAACACTCAATTCACATTATATTCGTCCAAGCAAGCATAGACATTCAGAAAATGAGCCCTAAACATGCCACTAAGTAGAGGATTTACCTAGTTCGGGAAGTTGAGGGGTGATTCTGTAAAATAAAAAAATAAAAAAATAGAAAATGCTGGACGAATTCGGCCGGGCTTGACTGGACCGAACTGGGCCGGCTGAACTGGACTGGGCCGCTGGAATTCGGACTGGGCCGAATGGGCCGCTGGAATTTGAACTGGGCCGAGTGGGCCGTTGGCCGTGGGCCGGGCTGCTGCTGGACTGGGCCGACGTGCGTCCACGAATCGCCGGGGATGACCAGACGAAGCTCGATGACGACCGTGAATCGCTAGGGCTGGGGTGGATTGCCGAAGGCAATGACTTACGGGGTGGTCTGAGCTCGGGCCTGCAAGGAAAATTAGGGAAGGTTATGAGGTCAGTGGCGCGACTCGACGGAAGGAGGAAACCCGGGAGTTCGAGGGAAGCGTGTGCGGGAGCCGAGGGTTGCGGGTGAGTTTCGGGCTTGGGAGTATCTGGACGAGCTGAGGGCGAGAGGAGAGGTCTGGAGCTGGGAGCGTTCGGACCGGAATGAGCTCGGAGTTGTCCGGAAATAAAAATCGAGCTGCGGGCCGTGTGTGTCTGTGGACGAGCTGTGGGATTTCGGCCGCCGTGAGGTACGAGCTCCGAGTTTTTTTGAAGGAATCTGTGAGCTGAGAGTTTTTTTTTTTTTTTCAACAATTGAGCTGCCCCCCATTTTTTCCAGGGTTTCGCCAGGAAGAAGAAGAAGAAGGAAACGGAACGGAGATCGGGCGAGATTTTCGCCGGTAATTTTGCGAAATGACGATTCTACCTCTCTGGAGCCAGTGGACCAAAATTGGGTGCTGACAGCTTGCCCCTCTTTGGTTGCATGCTCGAATAGAGGATGCACCCAAAGACTATGAGAAGCACCTGGTTTGGTCCCGACGATCGTCTGGCCATTCTCCTTGTTTGTACTAATATGTAGGCCTGTTGCAAAATGGTAAAAACCATAAATTAGTAAATGTGGACGCATACTTGAAAGACATTAAGTGAGGACACGAAGTCCAAAAAGTAGTAAATGCGGACACGAAGTCCGGAATGCAATGAGTGCGGACACAAAGTCCGAAAAACAGTAAGTGCGGACACGAAGTCCGAAATGCAGTAAGTGTGGACACGAAGTCCATAATGCAATAGATGCGAATGCGAAGTCCAAAATGCAGTGAATGCGGACACGAAATCCGGAAAGCAGTAAATGAGGACACGAAGTCCGAAATGCAATAGACACGGACACGAAGTCCGGAATGCAATGAATGTGGACACGAAGTCCAAAAAGTAGTAAATGAGGACACAAAGTCCGGAATGCATTGAATGTGGACACGAAGTCCGGAATGCAATGAGTGTGGACACGAAGTCCAAATGCAGTAGATGCGAACGCGAAGTCCAAAATGCAGTGAATGAGGACACGAAGTCCGAAAAGTAGTAAATGAGGACACGAAATCCGGAATGCAGTAGACACGGACACGAAGTCATGCAATGAATGTGGACACGAAGTCCAAAATGCGGTAGATGCGGACGCGAAGTCCGGAATGCAGTGAATGTGGACACGAAATCCGGAAAGCAGTAAAGGAGGACACGAAGTCCTGGACGAGAAGTCCGAAAAGCAGTAAAGATGGACACGAAGTCCGAAAAGCGGTAAAGATAGACACGAAGTCCTGGACGCGAAGTCCGAAAAGCGGTAAAGATGGACACGAAGTCCTGGACGCGAAGTCTGAAAAGCGGTAAAGATGGACACGAAGTCCTGGACGCGAAGTCCGAAAAGCAGTAAATGTGGACACGAAGTCCTGGATGCGAAGTCCGAAAAGCAGTAAAGATGGACACGAAGTCCTGGACGCGAAGACCGAAAAGTGATAAAGATGGACACGAAGTCCTGGACGCGAAGTCCGAAAAGCAGTAAATGTGGACACGAAGTCCTGGACGCGAAGTCCGAAAAGCAGTAAAGATGGACACGAAGTCCTGGATGCGAAGTCCGAAAAGCGATAAAGATGGACACGAAGTCCTGGACGCGAAGTCCGAAAAGCGGTAAATGTGGACACGAAGTCCTGGACGCGAAGTCCGAAAAGCAGTAAAGATGGACGCGAAGTCCGAAAAGCGATAAAGATGGACACGAAGTCCTGGACGCGAAGTCCGAAAAGCGATAAATGTGGACACGAAGTCCTGGACGCGAAGTCCGAAAAGCAGTAAAGATGGACACGAAGTCCTGGAGGCGAAGTCCGAAAAGCAGTAAATGTGGACACGAAGTCCTGGAGGCGAAGTCCGAAAAGCAGTAAATGTGGACACGAAGTCCTGGACGCGAAGTCCGAAAAGCAGTAAATGTGGACACGAAGTCCTGGACGCGAAGTCCGAAAAGCAGTAAATGTGGACACGAAGTCCTGGACACGAAGTCCGAAAAACAGTAAATGTGGACAATGTGGGACACGCGTCCTCCGGACGCGGTAAAGTGGACACGAAGTCCTGGACGCGAAGTCCGAAAAGATGGACACGAAGTCCTGGACGCGAAGTCCGAAAAGCGGTAAAGATGGACACGAAGTCCTGGACGCGAAGTCCGAAAAGCGAATGCGGATACGAAGTCCGAAATGCAGTAGATGGGGACACGAAGTCCGAAATGCAATGAATGTGGACACAAAGTCCAAAATGCAGTAAAGATGCGGACGCGAAGTTCGGAAGGCAGTAAAGATGGGCATGATGCGAAAATGCAGGGAATGTGCAAGCAACGACTAGTGTTAGGGAATGGTGCGGGGCGCCGAAAAGGGGCGCTTGGCATTGGGTCGTGGCTTTGTTGGAATGGTGTAGTGGTAGACGTGGCTTGTATTGCCGCCGGGGTGGTTGTGCTTTGCAGGAAGGCCCCCTTTGCCCCTCGGGCAGTTGTGCGTCTGATTTGTCAGAAGCCGACCCTGCTGTTGGATTGATTGTTTGTTACCCTTGCTGGAAGCTGGTCTCGCCGCTGAAGTGATTGCTTGCTGGGAATGCCCCGGTCTCGCCATTGTGACTTTTGCTTACGAGGCGGTTGCTCGTTGCCCGCCTGGGGCGGTTGCTCGCTCGCCGGTTGGGCGGTTGTTCATTTGCTATGAACCGGCGTCTTGCGATGCGGGACTAGAGCTCTGAGAGCGCCTATGTACCCTCTTGGACCGGGGATCAGAGTCTGCCGTAGTTCTTACGTTTGCTGTACCTGTGATCCTGGCATTATCAGTAAGTCATGGGGTTACTAACAATGTATAAGTACAGGTAAAAGGATGTGTTCGCGACGCATGTTCTTCAGTTTCGGGTCGCTTGGGCAACCCGTAGAGAGTTCTTGCTTTAGCGATGTGAATGAGATCCCACTTTCGAAGGCCTTAATGCGAGGCCTCCAAGGCTCTTGTTGGCCATGTAAGAGCATATTGAGACATTCTTAATGATACCCTAGCGGCTCTGTCGATTATTCGACGCGCCCGTCGGCTCAGGACCCTTCTCATCAAGGTACCGTAGGGTAGCTGCGCTTGTGACCCGTGTGGGGATTTTTGCCTAGATTTGATCAGACTCGGTCTGACCATTTCCAGAATGCTATGACTAGACCTCAGAAAGGAATGTCTGGGATTTCGGCTTTGTGGTAGCCTGTTGAAAGGTGGCTGTGACCCATTCTAGAGTTATGCAAAGACAAACAGAAAAGAGAAAGCTTAAGGGGAACGCGTTGCCCCAGGCTAAAAGGATACACGAGTTCACGCCTGTAGCGAGATGTACCCTTTTTCCTATATTCTTCTGTTGTGTAGGCTGTATCAAACTGCTTGGATAGCATGCTCGGTTTGCCCACTGTGCTTGGGGAGGAATCCACGCTGGACGGTTGAGCTGTGTTGGAGGGCTGATCGAGGATCATGTTGGAGTAGATAATCTGGCCCCTTTCGTTGAGGATCCCTAGTCCGCACGATGTGTGAGAGACTTGGGGGTCAATTTTGTCTATCTCTCATTTTGCTCTCCTTTTGCTACGGTCACCCACCTCGAGGCCACACCTCTCAACCTAAAGGGTATTAGCTCTCCTTTTGCCACGACTGCCCGCCTCGGGATTTTCAGTCGTGCCTCTCTCTTGCCCTAACTTTTGCCTAGGTCGCCCTAAGTGGTTTTCGACCTAGCGGGCTCGATTCTTTTGTCTCTCGAGCTTGCAAGGGCGAAGGGTTCGAAGAATTCGACCTCCGAGTGCGTTGTGTTCTATCTCCGTCGAGGAGTTGCGTCTGCTGCTCTCCCTTTTGTCGAGGTTTGTTAATTTCTTCTTCGAATTGGTGGTGGCGGAGTTTTATATCTCGGCGGTGCCTTGTTTTGTTCATTGGCGGGTTTTTCCCGTGTCTTTTCTCTCTCTCTTCATTGGCGGGTTTTTCTGCTTCTTTCCGCTCTGTTTTTCTCTTGTAGTTGGGGTTTGCTTTGTGCCCCATGTCTTTGTTTGAAACTCCACGATTTTGCATTGCCGAGGCCGCTTTGGTGTGCTTCGCCTCGTGGAGACTTGTTGTGTGTTACTAGCCCTATTTTGTGAGGACTGGCTTTCTTGGAAGTTTGATTCTCGCGTACTCGGAAGTCGAACTCCGTGTCATTTGCCCTTGCAAGCATTACATGTGAATTTCCCCTGTTGTCTAGGAAAAGAAAATGTCAAATTGCCCCATGTGGAATAGGGAACCGAGATTGTCTCGGCGCGAATGTTGAACGGGGATGCCCCGGTCTTCATTTGTTGAAGTGGCCCGTGGTAGGCGCCTGGTGTGATGTCTCCGGTCATCTCTTGTTGTTCTTTACAGCGCGTGCCTCTTGGATGGTGCACGCTGTTGAAGCCATTGGATGTTCGAGAAAGACGGTTGCATCAATGCTGAGTGATTCGCTCGATTGTCCTTGTTTTCGACTTCACAGGGGGGGTACCTCATCGTCGGACACCTCCCTCGTCAAAGTATAAGGAAAGGGTTCGAGACAAGTTCTCAAGGAAGCGTGAACTCGTGCATCGCTCTTCGCCTGTGGTCAATGTGCCCCTGTGAAGGATGACAAAGAAGACAATGCATTAGGCGATTATGCGGGGAATATGTGGTAAGAAATATGAGGTGGTCCCTTAGGAAAATCCCTTTTTGTCCCGCGCGCGACCCATGGGGTGCCACGTGTAGGTGACATTCGTTTCTGGGAATCTAGTCATCACTACTCTGGAGTGGTTAGACCGTGACTAAAGTCACATGAGCATATTTTCCCTAGTTGCGAGTAAGCATGCGCAGTCGTCCTAGGGAAGGCTCGAGGAGTCGAGTCCCATGAGGACGGGCGAGTCGAACAGGCCCAACAGCACTAATAAGGCGTCGCAAAAACTGTCTTAATGCTCCATTGAGGGATTTGTTCATGTCGAGAGCCCATTTGTGGGAATGTATTTAACTTAAAGTAGAAGAGAGTTTAAAGAAGACTGCGGATGTTGCCCCCGTATTCAATCAGCGACCACAACAGAGGTGAATGAGATCCATTCTTTGATCAAAGGCATGATCGTGCTGGTATCTCCTACGATCGGGAGTTGGGTCATGCTTTGCTTGTGGAGCTGTCACTTCCGGTCTTTGCAGCGAAAGGATTAGACTTGCTCCTCGAAGTATCGCTTGGGTGAATTTGAATCCGAGTCGATTTGGATTTCAGATGAGCCTGAAAGCAGTAGATGCGAGGTGTCAAAAACCTAAATGTAATAAGTGTTGGGCCGGAACCCAAAAGCAGTAAATGCTTGGCCGGGGCCCGAAAGCAGTAAATGCAAGACCGAGGCTCGATATGGGGCCGAAGCCCGATGAAGGGCCGAAGCCCAAAAGTGGGGCCAAAGCCCGATGAGGGGCCGAAGCCCAAAAGTGGGGTCGAAGCCCAAAAGTGGGGTCGAAGCCCGATACGGAGCCAAAACCCAAAAGCGGGCCCAAAAGCCCGATGCAGCAAAAGCGGGGTCGGAACCCGATGCAGGGCCGAAGCCCGCTGCAGTAAATGCGGGGTCGGAGTTCGATGCAGGGCCAAAGCCCGATGTAGGGCCGGAACCCAATGCAGTAAATGCGTGCTCGATAAGAAAGTGCAAGAGATGCGAAAGGAAATGTCAATGCTGAGGAACAGTGCAGGGCACTGCAAAGCGGTGACTCTGATTTTTCTTGCAGTCTTGCTTTGTGGAGCAAGGATGGGGACTTAGTATTGAAATCCCAAGGAGCTGGATGAGAGACGTTTGTTGTATCAAGTGTGGTCGCTCAATATTCAGGCTGTCTTCTTGTTGAGAATTTCCTGCAATTGGAAAAAAAAACAATGAAAGAGGATAAACTGTTCAAGATTTCAATGTAAGAGTGTAGGGAAGCGAACTGGCCTGGTAGGCGTCGTGCGAGCACACCAAGAGACATGCATTGATGCGTTAAGCATGCGTGTATGAGTTGATGTGAACATGCTTGGATATGTGTGAGGCGGGCTTAGCCGCTAGTAGATGCATAGGGTCTTGCGGAGAGATATGCATCTGATCACGCGATGATACTCTCTGCGAAGAAGGTCTTCACTCACTTAAATGGTGAGATGTTAGCTAGTATACAAAACAGTAAATGACTACGATGCATGCGATGCGTGAGTTTTCCAAAACTAATGCCGTCATTCGTATTAACTCCGAATGGTTCAAAGTGCAATACAAATTTTCAAAAGATAGTCCTAAATCGGTCTTCTAACGTACCCGAGGTGCAAGCGACCGTCGCCATGGGAAGAACCGGTTCCAGGTGAGGGCCTGGTAGAGGTGTCTATCCTAGGATGTGCGTGGACCTCCACGGGCCTTCTTCTTGGACCTTTCCAAAGCAGCGTTCGCTTGCGCCAACTCCTGATCACGCCTCTGCAGTTGGGCGCGAGCCTGGGCGAGCTCTCTCTGTAGTTGATGCTGATCAACAAGCTGCTCGTCCTTCTCTGCAACTTCTCGACGAAGACGATCTCTTTCGGCTCTGAGATGAGTGAGCTCGGCTTGGATGGCCATATTCGGAGTGGGAGTTGCGCCGGGTGACCCGCCATCTCCGACTCGCGGAGAGTTGACGAGATCCTCGTGTGCTGCTGGACCCCATCGGTAGAAGCGAAGGATGTATTCTTCTGTAGCCTGGAAATCCCGCTCATCAAGGGTCGGATGCTCGGGGAAGTATGGATGCTTGGTAATCACAGTTCACCACGCATCCAGGATCTGTTTGACGTTACTTTGGCGATCTACGGGTGTCTGATCCTCCCGCCAAGTATGTTCAAATCTAGTTCGCGCCGTATCCTCGAGGACCGTCTGTAAGCCACCGAGCTGCCTCACTACTCGCGCCGGAAAATAAGTGGTGGACCCCGCATGACTCATGAGTGGGACTCCATAAAAATCAGGACACCTAAAGGCCATGGGTCCGGGTGGCATCCACGCGGCGCGCCATTTAAAGCTTTTGGTGCTATTTCGCGAAAAATTTTGATCCACTCGGAGACCTTGCGTTCCTCCACACGCAACAGAGGTATTAACCGCGAAATGATAGACTCCGGACGTGTGAAAAACATAACCGGGCGAACAAGGCCAAAGGGGTTTGCATGGCTTTGGAGCCAAATTTGCAAAAGGATTGGGGACCCTCTCAACCTTCGATCGGTCTTTCTTGTAACGCGATCAAGGGACCGTATGGTCTCGGCCAACAAGGCCACCTCGTATTCGCGGCCTCCAACCACTTGGAGGACAACGCTAGCTAAGGCTGCGTCAATGTGACCGGCCGAGCGAGGGAATAATAGAGTCCCGAAAATTAATAATAAGATTGCATGACAAAAATTCTTTTGTAAAAGATCCCCTTGAACCTCGCGCGTTCGTATTTCAATAAAACGGAGTAGTTTCGCAATGACTATCTCTGTGCCACCGGAATATGCAAGTTCGGCTTGTAGCTGAGACCTATGCACCCCGAGTAGACGCGATACCAAAACAAGTCGGGTGGTGTGGAAGTTAGGTTCCACAATGCTGCGGGTGGCTGCAATTCTTCCGACGAGAGTCCGATATTCCTCGATGGTAGGTGTGAGCTCGGTACCTTGGATGTTGAAAACGGCGTGGACTGGGTCCCAAAATGTCACCGCTGCTCCCAAGAAGTTCCAATCCACTCGGCACATAGATAGCATCGGTATATCCCCAACAAAGATACTGATGTAATCGCGGTTGACCTGATGTAGATGAGCCCAGATGTGACTGATTTCCTCAAGTGGTGGCGTGACCCTGTCGAGGTGTGGAAAGGAGACCGAGCGCGCCATCTCTTACCAAGATGAAAGGAAAACCGATTTAGGACTAGTTAATATAAATGACGCCTAATTTTGAAATTAGATGATGCATGAGTACAGAAAATAGATGCCCACGGCTTAATGTATACAATGTACATCTCTCGCGAAAACAGAAAAGGACTCAAATGGCGCGCAGGCCGACTCGATGGACTGTTACTGAAGTCGGGTTGGAATATGGCGTGGAGCTCCTGCAGTATGCATGGTTTTGGCACTACAAGGACCGTGCTACCTAGGGATGGGGGCCCCCGACTTAAGGGTGTCAATTCCTTGAAATCGAGCGGGATTCTTTTCAAGGCCTAAGCGACAGTCGAACTGCGCGCCGTACCCCTACTTCGAACCCCTATCTAACCTATGCTTCTATTACCGGTCGTGGAACGCGACCCATAGGTACCTAGAAGCTAGTATGTTATGCAATGCGTGTGCGGGAAATAAAAATGCATAAAGTAGATAAGTGAAAAATTGCGGAAAGCGATAAATAAACAAGCAAACAAAGCAAGCGGAAACGAGCCCGAACCCTCTAAGTGTCCCCAGTGGAGTCGCCAAGCTGTGCGCACCCGAATTTCGTCTCGTCGGGGCCCGCATGCGCGCGCCTAAATGTAACGCGGCTTGGGAGTATCCACCTTCCCGGGGACGCGCGACGGACGCACGTGAGAAGGAGTCGCCACTTGCCATTATATGACACGAGGGTCGAGGGCCGGCAAGTTACCCAGGTCTAGGGGTACAGAGTACACCTAATTGCTAAGGCATATGATCTGCGAAACCCAAGGTTCCGAATTTGGGGGTTCTGTTACATGCGAGCCTATATCTTGCATGCCCTATCGGTACTCTAGCTTGTCTAGGCTTGCCATTTTATTTAATTACCGCTTAATTAAGTTCCGCTCATCTTACGCGTTTTGACACCGTAAATTCGAAGAAACACTCCGACCGTCTGCTCTCCGTCTGAACGATTTTAAAAGAGCAGGGACTGATTTGAAAATTCTAAAAAATTAGGGACTGATCTGAAAATTCTAAAAGATTGGGGACTGATTTGAAAATTCTAAAAAATGGGGACTGTGTAAAAAATTACTGAAAGTGTCATAGGGCTTATTTGAAATGAATTTGAAAATCGGAACTGATCTGAAGAATAAAAAATGGCCCCAGGACTAAACTGACACAACTCGGAAAGTTCCTTGGGATGCTTGAAAAATTCTGGGAATTTCATGACTGATTGGAAAATAGTAAAATGACTGGGACTTGATTGAAAAGAATTTTTGAAATTCGGGGCAGATTTGAAAATGGTGAAAAATGGTCTCGGGACTAAACTGAAACGATTTGAAAAGTTCTTTGGGATTCTTAGAAAAATTCTGGAAAATTCAAGGACTGATTGAAAAATAATAAAATGACCGGCGCTTAATTGAAAATGATTTTGAAATTCGGGGCAGATCTTAAAAAAATAAAATGAGTCTTCTGGATAGAAATGTAACAAAATGGAAAGTTTGTAAAATCGAGTTCGGGACAAATCCGATCACCCACGCGACCCAAGAACACTCAATTCACATTATATTCGTCCAAGCAAGCATAGACATTCAGAAAATGAGCCCTAAACATGCCACTAAGTAGAGGATTTACCTAGTTCGGAAAGTTGAGGGGTGATTCTGTAAAATAAAAAAAATAAAAAAATAGAAAATGCTGGACGAATTGGGCCGGGCTTGACTGGACCGAACTGGGCCGGCTGAACTGGACTGGGCCGCTGGAATTCGGACTGGGCCGAATGGGCCGCTGGAATTTGAACTGGGCCGAGTGGGCCGCTGGGCCAGATTGGGCCGTTGGCCGCGGGCCGGGCTGCTGCTGGACTGGGCCGACGTGCGTCCACGAATCGCCGGGGATGACCAGACGAAGCTCGATGACGACCGTGAATCGCCAGGGCTAGGGTGGATCGCCGAAGGCAATGACTTACGGGGTGGTCCGAGCTCGAGCCTGCAAGGAAAATTAGGGAAGGTTATGAGGTCAGTGGCGCGACTCGACGGAAGGAGGAAACCCGGGAGTTCGAGGGAAGCGTGTGCGGGAGCCGAGGGTTGCGGGTGAGTTCCGGGCTGGGGAGTATCCGGACGAGCTGAGGGCGAGAGGAGAGGTTTGGAGCTGGGGAGCGTTCGGACCGGAATGAGCTCGGAGTTGTCCGGAAATAAAAATCGAGCTGCGGGCCGTGTGTGTCTGTGGACGAGCTGTGGGATTTCGGCTGCCGTGAGGTACGAGCTCCAAGTTTTTTTGAGGGAATCCGTGAGCTGAGAGTTTTTTTTTTTTCAGCAATTGAGCTGCCCCCCCTTTTTTCCAGGGTTTTGCCAGGAAGAAGAAGAAGGAAACGGAACGGAGATCGGGCGACATTTTCGCCGGAAATTTTGCGAAATCGAGAACGAAGATCCCGGTTTTTTTGATTGCAGGGACCAAACTGAAAGGAAGGAAAAAGGAAGGAGGAAAGAGGAAGAAGAAAAGGAAAAGAAGTGGGCGGGAAGGAAAGAAATGCCCATCTGTCATGTCGGTCAGACCGGCTCTGACCGGTTCTGACCGACTTGACCCTTTTTTTTTTGTGTGTGGGCAACGGTCGGTCAGACCAGCTCTGACCGACCCTGCCCATCGGTCCTGTCGGTCAGACCGGCTCTGACCAACTTGACCTTTTTTTTTTTTTTTTTTTAAGAATTCGACGCGCGTACAAATTGAAAATTATGTCTTCTTGATTGGACGTCGGAAAAAAATAATTCGAGACCGTCATCGTACTTAGAAAAATTCGTTGATCGATATTATGCGATGGAATTATTTTCAATCTCGAATTTTGTCCTGAATTTTTGAAAATTGACGTCGATGTACGCGAAATTCGAAAACGTCTCAAACGGTATTATTTTTGAAAAAAATCATAAAATTGGTGTTAAATTATGAAAAATTGCTATTTCCAAAACGTCGTGAATGCTCAAGTAATTAATCAGAAATACTTCCCTCACGGGTGGCAAAATGACGATTCTGCCTCTCTGGAGCCGGTGGACCAAAATTGGGTGCTGACAGTGGGATCCTCCTGCAATTCAGTAATGATCTTTTTTAAATAATTGTCAGTCTCCCAACTTTGTTGTATTATGTCATATAAGTCCCACGAAACTGCTGATAAGGCCAACAAAGTTAGCTTATGACAGGGTATCCTTGACAGTGCATCAGCCACTTTGTTTTCCTTGCCCTTCTTGTAGCAGATATCATAATCGTACCCCAGCAGCTTTGCAAGCCATGTGTGCTGAAAAGGAGTATTGAGCCTTTGACCCAATAAGTACTTCAGGCTCTGATGGTCTGTCTTGATAGTGAAGTGTGCACTGCTAAGATAGTGATGCCATTTCCTAACAGAGTAAAGGATGGCTAAGAGTTCCCTTTCGTAAACTGATAGAGCTTGATGTTTGAGAGCCAGCATCTTGCTGATATACGCAATGTGGTGCCCTGTTTGAGTTAAAACTGCCCTAATCCCTGCCCCTGATGCATCCGTTTCCACTATGAATTCCTTAGAAAAATCTAAGAGTGCTAATACTAGAGTGGAGACCATGGCCTTCTTGAGTGTCTCAAGAGCTGTTTGAGCCTTTGTTCCCCACTGAAAAGAATCTTTCTTAAGGAGATCAGTAAGAGGCTTGCTGATATGACTATACCCTTTAACAAATCGTCTATAATATCCTGTAAGACCCAAGAATCCCCTCAGTTGTTTCACATTTTTGGGAATTGGCCGCTCCTGCACAGCTTGAACCTTTCTAGGATCAGTTGATACCCCAGCTGCTGAAACAAAATGCCCGAGATACTCCACTTCAATGCTACCGA
The DNA here is from genome assembly GCF_007655135.1 of Punica granatum. Taxonomy (NCBI): domain Eukaryota; kingdom Viridiplantae; phylum Streptophyta; class Magnoliopsida; order Myrtales; family Lythraceae; genus Punica; species Punica granatum. The sequence continues at coordinate 9,498,450 of NC_045133.1, forward strand.
AGCTATACTTACTCATTTTAGCATAAAGAGTGTGTTCCCTCAATGTCTCAAACACCCTCTTCAAATGCTGCAAGTGTTGCTGCCCGTCTCTACTATATACCAAAATGTCGTCGAAATATACTAAAACAAACTTGCGAAGGAAGGGCCGAAATACCTCGTTCATTAACGCCTGAAAGGTGGAAGGGGCGTTAGTCAGGCCAAAAGGCATCACTAAGAATTCATAATGGCCTTCATGTGTTCTAAAGGCTGTCTTGTATACATTTGACTCGTACATGCGAATCTGATGATACCCTGCCCGAAGATCAATCTTGGAAAAAATTGCAAAGCCGTGTAGTTCATCTAGCAGCTCCTTCACCAAAGGAATGGGAAACTTATCTTCCACTGTCAACTTGTTGAGTCCTCTATAATCCACACAAAGCCTCCATGTATCGTCCTTCTTTTTAACCAGCACCATAGGGGAGGAAAATGGACTGTGACTGGGTTGGATTACTCATGTTTCCCTCATTTCTTTGGTCATAGTCTCAATGATGTCCTTTTGTGTAGCAGAATACCTATAAGGTCTTGTGTTAACGGGGTTGAGCTCTTTCCTTGAATGGTATCCGATGATCATAGTCTCGGGCTGGTGACAACCCATGAGGATCTCCAAAAACATCTTGGAATTCTTCAAGTAAACTTGAGAGTTGCTGATCAACCCCTTCTTTGCCCTCTTTTACACTTCTTTTACCCGGTTTGCTTAGCTGCAAACTGCTGAGTTGCATCATTGTCAATTGCCCTTCTTATTGCAGCAATTTATCCATTTGAGCCTCGTTAACGGTCTTCAAATCTTCCTTGCGATCCCCTTTCAGCATCTTTTCCTTGCCCCTTACTTGAAACTTCATTTGGAGCTCCTTGAAGTTCCATATAATGCCTCCCAAGGTAGATAACCATTGCACACCTAAAACCATGTCATAGCTGTCCAATGCCAAGAGAAACATGTCCGCCCTGTAGTCCTGCCCTTGCATTCTCCATTGGAACTCTCGACACATCTTGTCGCAAAGGAGTTCGTGCCCATTAACTACTGACACCTTGACTGGTGTAATGCTCTCTGCTGGCCATCCCACCTTATTCCTCACATTTTCATTCAAAAAATTGTGAGTACTTCCAGAATCCACTAAAATATGCAAGGGCTTCTTGTCCACAACACCCATAACTCTCATTGTTTGAAAACTTCTTGTCCCTGCTAAGGCATGTACTGAAATCAAATGCAAGGCTTCGTCATTAGCAATGTCTTCTTCTTGGATCACCTCTTCCTGTCCTTCAGTCAACACCTCCACTTCTATCATGAATGATTGTCTCCTTGAGCATTTATGTCCTGATGTGAACCTTTCATCGCACCAGAAACAAAGGTTCTTGGATCTCTTTTCTTCTAATTCCTTTGAAGTTAATTTCCTCAGAGGCCTCGTCATCTGAGGGCCACCTTGTGGGTGTTTGTACGGAGTAGTAGCAGGTAGAGGCAGTAATCCATTACCCCCAGGTTTGCTAAGCATTGTCGATGGGCTCTTAGTCTGGTTTGCTGCTATTCCCATTGTCTTAGGCACAGCAACAACAAAAGAATTGGCACGAAATTGGCTGTACTGAGAAAACAACCCTTGAAGCTTTTGAGTAAAGGACCCCGGAGTGCTCATAGCTGAGTAAGTAGACTCCTGCAGCCTTGCCAAAGAGTAAGCCTGAGCAAGGGTTGAGGGTTTAAACATGCGTACAGGTAGTTGAATTTCAGCATTGAGTCCACCAAGGAAATGGCTAAGAGCATCAGCTTCACTTATGTTAACCTTATTGAGTATAGTATCAAACTCATTCATGTAATCCTTCAGAGATCCATACTGTCTCAGGCTTTTCAAATCGGTCATGGGGTCTTCATATCCTGTATCATCAAACCTCAACACAATAGCCATTATGTAATCCTTCCATGATACATTCTTACCCTCCACTGCTAGGGACTTCATATAGGATTGGTGCCATTGTAGAGCTCTGCCTTCCAAATGAATGACAACCAATTTAAGCTTAAGTTCCTCAAGTGTTCTGTCCACCTCGAAGAATTGCTCACATCTGTACAACCAATTCTCGACCTCCTCTCCATTGAACTTAGGGAATTCTAATTTACCAATTCTAGTGGCAATATTGTTCAGCATGAGCAAAAAACTGGCTATAGAGTCAGCAAGGTTATCAATTTTACCTCCTTGCAGCTGACTCATGAGTTGAGTTTGCTGCAACGTCAACCCACTGATCATCTCAACCAATTGATCGATTCGACCATTGGTATTTGAGTGTCTTGCCTTCAACTCTGTGAGAATCCTGTCTTGCCCCTCCATGATTGTCGTTAATTTCCCGAGCTCCTGAAGACGTGTGTTTCCTGCCATTGATGCCAAGATCGAGCTTTGATACCAATTGTTATGGTCCAACGCACAATGCACAAAACATAGAGCAGAAAGAGAAGTCTCAGAGAGAAGAAGAAGAATAACACAGGTATTCAGAGGAAAAAGAGAGAATGCATTCAAGAGAGTGATGGCTTATTACAACTCGAGAGATATGATCACATTCACAGAATGGATACCGAAGGTGATGATTGCCTCCACTTATATATTCTCTCCCTTTCTCTCTGTTATTCTAACCGACTACACTGACCCAAAAGCATGAATTAGTTAAACCTAGCAGAAAGGCCCCTCAACTATTTATTCTTATAGTCATACCCCCACTCAACTTTCTAAACTTTCAGTTCATGACATACGTCCAGAACCAGTTGGAGAACTAGAACAAATCATGATAGGTGACGGTTAACCCATTAAGAGTGGAGCATCCTTGACTGAAGAGAAGAATGACAAGCTTCGCAATTTGTTAATAGAATATCGAGATCTTTTTTTTTTTCGATGTGTACCTTGGTATCCAGAAGCCCAATGGGTTCTGGCTAATCCAATCGGGAGATCGAGCATTAAAGGTTATTCCCCCTCCTAACAAGTGCGCTTCCCGGGGTTCGAACTTGTGTTCTCATCCTTACGGGGGTGAGCTGTTTACCACTCAATCAATACTTTTATTAGTAAATACCGAGATCTTTGTCTATACACTAGACAAATCCCACATCGACAAAATATGGGAGAATATAAGGTGTATGTGTGGAATTTTGAATTTCTTTTACCTACTTATAAATGTGTATATATTATATGCATCTTAATCTTATTTATGAATTCATCGTACAAAATTTTGCCCCCACATGATTTTCTAATATCAAAATATATATGTATATATGTATATATGTATATATGTATGAGTTTACAAGATGAGGTTTTCACTTTGCATGTGTCAATCATTCTTGAAGCATAGTCATTTTTTCTTATACTAATCACCAGCTCATGCTTTTCATTTTTTTCCACTGCCTCACATTTCTATAAAATCAATTCACGCTTCCTTTCGTTCATTGTCAATCAAAACATGGCAGAGGGAGGTAGAGGCCGAGAGAAATTTGAGAAGAAAATTTAAAATTGGTCTTCTTCTAAGTTTCAAGAATTTGGGCTTGTCAATATGAGTAACCTATTCCTAAAGTAGTACTTTATTATCGTTATGTATATATTTTTTGGAATTGTATTGTCATGGTCATATCGATATTACGGATCATGCATGTATTTTTTTACGATCAATTATGATAGGATTGGACCCATGGATGATCCGGTTAGTTTAGATATGGTTATTCATTGAGTTTCAAGCTAATAACTTTATAAAAATAGAGTTGTGGGACGCTTTTTATGAACATAATTGTGGCTAGTACATCGAGTTTAGGTTTGTTTTGGTGGTATTTAGTTTAGTTTTCATTCATAAGCATTTTGATAGGTTTTAGTAGTTTATGTTAGTTTTGTGTATTTTTATTTGATTTTGAGTCATTTAGTTGATCGGTCATTGCAGCCTCTTATTTCTTGATATTTTTTGGACAGGCTAAACGTAATGAGATTGGTGCAAATTGCATAAGGTTGGAAAGCTTGTCGAATCAGGAGTGTGATGGTTCAAACGGTTCGTCATTTGGAGCCCAAACAAGGGAGATATGACAAGTGGAAAATAAGCATCACAGAATTAGACATTGCTAAGGCTCTAGAATTCGGTGTTGTGGCACCAGAGCTGCTGCCCAATCCTACCATATATGTCCGAGTTTTCTCCTAGATATTTTGGGTGCAAAGAGATATGTTTGGGATGTATTTTGGTGGTTATTTATGGGAAAAAAGATTGAGATTTCCTAGAGGTATCTTTCTTGAAAAAAAAGATAGGAAAATTAGAAGAAAATTAGGAAATAGATTGAAAGAGATTCTTGCTATGGGGATTTTAATTTTGGCTATTAGGGTGAAGAGGCTGAACGTACGTTTGGAAAAGGGAGACGCCTCGACAGAAGTATATACATGGCGGAGGGAGAACAAGAGATCGAGGACGAACACGGAGCTTCGAGTGACAGCCGGGCTTCCATCTTTTCCTCAACTCATGTTTACTCGATGTTTATGTTGTTCTCTCTCTCTAGAACGATGTCTTTTATTATTTCTAGCATGAACTAAATTTATTTTCCTAGGGTTACGATGGATCTTGATAATTGATCGAGAATTGTTAACTCTCTTGATTTTATCTACAATTGTTTATCCTTAGTCATGCTTAATGCATTTCAATTGATTGGTCACCGATTGAGGTGATTTGGTAAACTTGATGAACTCGGGAGGGGAATTCTAGATTTACCTGTGATATGAATGGCCTAAGTTAGTCTTGGTCGGAAGACGGGATTATTAGCGAAAAGGATAAGGATATACTTGCTCGCCTTAGGTAGTCGAGTTAGGATTGATTCATAATGGATTCTCGCTAATCGTCTAGTCTAGGAATAGAGTGACCAATTATTTACAAGAGAATACGTTCCTATGATGTTCTGGAGAGGTATAGGAAGACGTTAGAATCCTAGATTAACCATTTGATAATTCGATAATATTAGGAGAGAGAGATTGACTCGAGATTAATTATTAAGTGAAATTGTATATCCTAGGTATATTACCATTGATTTTAAATCTCAATTAATTTGCTTACTTTTAGTTAATTTAATTAGTTTAAAAAATATTTGAAATTCGACTGTTTGAATAATAGTGGACTGACACAATTTTAGTACTCGATAAGTCATAGGGAATAATCCTGAGGTTAGCCCATGTGGATTGCGAGAAGACACGAGGATTGGATCGATGGAATTGGTTTAATCATGTAAGATGGATAGGAAGTGGGCCCATTGAAGGCCTAAGTAATAGGTGAGTCCATCTCATGTGCCCAATCCAATTAAATTGATCAAGTTCATTCACGCATTTCAAAAATATCATTCACGCATTTCAAAAATATGTGCAAGGGTGTGGATAATGATTAAACAACTCGACAATCAATTAAAATTTGGCAAAACTCAGGTAGGCCGAGAAACAATTCTCAAGTAATTGCGGAAACCCGATCGTAATAGAACCCCTTCTGATTCTGTAGGACCATGACCTTAATAAACCTAGGTGGTAGTATCATATTCCCTCCTAGACTCGGACAACTTATCAGCTTCAGGTCTCAACGGCCTTGAATAGGTATGTGGCGACTCCTCCCCTATGAGAATCGGTAGAGGATTCATAACGCGAGCTCCAAAGTTCGTACAATTATGGCTTTTAAATTTTGAATTGTCTTGATTGCATAAATATCTCTATATAAGTCGGTTTTGGAGCTCACATTTTGAATAATCATGTTTTTTCATTATACTATAAACTCTTGGTTCAAGTATTCCTAGTTATTGAACAAAATATTTACAGGTAAAGTAAGTAATTTCTTCCAATTAATTTATATTTTTAATTTAATTTCACTTTTTTATGTATTGTTCAATTGGCATATTTCTATTAAACCCTACAAAAAATGGAGTTTATTATCAAATTCATCATGAATCAAGATTCGAAGCAACAAAGTGAATTGTTTTATTTCTCCTAAAATTAGGTACTTGTCTAAATTATTTACTTTTTGTTATGTAATTTATGCCTCATAAAAAGTATGATACAGTTTAGTTATGTATACCTTTTTACCCTAAATCATTTTATAATATATAGTTTTCCTCACTTATCTACTTGAAATATTGACACAATAACTTATTTACAAGAGAGATTATTAAAATATTTTAATTCATGATTATTATTTATTTTAGTTTTTATATTATATTCAGAAATTCAATTCTTTAATTATAAATATTTGTTTATCAACCCATGCATTGCACCGGTCTAAGAAACTAGTTGTATTATCTTTCAATAAGTTAGTTTTGGAGCTCATATGCAGGTGGTGAGGTTGTTTTGCCAATATCAATACAAACTCTTGGTTCGAATATTCCTATCTATTAGGCAAAATATTTTCAAGGTAACATAAGTATTTTCTTCAATTAATTTATAATTCTAACTTAACTTCTGTCTTTTTTAGTATAGTTCAAATGGCATATTTCCATCAGAGCCCACAAAAAAGAAGCATATTATCAAGTTCACCATGAATCAAGATTGCAACCAACGAAGTGAATAGTGATATCCGAAACTTAGGTAGGACTTTTAATATTCTCTTATTTTTATTATATAATTTATGCCTTAGAGAGAGTATGATATAGTTTGATAATCTTTTTTCTAAAATACATTTTTAAATTTATAATTTTTCTCACTATCCATTAAAATTAGTGATACGATAATTTATCCACAAAAGAAATTAATAAATATGTTAGTTCATAATTATGATTGATTTTTATTTTATAATCATAAATTCAATTCATTATTATAGATTTTTCTTTTTATAAAAATGTGCATTGCATGGGTCTAAAAATCTAGTAATTTTACACTTTCGGTTTATAAAATTAAGGGTTAATAATGTAAAAAGACACAACCTCTATATTCTTTCCTAAACATAACATGACTTTTAAAAAATAGTACAAAAAGACACGGCATTTGTACTTTTTCCTAAAATACCATGATCTTTGAAAAAAAGCAAAGAAAAGCATGAAATATGCACAATCTTTAAAGAATAATACAGAAAGACATGACATTCAGGTTTAGTTGCGATTCTACCACGACGTCAAATATTCCATCAAATGTAACAGTAGTAGCCTACAGGGAGCTAACCATAGCCGTTACAGTTGGCGAAATAATTGACATCGTGTTAGATGTGCAACTAACTTGGAGGTCCTGTCTTTTTATGCTATTTTTCAAAAGTCGTGCTATATTTAGGAAAAAAGTACAAAAATCATGCATTTTTGTGCTATTTTCTAAAGGTCGTGTTACATTTAAGAAAGAATACAAAGGTCGTGCATTTCTGTGATATTTTTTAAATGTCGTGCTATATTTGAAAAAAGTGCAAAAATCATGTTCTTTTAGGCGATTAACTATAAGATTAAATATTAGGAGAAATTTCGATAACACCCCTAATAGTTTATGTAGTGGCCAGCGACACATCCCCTTTAAAAAATTAGCCACATAACACCTCTCCTTTCGCTGACATGGCACCGAGAAAATATTCACTTTACCAGGTGGATCCCATGTCACAAAACTGCACAAAACGATCTGTTGCCTAATTTCTTTACTTGAACCAAATCCGACTCGATTTAAGGAAAAACAATAGAAATATGCAAAATGAGGGGTGGTGCGTAGCTAATTTTGAAAGGAGAGGGTGTTGCTGGCTATTTTACAAACTACAAGAAGTGTCGTCGAAATTTACCCTAAATATTATTGCCAGCAACAAAAAGTAAGATAACGGCGCATAGCAGCAGCTTACATACTAGTTGAGATGGCATTGCTAACCCTTGGGCGTATTTCGAGATTACTAAAACTACAGGGAGCAACTTGAGACTGTATAAAACCACAAGGAGCAATTTCAGAGTTACTCAAACTACAAGGACCAAATTGAAGTTTATCGGAAAATTAAAACCGGCAGTCTCTTCCTCCGGGCCGACCGCCTTTTTCCTCCGGGGGCTTCTCTTCCAGCTCTGCAATCACAGCGCCGCCGATTTCTTAGGGTTTCCCTTCTCCCGGCGGCCGTTCTTGGCCATTGACTCGCTTCAAGAATGGTTGATTCTGGGAAACGACCTCGTCCCAGAGACCACGAGGGTGACAACAAGGCCTTCAAGAGACGTGCGACGGACAGAGATGAGAAGGGCAGCGACGATTTGGTCGTGTACAGAATACTCTGCCCCGACGGGGTCATTGGGAGCGTCATCGGTAAGAGCGGTAAGGTCATCAACTCCATAAGACAGGACACGAGAGCAAAGGTCAAGGTGGTTGACCCGTTCCGTGGTTCTAAGCATCGGGTCATAACCATATACTGCTATGTCAAGGAGAAGGGAAGTTTCGATCTTGATGATGATTTCGACGAGGAGAAGCCTCTCTGCCCGGCACAGGATGCCCTTCTTAGGGTACATTCTGCAATTGCAACTTCAGTTGCAAGCGCTTTTTCCGAGTCAGACAACGGCAAAGGTAGGAGAGACAGGGAGGAATGCCAGATTCTTGTCCCGACAAGCCAATCAGCAACGATCATTGGGAAGGCCGGTACTACTATTAAGAGAGTGAGGAGCAAGACTCGGACACACATTAAGGTCACCCCCAAGGATTCATCAGACCCGAGTCACTCGTGTGCAATGGATTTCGACAACTTCGTCGTGGTTAGTATGTGTTCATGAATTTGAAATGGGTTGATTTAATTGCGAAGATTTACTTATTGATGGAAGAACTTTGTTGCACTGAACCAAACATGTTTCGTGTTTATAATGTGATAATTGTCTCGAGAATTTGATTGATCATGTGTTTTGGTCATCGTATATGCGAAATTTGGGTGATAGAAAGGATCTTGTTCTGATTATTGGGCCGGTGTGAGCTTGTGTATAATGGTATATGTACATGCTCTTACTTGGAATTTCCCTCTTTCTAGATAACGGGCGAGCCAGAATCAGTAAAAAAAGCACTGTTTGCAGTCTCTGCGATTATGTACAGGTTCAGCCCCAAGGAGGATGTACCCCTTGATACCACCGTACCTGAAAATCCTCCGAGCATAATAATCCCTCCTGATATTCCCATATACCCTCCAACTGGACTTTACCCTAGTGCCAGCGATCCACTTTCTTCCAGAGCTGTTCCTCCAATCTTAACATCTGTACCGGAGCTTCAGGGTTTTGCTGATGCTGCAAATCCATGGCCCATGTATTCATCAGCCCTCCCTTTAGTTTCTGGCCTTGGAGGCTCTTCTCGGTCGGAGGAGTTGATTGTTAGGGTCTTGTGCCCCTTTGACAAGATCGGACGTGTCATTGGAAAGGGAGGGGGTACTATTAAGAGCATAAGGCAGGCCACTGGGGCTCGCATTGAGGTTAATGATACCAAGAATGATCGTGATGAGTGTATAATTACAGTTTCTTCAACAGAGGTTTGCCGTTCTTCCTATGACCCTTAACCTTTTTCATTATATGCCATTGTATATTCAAGATAGAGTTTGAAATAGTAGGATTTCCGCAAATGTTATTCATCTTACAATCAAGGGAGCTGTTGTCCATAAACACGTTATGATGTGATAATTTAATAAAAAGAATCTTCAAACTCTTTTCCCTGTTTAATTTCGTATTTTTGTTCTATAACTTGGGTTGAATGCGATTTACTTGACAATTCGAGGAGATGCCTGCAGATGAAACTTCTCTTTTAAATAGCATGTCATTTTGATTGGTTTAATCTAGTGGGTTTACTACACACTTGGTTCTTGCTGCTTATTTATCAATAAGACTTGAGAAAGAGATATGGTTCAATGGTATCGATTCTCACTTGTGGGACTTTTTGTATCCCTTTATTTCTCTTTGCTATCTCTTTACTAGACTTGTTAGCCTCCTTGTAATCGAAAAAGACTTTTTCGGTAAGACTTTATTTTAATGGGTGCCCATTACCTTACAGTCACCCGATGATCTGAAATCCATGGCTGTTGAAGCTGTTCTGATGCTCCAAGGCAAGATAAATGATGAAGATGAAAACACTGTTTCAATGCGACTCCTCATTCCATCGAAGGTCATTGGTTGCATTATAGGAAAGAGTGGTTCTATAGTTAGTGAAATTCGCAAGACAACTAGAGCAGATATTCGTATCTCCAAGGGCAAGATACCGAAATGTGCTGAAGCAAATGATGAACTAGTTGAGGTTCGAGTTATATCTGAGACTTGTAATTTCTGCTTGTTGTCTCCTTTATTTTTACTTAACAGCAATGGACTTTCATTGTTTGTCCTTGCACAGGTTGGTGGAGAAGTGGGAAATGTAAGAGATGCCCTTATACAAATTGTGCTGAGGCTCCGAGATGATGTATTGAAAGAAAAGGATGGCAATCAGAACCTCTCTGCAGGGACTGATTCTCTATATGCTGGGGGTGGGACTGGTCTTTCTCTATCATCTGTGTTGCCTCCTATTCCTCCTCCAGTTGCTCCATTGGGTTATGACCAGAGGGCTGAAGCTGGTAGTGGCTTGGGCATGGTTTCTTCAAGCAGCCTTTATGGATATGGTTCTCTATCGGTAGGCATAATCATTATATCTAGATACGGTTTGATATTTGCTCTTTTTATATGGAACCTTCAAGTGAGTGAACTCCAAAAGTGCATTCCTCTTCTTTCACACTGATGATTTTTTGAGGCATCGAGTAGTTGGTTAATTCTATTGGGCTTAAGATTGACTCTCTTTTCTTGAGTCATATCTCATATACGTGAAACTATAAACATATTTTCTGTTATTTGGGAATCTTTGTTTGGCTTTTCTTTTAACTCATGTTTTCTTTGCAGATGGGTGATAATGGCTATGGATCTATGTCCTCCTACACATCCAAGTTGTTCAGTGGGTCAGTATTGTACTTTATCGTGCTTTCACATTACTGTTCTCAGATTTCCTTCAAATTCATCTTATTGACGTTATTTTACTAATATGCCTTTGTAGTTTGGAACCTCCTCCTTCAGCACTTGAAATCTTGGTCCCTGCAAATGCTGTAGGAAAAGTGATTGGTAAAGGAGGGGCAAATATAGCAAATATCCGTAAGGTTGTCATCCTCTTTCGTGAAGTTAATTTTGCTATTTCTGTTCCATTACTCTTGCCTCTTCCCTCTTCCTCCTATCTCTCCCCTCTCTCTCTCTTTCTCCCCCTTTGCTTCCTAAACTCTCTCCCTCTCCTTCCCTCACTGCCTCTCTCACTCTCTTTCTTTCCATCCTCCATCCCATTGCAAATTACCGTGTCAATGGACTTTTGCTCTTATGGGCTTTCTGTGTTGCACTCTCTCTCTTTGTCCAGTCTTGAACATGCCATTGCTTTTGACAGTTTTGAGTTTGATACGTCCTTTGCCTTGCTGATAAGATCAAAGTTGCTGAGTTTGTTGAAAACTGCATAGATATTATGCTTTAAGATGATTTAGAGAACCTAACCATAGTCATCGTAGTGTTATATATGCTTATACCAGTTAGGTTTCTAAGATCACTCTAAGGACCTCTTTTTTTCTGAATTCTTTGCAGAAAATATTGAATCCATCTCTTAAGTATTAGCTATGTAAGATTGTGCTTATTTTCCAATTGGAAGAAATATGGTTATGCTTATTTTGGTCAGCCTCAACCCTTTTGCTATCAAGGCACTAAAACACCCTTGAAAGGAGAAAATTGTTGATTGAAAGATATAGGCTCTTGATCTGGTCCATTTCGCTGTCTATTGTCCTTTTCTTGGTGCTTATCATTATAGGCATTCTTTACTACCTTCTCATTCCTTGTCTATATTATGCGTTATCCAAAGGTTGGTTAACAATATTGATACATTTTCCTTGAGGGAATCGAGTCGTAGCATGTCTATCCCAGGGAATGTCTTTCTGCTATAAAATATGATATGATGGATTCTCACCCCTTTGATTGTTCCAGATATCTGGTGCAATGATAGAGATTTCTGATCCCAAATCTTCCCGGGGTGATCGTATCGCTCATATAGCCGGCACTCCTGAGCAGAACCGTACAGCCGAAAACTTGATTCAAGCATTTATAATGTCCACCTGATCAAACCATTCTTACGGCGTAGTCTTTTAGGGTGAAAGTCTTTTCTCGTTTCCTTCGCGAATGTCCCTTTTAGTAGTTTCTATAGGGTTGATCATGGACTTTCCTTGTCTTTCCTACTGTAGGGTTGATAGGATCTTTCTTTCCTGACTTGTTAGTTGGGCAAGGCATATCTGTGATCAGCTTGCTTCGACCTAATTTCCAATCTGTTATCTTCTCACTGCTTGGTGTTCATGGAGAAATTGGAGATCAGTCATTTTCATCTCACTTTTCATTACCAGTTTCACTGTGCTAGTTGTAATTCTGTCCGTCGACTCCATTTCCAGGATCCGTAACTGTTGATTTTCTTTTTTCCATGTTAGAGTTTATGATGCTGTTTTTTTTTTTGGTCAGCAGATCTCGTATAAACCATACAAATTGTTATTCAGTTTCCGAATTACCAAAGTTCTCAGCTCTAAAGATATTCCAAATCTGATTCCGATATTAGTCCTGGAATTGGGAAATGCATAGGATAAATGATTAAGAACCCATGTCTCAACATTTCAGTACTACACTGCTCCTAGACCTATATTTTGGTGTTCCGATTCATCTATTATTTTTTTGGATGAATCCGATTCATTTATTATTATCTTCCTGGTGCTGACAAATCCGTTGCTTCACTAATATTACTTTGTTGGAACCCTCCCTGGTTACTCTTGCCCTGCCCTTATTAGCCCATCCCCTTTTTAGTAGGGCTTCTTGTGCCTTTGAACAGTCCACGTTGGTTTTGCTTTTCATCAAATGTGGATTCTCAGATAGATACTGAGAGTTCAATCACTTTTCTGGAGCATTCTGCATATTTTCAAGTTTTTTTTTATTCCCGAAATAAATCAAGACGCTCTCCTGTTATTGAGTGGCCACGCCTTTACAGGTAAAACACATGTTGATTAATATCCCATCAGCAGATCAATATATTGTGTCTAGAATTTATCCAGCTGCCATAGCTCCGTCCGGTGGAAACAAAGCTTAGAGAAGTTCCTTTTCCTTGTTGACTGGGTTGTTTCCATGGACATCATACGTCATGAGGCTCTATCAACAACCATATTCTATATCTTACCTTCTCTATGCTTCCATTGTGATGCAATTGAGATTGATTTTGATGGTTAGACTCTATCTCCCACATATATTGTTTTGCTGCAAGCTCTGCAGCACCATGGAGCATTAAGTCTCTCGATCTTCTAGCTTGCCAAGTTTCGTTTGGCTATTGGGTTGGGGGTTCGCATGTTATGGTCTTCTGTTGGAGCATTTTTATTGTTAGCAGTAATGCACTAAGCTTAGAATGGAAAAATAAGCTCTTTTATGATATGAATGATTATGATATTGTGGGGCTTTTGTGCCTTTGTATATACAGTCAATAGGATTAGGAGCTCACTATGTAACCTGTGCTTTTGGTTTTGGATGTATCGAGAGAAGTAATTAAAGTCAGATTCGTTCATCGAACATTTTCTTTTAGCGTGAATTTGGGTGTTGTTTAATATCTGAATTTATATTGCATGTATGCTTTTCTTGTCACCCGGCTTGAAGTTGTGAAATAGTCAACTAGATAGTGCTGTCTCAGGTTTAGCTTGAGGATCAATAATGTTCTCGATGGATGTTCGTATCCTCTGATTTCAGGATTGTTGTAGTGCAGGCAGTTCATAGGGTCTCAAAATTGGATAATTTTTGGTACAGTTGCATCCATCATGTAGTGATGATGTGATTTTAAGTTTATGCATGTAAATCTGGATGAAATGAAAAAAGGGTTATTGTAAAGTTTTTGTGGAGGGACATTCGACAGCCTGGATCGAGGTTGCTTGACCTTGTTGAGGCCCGAGCTGCATTATTCGAGGCCATCGAAGTCATTTGCGACTTCTAGCACTTTCTGAAGTATTACAGAGCCTGTGTTGATCACCGAATAATGGACGTGTTTTATAACCGCAAGCAGCAGTTTTAACATCGCTGTTTTAACACCGTGAGACAGTCCGAGGTTAATTTTATAGGTGGGGTCTTTATGTGGTAATTTTTTCTAGGGTTTTAAAAATGATAACATCATATCAAATACATATATATTTTGTCTAAGCAAAGTCCGACGAAAAAGGGAATATATTAAAAAATTATATTCTGGGTTGGCCAAGTGCAGTGTGCTGAGAAAGTATTAGAGTAGACTAGCGCACATATTATTTTTGTGAAGTTTAAGATGATTATATATATTTTTTATATTTGATTAAAATTAGTACATGCTATATTAATATATTAGTCTCGCCTATTATTTTCTCTATATTCTCGAAGAGTAAAAGGACCATAAATGAAAAAAAAAAAATTCAGTACAAATTATGGGAACGGGGAAAGGAAACCCTTTCCCAGACGCAAAGAGGACGCCAATCGCCGCTTCTGGTTTTGCGTTTCCTCCTCCACCTCCTCCTCCTAGTGCCCCCCTATCATATCATATCATATCATCGCAATCTGACGCGGCTCCTATCCATCCCAATCCCTCCCTTCTTTTCTAATTTTTATTTATTTATTCACTTTTTCCTTATTAATACCATGATAATAATTCATCTCTAGAGAAAGGGAGAGCTACGTTGGTAAAAGAGAATTAATCTCTTCTCTTTTTTTTTGTTGCTTGGAAAGGTAATTAAAAGATAATTAATCTCTTACCTCTTCATTTCAAATAAAATTTCATGTTCGAAATTTATAAATAGAGCTAATATTTAATTGATAAAAAAAAAGTTTTACATAATCTTGCAACCTACCGCGAGGAGGCATCATTAGTTGCAAGTAAGCATGATGGATTAGCAAGTTATCTTATCATAATTCGTTCATTTTATTGATGATAATAATAACGGAGTAAATTTATCTTAAGAGGATCTTTAAAAGGAGCATTTTGCACATGCTAATCGGAAGTTGTCACGTCACAATTTATCAGGTCACTGTCGGTAACGAAATAATAAGGAATTTATTAAATAACAAGAAACTAAGAAATTTATTAAATAGTAAACTTATTATTTAAAGTGATGATTCACTATTATAATATAATAAGAATACTTGATGAAAAATGAGCTTTCATTAGATAAGGATTCATGTGAGGAAATGATTCAGATAATGCTTTGGGATGTGAGACACCCCCAACTTGGCCTTTTATCATAATTCGACGATCACTGTCAGCCGATGGATATAGACAAGCGAGGGAGAGAGTGGGAATCCTCGTATTTGCTTGAATCGCAGATTTCCATTTTCTTGATTCTGATAAGGAGCTATATATATATATATATGTGTGTGTGTGTGTGTGTCTGTATACACATACACTTACATAATAAAAGATAAAAGAAGGAGAAGGGAGGGAGTGATTATCATATCATCATTCTATCACAATCCTATTCCCTAATATTCCATCAAGAAATGGCAGCAACCAAGGCAAGGAGACCCCTTCAATGTCTGTTAAACAGCAAGGCTCTGTGGGGTGCGAGGAGGAGCTTTGGCGCCATCCCTGAACGATCCATCCCTTCCTCTGCTTCTTCTTCTTCTTCTTCTTCTTCTTCTTCTCTCCGTCTCAGCAGATCATCAGCTTGGAATATGAATACAGTGCCCACAAGTCAGTCTTCTTTCTCTTCCCCTGTTTGTATCTGTTTATCTTCGGCTGGGTCTTTAGGAAATGTCTGACAAGTTCGTTCCTTTGCTGTTCTTTGGCTTGTCGTGGTTTTGTCTCGCTAGCCCATGTTATCTTCTCTCTGGGTTCCACCAATTGTGGTTTAGATTGGTTCTTAGATATGGTTGGAGAAGCTCGTTCCCTTCTTGATTCTTGCTCTTGTACTTGGTTTAATCGGTCAAATGATCTTGTTTCTTGATCTTATTAATCCCTGTTCGTAGTTGGGTTTCTAGAAATGCCAGAGAAGTTGGCGGCTCTACTATGTTTGGCTTGTGGGTTGTATGTCATCGTCCTCTCT
Organism: Punica granatum; assembly: GCF_007655135.1. Lineage (NCBI taxonomy): Eukaryota > Viridiplantae > Streptophyta > Magnoliopsida > Myrtales > Lythraceae > Punica > Punica granatum. The sequence goes on from NC_045133.1 coordinate 9,514,476, forward strand.
TGATTTCATTGCCATGGGATTGCTGGAATTTGTGGAGATATATAAATCGTCCTTTAATTCTATTTTTTGTCTATTCATTTAATTGTTAATTTATTTATGGGCTGTGAGTTCTGCATCAGGTTGATCGATTTGTCTTCTTTCCTGATGATCTCAATCTACTTTGTTAACTACCGGTTCATTTTTACAAATTGAAATTTGAGATGATTGGAATGATTTTTGATTGAGATGCCTTGCTTGATGTACGTGAAAAGTGAAAAAAGATTGTTCTTGATTGATGTATTGTAACAGACTGCAAGATTGTTCATTCACCAATCGATATATATTATATTTAAGTTCTACATGCCTACCAAATTTATTGGAGATTAACTGAACTCTCCCCAATTGTATCTCAAATGGTTAATATAACTGAATCTAACTTTCGCATTTGCATGAAGGCAATTATTTGCACCCTTTCCTGATGTGATTGAGTGAGAATTGATTACTGACAAGACTCTTATCCTCATTGTCCATTTTCTTGACCTGCAGTTACCACCCGATTCCTATTGTATTTTCTCAAGCAAAGGGGTCATCCGTATGGGATCCTGAGGGAAACAAGTATCTGGATTTTCTTGCAGCTTACTCTGCTGTTAACCAGGTGATAAATTGATCTTCACCAAATGATTCTTGTCATATTTCAATTTTCCGTCATTAAGGTAAAATTTTCATGTTTTTTTCATCTTTAGCAAACAACTGAAATCAAAACCTTTTCTCTGGCATGATCTTGCTTTGTTTTTCTTAACTTCATATATTCTGGTGTAGGGACATTGTCACCCGAAGATAGTGAAAGCGTTGCAAGAGCAGTCAGAAAAGCTGACTCTCAGCTCCAGGGCATTTTATAATGACAAGTTTCCAGTGCTTGCAGCACAATTGAGAAGCATCTTTGGGTATGATATGGTGCTTCCAATGAATACTGGTGCTGAAGGTGTGGAAACGGCCCTGAAGCTAGCAAGGAAATGGGGTTACGAGAAGAAAAAAATCCCTAAAGATGAGGTATGATTATGTCATTGGGGTATCTAATTGTAGCTGTTATATAATTAGTTTGCTGCAGGTGATGCAGAGAATGATTTATACGGTAGAGTTAAGGATTATAATAAATAGAATCCCCGATAAATACCACTAGATCTTGCGACCCCTACTCTAATCAAAAGACCATTCTCAGATTAGTGAGAGGCAATGCGGCATTGTGATATATCTAAGAACCGAAGCTAAGTGTACCATGACATCTGTGGCCTCAAAGAAGTCTGATGGGTATGTGCTTTTGATGTATCAAACCCTCCATGATCTTTTATTGTGTTTTCATAACTGTGGGGCCACTTTAGAACAATCATTCACTTGGGAAGGAAGCTGAATATATTTGCAACTATTAGAGATTAACGTGAGAGGCTCTGAAAGAATCAGTGTTAGGATTTTAAATATTTTCAAACTCTTCTAATGTAGTAATCTCTTCATTCATTGTTACTTTAGTATCAATGTTACTGCCTCTTGCCCATTTCGAATATCCTGTTTCTGTACTTTTAATCGAAGACTCAGTCATATTTAAAGGAAATATATTGTAATACAATGCAGGCAATCATTGTCTCGTGCTGCAGTTGCTTCCATGGCCGTACGTTGGCCATGATTTCCATGAGCTGCGACAATGAGGCTACTCGTGGTTTTGGACCCTTGTTGCCCGGTCACCTTAAAGTTGATTTTGGTGACATAGCCGCCCTAGAGGATATCTTTAAAGGTTTCATTTTACTTTTTAACATGGGGGCTTGATGAATTTATATTTACAGCTCCTTGCTTCTGATTTGTGGTCTCCCTATATAATTTCACGATTAGAATTTTGGCCTTTATTTTATTTTCTCTGAATTCATTCTCTCGCTGTGATTCTAGAAAAAGGAAATCAAATAGCGGGATTCCTCTTTGAGCCCATCCAAGGAGAGGCTGGGGTACGTGACTTTTAACAGAATGTAAATTCCATATTCGTCTCCTGTTTGTGAACAATAATACACTATTTTTATTATACTGAAGCTATTTGGTTAACATTAGAAGTTATTTCTTCATTTTTTCTTGCTAGGTCATAATTCCTCCTGATGGCTATCTGAAAGCTGTTAGAGATCTTTGCTCGAAGCATAACATCTTAATGATCGCCGATGAAGTACAGAGTGGTCTAGCAAGGAGCGGAAAAATGCTGGCCTGTGATTGGGAAGAAGTTCGCCCTGATGTAGTGGTAAGGCTATTTTTTTACTGTATTTCCGAAGTCATAGGGAGAAAGATCTAATGTGCACTCTAGGCCTTCATCAAACTGTTTGTTTCTTTATGGAATAGATTCTGGGCAAAGCACTGGGAGGTGGAGTAATACCTGTCAGTGCAGTTCTTGCAGACAAACATGTGATGCTTTGTATTCGACCAGGAGAGCATGGAAGGTCAGTCCAATCCTTTTCTGTCCTCTTTTTGTTGGCCGTAAAGTCATCGAAGTCTCTATCTTTACAACCTTGAAGATCAAGAAAACTTGAAAATGCTATTGCTAGACAGTTTTGAAGTTTGAACCCTCCTTCGCTAAATTATTCCTTCTACTTACTTTTTAAGCTGTTGAACTCCGTTAAGCTGTATATGGTAGATGATTGAATTTTAATCTGATATACAGATACTGTGCTTTTGTTTGTTATCTTACTCAGTACATTTGGGGGAAATCCTTTGGCTAGTGCTGTTGCTGTTGCCTCTCTTGATGTGATCAAGGACGAGCAGCTTGTGGAGAGGTACCTCGCTTGTCTATGTGCTTTTTATTTATTTAACCGCCTATTTATATTTATTGCAAGTAATTCCTTCTCACATGGCAAGCTTATAAATTCAGAGAATGCTGGGCTTTTTCATTAAGCGCTTGTGGACTGGCAATAATACTAATGAAATAGATAACTCGAGTCGAATACAAGACATGCATCATTTCTTCTTCTTTCTGCTTCTTGGACAACTTGATTAGCTTAACATGAGTCATCTGTTTTTTTTAATATTTTATCTTTATACTCTTTCCCTAACTGCAGATCAGCTCAGATGGGAGAGGAGTTGAGGAAACAGTTAGCCGAGCTTCAGAGGCAATTTCCCGATTATATAAAGGAAGTACGAGGCAGAGGCCTGTTCAATGCGGTGGAGCTATATGGCGCTGCTCTGTCCCCAGTTTCTGCATACGACATCTGTCTGAAGTTGAAGGAGAGGGGAGTTCTCGCTAAGCCCACTCATAATACTATTATCAGACTCACCCCTCCTCTTTCAATGAGGTAAGAGAAGGCATTGCTGTTTTCTCTGCAGTTTCATGTAACTTGCAGTTTCATTATTCTTTATCTCCTCCGCACCTCATCATCCCAATGGGTAACGGAGGCATGCAAAGGTTTCAGTTCGATAGCTGCATTCGGCTGATCTTTCATTCATGGCCTCAAAGGTCACATCGGACAAGCTGGTCAGTCTGGTTGACTGGGCAGTTTTAGCTCCTTTATAATTCATGACAAAACTGTCTGCAAATGAACACATCGGACTCGCCCTTTAACTATTAATCCAGGAAAGAAGGACTCGGTCAGCTCCATAAGAAATCTGGAACTACGAATGATTCTATTGAATTGCCTATCTAGTGGGCATGTTCTTCCCTAAGTTCATTATATTTATATTTTTAGTAGTTTTACTTAGGATTCTATATATCTCGCGACAGCTATGTGTCTGGTCTCAGTTCAGTCAGGTTCTGAAACCATGGAACGTTATCTTATATACCTATTTCAGCCCAAATTGCAACTATATTGGACATTTACTTGGGATTCTACATTTTTTTTTCCCTCTCAGTGCTGACGAGCTTCGAGAAGGTGCGAAGGCTTTGCACGATGTTTTCGAGATCGATCTGCCAAGGATGCTGAGGACAAAGCCAGAAAATTCGACCCCAAATTCCCCACATGTTTGTGACCGCTGTGGCCGGAAAATGTACGGTGCATAGAGTCACGATGTTCATGTTGTTTCTCCCCCAAAATTATTTATACCATGCAGGAAAAGGCAGAGAAAATCCACAATGGCAACCTGCATTGGGACTTTGCAGTATGTATGGAAGAATTAGCCCTCTTTTCTTCACCGAGGGTTCTTCCCTTTCATTTAGACTTTGAAGTTGTCTTAAATAGGAAGAACGTCAGATTTTATCATTATCTGCAGACTAGTAACTTTCTTTGTTCAATAGATATTTAATAGGCTATATCAAATGTGTTGTTTCATGTGATGATAGTTGCACTTGACGTTCCAAGGTGTATCGACTTACCACGTGGATCGCATTGGCATTGTTGTAATGGTTTCTTACACGTTTTGAGAGAGAAGAAAAACCTTCATATATAAATTATATTTCATTCGGTAAGTCGAGAATATTATGAAGTCCATCAGAATTATAGCTGCTGTGATTTGCAACTACATGTGTTTTCTTCCTTTATCTTTACTTCTCCCGGTTCAATTGTCTATCGAATATGTACATAGCTTAATTAAGAGACTTTGGCACAGACTTGGGGGCTGTGTGCTCGAAAAGGCTGGGGCTGGGACCACATTAGAACACCAAGACGAGGTTGCTGGGGCCTCAGGACCTTTGTATGTGAGGTTGATGTCACCGACCACCATGTCCTTGCACAGCACCTTGCCGCTGCGCGCGAGCTTTGCTGCCACCACTGTGAAAGAGCTCCCACGGATGTTCTTGAACCGTACTTTTCTGATCTTCACCAGCGAGGGAATCTGCAGGAAACGAAATGGACCATCAGAAACTATGGAGGATTGAGATCAGAAGTGCTTCCTCGAGAAATTGCATAAGGGGTTGAAAGCTTGGTTAGCATACATCCCCCTTGAATTGGTTTCATGGGCAGTAGACTTGTTCGATGACGATGGGCTTACCGACGTTAACCATATCGATATGGTCGAAGTGCATGTAGGAGATGGTTCCCAGATAGGAAGCAGGGCAAGTCTTAATCCTGACTCCATTCTGGGTATTGGTAGAGTGTGCAGTTCTTGACGAAGAATCCCGAAACGGAGAACTTCCCCATGCTGATCCCGTGGCCCAGCCCGCACTTCACTGTGGTTACATGAACCTGCCTGCTAACGTCCCAGAGGGAGAGGCAATCGTCCCCTGTCCCAATGGTCGAGTCCGTTAAGATGATCCCATCCCACCGTCTGATGTGGAACGTCCCCCTCGGTGTTGGGGTGGCATCCTCCGGTGCAGTCACCGTGAACTTATAGGGAAAGTGAAGTTCTTGCAGCCAAATACATTCACATGGAAGTTCTTGTTGTCAAGCGTGGTGATGTCCCGGACTGGTCCGTTGGTGATGAAGTTGAACTCTCAAGTTACTGTCCACCCGACCAATTGCAAGTCATTAGTTCTAATAGCATGAGATCATTATGTTACACTTCTTAGTAAAACTCACCATAGGAATCTTCTTACATTTCTTGTTCTTATTGCAGTTGTTTTGCTCCTAGGCAATCTTCCCCTGATCATCAAAGACCCCAACCCCAGACAAGGTGAATTGAAGGTGACCCAACTGTCGGTTTTGAACGACGCGGGGTCTGCCGGGGTCTTCAATGTACCCGGGCTGAATCTCCACGGGGGCCTTGAAGGGGCTTTGAATTTTCACTTCTCTAAGTGAAAATATGCCATTTGGAATCACAATCTTGCTAGGTCTAGTTTGATGCACAAGCCAACTTCCAAGCACTCATCAAATTCTTCAAGAAACAAAGAACCATTACTTAAAATGTGGTTGAAACCGATCGAAAAATGTTACCGAAGAATTGTTGGTTGAGCTCTTCAATCAATTACTAGATCTCCACCAGCATTTGCTAGTACCTTGCGATATCAAAGAGCTGGGCATCATCGGTGGGAGAGAAGGATAGCAGTAGCACTGCAGCTTCCTTATGGCCTTTCTTTTTTCTTTTTCAAATTTCTCGAACTTTATATTATTATATCGATTCTCGACAATTACAAGCGGAAGCTTTAGAGGTTAGGATTAAGCAAGGTTTACAATAGTCTACGGTCAGAAATGAGAACTTCTTTCCGACTTCAAAAGAAAAATGTACTCCAGGACATCACATTGGGGACAAGTTAAAAGACGACTAAAACCATAAGGGACTCGAAACTCGAATTTCGGCATAATAACTTCAAATTTCTAATATGCATTTAGAGATTGTCATTGCTCATTGCAAATTCAATTTTGGAAGTGTTTCTGCAGCAAATGTTGAGTTCATTACTTGCATTGTCATGACTCATGAGCTGTTTTTGGTGTCCATACCTTCGGAAGATCTAAGGACCACGCTTAAACTTGTCAGTTGCAGCAAACAATTTTGGAAACAATGTCCGACTCTTTTACCGCAAGAATATTATCCGTGCCTATAATTACCTATGATTTGGATATCATTTTCACTCTAGTGCCAGAAAAAGATTGATCTGTTTTACGAATAGTCCCTATTTTCATGTATCTTTTGAAGCACTGGAGAAACCATTCATCTAGAAAGAGAATCCTGCTACTGATTTTTGTATTCCGATTACTTTTCATGGATAATTTTCAAGTTCGTAACCTGGGATATACATGAAGTCACTTTCCACCCGAAGCGATGCCAGTAGATGATTCAACTAAATAGGTCGTGTCTGAACCAAATTGACTTGATTAACTCTTTAAGTGTGTTTACATGTGTATGACCTACAAGACCAGTAAACATATCCATAATGTATGGATTTTGTGTTATCTTATGGCAATAAATCTCTGATTGCATTTGGTGCATTGCGGGTAAATTTTCTTGTAGTAATCTGCAATGCATTACCTCAAGATAGATTACCATAGATGGATTGTTGAACATCCACTTCGTTGTGTTTGATATCCTAAGAAATATTGGACTTATATTACCATGGGTTTTCTATATAATAAAGCTCAGTTTACTGGACGTTTAAACATGCAAGTAATTTTCACTAGAATACCCTTTGGAAAACAAAGGTTTAAAATATTAATTTTAAAATCACTTATATAGTTTAATTGTTTTTAATTGAAATAAATTATTTTTAGCTAAATTAGTATTAATAGTCAGTTATTTTTAATCAATAATTAAATTATTTTTAATATCAGTTAATTTTTAATTAATTATTTGATACTAATAATAATGTTAATTTTGATGAATTATTTGTTGAATTAATTAAAGATTAATTATTTTTGTATTGATCAGAACAAACAAAGTATTGTTTAATGAATATTTTTAACTAAAAAAAATTTATAAATATTAATTAAATCTTTAAATAATCAAATATTTTCCCTCTAATATCTAAATAAATAGGTTATTTAAATAATTATCCAATTAAATGTTAAATAATTTTGAAATACTCAATAAATATTTTTATATCTAATTACTTATAGTAATTAATTATTTAGTTATGTAATATCTATTGATATGATATATAATTACATTGATCTGGAAAGGAAGATGGGAGTCATTTCAGTAACAATATTTTTTTTTTGGAGATTACAACTTTGCTGGTAATCCACAAAGCCATCCCTCCTCTAGGCAATGCGGATTGGTATTTGAGTAGCTATGTAGATTAACAACGCAACATGGATTACCATTTAGACATGCAACCAGACGGGATAATGTGTGGCCAAAGTAACTTCAATGCCAGATTACCAATAACGTAGATGGATTACCTCATAGTAGAAACAACCCAAGCCCTATAAAGTTTATGTGCCCTAATCTAAATTGCTTCGATTAACTAATTAAAATGTAATTCAGCCCTAATTTCTTGATTACGAGATGAGCTCTTGCTGAATATTAGTAACAGCACCAATTCGGACATCTGGCCAACAAGAAGAAAACACCGAGCAAAAAGATACACAGAACCCACTAAAATAACCTCATGGCTAGGGTGAGGTCGACGCTTGAAAGTGATTAATTTCAGCCTTGTACGAGGACAATTGATCAACAACATTGCTAAAGCTCATGGGTGTGTATACATCCATATTTGGCGGAGTAGGTGAACATACTTATGAAGGAAATGATCTTTATAATGAAATGTAGGAATCTGGAGTAATTAATAACAAAATATTGCAGAATCAAAAGTGGTAATTGTGCTATTACCTACCAAAAAAAGTGGATAATAGTGCACCTACAAGTCTTCATCGACCATTTTTGACTAGAAGAGCATTAAAAGGAAAGGATTTACCAGATCCTTTAGTTCCCTGTGTTGAAAGCCAAAATGTTTCCATCGCATATTCAGCACAAAGATTCTGAATATTGTACCTTTAAACTGCACCGGAAGATAGACCTGCAAGATTGCTTGGGTATCACAAGAATTGGACAGTGATATGATATACAAATAGACCGGGCAAGTTCTTGGGCAAGCAAGAAAGAATTTATTTCAACGGAATCGTCTGCCCATCGAGCAAATATTCATCAAACACAATGAATGACATTGATCTGCACGCGGAGAAGATAAATCATAAAACCAATACGAGAATTAATACATGCCGCATCACACTTTCCATAATGGACCCTAAAATGGTAGGCACAAAAATTACTTAACAGATTCGGATGCACGAAACTAAAGGGCACTTCCCGATACCCTCTTTGGGATCACTCTTGCAGCTTTGCTGTCAGATTGCCTTCATCTTCTTCAGTTCACTTGCGTTCGACTGCACAATCAGAATTCAAACAGCTTGTGAGATGTAAGCTCCAGGAAGGTATATAACAGCACATATCTGTGGAGACAACATTAATTTGCATATGAGCAATTCGTTGAAACTTTCATGTCATCGATTTAAAGTTCAGTCACAAAATAAAGTCCTCTCGCCATAGCCCGCAATAAGAAGCACATAATTCAAGGACCAGTATGCTAAGAGCCAAAAATAGACACTTTATCACGTCAGTATACGAAGAGGTTCGCCGAGGAGATAGATTTGAGAGAGGAAGGAAATCATCAAAGCGCATGATGAACACTTCTATCAAATCGATAAGCTCCCACAAGAGGCAGTAGAGTAATTAGTATAAGTAAGGCGGCTAAATCATCTAATGTTCACTAGAATAAGCTAACAATCTAGCATACTAAATTCTAAGGAAACCAAATTAAACGTAAATAGATAGGAACCGCAACAGGCATGCAATCCAGCTTCATAGACTAGACGCATTCATACGTATTCATTAGTTTTAATCTTAGAACTGTAAGAACTATATATGCATTCATTGCGGTGGTTATAGGGTGTTTCCCCTACCTTGATGGGCAGGCACCGGTGACATTTAAGTATTTCGATTGTTCTTCCAATGGACTGCTGTTTTGTTAAAGAATGACAAGCCAAACCATAGTTGATATTAAGAATGAATACACGACCTAAAGGTTACTTGACAATACTGCATAGTGAAAAATTACTAACTCCGCAAATTCTGAATCCAACATTGTTATTTTAAAAGCTTAAATTTGTTAAATGAACAGCAACACTGTTTTTACCCAAGTATGGCTCGTCATACATTACTTACCCGTCATCACATTATAATAGTTACTACGTATATAGTTAATTTTCCCCAAAAAAAAGTTACTTCTTCTTCCTTTCTTTTTCAAATTCGTTGGTAAAACCGAAATCCATATTTCTTCTAATGCCAACATTAGGGCATCTTAGATTTCAGATAGAGGAACAGAAAGAAGTGACACAATCACTGCTAAAACAACGGCAACAAGAAGAATAATGTTCCTCATTATTTCTTTTTTTCCTTTCTGAGCATTCCTATATCCTATTAAGAATCAATCTAAACATCCTTCTAATTTAAAAAGCTCATCCATAACGATATGAGTCACAATTTACACAACATCCAAGAGCTAAATGCTAAGAGAGTTATTAGGCACAAGGCACAACTTTTAGGAGGATTTAGCATTTTTGCCAATATATATCTTTCTGATCTCATATGAAATAAATAAAGCCAATAAAAGCTTCTAACACGCATTCATATGAATCAACAATAGGTCCCAAAGCTCATTAGCGATGCACCAATGAGAATCCAACAACTCAAAGCTGCTTTTCCACATTTTTCGAAGTGTTTGATTCATTCACATAATGAATAGCATAGGATAGGATAGGGATAGAATAGGATAGGTTACTCGTGGATTTTGGGGTTTAACTTTAGCCTCTACCTATTATAGTAGTAAAGGGGCCAAAAGCCTTTCTAGGTTTCTTAAATCGAGATACTGCTGCGTGAATTAACGTATCTTTATGGTGAAAATTCTATTGTACAATCATATAAAACAAAAAAAAGTGGTATGATGCACTTAAATATTTTATTAAGAATGTAATTAATTTATTCCAATTATTTTTTTAAAATAAGTGTACTAACTCAAAATACGTGTAATTTACTTTTTTGGATGCAATATGAGGTTGTATAATTTACTTAATATGTAGTAGTAATTTACTAGTAATGGTGTAATCACTTTTAAAGTGATTGCATCTTAATCCACTAAAAAAGAAAATGATTGCATCTTAAACCTTCCCGTATCTATGTGTATATCAACAAGTTCCGTTAGTTATGCCGTCATGCCAAAAACGAAAAAATAATCGGTCTTTTTTGTTTATGTTACTGTATGAAGGGAGACTATTATTGTTCAAAATATCATCAGCTGACTTGTTATGTATGCCTCAGATTAGACATATGTCTACTGATTTGTCCCAAGGATTGCCCTTCAGCAAAATCAGCTGATGGAAATAAGAATAATTAGCAATGCTGCTCAAAAAAGGGAAATATATATATATCCTAGACCATGCTTAAAAGAGTTCCCAACAGCAATCTTGGGAAACCGTAGCAAACGAAAATTTTGGTCGACTCGGCATAGAAATTTTTTTACGCGTAGAAAACAATTAAGGGACCTATTGAATGAATTATCATACCACGAAACACAATGGTGAAAGTTGCATTGATAGCTTCTCAAACCAACATTTCCATGTCAAAAACAAGCCATAATGCTGGATTTGCTAGCAGAAGACATTATCAAGTGAGTCCTGTTTCCCGTCCTTCGGAAACACACACTCACATGGACTCAGTTTCTTTCAAGTTTTTCACAAATTGAAAACAGTAACCTACGCTCACCTCAAAGAAGATATTAATTATACTGGGTAATGTGTTATTTCGTCTTATGTTCTGTTAATTTGATAAGGAAAGAACCCTAAAAGAAGATGGTACACTCGGACTACTCTTAATACCACCAAACCTATGAATCATGCCATAGCCTGAGCTCTCTCAACCACATTTCCCTCAGCCGCCAATCATTTTTTCCCCATGAGAGCTTCATTTGGAAAGCACAAAGAAAGAAACAGGAAAAGAAGAGAAAAAGAAAAAGTTGATGTGCCTACGTGCATGGGCTTTTTCTTTAACATATATATTATCAAACAATATAATATATATATATATGTAGAGTTTTTGAGTTATAAGTTATAACTATATAATATTATTATAACGTTATTTAACAACATAGAAAAACTACAAAACTTAATTGAGACCCTCCAAGTTAGCAAACAAGCCAAGCTGCAGCCCCGACAGGGCGCCGATTAAGAGCCATGTGGCGGAGCCTCGTATGTCTCAACAAACCCTCCAGACAGAAGAAGAAGAAGAAGATAATTGCTAAACAGCAACAGAGAGCTCAATTCTATATTTCCCCCCGGACAAAAAAAAAAAAATCTCCTCTCGTGTGTTTTTTTTTTTCCATCCTTAAATCGGTATAATTATTGATCGATCTAATCAGTTGTTCTGATTCAACCGATTGAACCAACCACATTGCACGGCATACGTTAAGCCTACGCTATGCAGAGTTTAATTAAAAGCCACGAAGTATTGTCCGAATCATCGGGGTCCTTGCCGATGTTTTTCCTTTATTTCTTCAGGAAAAAAAAAAAACTTTTTCCTCCTAAAATGTTAGCCTCCGAATCCTCTGAACATCTCTGCTACAATAAATGCCCATACTTTTTAATGATAATTACAGATGTGCCATTTGTCTCTACTTTCGCACCATCCGAATCGAAGGATTTAGCATCTCTCGTATATCTTTTTCCCTAGCAGATATATAAGTCAGTGATTTTTATCCAAGTGCTAAAAATCACTGGTCTTCAATAGGTAACACCTGGCATAGGATTGGACATGCTTAATCATATGCCAGTGGAGGAGGGAACCACTCCTCGGTGAACATACTAGGGGACAACCACAGGAGAGGAATCAGCCAAGAAAACACTGGGCAACATCTTTTTCTTTCTCTTTTTGCTTTTTTCTTTTTTCTTTTTTATTAGTTTGGCTAGTTAATTAATTATTAAATTTGTCATAGCAGACATGAAAATTCCCCCAATGGCTGTCCACACTGCTTTGTGGGTTTCAAGAAAGCAGAGATGATGGGGGTGAAAGAATTATTTCTTTATATATATATATATATATCTAATGATTCATAGTACCTCACATTGCACATCAATCCAAAAAAGCTAAAACCCTAAATGCCATTATAATTCTATCATATTCCAAGCAGAAGGATAGGGAGAGAGGACTAGAACCCATTTCAATTGTGCCCTCATCTGGAAATCTTATTCTGTGCCCATTATCACTTAGTAATGCCACTTATCTTTTGCCCTTATTTGTTTGGGAGAGTGCTCTGCTGTTATTAATGGAAAAATAACTATTGTTTAGAATAATATCGGTATGTACCAAATTAATGCTGCTTAGATTAAAATAGATGACTTATTGAAGCTTAAATTGTGATATTAGCATATTCCGGTTTCATAATTACCTATCAATCTTATGAGAAAATAATGTTGACAACTGCTAAATTTTAATTCCAAGTCATGTTCCAAAAACTCGCGATTAAAGAGAGGTGGTGCCTGAAAGATATATGGAAAAAAAAAAAAAAAGTGCTTATGCCACTGCATTTATGCAGTACAATATTTGCAAACATAATCTGGAAGTGGGGTCGAGATTGGATAAGTATCTTTTTTTTAAAGTAATTTTTTAGCTGAAATAGTGTTTGATGAATTATTTCAAAATTATATCTCGGTTAATTTTAGCAATTGACATCATGATTTTATCACGCAGACAATAACTGTTATAGAAACTCATTCTCTATTTCAAGCATCACTTTTAATTTCGAAAGTTTAATTTATATTCTCTTAAATATTTTAATATATTCTGAAATCAACACTTATTTTTCAGTAATTCTATTTCGGAAATTAGACAATAAGCAGCCAAATTTAGATGGAGCTCATAGGGCAAAACTAAGGCTGTCCTCGGTTGTAAAGAAGTTACTTTCAGTTCATATTTTCCTTCTCTGCAGGAATTTACATGCTTTTATAGTCAATTTTTAAATTTTGTACTTTGTATGATGTTTGGATGCTGTTTACCATTCAGTTGTCCTGCCATTTCAGTTAAAAAACACATACTACTTATTCCAGTACGTGTGCCAAGCTTGTTCCGATTCATTGTTTCATAACATTTATTCAATCTTCACGTGTCATGTGCTTTCATATATAATTTTTCTCTTTCATATCATTTAATAGCGGGAAACTGATGTACCGGTTTCTACTTATCTTAATTGCCGAACACAGATTGGGATCGTGGTCCTTGAATTACCATGACTTGTCAGATGACAACAGAGAAAATCCAAGAATTCACGAAATCGAATCAAATTGACCCTGAAGCATGAAGAACCAAAAAACCAAGCACACAAATGCATATAGAGCCAATTCAAAGTACGGCGAGATTATAAAACAAGCTAAATACAAAATTTATTTGTGTGCGAAACTCAATGTGACCATGCTTACCGGAAAATAAGAAGATGGGCCGAGAGAAAATCTCTCGAGTTGTGAGAGCTTAGCTCTTTGCAGCTTTCCCCTTGTGATCGTTCCCCTGCCGATTCCCATCCCCATAGCACAGCTGCAGCCGGCTTTCGATGCCCGACGAGAAGTGCCCGATATGGAGCTGCTGGTGTTGGTGGTGTTGGTGGTTGTGGTGGTGGTGACTGGTCTCTACTGGTGAAGGGACTGCCGCTGCCCCGATGAAGAAGGGTAAGTTGTTGGTGGATCCATCTACATGGTGGTGAGGAGAAGAAGTAAACCTCTGTAGGTGAGGCAAATTGGACTGAAGGGTCCCCCTATTGAAGCCAGCAATGAGGCCTGGAGAAGAAGAGGAAGAAGACACGGACGAGGGCGAGATTGTAAAGTTGAGGTTGTACTCTCCCCCAGCGGATGAAGTCACCGGGATCAGGTTTAAGTGCTCCGCATTAACGAATGAGATATGCTGCAACTCCTGGTGATGGTTACTATTACCGTTACCATTGTTGCCCTCACCAGAGATCGAGAAGGGCGGAACCTGGACAGGCAAAGCCTGAGGCAGCTGAATCTGCCCAAGAAACCCGGGCAAGTTCTGACCCCGGGATAGGAACTGCCCCGCGCTGAAGTAGTCCATTGGACTGCTCGAGGCCCACTGCCTGCCTGCAGGGTTCGGCTGATGAGCTGATCCTGACGGGCTACTATTGCTATTGCTTGTAATTCCGGCAGTGAGAAGCTCAGTGAAGGAGGAAGTCTGAGAGATTGGAGTGGCCAAGGGAGCCGCTGCACCGTGGCCTCCTTGATGAGCCTGCGCTGGAGGTGGGTCCTTCTCCTTGTCCTTGGCTGCTCTCTCGCGGGCCCGCTCACGGGACTTCTTGACCCTATTGACCCGGATCTCAGACCTCGAGAGGGACAGGCCAGAGCCTTTGCTGGTCTCAGAAGTGCTGCTGCAAGCTGATTTCGACAGAGAAACATGCTGCTGCTGCTGGTTCTGGTTCTGATAGTCTGGGTTATCCTCTATCTCCACATTAGCGGAATCAAACCCATGCTCAGTTCCCTCACTGGCCCTTTTCTCATCGCTCAGCTGCGTCGGAGTATGGGGAAAATTATTCAGCGAAGGGAGCTCGGCAATGGCTTCAGAGGCCGCCTTGATCAACCATTCCACTGCCTTACTGGGCTGATCATAACCCAACCGATCTTGGATATCGTAGAACTGGATTGCTGTGGACACTGACAACCGGACTCTCCGGTCCCTTAAACCTTTTGAGGTGAGGACCTTGCTGTGGCGGTCCTTCCCGCCAGAGGCCCGGGAAACCCTAATGATCCTCGACGAGTGGTGCCAGCTACGGAGTCGGCTGGTGCCGTTATCAGCAGCAGCCCCGGTGCTAGTCATCCTCGCGAGCTTCAAGTCGTCTTCCTCCTCAGGTGGGTAGTTCTGCCCTACCTTGAGAGAGTCGAGATCGATGCGAGGGAACTTGGAAGGGGGGGCTTGTGTCTGGATCTCTTCCACCTCCATGCCACTTTCATGCCTCACAAGAACTCAATCCCCCAGAAACAACCAACAATAACAAGAAGAGGATGAACAAAAAGGATGGATCAGGCCGAGACCCGACAAGAGCAGCGGCTGCAAGAAGGAGCAAGGATAGATCCCTCCTCCCTTTTCCTCTCAAGGGAAAGAGGGAAAATGGGTTTAGAGAGGGAGAGAAAGAGAAGGGTTTGGAGTGTTAGAGAGAGAGAATGGAGTGGAGGTGGAGGAGGAGGAGGTGGTGGTGGGGTAGGGATGTCCTATGCATTGATGACGATAATTCAGAGGAGGGAGTACTTTGGTCTGTGGTGTGTGGAGATAAGAAAAGAGAGGGGCCTGTCTTCCCTCCCTTCCTTTTCTTTTTCTTTTGGCCCTTCTTCTTCTTTTTCTTCTTCTTCCTTTAGGGGCCCTTCCTTCTATGAGATATCACCGTCCAAGTCAGGGTTTTGAGGAGTGAGATGAGATGATATGAGGAGGAGGAGGAGGAGGAGAGTCAATTAAGCTTCTCTCTCTCTCCCTCTCTCTGCTGATGAAGGTGGTAGCTTTTTGCAGTGTTTCAGAGAGTGCCCATCAAAGCCTGAGACACCTCTCAGCCCCTCAGCAGCAGAAGCAGCTAAAATGGCCTGCATAAAAACAACACGCACACCCAAAAAAAAAAAAAACAGACCCACCAAAAATATCAGAATCCTTTCATCATCATCCTCTTTCATTATCACCACGGAACACAAAACGGTCAATCCTAAGCTCACTAACTCAGCCATGAGGGAGATCTGACTCATTTTTGCGGCTAAAGATGATAGCTTTAGCAGCTGGAAACCTAACTAAAAGGAGGCAACGCAGCTATGCTAGCTTTGAAGAGGGGGGGAAAAGGGGGCTCTTTTTTTTTTTTTTTGGTTACTGACGATAAAGCTTGCATATTTTTTGAAGGTGAAATAAAGGCCTGTAAAATTTTTAATGATGTACGGCTACACTATACTATCGATCTGAGCTGAGATAAACCCCACAACCTTTTAATTAGATCTCCATCTCTCTCCCCCCCTCTCTCCCCCTTCGCATTTAAATCTTTTGATGCATCTATCTCTACAAATGGCAGACCATTATGAGCTGCTAACATGAAGCTTAAAGACACCTTCAATTGAAATCCTTCAAGGGTGATGAAGAACATGGAGATTACAGTTAAGGACAAGAACAATAACTGCAATAAAACAGGATAATAATTCAGTTGAAGGGGCAATTAATAATTAAGAATCGTTTTTCTTCGCAAAACTAAAAGCACAATCAATCAAGGAAGCCTTAATTAACCCTCCCCCAAAAAAAAAAAAGGGAAAGAAGGCCGGGGGGAAATCTCTGCATACCCAGAAACAAATGTTGGAGGGATATGCTTTGATTTTGCGAGTGACAGGTGTTGAGCCCTCAGAGCCAAGCCCCAGATTTGCCTTGTTTTCCTGCTCCTTTCTCCCTTCTGCCTCTCTTAAGGATACACACACGCACATACAAATTATTATATATATATATATATATGATTAGTTAAAGCTCTCTCACACAGATCCGTGAAGACCCCCACTAATTCCTTTTGCCCACCAAAAAAGCTTCAAACTTTCACCAATTGACACCACCTGCAACACAAAAAGGCCAAAGGGCAAAGAGGAATCAGATCAAATGGACCAAAATCTTCACCCAAAATGTGCAAAGCCCCAGAGAAATGATGGCTTTCGCGAATTGGGTACTCCATATCAGTCTCGGAGGGGTAAGATTTGTGTCAAAAGACCACTACCCAGATAAAAGCCGAGCTTTTTCTTCCCTTTGCTCTTTGGAGCCTATGCCACTAATGGTAGTACAGTGATGAATTCGTGAGAATCGCCATGGACGTACGGACCTTTTGACCCACATGTGGGTATATAAGTAAACATCAAGAGCTCCTCTCGCAGCTGCAGCCCGAATTCTTGTGGGGGAAAGAGAGGGGGAACTGAGTGCGAAGTTTGGGGGGGTGTTTTCGAACAGACAAAGGGACGAGATTTTTGGGGATGGGGTTGGGGTTTGGTTTGGTGGGTATGGACTATGGAGGACGACCCAAAAAAAAAATCCAAATTTTATTGTTTGGGAAAAAAACAAGAATAGAAATGAAAAATATCTCTGTAAGAGCTGAGAAGATAGAGAGAGAGGGGGAGCCGGGGGGGAGAGGGAGAGGGTGCCCTAGTGAGGAGAGAGAAGGATTTGTATGAATGGGAATTCAATCGTGGATCCAAATCGGCGGGCACACAAACGGGAGAGCCTATCCCAGGCTTTTTCTCGAGAAAATATTAGATAAGACTAACATAAAAGTGATTATTGAAAATTATAATTCTACGTGGAAAAAATAAAAGAGTAATTATGAGTTTATATGAAGTTTAAATATTAATATTTATCAGTTTGAATTTCTAAGTGAATATGGATTCAACTCCTATGAGTCCAACGAAAATTTAACATTGATAAGTGTAATTTTCAACAAAATAATGAGCAGTAAAGCATGCAAAGAAGAAGTAAAAAACGAAAGATCTCGATTTCACAATAACGTGTCAAAGTTCGATTAAAAAGTTTCATAATGCATTGTACTTGAAAGTTTCATACACTGCATCCTTGTCAGTGAAGGCACAAGGTGCTCTCGGATTGAGACTAATTCGTCCGAATATCGATGTATTTACGATTTTAAGATATTTTCGGTGAGTTCCAAATAAATTCCACCGGTTGACGGTATAATTTGTCCCTGAACAATGTCCTTTCCTCTCTTTTAACTGTTATCGCCTTCTTTTTTACTTTACTTTCCTTTTATAAATTTCTTTCATCATTTTTACATATTAGCCCCTGCCTCCTTACTTAAATTTGCCATAAAATTAAATCCAGTAAGTATTTCAACAATATTAACTTGGTTACCAAAAATTCTTTCCGATATCTCTGTTTGCCTGTAAAAAGTTTATTTTGTGTGGTTTTGCTGATTCATGATAGATGATGCATCTAAATTTGGCCACTCTTCCTAACTTCAATTATTTTTCCTCTCGATAAAGAGTGCATGCCCTGTCACAGGACCAACTTCAATTATTTTTCCTCTCGATAACATTTAAAGAAAAGATCAATAATTTTTCACAGTTAAATAAAATTATGGCCCACCGCCTACATACTTAACAAACTATTTACGGCTTTGTTAATTGAAATTTTATTGATTCTTTCTCGTATTTTATGAATATCATATATAAAATATAGCTATTATAAAAGTGTTGAGCTAAATAAAGTGATCATCTTTTTTTTAATTTATCAATCGTTTTATTGTTGAGAGTTTAGAATTCTACGTGAAAATGTTAAAAAGAATTCAATGAGTTTGTAATATAATCTATCAACTCGAGTTTTTAGATTAAAAATGGGTCAAGTCGCTATACATCTAGCGGAAAATTACTCTCCTTTGACATTACCTACAAAAAAAAAATCTTTCTCCAAGGTTTTATATTTGTTAAGTTAATATAAATTAAGGGCTCCCTATATGTTCTTATTTACATTTCCATTGTTAATTGAAAATTCTATTAAAAAAATTATAAAAAGCTTGCAGATAAAATAATTTGAATTTTAACCAATGTGGGTCGGTTCAAGCGATTCAGCGCTTGTTTCGCTTAAATAAGGTTTTGGATTCGAATTCTTGTGAATGCAAAAAATCTACGTTATGAGAGTTTTATCCCTTAGTAGGCCGACTTCTCGACTGAATTAGTTGGAGCTCAATTGGGCTTCCGGATACCAAGGTTCATACCGCAAGTAAAATACTTCGCATTTCAAATAAAATCAAACGACGCAAGGTAATACACTCTCAGTTAAAAATTAAAATAGCAAATATGTGATTTCTGCATTTCTATTACAACTAATACTTTTTCTAAAAATATATTCAAAATAACTAATGAATTACATAATATTCATGTGAAACCGATGTGAATATTTACTAGATTTTATGTTTTCATTTTGTCTCCACCTGTGAACTCTCAGAAACTATATTGAAAAGCTATAATTTCTTTATGGAGGAGACGGACGAATAATTGAATATAAAATCGTATTAAAAAAACTATGTTAGGTTATATTCTAGAGTCTTCAGTATATGATTTAATATCTGATTATACTCCAGTTATGAATTTCATAAAATCTTTTCTTATAATAGAAAGCAAATATAATGGAACAGTTGAAAATGAATCCACTACAGTGACATTTGCCCTTGTCCTCAAATCAAGAGATTTGAACTCAGTTCTCGTTACGTTAATATAATCTGCAAAACTATAAGTCATTATTGTTTAGTCTAAAAATACTAAGTACTCTAATTTGTTTTACTCAATCTAGCTTCAGATGAGATTTATTTATAACTCTTCGTAGAGATACAATACACATTTTCGGCAGCTTCTCAAGTGATGAGAACAAGAAAATCCTTGTGACTTTACAACAAGTAGAGGATTATTATACCGTACAACACATGTGGGATTATACTCTAAATGCACATTCGCATCCTCCTTGAACTTATTTGCTACCAACCAAAGGACTGTTTTCGCAAGACAAAGTTCGCAGAATTTTTTTGTTTCATGGAGGCAAGCATTGCCTTAGTAAGTACGTGAACTTAGAAAGGCTCTTATAGTTCGGTTAACTATATATGTATGTTTTTCATCAGGAGTAAAAACATCAGGAGTCAGGACAAGTGTTGTCGATATGGTTGAAAGCATCAAAGCATAATTAGGAAACACAGCAGAAGTTTTCAAGTACACTTTTTCCCTTTCTTTTCGTGAGTACATTTTACATGTAAGTAAATTGCATATGTTTAACCCGACGACAACAATTTCTGCTATTTTTGGGGAAAAAAGAATATTAAGGTTACAAAAGAGTTTGGTCTAAAAATAGGGAGAGGATGTTACATAAATAAGGAGTAGGAGAAACTCTTATGAGAATTGGACCGGAAACCTTCTTATTTTAAGTCGGTTATAAGTGTCATTGCACTGAATCTCATTTGTCATAATATAATACCTCCTTTTAATTGTGTCTTTTTCAAGATTTGTGCTTACTTCTGCACTTTTATCAAAACTTATACGGACGAATGAAATGTCCCTTCTGGTCCCCCATGTTGCTAATGATTCTAAAAATTGAATGGAAAATTGTTATTAGAAAACATAGAAGAGACGAGGAAAAAAATTTTTAAATTGACTAGCTAGTTAAAATGACTTCTGATAAAGATCCTAACGTTCGTTGGATTTTTTAATTATTGTCATTAAAATCGACCTGCAAATATGAATCTGCCGTATAGAGAGACACAAAAACGCACATTTAATATATATATATACGTATATATATAAGCCATCAAAGAAACAGGCGTAGCGCATATCAGAACTATAGGATATAACCAAATATTGAAGATAATATTAGTACATGCATGTTTAAAATTGAGTGACATAATCCATATCATCCGGTTAAGAACATTATAATCAATTAATGACAGAATATATCAAAAATAACTGAATCCTATCGAGGGACTGCTACCTTCACCTATATATAAAGGGCATGTGTTCTCATGCAAACGTCCCACCGGTAACTGAAAATGGATTTGTGGTAAAAAAAAAAAAGGTTTAAGAAAGGAGTTAGAGAAAGAGCTATAATGTAATACCTCACGCTTCCACTTAAATATTCTGATAGTACAACTATATTAATTACCCTTATTCCTATGGCCTGTAATGGAAATATATATATATATATATATATATTATTTGCGCTAGGTTGGCTTTCATGCATGCATAAATTACCTTATTAGTTACGTGTATGTCACTATATGATATATTTGCACATCGGTGTATTTATATTATAATTTTGGGTATATTTATTTGAAATCTCCTATATTAACGAAATGAAACACAAAGTCGAATTGAGAATAGCAACAATCAATTAGAAAACGATATTGAGAGCAAAAAAAAATTTCTCTTAATACGAAAATATGATAACGTAAAAAGTAGCGATTACGATCTCAATTGGTTGAAAACGATGAGACCGAAATATCTTTGTTGGAACACCCTCACAAAACTGGGAAAAAGAATAGTACATGAGGCCAAAATAAACATATTTCTTGAATTTTGCTTTTTTTATATTTTGGTGAGAAAATAAATGAAGGAAATCGACACAAAAAGAGAAGATAATGAAATCCCGTTCATTCTCTTTTCTTACAAATTAAATATTATTTATTTATTTTTAATTTTATATCGCCTAATAAAACAAAATATGTAAATGGACAAAGTTTCTTTCTTTCATTAAAGATTAAATAAAAAATATAATATTATAAATTAAATCATTAAAATAATTTACAACGAACAATAATCGCGAGAGCACATAGTTCATTTCGTGCTCTCCACGAAATCGCAAGAAATTGCAAGTAATAAAACAAAATATGTATGCAGACGAGGGTTCTGTCTTTTTCTTATTTTATTCATTAATAATTAAATAAAATATATGATATAATAAATTAAATTATTAAAATAATTTAAAACGAACAACAATTACCAGGTACATAACTCATTTTTCGCTCTCTACGAAATAGCGAGAAATAGCTAGATTATATTGGTATAGATATAAAAATATAGACATGCCATGTTGAAGATGGTGTTAATATTACGCGCGTGCGGGGGGCAATCTATTGTAAATAAATTCAAATCGCTGGTTCTTTTATAAAATAAAATAGTGAAAAAAGCAGATCCCTACTAAGCTGTGATCTCACCAAAATGATGCAGAACAGTCGAAATCCATCTCCCCACCATCCCAAATGTCGAGTTTAGAAGTCACTCTATTCCAATAATATAATTCTATCTACTCTTTTAGAAATTATTAAAAGTAAATTAATACATTATTAAAGTGCTTTCCTTCTACTTTGCTATAATTTAATTATATATACTAGTTTAAAGTAAGGATTTGACGGCATTTTAGCATTTTATATAAAATGATGCAATAATTAACCCATTTGTGTCCGTACAATTAATGATGTTTGTCATTGCATTCCCATTCTCCCTAACATTTAAATATTAAGCACCAAAAAAATAATACTTTATATTTTCAACATTTGATCTCATCCCAGATTCGGATTTCTCAACATGTACCGCTGAAGAATATTGGTGTTGGTCTCTCACACTATCCTCATGTCCACTCCCCACAAAAAAAACCTTGGCTTCCTCGGGCTTTGACTGTCAACGTATTATCGACATAGCCCGGAGAATCTTCTGTGTTCGGCTTGTTACTCCCCTTGATGGATGTATTGACGGTCTCTCGATGTTCGAATATCGTGTATGTCTAATTTTTGTTTGGGTTAATTTGCGACTAAATAGCTCAGATTTCCTTGCTTTTCGTTTTATTTTGTTTAATGCGAGGTTTGTTATATATTTACTTTCAATAATGGATAACTTTACAGCCGATCCCTGATTGTCTTGTATGCCTCTTTTGGCAACTATTCGAAATGTCTTTTCAAGCATCTCTCTATTTGTTCGGTGTGCCTCTCCAACCATCACTCTGTCCCGAGATATCTCATTTCATCTCATGTACATTACTCTAACGTTCAATAAAACTTTACTATTCACCAAAAAAAATATTTTCAACATGGAGGACCATGGAAGCATGCAGGAGGAGCCCACCGTAACCCCTTCGCTCGCCTAAACAGCAACATGAGGAACGACGCCTTTATTCATGGGAAAGAAAAATTAGAAATTTAAAATACACTTGGCAGGAATAAACTAAGGTATGTACTTGTAAGTTTAAATTTTCGTAAAAGAAAAAAAAAGAAGGAAATATATTCTCTTCATTTAGAATTAGGTTGACAAAAGGACAAATTTCCAAAAAAAAAATCGGATTTGATATTGAAAAGTGTCCAAATATTTAGCTCCCGTTTGATTTCATAATTTGATTTTAAAATTTTAATTTTAATTTTAACTATATTCACTACACAACAAAAATCAACAATACAATTATTATTTTTCCATTTTTCTTTAAATTTTTTAAACATTCAATTCAAATTTTAATAATAAATTCTCTCAACTATTCATTATTTTTTCACATTTTTCTCATAATTCAACATCACAATCATTATAAATCAATTAAAATCAAAATTCAATTCAACTCAACTCTGAAACCAAACACACTATTAGAGTTAATAGGCAATTTGGTCTCGACTTTGCTATGCTGCATCAGTCCAGTTCGCGTCTCATTTTTTGCATCAAATTAGTCCCTCACTTTTTGAAATTGCATCAATTAAGCCCTTAGAACATCACTTAGGTCCCTGACTTTCCCATTTTGCATCAACCTAGTCCATAGAGATAAGATTGTACATCAAATAGGTCTCAGTAACATCAAGTAGGTCCCTCCAGATCGGATTGACGTTGCTGGCTTAACGGTGTGTAGCTGCCGTTAATTCTTCAGGAACCAAATTAATGCATGAGTTTCCCCATCTAACGTAACTTTATTATGCATTCGGGATTATGTTACGTCAGATAGATCCCTCACTTCTAGAAAAATTAGGATTAATTATTAGTGTTCTTCTTGCAGCCATCGGCCCTCCGTTGTCAGACTACCACCTCCGATGCCCATCAAGAATATTGGAGCTAGAGAAATCAGATCCAGCCTCATAGAGGTCGGATATGGTCTCTCCGAACTGATCTGGCTGGAGCCCTCCAAGTAGTTCTACATGATCGATCATTCCAAGGCTCGAGATCTCGGGGCTCGCAAGTCTCCTGCCTGAGCAGGCTTGTCAAATCAAGGGCTCCCGACCCATGATTCGGCTAGCCTGAGGCTCGCAAGCCCGAATCTAGGACAGACCCAAACAAGGGACTCTCGAGCTCCAGGCTCGTCGAAGTAAGGGGTTGGGAGCCCCTAGTTCGTAGAGAAAGAAAGCTCTCGAACCGATCTGACTTGAGCTTTCTTTCTATAGTCTATACAAACCATTGTTATCATAATCGGATCGGACCGGCCGGTTTGACCGGTCAGACCGGGAGCCGGCACCATGTCCGGTCCGATTCTCCTGAAAATCGAAATTGCAGCTTTGAACAGCCGGACCCATTAAACCGACCGATTTTAAGTAAAATTCCATTGAACCGGCCGGTTCTATGGGTTTTATGGGTTTCCTATTTAATGTAAAAATTAGTTGGTCATGTAAGGATTTGAACTCATGACCTCTTGCTTCTCATACTAACATACTACCAACCAAGCCACCACCACTTTTTTATTCTTTTAACTCTACTTTTAAGTACTTATTAAAATAAAATATTTATTTTGAAGTAAGAAATATTAAATATAGATTCTTTCTTATACTATTGTTATATTTCTTTAAAATCATCATACTTTTATCTTAATTATCATAATTTTTTTAATAATATGAATATTTATTTTATTTTAAATATACGTGCGGTCCGACCCATCGAACCCCCAGTTGGACCTATAAACCCATGAACCCATACCCCTTCTGATTCATCATTCAGTTCGGTTCTGATAACACTGATACAAACCAAGGGCTTCCGACCCCTAGTTAAACAAGCTTGGGGCTAGCCAACCCCTTGTCGCGAGCCCTAGCGTGGTAGGAGGAGACCCTCTGGTTCGCTGGAGCTCCGGTGAACCAAAGGAGGAAGACGAATAGTAATTCGTCTTTTTTAAAAAAAATAGTTATATATTTTTTTAAAAATTTAATTCTATCAAAATAATGTCATTTTGAATAATGGACTCAAAATTATGTCTTTTTTTTTGTAGGATCCTTTTTTTTTGCCCTTTTGGATGGAAAAAGGAGGAAAAGAAAAATGAAAATGAAGAAAGACTTATTTGATATAACGTTGGATCAAACTGATGTAACAATGACCCCTCATTTAATGGCGTCAGCATCTATAGTTAACGAAATGCCACAAAGGATCTCAATGATTTGACAAAAGATCAAATTGATGTAACCAAAGGACTTAAATGATGCAATTTTCTTCAGTAAGGGTTTTAATTGATGTAACAAAGATTAATTTAATGCAATTTTCTTTCACTTAGGGACCTAAATGATATAACAATGACCAAATTAATACAAAAAATAAATTGGGGATCAAATTACCTATTTACTCGAATATAATATTTACGTATAAACTTTCAAAATTGTATTATGAGTGGCAAGATTAATACCCTTAAAATTTTCATTACTCATATATTTTTATTATAGAAAGAAAATTTAAAAATTGGAAAAAGAAAATTAAAAAAAAGGAGGAGAAGAAGTGGACGGTGGTGGGCCATGCTCGAAGATTTGAAAGAAAAAATAAAAACTATATATTCCAAGTTGCTCAACAGATCACAGGGTTTAGATGCCCTAATTATGTTTGTCTAAATTGACAAAACATGAATAATAAAATCTATCTAAAATCTTGAGCAACGTAGGTTGATTCAAGTGGTTTGACACTTTTTCTCCTTAAATAAAATTTAGGACTCGAGTCTTATGAATCGAAAAGAGTTTTAGCAGTTAGTTAGTTGACTCGCCTTAAATTAGATTAATTGGGGTTGAGTTTCTGAATTACATACTGAAAAAAAAATCCATCGAAAATCTTGACTAAATCGAATATGAAATCATGATATAAATTCGTAAAATATAAACTACCGCACTGATCAAATCTAATTTGTTTTTATTTCCTAAAAATTATAAAGTATCTCTAATACTTCTCTCAAAAGTAAATGAGCATGTAGTGGAGCGGAATGGTCGTCTGCCTCGAAATCTTTCACTGTTTAATCGTTGAGCATATAACCAACTTTTGGCAATGCCATCGGCTCTTCACATGACAATGATAATTGTTGATCGAACTGAGCTTTATCCAAAGGTCATTGAGAATTCCATTTGAGCACCTTGACTTTACAGGTTGTTAATTAACGATTGATTTGAGCCATCTTGCCCCCAAAAGTCGAACAAAACAACTTCAAGTCTTTTGACTTCAGAGGCCGAAAAAAGGATCAAGTAAGCTTTTTGATTTCGGAGTTCAGTTGTTATCAACTTCTTCATTTCATTGTCAATAGCCCATTTTTTTTCCCCGAAAGTACGTGATGACAAAGAGCTAAAACCATGGGAGCAAGTGATTTATGATACGAAATGACGATAGAATTCCTTAAAATATAACTACTTTTATGAATACATCTGCTCTTATTTGATTCCCTAAACAATAATGTGTCTCTAGTACAATTCAGGCTACTCCTACCATATATATCTTAGGGTTAAAAACAAAATAAAAGTATAAAATTTTCACATTTCAATAATTATATTACGGACTTTTTTCTTTAACCTAAAAATATACAAATATTCGATTTGATAACAATTCTGGCACGACGTCAACTTTTTTATTAATTTGGACGGAAAATGCTGATGTATAGGTCGAGTGGTGCCCTCTGTGGTGCCAGCAACCCCAATCGGGGGGCCGTCGGCCATGACCTCTCCTTCCCGATTTTAGTTTTTACCTTTTTAATTTGTTTTGTTATTTTCTAAAATAATTTTATTATAAAGAAAATGTGGTGGATCTCACTCTACCTTTTAATGGAGAAGTTGACGCCGTACTACAATTATTATTAAATTGAAAGTTTGTGCATTTTTAGATTAAAGAAAAAAGTTCATCATAGAATTGTTAAAATATAAAAAATTTGTACTTTTTTTTGTTATTAATCCTATCTTTTATATAAGAACTCTCTTTAACTTGCAACATGTCATGCTCTAATAAGTTGAAATTGTATGAATATAAAATGATATGATGTTATATTTCTTTTTTTTTCTCACTTTCCAACTCCCATATTTATATAATACTAGATTAATACATGCCATGAAAATGCATGAATTCAAAGTCTTACGACAATGATTTAGTTTTTATTTGTTTCTATTAATGTTACAATTTATAAATTACTCTAACTTAGAATAATAAGATATGTATATATATTACAGGATAAAGTTATTTTTAACAAAATTTTAAAGTGATCAATAAGAAAATATATGCATATTAACACATTCAATTTAATAAAGAATATGTGATAAACTACAAAATGAATCTGTATAAAAGAATTTGTTTAGAAGACTGTGAAGTTGGCAAAAAAAAAAGACAGATTTTGAACTATAAAAATATTAGAAATAAAGAACATTACAAATAAAGTTAGAAAGATCAATATCGATTTTTTTTATAAGTAATATACTTTATAAACGTTAATAAAATAATATATTGTTCTTTGAAAAATTCATTGTTGATGAAAAAAAGTACTAAATTCTTGAAGTTTGTTCAAGTGTTTGTATCATTGAGAGATATAGTGATACATACATAAATATATATATATGTGTGTGAAAGGATAAGGACATGTCCTAAAGATCCTACTATGTAATCTATATATTTTATTATATATGCTCCACCATGTGAAAAAAAAAAGAAAAGAAAAGAGGGTTTTGAGTTATTTATTGCAGAAATTCTTACAAATGACTCTTGAAAAAAATGAGAATTTCACTTTGAAATTTTCATTTTTTTTCTATTATAAGGACAGTTAATGATCTAATATAAAAAATTTAAATAAAAAGTATAGGTAATTTCCTTATGAATATTGAATATAAAATTTATTAATTACCAATAAAAGTATTTCTCACTGTACTACGCCCTTTTTAAATTTAAAACTTAATATATAGATTCTAAATTCTTTTTTTTCCTTTTCAACTACTTTTTTTCAACTATCTTCTTTTCTTTTCTTATTACTTATAGAGCCTAGATTTTTTCAACTATTTTCTTTTTTTTTCCTTTATTAAATACTCTCTCCTAATTCTTAAATATAGTTTCACACATACTTGGTTAGTTCTTAGATCCCTAGTTATTAGGATTTTATTCAAAACTCCCACAATTTTCTTTTATTGATTCCTTTAAGAAAACACATCATTATATTTTGGGTTAATGACCGAAAAATCATAAACTTCATCCTTTTTTTTTTGTCATGAACTTTAATTTTTGACAAATAAAATCACGAACTTTAATTTTCTTGCCGCGTCTATCATCCATCACATTTTCTGTCCAAATTGCTTACGCGGTGGGTAAATGATGATTCCATGGCTAACGTTACAATGCCACATCATTAAAATAATAATAAAAAGATTAAGAAATAAAAATAAAACAAACTTTTGATCGGGGGTACAAACTTTTATCAATTTAATCTAGCGTACTTAAAAATATATCACAAACTACCTCAAACTCCAATAAGATATCTTAATTTAGTATTCATATTAAAGTTATTTTTGTATATAAGTTTAATTTATCTTAGGATTTTTCTAATATTAAAGTATGAGACAAAAACTGTGATGAATCGATATATTCAACTACTTCTTTTCTTTAGCATGATAAAGTTCTCATTGAGTAACAATGATGTTACAAGGAAGTCAGTATCGGTAAGGTGGAGGTTATACAGACTAAAGATGTTTGATGGCTATGACATTGTTAGAACATGAACTAGTGTTAGACGTGCCGCTGATTTTATTATTATTTTAATAATATTTGGGTACTCGTGGTAGCTCGGTGACCTCTTGGAATTGACTTGAGTTATTTATTCCCATGAAATCTTCTTGCAAAGTCCGCCTTTGACTTTGTCTTTCAAAGTCAAATTAATCAGAGTCTTTGATGCTAGATCAATTGAGACATGGTGGTCCGCCCTTAGGTCTTAGACAAATGGAGACAATATGTGGTCCAGTAGCTAAATATTCCCATGCATATAATACTCTATGTTGCATCTTTTCCTCTTAGGCAGTGTTGAAATAGAATGTGTCTATGGAAATGGAGTATGATCAGGAAAGAATGGTGATTAATCACTGTAGAATGTGAAAAATTTTATGCAATGGTGGATAATTAAAATTCCACTAGACATGCCTTATTTAATGGCAAATTCGGTATTTCACCACATAAATATTTGGTGTTAATTGATTATCTGAAATAAATAAATTAGTTTTGGATAATTAGTAACCGACAAAATCAAGGGTTACAAAATATCTTTTAAATGGATAATAATATATTTTAAACGGGGAAAATCGGATTATTATCTTGAACCAACTAGTCAAGTGCAAGTACGAAGAGTCATGGCTCCCTCCTCCACACCTCTAAATGGGAGCCCCATTCTTCACAAAGGGAACTTTTGGAGAGTCGAAACTTTAGAGAGTTCTGAGGAGAAGAACAAGCACTCTAAAAATTAAACGGAGTGTCAAGAGATCAAAAGGCCTCAAGATCTCAAGAACGGTTTGGGTTCGAAGGAAGAACGCAAAGATCATGAAGAACGAGAAGATCAATCGGATTAAGCATACACGCCCCGACGATTTTTAAAAGGTGTTCGTGTTTAAGGGAAGGTCTCTGAACAAACTCTTTGGGTTCAAAGGAAGAAAGTGAAAAATGAGAAGATCGATCAAACAGCGTTTAGGTTAAATAGAATCAGAGGATTTTTTTTCATGTGCTTACAAGAGGCAATTAGAGATTATAACTCACAAATTAAATCAATTAAAAAAAACTGTTACATCAATTTCCTGTCTTATTGTTTGGATTATCTTAAATATGAAGTCACATAAATAAATAATCGAATTTTTCTTAAGAAAAACTTTTTCTAAAAAAAATTATATCATTCACTGCTTGTGAAAATCATTTTTATCATAGGCAGCTCATAAAATATCAATAAGTGTTATATTATTATATTATATAATAATATATACGATCAATAATAATATATAGAGTAATATTGTATACAATATTGTTCAATATATTATTTTTTCGGTTACAAAGAATACCCAATACCTCGTACTATGAAAGATAAATTCTAAATAAATAATAAAAGGGCACGAGTAGTCATACCAAGTATTGAACATACGAATTTTAGGTCAACATGCAAGAGCGTGCGTTACTGCGTTACACCCCATTTTGATTTGTTCAGTATGTTTTTGTTGAAGTTGGTTTGTTATTCAATCTCTTTTTCAGAACTCTAATACTATTATCTTTTATTTTAAATGGTATATTTTCAATTAATATTATAAAACATTATATATAAAAGGGAAAATAGCCCAAGATAGCACAGTTTTTACCATATTTTCACTTCCTAGCACGTTTTTAAAAGTTGTCACGATCTAACACGGATCGCCATTTTATTCATGGATCTAGCATACCGTTAAACACCTTCCTCCTCCTCCTCCTCATCCTCCTTCACGACAGAGACGAAGATGAACCCACGACTCTCGAGCCCTCGATTGCCTCCCTCGAGCCCACGACCTTTGAGCCCTCGACTGCAACCTCGAGCCCTCGATCTCGAGTCCGCGACTCCACGACATTTCAGGCTTTCCCTGTCGTCTTCTTCATCAATAATTCATGAAGATGAAGAGGGTCGTCCAGCCCATCATCCTTCCTTATCCCCTCTGCACATACCCAGTAGATTAGATTCTTTTGACCCAACAATTTCTTCAAGTTCAATCTTCAAGACACGACAGCACACCCTCCTCGGATCGGTAAGCTCTCTATGTCCGTTGTTTATTTCCTCAAGGGCAACTAATTTAATGGATGTTTTCTTATTGCAAGTCGGAATTCCATACAAAATTCGATTTTTTTTTCTATGGGTGTTAGCTTTCTGTACAAGTTGCTGATAGCCCTTGCGTTGATGATTGATGTGTGTCGGCCTTTGTTCTGTTATCTGAGTGATTCTCAATTTGAGTCATAAGATTGTGTTCCAAAGGGGTCTCTGTTGTGTAGTGTTGAATTTTCTGTAAATTATTGCAGAGTTTCTGTTGGATTTTGGGTTTATTACGCGGTTATGCTGCTATCTGTGTTCGGGGTTCAAGGGTTAACTTGATTTTGTTGCTATGCAGAGAACTGGAGTGTGAAGGCAGTAAGGAGAAAGACAGCTGTTATGCGG
The DNA here is from genome assembly GCF_007655135.1 of Punica granatum. Lineage (NCBI taxonomy): Eukaryota > Viridiplantae > Streptophyta > Magnoliopsida > Myrtales > Lythraceae > Punica > Punica granatum. The sequence continues at coordinate 9,545,745 of NC_045133.1, forward strand.
AAAACCTCTTGAGAGCTAGAATCCTGCAAGTTCTTTTCCCTTCATGCTCGGATGAGTTCCTCTGTAAATTAATTTGAAGCCTGAAATGTATAGCATTGTAATTCATTACTTCACCCGTGTTCCCTCCCATTCTTCAACTCACCCTTGGGTTCTTCTTGACAACAGCCATCATCACCAGGGACGATCAACTGCCCCTCTCACAAGCATCCTTAGCAGTAGCTACTTATCTCGGACCTCCCTGAGCTCCTTGGCGCCATAACTGTGACCCGGGCCCTCTTGACATCCTGAAATCGATGTGCTGTGAAGCAGAGTCAGTGGAACTGGAGGAGCTGGGAAGCAGAGTCGTGAAGGAGGAGGAGTTTAACGGTGTTTAACAGTTTTTGAACGGAGTTTAATGGTGTGCTAGATCTAGGAATAAAATGGTGATTCGTGCTAGATCGTGACAACTTTTAAAAACGTGCTAGGAAGTGAAAATATGGTAAAAAATGTGCTATATGGGGCTATTTTCCCTATATAAAATTAATTTTCTAAAATAATTTCCGCTTGTTGAGAGTTTATCATTCGTATCATTTACACATCCAATAAGATTATACTAACTACTCAAGAGATGGTAAAAGACACAATCTTTTTCTTTCGTAAGTAACAGTTTGTTTTATGTTAAAATCGTACCTCAATGACTCAAATTCGTTAATGTATCTGTCGTGATAGTCTACGTATAGAGAAGTCCAAAAAGCATGTATTCATGGGTACCTAAGTTACAACAATAAATTAGGCTAACTAATATTCACATATAGTACATGGCAATATCCCACTAATCTCGGGCAAATATCCTTATATCCCGTAATATTTTACATGTAATACTTTACTACGCTCTGTAATGCTTTTTTTTTTTTCAATTGCAAAGGAAATTATAGATCTAGTACAAGAAGAAAAATCTAAAATCTAAATAAATGAACACAAGTAGTCCACAAGCAAGGATCAAACTTGGAATCTCTAGGTTTCTAAGAAAGAGTACATGCCATTGGACTACACTCATTTTCCTTAGTATGGTCTCTAACGAAAAAAATTGGGAAAAGCTCATTTTAGTATTCCAATTTTAACTATTTTTTCATTTTTCGTCTTAAAGTTTCTTTTGATCTTGCCCTGAAACTTTTGCATATTTCATTTTCTTCGTTAATCTTTTTTCATGCTAGATATTGTCCTCAACCCTTTTTGCTTGCTTAATTTTAGTCCTTCCATCACTTTTTCTTTCTTAAATGTTGATTTTTATGATTTTGTAAAATGGTAATTAATTTTCAAAATAAAAATTACCATAAAAAATTGGGGTGAATATTGCAGAATAGGGAAAGAGGGGGAAGGAGTGGGGCCACCAGCAAAAGCCCCACCGCCTACTTTGATCAAGATCTCAAAGTCCAAGATCTCGGTTGATTTGGAGACTGAGAGTGCCGATTGAAGTTTTATTCCCTCTCTAAGATTGTTGACTGTCTCAAATGATAACCCCAACCCTGAATCGACCAAGATATCAAACTTTGAGCCCCCATTTCTTCCCAAGTCACCACTTGGCATCCTCTGAGACCACCAAGAACCTCACAAGAGAGGTGGTGGCTTGCGATTGATAGCCCCAACCTCGCTTTTCCTCTTTGATAGTCTTTTTTTTTTTCAATATTTTGAAGTATTCTTTTCAAAAATTGATTTTTATTTACTAAACCTAGAAAAAAAAATTATTTTGAGCCAAAAAGTCATGGAAGGACCAAAAGTGAACATATAGGAGAAGCTTGAGGGCAAGATCAACAAAAAAAATGTTTAGGGTGAAAACGGAAAAAATAATCTCATAGCAGGGGTTGTGGCTGCTGGTTGATGACCCCAATCCCCTTTTCCTCTCTAATAGTGTTGGTTTTTTCTTTCCTTGTCAATATTTTTAAGTATTATCTTCAAAAATAGATTTTTATTTACAAGAACTGAAAAAAGAAAATTATTTGAACAAAAAAGTAATTGAAGACCAAAAGTGAACATATAGGAGAAGCTTAAGGACAAGATCAACAAAAAAAAAAAAGAGTTTAGGAGGAAAGCAGAAAAATTAACTACAGTTTGGGGACAAGATCCAACCATATAAAAATGAAAAACTGTTTCAAGGAAAGCTGATTTGGTCCATATCTCGCTTGCCCTAAAACCGAGAAATAAATGGCTATAAGAATTCCATTTGGGAGAAGTGGACTCAATGTCTATGCAATTGTACTAAACCCCTCTTTGTCAAAGGTTTTAATTTTTGGGGTAGAACAAAGGTTTTTTATTTCGTAAAGTGCTAGAATGATCTTCCATAATATTTTGGACAGAGTTTCTTCTACCAATATGAAATGTAAGGGCAGCACTCTCATGGAATACTGGAATTCTCAGTCCATTTCCAAAACATGCAACCAAATTACACAAATGGGTTATTATGTCAGATATATCACTGATTTCTCGAATCTATTCCATAGTTTTAAATTTAACTCGTTTGGTTTTATGGTCGGTTTTTAAAATTTTAACTCTAACTTTAACTCTACTCACTACACAACAAAAGTCAACAACACAATTATTACCTTTTCATTTATCTTCAATTTTTTTAACCATTCAATTTAATTTTTAATACTAAATTTCCTCAACTATTCATTATTTTTTTACACTTTTTCTCATAATTTAATAATACAATCATTACAACCCAATTAAAATCAAAACTCAACTCTACTTAACTCTAAAATCAAACACACCATAAAAAAAGTTCATGGTTTATATCTGGTTCAAAATCTATCCTGACGTTAATTTCTTCGTCAACATTAAACGATGTTGTTGACGTGGAACATAAGTGAGTCCATTCATGTGATTGTGGCCCTTTGCCTGTAATAGATTTGAGAAAAAAATTAAAATCATGGGATAAGTTTAGAGTCCATTTATATTTCATTGACGAACAAATTGACGGAGCGATAGTTTTGAAACAAGATGTAAATCATAAGCTTTTTTTGGTAATTTTTAAAGTATATGAGAAACTGGTGATACAGTAATGCAATATGTACTAGTAATGCAAAATCTAAATTCATTTATCATCAAAGATTTGGGTCTTAACAACCTTCAATCTTAACAGAGACACACCACATTCCAACAACTTTAATTAATTACATTGATACATTATTATTTTGAAAAACAAATCCATGCCAGAGAAGGGAGAGTGTTTAGTTTAGTTGCACTTAATACTCAAAACAAAAAGTAGCGTTGAAAAAATATAATAAAGGAAAGTAATGTTTTCCAAATATTCGAGGAGTGGAAGCAAAAGTAATGTTACACTGCTACTCTAAATTAATTTACCGACCTCTTGCCTGTCCACTATTTATTAAAAAAATAATAATTGCGCCATATAACTTAACGTTTGAAGAAATTCTTAATTCTAATTCAAACTTGATTTTTTTACCTGAGATATCTCAACGTTGACGTGTTGGTTTTACATCTATCCCGACGCTAACTTTCCGTCCAAAATTGATGAAATTACACACGTGACACGTTAATTTTGTAACGTTGCTTACATCTGTTATAAAATTAACGCGTCATGTGTGCAATTCCGTCAATTTTGGACGAAAAATTAGCGTTGGGATAGATGTGAAATCAACACGTCAACGTTGAGATATATCAAGTAAAAAATTAAGTTTAGAGTAGAACTAAGAATTTTTTTCAAATGTTAAATTATATAGCACAATTTTTTTTTAAAACCCCTAAAAAAGGGGGGGGGGGGGGGGGGGGGGGGGGGGGGGGGGGGGGGGGGGGGGGGGGGCCCTTCTCAGTTATTTCCACTCGTCTGCCTCCAAACTCATGCCTTTCAGACATAAAATTGGACACTTGCATACGACGGCTATTTTGAAATGCTAAATATAATGATTTATTGGGATAATATATGCATGATGGTGGGCCACTGAGACCGTGACACGTGCTAAGAGGCTGGGGGTCAGGTCATCGAGGAGTCAGCTCAGCTCTACTATGAAAGAAAACGCATTGATAGATTACACGCCTGACTCTCTTCATTCAGACAATGACACGTGCCTATGCTCCCCACTTTCACCTTTATTTATTCCTTCCCCTTCGCCCCCGTGTTCTTGTTTTGTTTTTTTTTCTTTCTGTTTTTTGAGAAGTACGTTCTTATTATTTTCCACTCCAACAATTATAAAAATGCACTGGTTTCCCTTAAAAAAAAGTCACCAAAAATTTGTTCGAATTTCAAAAAATTACTAACTCTTTGTGATATACGTAACCTGCTATCTGAAAATTCAATCAATCTCAATTAATTTAAATTTGATTTGGCTTGTTCCACAAAAAATAATTTTTTTCCATATTTTACAATCATGATTTTTTTTTCTAATTTACAAAACTCAAATCTGCTACCAAGAAATACATGAATGAGGGAGGCCGAATGCCAAATATAATAAAGAGAAATTTTAAATAACTAATAAAGGGTACAAGTAGTTCCATTACATATCGAATCTGCAACCTTTAAATCAATAGGTAAGGACGCGCGTCATTATGTTATACCATCACAGGAGGTAATGAATTTTCAAAAATACCTGAACCAATTCATGATGGTTTATTTTCTTTCTAGTTTCTTTACAGGTAAAAGGGGTCAAGGGCGATCGGCATATCAACTATCACAGGGTGTAATAATATGAGCCCCGAACCCCACCACAGAATGTCTGATTTGATTCATAACTATACCAGGATCCAAGGGCCTAGGTCGACACCGCAACCCTAATAAGGTATCAGAAGAACATTTCCTATCCACAAGTCTATAATTAGAATATTACTACCTCAAGCGGTTTCAACAACAAATAGGGGATCTTCCCCATTATTTGCTCCCAAGGAGTGTTTCCCCCAGCCTAATGCTTTGAACACTAACGCATTAGGTAGATCCTTAAAGCGAAGAGCAACAAGGACAAGACTTCACAAGTGAACTATACTAACTAGCATTACAATTAAAATCAATCTAAACATTTGCTAATTATCATGAACCCGGTGAAAATAGAGAAAGAAGTCCTCATTCCATTAATTCAGAAAAGTTATATCATACAACATGATATTTTGACATTTTTCATCACATAACATATATCGTGATCGTTTCACTATATAACATAATATTTGAAAAATTTTCATCACACAGTACAATGTTAACTTTCCATCAAGGAGTGGACGAAAGGCTGATGTGGTTCGATATTTAGGATTTCTCCTGCACACGTGGTCAACTGTGGGACCCATTCCCATCTCCTTACTCTAAATTGCTTTCCCGCTTCTTTCTTTCTCCGTCGTTCTCCCATTTCCCTCCTCTTCCCATTTTCCCTCTTTTTCCCAAATCCATCTATACAAACCCTAGATTCCAGAATGGCAAAGATTGATAATATTCCATCAGGAGAAGCTTCACCTTCATGATGATGAGCAGCAGAAGCAACAGCAGAGTGCAAAAGCTTCACCTACTTGAGCTACTCCGACTTCACCTGCTCCTCCCTCTGCTTCTTTCCCGGTTGCGAAGGTGGATCTAGCGACTCGAAGTCCTACATTGAGATTAAGGTGGGCTGAAGTGGGGCCAAACTCAACTGCGAAACCACGAGAATGACAGCAGCGGTGGAAAAATGAGAGGAGGAGCTACAGCTCCGTATATCATTCTCCTCCATTGTTCCATTCCTGAAATTCTGCTCGTCTTTGCTTCAGAGTCGTGATTGTAAAACGTAAATTTAATTAGCCTTAATAAGTCACAAAATTGAACGATAATTCAAATAGCAATTCGGACAAATAAAATGCTATAAAATTAAATGAATTTCACTAGTGTAAGAACTTGGAAATTCAAACCGAAACAAGGCGAAACCGAAAGATACGAGAGAGCCGAGTTCTGTGTTAGACACAAACCCCTTGAAACAGAATTGTCCCCTCCTGATGCTTGAGGTCACGTGGACAATCGTTTCCCAGGGTAAAACGGCAACAAGCGAAGCAGCAGCACAAACAGCAACGCTTCAGCGAACTCGAAGAGAAGCGCGAACACTTTTGAGAATGGCTACAGGAAGCAAATGGCATGTGACTCTTGTTCTTTTTCTTTTTGCCGTGTGCTCCTTTTATAGACTACGGGTTCCATCCGTTATATGACTCTTCCTATTCTCCTTTTATGGGGAATAACTCACATATATTCAATATATGTGTTAATGGTATTTGATTATTCATGAATGCAATTCATTCATTTCTTATAACCACCAAGAAAATCAAGAGTGATTAGCTCGTGAGCAATTTTCTCATTCACCCATTAGCCATAATTTCCAACAGTGATATCCGGGAAGTGGAATCATGTGCTGTTAATGAATGGGTAATTTTTTCGGGGTTGAAAAGCTCTAGTTAATGTGAGAATAGAAGGGATGAGGAGGAGAAGAGGTTTCTGGCTCCACTTATCGGGGAAGGGGCAGTGGTAGAGGTAGAGCAAAGTTCATGATCGTGTATAGGTTGCTAAATGTGGTGTTGTCAAGCCTGAAGGTATCGTTTCCTCCATGAGAGCACCGGTGCTGCCATGAATAGAAACCGTCAAAGATTGAGTTATACAGGGGTGCAACAAAGACCAAAAAGACAAGGAACGGTACTCGAGTTCTGCAGTTCATTTTCAAGTTCAGAGCAATGCAATTTCGAACGTTTCTGGCATCAATATTGAAAAAATCAGCTAGCTCTTGCTAAGGGAAAGACTCTGGGTGAATTGTCAAGAGAGAGAAAACTTGAGGAGACCCTCTGCTTCCACCTCAAGATGGCCAAAAGTTCAACCACATCGTCTTCAAGTCTTTATTGCCTTGTTACTCTGTTTCTTTTGATGCGGGGGAAGAATGGAATGGGGGAGGGGACAACACTTAAACCGTTTGTCAGAGTGGGGGAGGTGGGACCGGGTCCCATAGTTGACCACGTGTGCATGAGAAATCCCAAAAGTCGAGCCACATCAATTTTTCGTTCACCCCTTAACGGAAGGTTAACGTTGTGTTGTGTGGTGAAAATTTTCCAAAACATCATGTGATGTGGTGAAATAGACAAAATATATGTCTTGCCGTGAAAAATGTCAAAATATCATGTTGTACGATGCAATTTTCACAGTCAATTTTTTCTAACCTCAGAAAATCTGAGCCGAAGCAAGTATGTGTCGCAGCAAGGCCTCGGTAAAGCCATGGGTGACGACTGAATTAAGATTTCCTCTAGATCTATTGTGCCATCAAACTCCATTTAATTTTCAGAGATTTTTAATTTATGAGATTTTTTTATATGTGAAAAGGGAAAAGTATACTGCAATTTGAGTTTTTAGAGGATAATGTGTATTTGAAATTTGAGAGAGGGAGAGAATTGCAGGGGATGAGTTATTTGTAGCTCTCGAGCTCGTATTCTTAGAGGAAACTTGTAAGAGAGAAGTCATTGTAGACCTTGGGTACTAGCGGAGCAGCATGGAGGTGATTGGGGAAGACACAAAAGGGGCCTTGGCGGTGGTGGCTGAGGAGGGAGCAAAACCTCGACACCCAAGAGCATCAGAGTATTAACAAGGAGCACTGGATGTTACTATTGTAGTTGTACTTCTAGTTACTAGGATTGTGCACAGATACCGGGTATATTCGGAACCGGTCGGAACTTACCCATTAGGGTAAAATTCGGATAGCTCGTATTAAAAATAAGGCGGGTCCAGATATTAAAATAAGGAACAGGTGAAATCGATTCTGGTTTCAGTTCCTGTATATGGGGTACCTAAAACCGAAATCGGAACAGGTACCCAGACCCGATTAATAGTTACTAATTTTTTTTAAAAAGTAAAGTTACTGAAAACTGAAAGTCTGAACTCTTTCATGAAACAAAACGAAAACGTAATCTCCACTCCCCTTTCTCCTCTCTGTCTCTTCTCTAATATCCAAGCTCCATTCTCCACTATTCCCCTTTCTCTATTTTGAGCTATAATCCAACCCAGGCGTCTCCAATCTCCATCTTCTCTCTCTCGTTCTCTGTTTTCAGCCTTTTGTTCTGCTATATGCTTCGTCCCGGCATCCCTTGCTCCAAGCCAGAGCCTCCTCTCCGTCTCCACCAAGGTAAACTTTTTTTTTTTTGTTGGTTTTCGTTTTCCAGCATCTTAGTGCAACGGCTAGTGGAAAACCAACCAAAGTAATCGGGTCTTGGTTAGACTTATCTCATATCAATTTTTAGATTCGTTGACATTATTCTAATATTTTGGGTTTTCAGTTTTGATAATGGTAGTGACAAGTCTCCTATAAATTCTGCACAAGAATTGCTTGATGAAATGTTTCTTTTAATATGGCTAAACACGTATTCAGTTTTTATTAACTTTGAATGTAAGGATTGCTCTAAATATTATACTGTATTTGCACCGAGAACTGTTGCGTACTTAGATATAGGGACGGCTTCGCCGGCTTGGATTGGAAGGAGGGGCTTTGCTTTCCGATCGCTTTTTGAGAGGTGTGTCATTGGGTCGATGGGGGAACTTGTAAGAAGGGGGGACGACCCGTCGAATTTACAGGTTTTAACAGGGTACCTCGAACTTATGGTATAATACAAGTTTCGGATAGGTTATGGTTCCAGGATTCAACATGGTAGGGTTCAGTTCCAAAATTTTAGAACCTATCCCCTATAGGGTAGGGTCTGGATATCATAAAAAGAAAAGGGATATCCGGAATCTATTTCCCCTATTACTTGGTGTTGGAAACTTTGGTTGGGAAGTTCTTCTCAGATTTTTCTTTGTTATGTTCATCGACAAGAAGAAGGAGGAGGATGAAGAAAGAATAATTTTATTTTTCATATTTCTTTCTTTTATTTTTTTGATAGGCATATTTCTTTCTTTTATTAATACCCACTTGTTGAAATTCCTTTTTCTTCAGATGAGGATATGGGATCATGTATATATACGTGGAATGTAATCATATTCCACGTCAGCAAAATTAACAGTTCAAGTGACAGAAAAACGAAAACAGAAAAGTTGTGAAAGGTAAATGACAAAAATAGAGATAGGATGAAAATAGAAAAAATGACTAAAATACGGGACTAAAAGTATACTTATCCATAAATGAGAACTAGACTATGCCGCGGTCACAGCTAATGGAAAAAGTACATAGAGATTGACAGTAGAATAAATTAAAACGAATATGAAATATTGTTGTTTTACCGATTTTAAAATATTTGTTAAATCTAGAAATAAAGGGGGAAAAATACATGTTTAGGTCATATACCTTGTTTATAATCATTATTGGTCTTTCAATGTACTTATTTATTTATTTTTTGTGTGTGCATAGTTATTTATTATTAATTTCATAATTTATCACAAGAAACTATACAGTATTGACACATGTAATCTCAATTTCTAAACATTTGCATGTCTTACTTGTACCTTTTTTCAGTCTATTCTCCTTTAGGAGGCGTTTGGTTTCAGAGTCAGATTTTAACTTAACTTAACTATCAACTTTTTAAAATTGAATTGTAGTCCCACAATTTTTTCATTTTCAGAAATATGCCCCAACTTCCCTCTTTCCTTTCCATCACCGCACTGTTCATTGGAGCTAGATCGAGATCACTGACCTAAATGTTAATGTTCCATCAATCGAAGCTAAATCAAGATCAGTGACCGACATATTCCTTCAATCGAATTCCTCTCTGCCTCAAATCACGTTAGCAAGGCTTCGATCTAAGCCTTGTTGCTTCAATTAGGCTTCGGTTCGAGGCATTGGAGATGGACATGGACACTAGAGCTTCAATTAGGCTTCGAATCTGCGCAGAGGAGAACCATCAGGTGGAGAGGCCGTTGGTAGCGGCGCGGATTTCGGAGAAGTGATCGATGTTGGGGTTTTACAGCAAGAGTTGGTCTTGAATGCGGGAGAGAGGGGGCTAGGTTGAGAGGGATGATGGTCTCGCCGTTCTCGATGGCTTCGGTTCCATGGCGTCCACCGCCATTTTCGTCCTGCACATAGATGTCCCGACGGATTTTGCCCGATTTTGAGGTTTCCGTGGAGAAGGAAAGAGTAGACTGCTGTGGCGGTGGAGGAGATGAGGCGCCGATGAGCAGTGCGATGATGGAGAGAGGAAGAAGATGAACAGTGTGGTGATGGAAAGGGGAAAGAGGAGCTGGGGCATATTTCTGAAAATGAAAAAATTATGGGACTATAATTTAATTTTAAAAAGTTTATAGTTAAGTTAAGTTAAAATCTAATTCTGAAACCAAACAAATCCTTATAGTTTGCCCAGCGGATCAACCAAGTGTCATGTTTTTGTAATTCATATGTGGTACTTGGGTATTTTCCTATATATCCCTTTTTGCAATGGACCATTGTATCTATTTGGATATCAATGAAGGATCCCCATTCTTTTTGAGGAAAAAAAAATTCATATCAAGAGTTACCTGCACCTAATTCGAAAGATTGATTAGTCTTTTTTGAAGATTTCAAGATCGATGGATTCGGGGAGTGGTGCCACGATGGTCCAAATTATGTCCCCATGCAACTTAGGAATTTCGCTTGTTTCTTAACCAAAAAATATATTTTCATATTCACTGAAAAAATAATAATTTCATATTTTCAGAGATCTATCGCATATTTAGGCGGCTATAATATTTATTCCTCAAAGGCATCGTATGAATGCATGGATTTGGAGGAAAATGAATGGAGCGAATTCGGAGGAAGAGTTGGTCAAGAGTTGCTCCGCAGGGGTTGATCGACTTGTCATCCCTAAAGTAACATTAAATCATTAAGGCAATCCGCCCGTTGCACCTTAGGGCCACCAAACTCCATTTGGTGTGGGAAAATATTTAGCAATGGCTCTTTTAGCCGTTCGTGTGCCAACGGCTATTTAGACGTTGGTGTGTCGAATAAATATATATTTTTTAAAATTAATTAATTAATTAATTAAATTAAGTTACTCCTTATAAATATCAACAAATACCCAAATATTCAATAATAGCGTGGATGAAGTAGAAGAAGGTCGTCGCAGTAATTAATTTAGAGGATGGGAAGAATATGTGTTACTAATCAGTGCATGGCTAGATCCTATTGTTGGCACCTACAAAAAGGGCGCCGTGTTCGGGAAACGAATCCATAACTATTACAATGAAAGCAAATCGAGGTTGATCAACTGACCGGCAAACGAGATAAAAAAAATAGCTGTACAAGATCGATGCTGCCGTTAAAAGTTTCAGCGGATTCTATGCTCAAGCAACTCGTTATCGGCAAGTGGTATGAATGATGATAATGTACTAGAGATGGATCATACACTATGGCTAGAAAAGAACAAGGGAAAGAATTTCACTTTTGATAGGCACTGGAATGCGCTCAAGAGGGAAGCGAAATGGAGAACTCCAGAATCTCATAATGGAGGTTCAAAGCAGGGCAAGTCAAGTGCTTTTGGGTACATGACATCATCAAACCCCGAAATACTAGCGGCCAAGGATGTTGCTGTGGAGTCTCTAGTGCGCCCAAAAGGCACCAACGCATTCAAGAGGAAGCACAAGGGAAAATCGAAAGCAGCTGTTGGACTTTATTTCACCGAGGAGGTGGAACCACTCAAATGTGAAGCAGCAAGAAGAATATCTCTCATCGAGGGTTGAGGAGCGTCATGAAGAAGGAGATTGGGCTAAAGTGACAAGAATGAGAGATGCAAATTATCACTACAAACACCTTTGTAGTGTCTGAGACACAACGAGCATGCCATGAGAAGATGGTCAAAAAAATTATGCTCAAGTGCACTTAATGTTAGTTTCATTATAATTTAATGGTTGGATTATATAAATATTGATATAATTAATTTTGATTTTTTTTAATTAATGTAAGTACGTTCCTCAAATTCAATTAGTTAAGTTAATTTCAATAATTATGTTTCTATCTAATTCAAGATATTTTTATTATTCAAATAAATTATTTGTATTATGTAATATTATGCTTATTCATTTTTAATATAAAAAGTGTATAGGCACCATTTGGGGGAATTTATTATTAAAAGATTTGTTATAATAATGGTTAAGAAAAAATATTTGAGAGAATTTATTATTAAATTAAAGAAGATAATTAATTTAATGGTTGGATTATATAAATATTGATATAATTAATTTTGATTTTTTTAATTAATGTAAGTACGTTCCTCAAATTCAATTAGTTAAGTTAATTTCAATAATTATGTTTCTATCTAATTCAAGATATTTTTATTATTCAAATAAATTATTTTTATTATGTAATATTATGCTTATTCATTTTTAATATAAAAAGTGTATAGGCACCATTTGGGGGAATTTATTATTAAAATATTTGTTATAATAATGGTTAAGAAAAAATATTTAAGAGAATTTATTATTAAATTAAAGAAGAAGATAAAAAGTAATGATTTTATTGGTCAATTGAGGGAAAAGTAATGAATAGTTGGAAGAATTTGTTATTAAAAATTAATTATAATAATAATTAAGAAAAAGTATGTGAGAAAATTTATTATTAAATTGAAAAAAAAGATAAAAGGTAATAATTGTGTTATTGAATTGAAGAAAAAGTAAAATGGAGTATGATTTACTCTATAAATAAAAAAAAGCCTACTTTTTAATATGGCGCTAATGTGGCATTGGATGAGGTCCAAATGGCACTCAAATGGATGCCTCCTATTGTAGATACTCTTAGGCTTTAGGTCATATTTAGTAGAGTAAATAGGCAATTTCGTCCTTAACTTTCGACGGTTATGTAAATTTGGTCCCTAAATTATTTTTTGCATTAATTTAGTCCTCACTTTTTGAAATTGCATCAATTAAGTTCTTGTAATATCAGTTAGGTCCCTCACTTTCCCATTTTGCATAAATCTAGTCCCTAAAAATAAGATTGTACATCAAATAGGTCAATGTAACATCAAGTGGATCCCTCCAATTCGGACCGGCGTCATTGGCTTAACGGTATCTAACTTCCGTTAAGTTTTGAGGGTCCAATTTAATATGTCAGGTCACCATTTGGGTGCTATATCAAATATGTCTCTCAAAGCAGTATATTATTTATTTTCCTTGTCCTTTTCTTTTTTTTTTCCTTTTTTCAACCAAGATAAAAAAAATAGAGAAAAGAAGAAGAAGAAAAATAGTGGGAGATCTTCAAAAAAGGGCTCCCGAGGGAGCGCCTTATCGTAGCTCGCGCACTGTCTTCCTTCTTCTTCCTCCTTTTTTTTTAATTATTTGGGTGAAAAAGAAAAAAAAGAAAAAGAAAATGAAGAAAGACTTATTTGATGTAATGTTAGACTAAATTGATGCAATAGTGACCCCTCATTTAACGGCGTCAACACCTACAGTTAACGGAATGCTATGGAGAACCTAAACTATGTGACCAATGATCAAATTGATGTAGCCAGAGGACCAAATTGATGCAATTTTCTTAAGTGAGGGAGTCAACTGATGTAATAAGAACCAGATTGATACAATTTTGTTAAGTGAAAGGCCTAAATGATGCAATAGAGACCAAAATTGATGCGAATTGACTAACTTAAGAACCAAATTGAGGTAAAAAATAAGTCAAGAGTTAAATTGACGTAACCATCAGACCAAATTATTTATTTACTCTGTTTAGTATGCATGAATGAAAAATTGAATTAATGTGATAGAGTGAAATTTAGTACTTACATAAAAATAATGATTTCTAGTTTGAATTTAGAAAAAAATGTGAAAGTGTAATTAAGAAAACTGAACTTTTTTTTACTGCCCCATGGCCTATGTATCCTGACATATCCTAACACAAGATTTAGACTTTTAAGATCATGCTTGACACATAGCGTGGATGAAGTAGAAGAAGGTTGTTGCAATAATTAATTTAGGAGATGGGAAGAATATGTGCTGCTACTTAGTGCATGGCTATATCCTATTTTCGACACCTACCAAAAAGGCTCCGTGTTCGGGAAACGGATCAGAACTATTGCAAAGAAAGCAAATCGGGGTTGATCAACAAACCAGTAAACGCGATAAAGAAATGACGGTACAAGATCGACGCTACTGTTAAAAGTTTCAACGGATTCTATACTCAAGCAACTCATTATCGGCAAAGTGGTATGAATGATGGTAATGTAATGGAGATGGCTCATACACTATGGCTAGAAAAGAACAAGGGAAAGAATTTCACTTATGAGAGGCACTAGAATGTGCTCAAGAGAGAAGCAAAATGGAGAACTCCAGAATGTGATAGTGGCGCGTCAAGGCTGGGTAGCGCCCTCCTCCTCCCCCTTCTTTAATTTGGGTGAAAAAGGAAAAAAGAAAAGAAAATGAAGAAAGACTTATTTGGTGTAACGTTAGACTAAATTGATCTGATAGTGACCCCTCATTTAACAGCGTCAGCACCAACCATTAACATAATGCTATGGAGGACTTAAAAGATGTGATAAATGACCAAATTGATATAGCCAGAGCACCAAATTGATGCAATTTTCTTAAGTGAGGGACCCAACTGATATAATAAAGACTAAATTGATGCAATTTTGTTAAGTGAATGATCTAAATGATATAACAAGAATCAAATTGATGCAAATTGACAAACTTAAAGACTAAATTAATGTAAAAAATAAGTCAAGAATTAAATTGACTTAACCGTTGAAAGTCAAGGACCAAATACCTATTTACTCTGTTTAGTATGCAGAAATGAAAAATTGAATGAATGTGATAGAGTGAAATTTAATACTTAGAGAAAAATAGTGATATAGAAAAAATGTGAAAATGTAATTAAGGGAACTAAACTTTTTTTTACTGTCCCATGGTCTATGTATCCTGACATATCCTGACACAAGATTTAGACTTTTAAGATCATGTTTGGTATGTAAAAATGGAGTGGAATGAATTTGGGAGGATGAAAAGGGACTATACGTAAAGAAAAAACAAAAGGAAAAAAAAAAAAAAGCGAACGGCACTTGTACTACAAGTTTCTATTTTCTTTGTCCTTTTTTTTTCCCTGTTTGCTGTGTTATCTTAATGGAGAAATTGGAGTGGATGGATAATATTTTATTGTTGACCTCTTACTGCCCGGCAACTGATTGGGCATGGAATTTCGAGGATATGCCCTTAGATGTAACACTTGCATGTTGGTTCCTTTCTCCATTTTCTTTAACTCGAGTTCATATAATATAATCTTATCTTATAGATTAAATTTGAAATTATGCAGGACAACTCCCCCCCCCCCCCCCCCCCCCCCCCCCCCCCCCCCCCCCCCCCGCGGTGCCCCGATGCTGAAGAATCTTTCCATATTCGATAAATTAGTTCAAAGAAAATGATATATGTGATAGTTTATCCTTTCGGACAAATATGTACTGAATCAAGGGGGAAGGAAGCGACAAAACTATCCAGATGAGTTGACATTAATTAATTTGGACATATTGGGTATGAGAAGGACAAGTTCAATTTAATGATGAAAATTTTCACAATTTATGACTTGTATGAAAACTTTGATTATCATCTTAAGATTCAGAAGTCACTATAAGACCTGAAAATTTAAAATATGAACCGTGAAGCATTGAAGTTTAGAGATGAACTATAATATCTTTGTAGAACTATCTTATATATCTCAACAAAAAACTATAATCACTTTATCAGTACTTTTAAATTCAATCTTGTTACTGTAAATTACAAAATCCATATACGTAGATATTAATTTCGTACACCCAATTGTCGAAACTTAATCAATGAGGACCCAAATGCTCAATCCCTTTTTTTTGGGTAAATTTGTAATATTCTGGGCAGGGACTCGAAATAGCACCCATAATCGAGACCTCAGTTATTTGATTGTGAGACCTCTATTATTTTCATTCCTGGTCCCACACTTATTGATGCATCTCAAATTGCATCAAATAGAACTATATATGTTTTATATATAATCGAAATTTCCCATCGTTTTCAATCAAACAACAATGTTGTTTTTATTTGATTATGTGGACATTTCACATATGCATGTGCCAGCTCTGATTTAATTAAATAATGCTTATAAAAAATAATGAGTCCCCCATCATCTTATGCTTCGACTTGGGGTGGGGATTTAGTGCCTTAAATCATGAGCATTGGTTGATAATATTATAATCATCTTCGTCTGATAGTGTGCTCTCTTTAATTATATGGCTTTCTTTAATTAAAATTAAGTGATCTTTTTGAGGGGCAAAAAGTCTATTTTTACATGATTAAATAAAGTTGGCAAAAACCTAACTTCTAGGCTTTCCTCTATTTTTGGTTCCACACGAAGTGGTGGTGGCGGCGGGTTGACACATGGGGAGATCTGAATGTATCAATTCTTTAGGTAAGAGTTAGAAAAAAAAAAATAACAAAATGAAAAAAAAAATTCCTCGATAAGTAACGAGAATTTGCTGAAAAATAAGTATAGTTCAACGAAAAATTACAGAAATAGATATTGGAGGGATCCTCCAAGGTAAACTATAACAAAGGTGAAAGAGACCACCCGAACAGTAATTGCATAGTAACAGACCAACCTCAAATGCAACAACCGACTGGTTTATTAAAGTATTTTTAAAATAATATATCTATGTAATACCCAATATATAGTGATAATACTTTTATGACTTATTATATTGGTAAAATTTATAACTTAATTATAATTAACCAGGTCCACTTTATTTTATTAATCAAAAAATGATTTCACATATATACATGTATGAAAATGACTTGTCATTTGAATAATACATAAATGCATGAATATGACTTGTCATTTAAATAATATATTGTCTCTTGCTGTTACAACTTTTAATTTCATTTTCTTTCTTGCACAGTCACTAGCCAATAGGCTTGGTTTATTTTAATATATATCTCCGTGTGTGTGTTGACGTTCATTAATGAAAATGAAGAAAAGTACAATATAACAAATTTTGTGGCTGAAACGCATAACAAAATAATTCATTCAAGTATAGATGCGGATATATTATATACTTGTATATGGATCTGTGCGTCTGGCTGTGTGGAAAAATTATGACTTCTTTGTCATGGTGAAATATATCATTATTTTGCACTTCAAGCTCAACGCACATTTGTAGTACAAACTTATCCTGTTGAGTAGGATTGGAACGTACAAGTTACCCTTACTTTCCTCCTCTCTTTTTTTTTTTTCTGCTCTCGGATGTTAGAAAGATAAAAATAGAAAAAAATGACAGTAGTTCACCAGAAAAAGAAAAGAAAAGAACGAAAATATTTCTGATAAATTATATGGATACCATTGCTATTGTCTACATACATGTGTAGAACATATTTATCTTATATATTTCCATCAGTCTTAGGTATATGGAAAATGAAACATAATCAAATGATGAGGAGAAGATTTCGAAATTTTGGAAAAAGTCTTGATTCCAATAAATTGTAATTGCACCAATATATTGCTAGAGGTTCACTGTGCTATCCACGGATGATATAATATATACTCTCATGTTATTCTTGAAATGGGCAATGATATTTTAGTAATGTTGTAATTTTGAAATTTATTGAAATTTTGCCGTTTTTGTCGATTATCAGTTAGTTCGCAGTCACAGTTTGGATTGAAAGTATGTAGCTAAATGTTATAGGACTGATTTAATCAAAATAAAACATTTAAGTCTTGACCAATAAAAAGGACAAATTTTTAGAACTTCTACTATATTTATTCCAAGAAAAAAAGGAAAAAGAATGGGAGGAGGTTTGAAATTTCAAATCTTTCATGAAAAAACAGACGCGAAAAAATGAAAGGGAAAGGGAGAAAAATAGGGAGTGAAAACTGTGTGAGTGTATGGTAGTTATTTGATAAATTTACCAACTTTCTTTAATTTCTGTGGTTGTAATTAGTTAAATTATTATGTGGTATGGGCAACTTTGAAATGCGAAAGTGAAATTTAGAAAATTAATGATGGAGAGTTTTACTCCTCATTGGGTCGAGGCTTGGCTCGAATTCGAATAGTTGGAGTTTCGGAATATTAAAATTCACACTGAAAAAATGAGATGAAGTATTTAGATTTTATAATAGTGTATATATATATATATAATATTTCTTTATAAATATATATTTCTTTTCTACACAAAATATTCTTCCCGGAGGTTCCGTATTATAAAATAAACTAGGGTTCATCGGCATGATGCCGCAGACTGAAAAAGTTTTCATCAATTCTTTTAATATCATAATGATTTATGTGATAATTAATAAAGAGCTTAATTGAAGCTAGTGATTAAACATAGTTATGGGTAGAACTTATAAACTATCGATTGCTAGTACTCGATATGATATTTCAAAAGATTATAATAACTAATATTTAATAAGATATAAAAACTAATATATCACCCTATTAATCTTAATTTAAATTTTCAATTTTTTAATTAAAAAACATGATCACATTATGATAAGTCTTAAGTTTCCCTCTAATTTTAAATGGACAAACTTTACGTGCAGTAGGGAATTGATATTCATTAAAAGCACATTGTATCCACAGCCAAGTCAATACCCAAGTGAGAATTAACGTTAGTCAATATGTTGGTATAACCTTACATT
Source organism: Punica granatum (assembly GCF_007655135.1). NCBI lineage: Eukaryota > Viridiplantae > Streptophyta > Magnoliopsida > Myrtales > Lythraceae > Punica > Punica granatum. Next base: position 9,564,254 of record NC_045133.1, read on the forward strand.
TCATTATAAAAAAGAGACGTATTTAACATAATAAATAAAAAGAGACTATTTAAATTAGTGATAATAGACTTTTACTAAAGTGAGTTTGGTTATAGTAGGCTTTAAGTGCCACCATCTTATGGACCAGTTTTATATGCTCTATATAATATATAATATAAATAATATAATATGATGTAATATGATATTATATTTGAATTTTATGATTTTTTATATAAATAATAAAAAAGATAATAAATTTTAAAAAGATGTCGACGAGAAGTCAAAGAGGATATGTATATATTTTTCTTTTTAAATTTTTAAATTTTTTTCTAAAAAGTAGGAAAATAATAAATGAATCGTATTTATAATAAAGGTAAATTCAAGAACATAGAGAGATAGTTACAAAATCAAGAATTCTCTTGAATAATAGTGTGTGTATATATAGCATATATGAAAGTGTGAAGTTGACAAAAATGTTTCTCGATTTTTTGAAATTTCAATTTTACCCTTCTACGTATATAGAGATATTTTAAAATATATATTTTGCCCTTTTAGTATATCTGGACAAATTTCACTTTTATTACAATTGTACAATTATAAAATAAATACATTTTCTCTTAATAACCACCCTCTCTTGTTCCTTTTCACAACTATATTTCTATAAATACCATGAATAGTGTGTTTTCACATGATACTATTCGCGCCCTCTTAGATCAAATTATATATCTTATCAAATTATATATCTTTCCATTTCAATAAAATGTCATTCTTTGCCTTCTTGCTTGTTGATGAAATTAGGATTCGAGCTTCAGGTCTTGACGGTCTTTACAGTCGGATTCGCATGTACAATACTCCAATCTAACCTGCACGAAGGGACATCGAGGTTGCTCCTCGATTTCCCCCTCTAATGCTTAAGTCAGTCTAGGGTTTTCAAACTGTAGAAAGTCATTATAAATAACGTACCGACATGTTTATGTATGAGGGATGATATATTGCGATATTTTCGAGATACCCAAGTGTAAATATATTTTGTGAATATTTGATGATATGAGCCACTCTAAATAAGGAAATAGAGAAGATCATATCACTTATCCTGTAAATACTCGACTGGACCTGGCTTAGTCACGGGCTTAGGCCTATTGAGCCTCATCACTAGGTCTTGGCGTAATGGGCTAGCACAATGGACCAACTTAATTGGCCTAGACTCGGGTCGTTGAGCTTTGAGTCCATCATTTGCCCCTTGTTTGGTTTTTGGCTTGTCCAGGAAGCAAACAACTAGAGATGTGTCGGCACACAAGTGGTCGATTAGCGAGCACATGGTTACTGACAAGAGCGTCGACATGGCGTGCTATGCCCATAGATTGACCCCACGAGAAGCACAACGGACATGCCACTTTACCGTTGGATAGTTGTGTTGCCTTAACTTCTGACATGTGACGTCAGCAACCGCCATCTTAGCTCTGAAGCTACTCATGCAGGGTCTAGGGTATCATTATTGCCCCTAGCGTGTTTCGTCGTTTCATTGTCCTCCACCTTCCTTTTAAATCGTTTTCTTCCTCCATTCTTCTTTGTGAACCCTGGTCTCATCCCTTCCCACTTTAAGATTTCTCCGTCTCTCTCTCCATTGGGAGCATCCTCTCACCACCATTTCCACTGCTTTCATCATCACTACCATGGTAGAAGGATCGTCTTCTAGAGCCAAGGGTAAGATTGTTGCTTCGCATGAGCCCTCAACTCCATTGAATTGGATTTGAAGACTGTCATGTTTTGAAGTCGTACAGGAGTGGATGCTCCACCACGACTACGAGCTTCATTTGCCTAGTCAACATGCGACCTTGACCAGCACTAGGGACGATCAGGTCATCGTGTACCCTGATCAGATCAGGGCTAGGTTGCAATGGCCCTTCCACGATTTTATTCTCAAAGTCGCAAGGCCTAATCGGATTGCCCTACGCAATTGACCCCTCATGCTCTCAAGGTCTGGTTTGCATTTTTCATCTACTGTAAGCGTCGTAGCTACGAGTATTCGTTTGTCGCGTTTTGATGCTACTTTAGGCTGATGAATGTTGGGGCTCGCGACGACGATGTGTGGACTCGAATTTCGTCTCGTCGGGGCCCGCATGCAGGTGCCTATGCGCACGATTTAGGAGTGTCCATCTTCCTAGGGAAGCGTGACGGACACACGTGAGAATGAGTCGTCACTACCTGTTTACGACCTGAGGATCGAGGGCCGGTGAGTTGCTGGGGTCTAGGGTTATTGGGTACACCTAGTTGCTAAGGCATTGATCTTTGCGGAATCGGAGATTCCAGAATCGGGGGTTCCGTTACGTACTGGGTTAAATCCCGCCCGCCCTTTTGGTACTCTGTTTGCCTAGGGCTTGCCATTTCGTTTATTTACAGTGATTAGTTTACGCTCTCATTGCCCGTTTTGACACTATAAATTCGATGAAACGATCAATTCGGGTCAAGAACCCGAGAGAAGAGTAAACTCGCACGTCGAGGAATCAGTTTGCTAACCTCGCTCTATGGTTCATCGGACCATGGTGGTCGACTCCCCGCGCGAACCGAAACTGCGAGGCATCGAATCTACTTGTCTTCGGGTTAGTGGATCGACTCGACCAATTCTACGCTCGAACATCTTGCTCGTCGACCGAAGATCCTTACAATGAACGAATAAATGTACAAATAAAATCCTTACAAATGTATTCTCGAATAATTACATAATACAAAAAAATGTACATGGATCCCGATCGGTTTGCATTAGGCCAATATTCTGCTTCGGCTCACTACGCGATTTTGAACCACCGACAAGTAAATTAAAGCAATGCAGGCTCAAAGTGCTAGGGGTCGGGTCTGATCGGACCAACGGGTGACAAGAGAATCGATTGATTCTCGAGATGACTGTTGGATCGGTCGAGCTCCTGGGCAATGCCCAACCATGATTCACACACCCGATCCAAGTCATCTTCCACATAGACATTTCTCGGAGTGAGGCGGTAACTCGGGACTAGACCATATTCCGTCGAGTCGCGCGCGCTCGGTGTGCATAGGGGGGCGTTGGACTTGGACCCCATGATCGATGGTTTGGGGCATTGTACCCCATGCAAAGCGTGACCTATGAGCTCGGGCTCGAACCACAACAAACTAGCAAGTACTAACAGAAAACAGAGGAAAACTGATAGAAACAGATGAAAACAAATAAAAACTAATAAATATAGACAAGTACATACGAGCTGTGTGTTAGGCCGAATTTACGTGATTTATCCAATTATGACCCAGGGTTAATTGGCAAGCAATTTTCTAGCCTAGACAAAGAAGAAAAACATGCTAGAATGCGATTCTAATTCGGCTATGCGTGTATGAGTTCGTTTTAATTTTTGTTATGTATAGCGACAATACGGCTTCACTGATTATGCCAAACACGTGTTTTGACCTTAGATTTGGAACCTAGAGTTCCAACTAACCATTATCTAATGTTCGGTTAAGTTGAATGAATGGTTAATCAGATTTTGCATGTTTTATGACGGAGATACAGATCTAAGTACCCTTATCTACGGTAGGATGACAGAAACACCTAAATTGGATGAAAAGGGTTATGCAAATGAGACTTGCACCCGAACGGGTTGCCCACCTTCAACCGTGAATCGAAGTGTTTCAATCACCCTAATGCCTAGGGTGTCGGCAAGTCAGGAAACTCCAAATAAAATAATTGAACTTAAGGCGCTACTTACTACTTAATGGAATTTGAATTCAAAGGAAAAAAAGCGTGAAGCTTCAATAACTCACTCAAAACACCCTTTAAAGGATTACGTGGTACGATTGGATCGAATAAGCCCTTATGGAATAAATATTCAGCCGCTTGTGAACCTTCAGGTATTGTCTTATTCAATGTTTGTTCAATTACTCTTTTACCAACGAATGCAATGTAGGCATTAGGTTCGGCAATAATGATATCCCCCAACATCCCAAAACAAGCCGTCAACCCACCGGTAGTAGGAGTCCTTGAAGTGTAAAATGTGTAAAGTACTCGTGCAAAATTAAGATCAAGTGACACGGATTATCAAAAGTCGGTAGCCGGTGCCGATCGATTCCTTGAACTATCGGGGTCATGCCGACCTCGAAAGAGCCGAGAAAACGATCGTTCCGACCGGGAGTGGTCTAAGGAAGGTTTGTACACCCCGACCTGAGCCGCCTCAAATTGGGCATAGACTCAAGTCAAGGTGCGCGAGCATTCCCTAGATGCCCATGCTACGAGCGTTAAGTGTTTTCGGTGCTTTGAAATTGTGAGTTTGGAAAGGGCATTTCCGACAGTTCCTGACTCGTCAACACAATTACAAGTTAATATCCGATTCATGCGATTTCTTTTAAGTCGAATGGTTTATTTAGCCGAATGATATGTCACATTTTCCCATGTGTGAAATTATTAGTGGTTATGGCCTTGAGCCTTGAACATTACGGGTTAACGGAATCGATTCGTGGCTCGGGAATTAGGGCGGGTCCCCGAAGGCTAAGAACACACAGTCAAACATGGCCAAAGTACTCTTTGACTCTCGAGGGCCCGAGATAATCACCGATACCCAAATCCATGCAATTGCTTGAAACTAATGCGTTTAACATGCAATTATTGCCTAATTAACGATAAAGTAAAAAGCACGATTACAAACAATTTCGAGAATCGATATTAAACCGAAAGAGGAGACCACCCTTGACTTGAGAAAGGTCAAGGACTCTCGGGCACAATCCTTAAGGGGGTAGCTGTGAGTTGCCTTGACCCGACTCGGGTCTTGAGCGATCTCCACGCTCGATTCTAATCGCTTTCCGCATGCATAAAACGTCAAATACGATAAAGACGTGTATTTTACAAAATCGGTGCCACCATGCTATTGGAAAGCACATGCAAACATATAAACATGCACAAACACGATATTTAACGGAATCGATAAAACGGCACTGACCTATGGAAGCGAGAAAATGTAAAAACTCGATAAACGACTTAAATCGGGGCAATGTTGCCGTCCATGGCCTAGGAAAAGCCAGGATGAGTTCTCGGCCACCTCCCTTGGAGTAAGGCCGAGAAGTTCCCTTGACTAACCCGAGCCAAACCGGTCTCCTCGACTCCGATTCAAACCCTTTTCCGCCATGCTAGCATATTATACGAAGAAGACATGCATAATACGGTATAAAAACGCATAAAAATGATAACTTTCATGCAAATCGGTCATGGATAGCCTTATCGCCCCATAAATGTAAAGAAAACGTAAAATACCTAATTTCTCTAAGTCGGGAATGGTTATACCTAACTCTGGAGCTCGAGGAGAGGTCGAGGAAAGTCGAAAAATCGGATTCTGGAAGTCGGGTTTGTCATCTGGAGCAACAAACCCGAGTTGATGCCACTGACCCGACAGGCAGCTTGGCTTGTCGGGGCTGCTCCGGTTGATCGGGGTGGCTTCTGCGTGTCGGGCCGGTTGTGTTGGACTCCCAAGAGATTGAGGATCACGCCTATGGGTAGCTGGAGGCATGCAAGAACCTAACCCGACCCGTACAACATAGAAAAATAGAAGAAGAATTTGCAGAAATTACAGAATCCGACCCGAGAGGAGGAAAAAAAGAAATGGAGCGGCTTCGAGAGGTGGTACGACCCTCGGGACGTGATCGCCTTGTCACAGGGAGAGTGAAGGTCGTGTGTGACCCGTCGAAAAATGATGGCATGACTCGCCTAAGTCGTGAGAAAATGGAACCCGAGCCCAAAGGAAGCAAAACTGGCCCGGTTCTGGTCATTTCTGGTTCGGGATGTTGGGAGCTCCAAATGAGAAAGCTAACACCAGAAATGGATTCGGGAGGTTGAATACGTGTGGGGTATGTGGTTTGTTTAGTACTCGGGCAAGTCGGGAAGGAAGAACTCGCCTAGAATTTGGGAAACGCTTAGAGGGACCCGAACCTGGACTGGGCTGGAACGGTGCCTAGATGACTCCAAATGGCAAGACTAATACTACCAATGGACTTGAGAGGTCAAATACGTGTGGGATATGTAGTTTGTTTGAAACTCGGGCAAGTCGGGTGGGTGGTCGTCGGAAAACGAGTGTTTTACTGGCAAAAACGATCTTGCTTGGCCTTGTTCTGTAGCTGGTGTATGTTGAACGAAATTTGGAGTTTGAATTAGAGTTGAGAGAGTTTTTGAGTGATAAAGTGCTAGAGAGAGGATGCAAGAAGGAAGTATTAAGGTTGCTTGAGTTTAGGGCTATATAGGTGCACTAATGAGGCAAAATCAGTGAGTTTAAGTGCACTTAAGAAAGGATCAAAGGGTTGGCCGAATTTGAGAGATGATTATGGTAGGGTTTTGAGCAAAAGAGATGTATGGAAGTTAATGGAAAGATGGGAGTTGATGGGAGAGGTGTAAGGGATATTTTGAATGTGTGGATGGGGGCCATTTGAGCCATCTCTAAAGAGGAGCCATGGCTTGGGCTTGGCTCGGCAGCTTGGCTGGTTTGGCTTAGCCATGGGTCCTACTTGGCTTGGGGAAAGGCCGGGAGAAGCTCGGGTCTCGATTGGTCGTGCGTTCGACCTCTGCGACTTGCTTGAGCGACGAATTATCAATGTGCGTACGAATGCGATTGCAGTGAGCCTAATATTGCCATCCTTTGCTTAGATGAATACTCATGTGGCCCGAAGGCTCGAAAGCCGGTTTTGCTCGATTTGGATGCTCGAAGCGAAGTTAGTCGTTTCCGTTGCCCAATCGTGTGTTTGCGTGATCTACTGCATGCATTGGCGCGCTTTATGCCTTGGGCGGAATATTTGGCTCATCGACCTCGACTGAAGATTGGGAATCGGAGACGTCCCGGGAATCCACAATCGGAGTTCTCTCAGTGCTCACCGAGTGTTCTGATGTGTCCGGAGACCGCTGCGATCTCCGTTTGTCGAAAACGAGCCCCAAATGTTTGCCGGGGGACATTTGAGACCATTTTAACGCTACTCGGGAGACCTTGGCAAGTTGCGTGGTCCGAGCCGAAATGATTTTCCGGGCCCCTGGGGGTTATTAGGAATGGGTGGTGCAGAGCTCGAACATTAACATTTCGTAGAATAAGCTATGAGCGCGAGATTCCGCTTGAAAAGGGCCATTTTTCCACCTGAACGGTACTCGGGAAACCTAAATGACTCGTGCAGTGCGATTAAGGTTTATTTCCCTGGCCCTTGAGGTCCTTGGGATTGATTAGCGCGGATTTCGTGCACCGACGATTCATTAAAAGGGTCGCCGACTATTTTTTTTTGTAGAAAGGGCCCATTTTTCCCAGGTCAGGATCCACTCGAGAGATCCAGATGATTTCTGAAAAACAGTCTAAAGCTCATTCCCTGGTCTTGGTAACCCTTGAGTGTGGCTAAGCCTGTCTTCGGGTGCCGTTGATTTGTCTGTGGAGTGAGAGCCCCATTAGCTCCATTAGAATGACTATCTGTGACCGTTTGAGGGTGTCTCGGCTCAAGCAGATGATTCCCGAAATGCGCCTGGAGATGTCATTGGTCGTTTTGGCAAGATGAGGTATTTTTAGAACCCTATATTGGGTACCTTCTGATACTCCAGCGATTTAGCGATGTATAGTGTTGTAGTGTCGGTTTCTGCCACCCCGATGTTTGATGCGTGCTTAGCTTCTCAGGTTTCTCGCTATGACTTTTCTGTTGGCCCTTGCTTCTCTTCTGCAGCCTTTGCCCCTTGAGTGTGTGTTTGCCCCCGCTGACTCGAGTGTGAAAAGTGACCCGTGCTTCTGCTGGGCTTTCTTTTATTATGCTTGTTAGGCTGTGGTTAGGGTGGCTATTGCTGTCCTCTGTTAGAGTGAATGGGCCAAAATGTGGTGCTGACAGAAGCCATATACTTCTTCAAAGCATGCACAAAAATACAGGGCTCCTCTATTATCACGACGGATAAAAAGTGAAACTTTGACTACAAGAAGATTTATTTCTTTATTTCGAGAAAGGGCTGGCCTTGGAGGAGAGGTTTAGTTAATGACAATCCACTGAGCCTTCCTCCTCATGAAGTCGCAGACTGGGAAAGACGCTTCCCCGAGGGCTTCATCCCTTTAATCTAGCGACTTGGGTGAACCAGTCTAACTAAGCGAGGCTGGACTCATCTTTGCAAGTGATATTGATTGGGTATGCATTAACTCTTTTCCAATTTTTAATTTTAGAGCATCTCGACAACTATGTATTCGGGTACTGATTGGTTGATTCCATGACGATGATAACCAGGCCAAGGTAAAGTTTGCACATGGCTAAAGAGTTCAATTTTCAAGCTAAGGGCGAGGTTGCTGCAACTGCCCCAAGTAGAGCGACTACTCCTACTGCCTATGAGTCGTGCACGAACAAGGAGGTAGTTCATCTCGAAGGTGACGAGACCTCTTATGTTCCTCAACCAATTAAACTTACCGCACCAAGTAATTCAAGACGCGCGACTAGAAAAGATGTTGTGCCAGATGGCACTGGTGCAGGAAAGCATCTTGAACTCCCCCTGAATTGGAACGTTGCTAACAAGAGCGACTCCGGGGATCCTGAAATCTCTACTTAGCTACTGCGCTTCACCATCCTCCCCGACAACATTATTGACAGGATTAGAGACACAGTGAGGAGGTGGTGCGCATTCTCACGTGGACTGCAAAAGCATAAGTATCCACTCCTCTCCTTATCTCCTTTTGAAATTATATCCACGTGTAACACGAATAACACTGTATTTTGGCCCTTGTCGCAGTAATGTTCTACCCATGGTTGTCAGAATCGTGATTCGAATCGTAGAATCGTACGATTCTACGATTCAAGAGGGGTTCTACGATTCCGATTCAGGTGGGTGAGTCGGAAAATGCAAAATCGTAGGTGAATCGTGGGCTGAATCGCGGAATCGTGGAATCGGGCCGATTCTGCGATTCTGGATTCAGCCCAGACTCGGGCGAAGCCCAGCCGTGATTCGGGTCCGAGGACGAAGGCCGGGCCAGAGTCGGGCCGAAGCCCAGCCCATTGGTCCTGAGCCCGACTCCTTTTTTTTTTCCTTTCCTCTTTTCCCTTTCTTCTTCTTCTTCTTCTTCTTCTCCAGCATTCCCCCTTTCTCCCCGAGTCCCTGACTGTGCCCTAATCAGCTAATCCTCCGAGTCTTCGACGGTCCCAGGCTCCCAGCTTCCGCGATTTCTTCTTGTTCGGCACTTCTTCTTGAAGTTCTTGCTCTACCAGTGCCGATTCCTTCTGGTTCCGATGAGATTCCTTTTGCGTATCCCCTCCCTTCTTTCCCGGTTTTGAAAGATTGGAGGCAGAGTCCAAGCTTCTTGCAGAGCGGGTGATTGCGCCCAGACTCCAGAGGAAGCCGAGGAGGAGGGAAGCTGATCCCTCTTTTTTTTTTTTTCAAGGAAGTCTCTGTAGTAATGCTTGATAAAGCTGCAGAAAGAGTTGGCGTGGAGAGGAAGGAGTTTCAGGTTGCATCACGGGCTTGCAGGGATGGGCATGCCTCGGCCAGCTTGCAGATTAGAAGTTGCAGGTGGATGATCAAAGGATTGGTGTAGTACAAACTTGCCTGGAGAAGAATGAGGGAAAAGAGAAGAAAAAAAGAAAGCAACACATAAGGACAGTCAGTCAATCGAGAAAGGGAGGGTTGCAGAGTCGGTAGAGGAAAGAAAAGAAAGAGAAAGGAAAGAAAAGAAAAGAATCGGGAAGAGTAGAGTTGATCTGCCTGAGCTTCGACCTCCCAAGCTTCGACCAGAACAGCTCAGTTGCTCCAACTTGCTTGCTTTGCCTCTGCCCAATCTGAATCAATTGAAATATCTTCCTGTATATTTCTGAGGAGAAAAACCTTTCTTGTGATTAAACCATTATAAGATAGAATAGGTGAAGTTAACGCCGAAATCTTAATCATGCTCTAGTATCCATGATTTGTGGTCTTTATTTGAATAAGGATTGATTTTTTTTATCAGAAAAGTATGCTATATATATATATATATATATATATTATTTTTTGAATTATAAGTAGAATCTTACGATTCACGATTCGAATCGCGATTCACGATTCTACAACCCTCGACCGATTCTAGGTAGAATCACGATTATGAAAACCTTGGTTCTACCATCTTCCAAATCGTACAGCAGTATGGGATTGATGGCCTGGTCATCCAAGGCCTACGCGACGACATGGGAAAGCTAAGCGACATGATCTAATCGCTCGAGAAGGAGGTAGAGGAGAAAGGAGGGGAGAGAAGGGCTATGAAACAGTCGCTCGTTTAAGCTGCCAGGCTGGTTGTTAAGGCTTAGGAACGTCTGAACATAGTCCTATTGGAGAAGAAAGAACTCGACGAGGTTCTATCCGTTGAGAAACAAGAACTTGAAAAGTGCATCAAAGACCAAGCCTTGTTTGAAGTGGAATGCAACAATCTCTAGAAAGAAGTGGAGTAAATGTAGAAGGCCCTGAGCAACAACGAAAGAGATAGGCTTGTTGCTCTAAGTGAGGCCGATGAGCAGAAGGCATAGGAAATCAACGTGTTTAAGGGCGAACATAAACATAAATTGCATTTGCAGGGTGCCTAGTCCTTATACCGAAGGCTTAGTGCTCCGAGAGAGAAACTACTCAAGAATCATGGCCAAGACTATAGTGGGATAAAAGTTTGTTTGACGCCATCCCTCGATTGGAGAAGCGTCTCAACATCCCACCTGAAAAATCTATCTGGCTAGAGACGCGTCTGGCCGCGTTTTCTTCTACCCTAGTTACCCAATCGACCCTTATGGCTCTAAGTGAAGGCGAGAATACTAAGGCGAGTGAAGAGCCTCGTGTTGACACTTGATTGCATTTTCTTTCTTTTTTGCCCCTCGCATGACATAGTTGGGGGTTATGATGTAATTTGATCTCAGACTTATCATATTTAACGTTTTCAAGTCTTGATATCTGAGTATCTCGTTTACCTTTACTCCCTGATTGTCACTGCAACTAATTTCCGGGCTTCATTGTTGAGGTAGAACTGAAAGAGTCATCCCTACTATGGGATCTTATAACACATAAGCTGGTTCGTGTCAATTTGATCGATTTATGTAGAGATTAGAACGTGACTGTAATTGTCACAAGTCATAGTCATTGTCACTTGTCACTTCAATTGAATGAGATAATATGAGCATATCATTGAATTTGGAATTGTCATTGTTTGTCGCTTTAAATGGACAATAACAAAATGAAGTTGATTTATTTATTAACAATAGATGGGATTTATTGTCCTAAATTTGGCCAAGTCCTTTAGCCATTTTGTCACTCTCAAGTGTTGACTAAAGCTAGTGAAAGTCAGTAAATATGATCGGGAGAGTAGAGCTTTGGACACTCTAGTTCGTCCAGTCTGATAGAATGACTGGAAGAGAGTGGATGTTAGTCACTCCACTTCGGCCAGTTCGAATGACTGAAAGCGAGTAGAGCTTGACCGCTCCATCTCGGCCAGTCCAATAGAATGATTGGAGGTGAGTGGATGTTAGTCGCATAACTTCAACCAGTCTGATAGAATGACTGGAGGTGAATGGAGCTTGGATGCTTCATCTCAGACAGTCCGAATGACTGGAGGCTAGTGGAGCTCGGACGCTCCATCTCCACTAGCTCAATGGAATGATTGGAGGCTAGTAGAGCTTGGACGCTCCATCTTGGCTAGTCTGATGGTCGAAGCCGAGGTAATTGACGATTGTTTTAAAGATAGTGTGTATATAATCAAACAATCAATAGTATTTGAGAAAAAAGGCGTGCACTTCATTGAATAACAATACTAGATTAGCTCGATGAAGAGCCAAACATGATCATGACTGGAAAATGTAAAATACTGGAAATAAACCTAATACTTGAAAACAAAAGCCTGCGGGTACCTTGTTACTGATAATACCTGCGAAGATGCTCGGCATTAAAAGGGTATGGTAGTATCCTGCCTTTCATGTTCTTTGGCGAGTAATTTCCTGGGCCATAGACTTTGACAACTTGGTATGGACCTTCGCACTTTGGACTTAGCTTATTGCTAGCCCTTCTCAAAAAGATATTTTTCCTCAACACTGAATCTCCTAGGACGAATCGCCTGTGCTTCACTCGCTTGTTGAAATAGTGAGCAGCCCATTTCTTTGCCTTCATAATCCTGGCGTCAGCTTCCAAGTGCTTTTCCTCAATGCAGTCTAAGGTGAGTTTCCGACCTGTAGTATCCTCTTCGTCAAAGCTCTGGATCCTACATGTCCTCAGGCAAATGTCAATTGGAATGACAACCTCAAAGCCATAAACTAGACTGAAAGGAGTCTGTCATGTCCCCCTCTGAGGCGTAGTCTTGTAGGACCGGAGCACATTGTGGAGTTGTTCTGCCTAATTTCCTTATAACAAATGTACTCTGGTTCGAATACTATGTAGGAACGTCCTACTGGGCACCTCAGTTTGTCCATTGGATGGGGGTGTACGGCTGCGAAGAACTACTGTTCTATGTTGAGCCCTTTGCAGAACTCTCTAATCGCTTTCGAATTGAACTGGGTGCCATTATCAGAGATGAGTGTGTGAGGTATTCCAAACTGGCATACGATGTTATGCTTAACGAACTTCTCATTACCTTCAGGGTGATTGAGGTAACCGTTTCTGCTTCGACCCATTTTGAGAAATAATCGACAGCCACCATGAGGAATCTCTTTTAGCTTGGTGTCGGAGAGAGAGGTCCCACTATATCAATGCCCCACTAAGTGAAGGGCCAAGGTGAAATTATGGCAACTTGCTTAGTAGATGGCTGATGAGTGGCATTATCGAATTCCTGACAATGTTAGCACTTCTGCACCGGTTCCTTCACGTCTGTCGTCATGGTGGGCCAGTACTACCCCTATCGAAGCGCTTTTAGAACTAGGCTCTGTGCTCCTTCATTTATGTATCATCTATCATTTTTTTTTTGGGGTTTGTAATTATATCCTTATTTCTAAAAAAATAAATTCTTGATATGTGCATCACGTGTGACGCACGTGCTTCTCTCCTTATTGCTAAAATAAGATGTGTGGATGGCTGTATTTCTATTGTATACAAATCCAAATATCTTTTAACTATGGAAATTAAAACATAGTTAAAGTATGGGAGGATCATTGTGAGATTTTGGAAAAAGACCTAATTCCAATCATATGTAAGGAAAGAAGCACGTGTATAATATATATATATATATATATTATATCTTTTTCTAAACGACAGACATATATTCTCCCCGGATGTTCCAAAATGTTATTATTGGGCTCGAACAGGCGATCAAGTCAATTCTTCACAGTTAAAGTGGTCCTTACCCTCTCCACATCTCCCTTTCCTTCGATATGCAAAAATCTGATAAAGAAACTATTTTCCCCAAGAAAAGTAATTTCTTCATCTAGAAAGATTTGGCCGAAATAATATAGTTCTACTTCTATGTGTATAATTAAACAGATATCTTCCCGATACCAACAAATGATCGGATGATAAACGAAATATGCTCATTTCCTTGAGGTCTCGATCTAAGTTTCATCGGAAATCCGTGAGAAGACATGAATAAAGAGCTACACCAGCCGGCGTACGTGCCTGCTTGCTTAGACCGGACGTGGAAGATATATATGTTCTGATAAGGAAAAACCGAGGAATTATAATTAGTAATGAAACAAGCCCCTCATGAGGTTGACTTTTCTGCCTCATGCATCTTTAACCCAATTTTGTCATCCACAATTTGGTCCCAACGCCCCTCAATATATATCTTGTTCTTTGGCAATCGCTTGGATGTTCCAAGATTTTTCAGATTTCGATCCGATGGCAGTTGTCGAATCTATATTTTATCTTATCATATCATATATTATTATTTAAGTAAGAGCTCGATTTCATAACTATCTTTTCACTTTTAGAATAATTCAAAGATTAAAAATATCATATAATTTAAAATAGAATATAGTAACTGTAAGACAATATTATCCTTCTCTTTTCTCCCACTTTCTCTCCTTATTTAATTTTATTTTCTCACAACCGTTTCTCTCCTTATTTAATTCTATTTTCTCAAAGCCTTTCAATTCTACCTTATGTCATATTATCTTGTTCACCATTAATTTTTCCTTTCAAATCAATCAATCTATTCACGAGGTTATTGAAACATCTTTACAGTTGTGCGCTGCGCGCGAGAGTCTAGTATAATCTATCTAAGCATAATTCTGACATAATCCTGACTTAGTCGAAGTTAATTCATAATTACTGTTACACCGATCATTCCTTCAACGTCTATTGCAAAACTAATTAGATGTAGGGACGGTGCCGCGAGTGGAATCTCCAATTGAGGTCAATATGGATAATCTCAAATTTTTGGTGAAACTTTTCCATCTTCGCTTATAATCCATGTAATCAGAAAAAGAAGAAATATGATATATGGATATTATCATCATCATGGTAGGTCCAAACGGTTCAACACTTAATCTCTTTAAATAAAATTTTAAATTCGAGTCTTGTGAATGAAGAAAATTCATGTCAAAAGACTTTCACCCCTTAGTGAACCACTCAGCTCGGACTAGATTATAGTTCTATATGTATCTTCTCTTTTCTTCTTTATTAATACTATATAAAAGTTGAAGGCCATTTTGTCTCATTTTTGGTTTCCTAAAATGCTCATGTGTAGCATATATATTTTTTTCCTTTGTGGTACAAAATAATTTCATGAGACTAGTACACAGTAATAGAATTCTAAATAAATGAAAATATGCAATTCCAGAAAATCAAAATACAAACTTCTCAAGACCCCAATTTTCTTAACAAAAATAAGGTTATGTCCCAAGAGTCGCATTTAGTTAAAGTTCACTTTAACCACGAATTGCGGCGTAGTCAATAAATTGCACCATCAGTTAGCGACTTTAACCATCTAAAGTGGACGAGAATCGGCATCATATATTGCCGTCGAAGAATCGAAAAATGACTGTTGTGCCGTTTTGGATGATTCCATGATTTAAGTTGGCCAACACATATTGCATATCTTCCGAGGGTCCAGTGGTGTTGTGGTATCCTTGATGACATTATATTCTTTTAAGGTAGCTTAAAGCCCTGGTGACTTTATTTCAAAACTCCAACGGTCTTCTTTAAGTTGGAATTTCATCTAGAAACAAATTTCAAACATGATAACATGAGCGTTTTCTCCTCGTCATATCCCTGCTGATAATTCAAAAATAAGACCGACCGGAGGGAGTCGAAATGGTAGTTTGTGGGCTTAAGAGCCCAGGTTTTGTCGTCAAGCCCAGCGAAGAAAGGCCCTTCCTTGTCCCATCAAGCCCAGCAAGAATGGGCGCAGTTGGCTCCGTTTGTTTCGGACTGGGAAAAGGAAAATAATTTACTCGAAAGTGAATTCTTCATTTTTCTATATTTGGTAACAAAAAATCCTTTATTCAAAAGGAAAGTGTTTTCGGCCAATCTACCCACTAATGGCAAAAATGAGGAAAATGAATTCAAGTAAAAAAAATTTGAATTCATTTCCCGGGCTGCATTAATCTTTTTCTCTCTTACCTGGGGTCACTTGGCACATCTCTCCAACTACATGAAAATGATTTCATTAATATCCTCCAAACATGGGAAAATAAATTAATTTTTCGAAAATTATTTTTCATGTAAATAATTTTTCCTTTGAAAACTATTTATAACGGAGTCACAGTTTTTCTTTTCTTTTCGATTACAAATGAGACCCATTAGTATAATACTAGAAAATGGAAATTAAAATAAAAGGATAGCTTCACTAGCAAAAATCGAACCTTAAAATTTTTAGGGTATGTGATATTGTACTACGCCTCGTTTCTGTACTATAATTTAGATTTTCATGGAATGAACCTTGTTTTTTCATCTTTTTTTGGAAAAAGACGCCACTCGAGTCGCAGTATATTGCATCAGCCCGGAGCACCAACCTGCTCCTTAAACTCGGTTCATTTATTGCGGAGGGAATACCCATATTGTTATCTTCCCTTTTAGTTCACTTTTGTATTTTCATGATTAAGAGCTTAGAAACTTCATATTTTTCTCAATGCAAATGACATAACAACAAATATAAATTCGTAGTATTAAATCCATTGACTTCCCTTATAATTGAAAAAATATATAAATTCATAGTGACATATGAGGAAATTCGTTGGGTGGGCTGGGAGGGGAGTAAAGGAAATTATGGAAAAAAAAATCATTTTTAATATTCAATCTCCTGAAATTGCGAGGGTAATATTTTCTATAATTTTCAATTAATTATTACTTTATTAAATTCTCACTGTTAGTGGGACAAATAATTTCATTTTTTATTTCATATATAGGTTCATGATTTTAGTAAGGAAAAATTTTTGGTAATTTTATTTCACTATGTGAAGAAATATAGTAGCAACAAGATTCTAATAAATAGATGAATATTTAACATTTTTTCGCAATGTAAAATAGGGAAAGAGAAATAAAGAAGGACGAGAAATTGCAATATTCTATGAATTGGTAAACCCGAATCTCGAAATTCACTATTATCCACACATCGGACCCCTATATCAATGTTGAACCCATGAAAATAGTGGTTTCCAGCCCTTCCTCTTCATACAATCTCTCTCTCTCTCTCTCTCTCTCTCTCTCTCTCTCTCTCTGTTTTGTTAACATTTCAACCAAACAATATTCAGTTATTCACCCCTTACACTCTCAAATGAAAAGCTCAAACCAAAGTTTTAATGGCCAAAACCAATTAATTTTCCTCTAATGGCCTGCCGGAAATGGTTCAAGAGGAACAAGATCACAACCATGACCACAAGCTCCATAATGCATCCTCCTGGAAGTGGAGAAGCAGCGCGGAAATCGTCGCCGATCCTGACAGTATCGACGGTGTCGATTCTCGGTATACAAGCCTCAAGGATATTATATTGAACTCGCCCCCATGTATAGGGTCCCACTCCCCGTGCCACCACGAGGGCGGTTCGATCCATGAGCTGGAACGGTATTCCTCCTCGACCATATCAATCCGAAACCACCTCCTCAGGCGGGCCGCCTCGGTATACCTGCAGTCGGCAGTGGTACCGGTGAATCAAAACCGGAATTCTCTCACTATCTTTTGGATGAAGGTGCGGGAGAGGGCATGGGCGTGGCCCTTATGGCAGGTTTACGACCCGATTCGCATGTTCTTTTGCCGAATGTGCCAGCTTTTAGCTAGTGTCGTAGGAAGAGTAGTATGATCTTGGAAAATCAATTGCATTGAGATGGAACTTAATTTTATTTACTTTTATTGTTCTTTTACTTCTATTATCTTTTTTCAGGATTAGGGTGTTGTTTTTACCTCGAGGCCCTTTTCCTTTGAGATCACATATTATAGGAAGCAAAACGGTGGCAAATAAAGACAAACGTAATGAAGTGATGATTTTGCTCTTAATGATCAAATTTTAGCTGCCTCTCAATGATGAGGAATTGGGCAAATATGTCAATATATTCGTATGTATTTATCATTCCTATCCCTTGCTATTTGCTATATAATCATCGTAGCTATATATCATCACTATTTATGAGCTTGCCCAAGGTTCGTCAATTGAGAAACAATTGTTAATGGAATTATTTCCTTAATGATTTGTGGTTACATGGACAATAATATGGCAATTGTTAACTCACGTTGACTGCAGTTTCTAATTGATGCTCGTTTATTTTCATCTCTATGAGCCTTCATCGTATCCAGATAATTTAGTGTTTCGTGCTTTCTGATGCAAACAATCCGTCGGAGAAACCTTTGTCCGAATCTTTCTCGGCTAGATGTTTCTTTGGCATTTTGTACTCTCTTTTTTTTCGAAAATTAAATAAAAAGAAAATTAATAAATTAAGTACAGGCGGGACCCACTCCGGGAGAACCAGGCCAGTCAGCAGGCCCATCGGGCCAGCCCGCGGATGAAATATTCGTGCACGCGGACTGCAGATCCAATCCGGGGAAATTAAGCCATATCTTTTTCAGCTGGAGCCCCAAAAAACAGAAAAAGAAAAAAAGAAACACATTAATCAAAATTCTTTTTTTTTTCTTTCTGAATATTAATCAGAATTCTTATTATCGTGTTAATGAATTTTTTATTTTAAAAATGGTATTTGTTTTTCATAAATTGGATTAAAAAATTTATAAATACAGTCAGGAGATGTTTCTCTTAAATATTTTTTATGGAAGTTCCCTTATAAATTATGTATGAAATGATATCATTTTTTTTTCAGAAGAATACTATGTTGGAAGTTCGTCGGAAACCAATGGAAAATTTTCCGATGCTAATTTATTGGGAATCTTTTCAGCGTCAGCGGAATTCCCATTGGCAATTTGTCGCAAATTTATGATAGAAAATTCCGCCGGGAGTTTTTTTTTTTTTTGTTATGAAATAAATGTGACTGATTTAAGACCCTTAATTGTGGTACGTACAAAAAGACTTGTTGCTCATTCTTCTTTCAGGATTATTGCAGGCTTAGATTCCAAAATCAGCCTGCTTCCCAAGAACCTAGACATCACTAGGTGCAAAGTCAGCCATAGTTAGCAACCTACTCAATAAATATTTTGAGATTCGACAAAGACACTCCGAATACGTACTTCGATACAATAGTTCATATTAATTAACCCGCGTACATTAAAGAAGTCTACACACAGCTTAAAAAATTCCTACCGTCACTAGGGAAGGGTCGGAACCATCAATCCGTAACGATTACAATTTGTTTCATAACGACTAAATAGTAACATTGAAGTAGCTGGTGTACCTATAGATTCTTAAGCCTGTTTGTTTTCAAAGAATTTGATTTTAACTTTAACTTTAATTTTAACTCAACACACTACACAATAAAAACACACGTTTCCCAAGTCAAATTTATAACTACATCTCATTTGTCCTTTTCCACAATCAAAATCAAAATCAAAATAACTTTAACTCTGAATCCAAACGGCCTATATTTCCCTCGAGGATTATTGGCGACCTCAAATTGGATGCTTAATATAGGATGGTCACTAGCACTTGCACGTCACAGGGAGAGACCACGGGAAAAACGAGGCGATTAAAGGCCCTATCCTAATTACCAACTCCGCTGGTGAGGTCGTCGGCAACCTTGTAAGAGCAGTTGTAGCTAGGGTTCTCTCTTTAGAGGCACTTCTAAAAGTTTTTAAAGATATGGGCTAATTTGAAAAAGAATTTTCACCTAGATGTCTGGTTCAAAAAATAATTTCTATACTAATGTGGATCGATTTAAGCGGTTTGACACTTGTTTCCCTTAAATAAGGCTTCAGGTTCGAATATAGTGAATGGATAAAGTTAACTTTATCTTTTAGCGGGCTGACCCAATTCGAACTAAATCAGTCGTGATCGATTAGGCTTTCGAATATATATCAAGGTGCACATGGAATAAAATATTTTGAGGAAGAATTTTGTGGGTCGTCAGAAGAAAATGAACGTCTACTGTGGGCAAAAACTCGATTTTTAGAGAATAAGAGTGCAGCGCAATGACTCATGCCTTTGTCTGACAACCAAGAGGTTTGTAAGTTCAATTCGCATGGTGGGACTACCCGTTGTCTTTCTATTAGTTATGATAGGATTTTCATTTCATTGTAGTAAGTTCATGGCCTCTTTTATGACCGAGAAAACTCGTCTTTTGGCATACGGCCGATGGGAGAAACGCAATGCACATCTGCTCTGATCCTTTGGGCTACAATTATATTATATTTTGGGCCCAAAGTGAACTTAGTTAGCAAGGTCGGCTAACTCGAGCTGATACGAGCCTCTGGGTACAAGCAGCAGCTTGGGTTTAAATTGGTGCTCTTGATCGAGATTCAATTCGAAGATTCAGGCCCTTGAGTTTTGAGTCAGGCCGAGCTAGAGGATGTCGTTGATACTCTGCTCGACTCATCAGGAGGTAATAATACATTACATCTTTCATTTCATAAGGCGTTTTCTAAATGCAATGGAAAATGTGTTTGGAGCATTTGAGGACCTGTTTTTGTTCGGAGAGTTATGGCTCTATTTCCTTTGAGAAATTTTTTTAACTTTTTGAAACATTTTCATAAACAATGAAAAACTGTCAAATATGTGTTTAATTATTTAAAATGAAGATCCCTTATTTAAGAAAAATTAAATTTTTAATTCCTCGTATTCATAGCAATTTAGAAATGAACATTTAATAATTTTTCGATTTTCTTCCCTCTAATTAAAAGATTATATATCAATTATCTTTTTTCTTTTTTAGTTATATAAATTCTTCTCCCTTTAATTGAAAGTTTCCATGTGTTCTTAGACTTTGAATAGAAGTTCAATACTGCTATCTAAATGTCATTTTGACAATAGTCGTTTATAATCATATGACTGTTCACATATACCAAATTTTTTACGCTATAATTTAATGAAACTTTTCTTTGAAATAACTTTAACCTTAACCTCTATCATAAATAAGATAACTTATACTAACTTAGTATATATGTTATTCAGGTCTGAAATTCTACTTGAAAATTCTCAATTTTAAGCTTGTAAATATGATTTTTCATTTGTTGAGGAATAAATTTAGAAAAGTGGAAGACGTGAAAAAGAAGAGTAAAAAAGACTTCTCTACAAGTAAACCTGCCTAATTTTTCGTTTTTACTTTTCTTTAATTTTTCAACTGCTTCTTTAAATTCACTTTCAGAAGAGCTAGTACAACATGTGTTTACAAATTTCAAGCAATAAACTTTTCATAAAGTCGAGAAAGCAAGAATAATATTTCCTAATTGCAATATGAGTGCTATATCTTTAAAATGATAAAGAAGCATAAACCAACCAACGTAAGTTGGTTCAAGTAGTTCGGCGCTTGTTCTGCTCAAGTAAGGTCTTGGGTTCGAGTTCTTGTGAATGCAGAAAATTCACGCTGGGAGAGTTTTACCCTTTAGTAGGCCGATATATAAATAATAGTGTATGTCAATAATCTTAAAAGAATATAACAAATGTGGGGAATCTGCTCAGATCAAAGACTATAGCAAAATAAACTGAAATGGATTGATTCAATTGATTCGGTGTTAATCCCCCATAAAAAGATTTCGGGTTCGATTATTGTAAATTGAGAAAATTCACGCTGAAAGAGATTTACCTTTAATGGGCTAACATGATTCAAACTGGATTATTCAGAGCTCAATTGAGTTTCCTAATACTAAGGTGAGCACCAGAAAAAAGATTATAACAAAATATCCTCAAAATATGTTTTTGAAATTATATTAATACCATCGACTTTTCTTACTTCTTTCTCGTCAATTTCCATTTACAATAGTCGAAACTCGTGCATGCATGGGGATCTTTAAAATATTATAAAAGCAAATTGAATAAAAAGTATGCTGACATAAGGGAAATTAAATGACATAGTTAGTACAAGATCTTTGATTAAACTAACATTTTTGTATGTGGTAAAAAAAGGTAACACTTTTGTATGAAAACTAAAATTGTAATAACTTTTTTACATAATTTTTCAATTTTTCAAATATTAAACAAACTATTCATTTCGAGTTAACACCGTTAATTTTGCTAACGTGACTCCTTCACAACTAATGATATGTCAAGTTTTGAGAACGTGACTCATATGGAGAGGCTGGTTGACAAAGGGCATCTCCACCCTCTTCTCTTATCAACTTTGTCCTCTCTCTTTAATTTCATTTTTCATTTTTCATTTATTTTATTTGATAGTTTAAATAACTTGTAATTTTAATTCTAATATTTTAATTTTAATTTATTTATGTTTATGTTAATTTAAGTTTATAATATTCATTTTAATATTATTTTCACTATTATTTTAATTTATTCATTTGTCACATTTGGACACATATAAGTAGTACTTCCTGTTTAAATATTTTTCTAGCACAATATAAAGATTGAATTACATTGGATAAAATTTCACACCGCCTCATTAATTCTAGAAGTCAAATTATACTCTTTTTTTATTGTCTTCATAGCTAAGCAAAAGTTACTTCGTAGTTAAGTAAAATTTACTTTATGGTTAAGTAATTATATATATTATTATTTTATGTATGACTTTTTTAAGAAAAAGATCAAATCCATTTGCCGAAGTATGAAAATCGATCGTACTCTCCACAAGGGCTTCCGAAATGCTTCCGCTATACATATGATAGATAGACAATATATAATAGATATAATAGATAGATAGATTTTCTAAAATTAATAATAGTTCTCCAATATTTGAAAGCAAACAATGCAAAATTAATAGTTTTCCTTTTGTCGGTCGTGCCTTATATTTTTCTAAGTGATGATTATATTAGGAAAAAATATTTTAAGTGGTCCTATTTCATAAATGTAGTGAGAAAGATTCAATATAATTTCATAGATTAAGAAGAATTACATTAATTATTTGAGTGATTAATACTCATTTTTCTATTCCATGTAATTTAATTTAAAAGGTGTGTTCTCATGTTACATGGTTAAGTAGGATTGAAGAATTTCTCATTTATTAGAGAAGTGGATAAATTTTTTCTTAAAAAATTCATTATTTTTCACTATGTAAACATGCTTTTTTGCAATTTTTGCGTTTTTAGCAGAATTTTTTTTTCCTGATAGTGAAAAATTCTCTATGATGAAGGCTAACAAGCCCTGACAAAGACAGAAAATGTTGGAGTACACAATAAAAATCACAAGGACCTAACTGCACATGAATCTTTGAATAATTCACACATATTAAATGGAGCCTTAACTTATCAAGTGAGCAGACCACCAGGTGAGTATATCACCGGGTGAACTCATTCCACCATGTCGCATATAAACTAATTAATGGATGTTCACATAGGTGAAAGTGTTAAATTATTTTGCGACATTTACTTACTGACATATTTTCAGAAAATGGATTTGTATCAGAATAATGTAAAAATGAAAACCGTTAATTTAATTCGTAGGTGACATGATAATCTAAATTCACATGATAAGTTTTCAAAGATCAGGACGCAGAGCAATTACTCATTCTTGCTTGCGACTTGTCACATGTCAATTGAGAGCACTGTATGTAGAACCCTCTAATTAATTAATAATTTCTCTTTTCCTATCTCGTGGACTGAAAATTAAAATGAGAAAAAAGAAAAGAAGTAAAAAAGGGACGAAAGAAAAAGAAAGAAAATAAAAATTTGCAATGCAAGGTCGTTGAAGGGGTTACTGTACGGGGAGGGCTCACGCTTAAAAGGACGAAAACCAGTACATACAGATATGCTATGATATGATATTATGTAATTCCATGTGTTTGTGCTTATTAACGCCTTGTAAGTTGTAACGGTGCAACGTACCATAAGATTCTGCATGAATTCCTTGCCCCCCTTGCCAAATGTACAAATCTGTTACATTTTTATTACAAGATGAGTATATACATATATATATATATATATATATATAATACATGTATAGTTTCTCCCAAGTTAACTTAGTATTGGGTTGGTATATTTGTATACATTAGATTATAGCCCATTAATTGAATTGATATTCTAACGTAACATACATCTCATTTGGCCAACAGATGTATCCGTTGAGGCCAAATTAGTTATAAATCAATGGACACATTCATTCTCTAATAGATGTGTCTTTTCCATGGAGAGTCTGTAAATAAGGGAAATTCAGTCAAAAATAATTAGTTTCGTAGAGAGTTCGAGTAAGATTTTTCATAATTGCTGTCTATAAATGTCGGTGGTTATAGTATCATGGAGTGATTTGCCATCGCAACCCATCAACAAACTCGAAATGAGTAGGGGCAAATTTCGCTTAAGGTAATTGTCCCGAGGCAGGCGTTAATCACATCCAAGTTTCTTTCCGGCCACAAGTTCCTTCATCAACGGTACAAACTTTTCTGATGAATGTGGGTTGAACCGCTTGTAAGATCCAGGGGTGTGCACAGGTACCGGGTATACCCGGAACCGATTGAAATCTACCTTAACGGGTAGGGTCCGGGTAGCTCATATTAAAATATGATAGGTTCCGGGTATTAAAATTAAGAACCTGTAAAAATCGGTTCCGGCTTCGGTTCCTGCTTACAGGGTACCCGGAACCGGTCATTTATTAAAAAAAAAAGAAGAGAAAAGAGTAAAGTTACTATCTTCTCTAATGAATCAGAACATATGCAATTTTTTGTGTGAGATCGTATTATGGATGTTCAATTTTGTCGATGGATTGATGAGACATATTATTATTTCATTGTTGTGGATTAATCTAAATTTTATTGATATTCTATTTGGCATGATTACTGATTATGTATGTGACATTTTCGATTTTATTTAGCGAGATAAAAAAATTTACAGGTTCCAATGGGGTATTCGAAACCTGTGGTATAATATAGGTTCCGGGTAGATTTCGGTTCCATGATTCAACATGATAGGGTCCGATTCTGAAATCTTGAAATCTGTCCCTTACAGGGTAGAATCCGGGTATTATAAAAAATACAGAGTATTCAGAATCGATCACCCCTAATAAAACCGATAAAATTTCCACAAAAGTTAACTGATATATATGTCGCTTGCAGTATCACTTTTAGAGTAAAAAAAAGAATAAAATTATTAAGAATCTCTGTCTGTCTTCCCGCGGACTGCCCTTCTGAAAATCTGCGGATGACTGTAACGTCAAAAAAGAGAGGGCATGCCATGCCATGCCATGCGATGCCATTAAAGGTTGGATGATTAGGTTTTCGGTCGTACAGCTTGTGGAAAAAATTGCAGTGCTAGTCAGAACATTGCCGGCTAACATAATAGTATTGTTTTTCTTTTCTTTGTCTTTTGATCCTCTTTGGTCATCCTCATCCATGTTAATTGTTTAATATTCTTATAAAAAGAGTTAATTTTAATTGTGAGTTTTTTGATCGTCGTATATTGTGTGCATGTGATCATTCGTACCTAGTCGATATTTCGAACTTAAAACCATGTAGACAGCGAAAACTTGCTTAGTAGACATTCGAGAGCAAGCAGCAATACATATATATAAGCCTATGTCCTATAGGCTTATATTGGATTAATTAGCTTACTAATTATGCATTCGAGCAACCGTTATGATTTCATCTTAATTAATTGGCATGCGTCACTATATTACACCCCTTTAATTTGTATTGGTTTTTTATTCTTGTAAACATATCAATCTATTTTAATTTCTTATTGCATTTCATCCTCAATTCTCACCTTTAAAAAAAATGGGCCCTATAATATGAAACCGGCCTTGACTTATATAGTGTACAAGCAAAATTTTATTTTCTGTGGAAAATTTTCGCTGCTAATGGCCTCAAACATGACAAGAAAATACAGTGTAAAATTCCCCCGAAAGAGACATATATTCTCAATTAGTTTTGAACTGCATTTAATATGGCCAGTTTACCTTGTTGGTGATAAAAGCTGCATGTCTACAAGAGAATCGAATCTCAGCATATAATTATTATATTATATGTATATATATATATATATATATTTTTTTTTCACTATCTCAGTAAAAGGAGAAGCTCTTTCACATACAAAAAAGTCTTATATGTAACAAGTATACCATTTGTTAATGTTACAAGTCAGTAATATTTTCTCAATATTGATTAATTTTTAGAAATATCACAAAAAAATTTACTATTGACAAAAATTAAAAATTTATATGTTTAATGATACAGCGTCGCGTGATATACCTATTACATCAACTTCTCTGTAATATCTTCTCCTCACACACACCCCTCTCTTTTTTGACTGCTCAGCCTAGAAAATTACCTTTATAAAATATACCAGATATACGCACATATATATGGTACGCATACATGCGTATATGGTGTGTGTATATATATATATATATGGAGGTAGTCTAGCAAATTGAAAAGGACCAGCTCCAATCTTTTTGGGCTCTTTCCATCGCAGTTCCTGCTTTCTTTCTCCCTACATCCTCTTAATTCAGTTCCTCTCTCCTTTCATAATTACTGTCCAATATATATACACACACATATCCACAGCTCAACTACACAGAGGAATCAACTGCAATGCAAGTAGCAGCGAAGACAACCGAGATCGTCCCACTGGGTGGCCCAATCGCAGTGAATGGAGAGGCAGGGACAAGGAAGCTTGAGGACTCGTACGAGTTAGTCAGGCGGCTAGCGAGTGGAAAAGCTGTGGTGGTGTTCAGCATGAGCGGGTGCTGCATGTGCACTGTGGCCAAGCGCCTGCTTTTTGGCCTCGGAGTCGGGCCGACCATCATCGAGCTGGACGAGCTTGATGTCGGTGGAGGCAGTGCCAGTGGTGATATCCAAGCAGTCCTCAAACAGCTTGCTGCCGAGGGCCAGCAGACGATCCCCACCATGTTCGTGGGCGGCAAGTACTTGGGCGGCATCGAGACCCTCATGGCCTGCCACATCAACGGAACCCTCATCCCTCTCCTCAAGGACGCCGGTGCGCTTTGGCTGTGATGAACTCAGTTCAGCCTAACTCTCTCGTAGTTAGGATACCTTATCTCCATCTGACTTTACATATTTGGAAATCAACAGTGTAGTTAATATAGGTTGATGAATGGATTATTGTTGATCAATATACCATGGCTGTCATAGGATCACAGGGAAAGGCTTATAGAATACCTAATTCGCAGGATTTACTACATATGCACTTACGTTAGGAAAATGATTTACCATCTTGTGACACATGCGAACTCTCCTTTATGTCTACAAAGAATATATAGTTACAGCTAATAGATTCATATGCTATGGCATATGCACGTTCATCTTTCCGATGAAGCGCAAGTTTATGTTATCTTTTGCTATTCGCCAAAAAAAAGAAAAAAATAAAAAAGAGCTATCTTTTGCTAGTTTGAGCTCTCACCTTGAAAAATATGCTTACTAAAGAAAAATTATATAACACATTTTAGCCTTTTATCTTCTCAGAAATGACCAAAAAACATGTATATCACAGTCACTAGTCATGCCATCAGTAGCCGACAGCTTAATTCATATTGTAAGTTAATTAAGTACGCATGAATAGTACGTAATCTCTTTTTTCTACGTAATTAGGTAAGTAGTCAATCGGAATCATATTAATGTTGTCTGAATTTATTTATTTTTTGGTGAATTAGGGGGCCAAAGGCCCTTATTAATTTATCTTTCGCATATATTGAATCTAAGTAACCACAAAAAAAATAAAAAGAATTTTACGGTACACCGAAAAAAGATATTAGAATTTATGTTAGCCAAAAGGGATATATGCTTTGAATAGTTTTCTCTGGCCCGAAAAAAATTGGGGAAGGAACAAAAAACAGTTACTAGAGATGTACGCGTGAGATGGTTTTTGTACTGCGCAAAATCAAAACAGGACACGTCAAGGACCCCCACGCTAATGATTAGGGTAAAAAATCCCTCTCCAACGAAATTGTCATGCAATAACGTCTTCTCTGACTGCCTATCTCATATTAGCTATCCCCTTCTTATTATGAACGGTTTTCTTTAATATGGATGACCACGAGTTTAATGGGGATATAATAGGAGGAGGTGAAATCGGTTCCACAGTTCTTGCATAAGTTGGTAGTCGCGGTGGTAGAGTAGCTGTCAATTGTCATGAACGTAATGTGGCATTGAGCAATCAACGTGGGTTGGTTTAAACGGTTCGGCGCTTGTTCCGCTTAAGTAACGTCTTGGGTTCGAGCCATTGTGAATGCAGAAAATCCACACTGAAAGAGCTTTACCCTTTAGTGAACTGATCCGGTTCGACTGAATTAATCGGGAACCAATTGAGTTTCCAGATATCAAGGTTCCTACCGAAAAAAAAATGTGGCATTGAGCAAGAGGAACGTCCTGACAGAACATGTTTCAAACGATCGAAAGCTAAGTTCTTAGCTGCGTACCGATGCCTAGATAGTTTCATATCATATGCATGCTATGATGATATACTAGTACATGAACAGTTATTCTGATATTATCTTAGCAAGTTATGTTATATATATCATATAATGAGGGCCATAGTTCTGATTCGATGAGTTCCGCATGATCTTATATATATAATAACCATATGTACGTGAAAAGCATTTAGTGCTGAACATTTCAATAAGTTCACATTTCGGGGCAAAATGATACCAACTAATGGACGATACACCAAATGATCCCATGTCGATCATATTCCTCAAACCATATCGTTCAGAGAGCCGGGTAAATGATCGATTAAAGTGATCAGCTTCATATTACCCAAAAAGAATTAAAAAAAAAAAACTCGATCAGCTTCATAATTTTCAAATTATCATTTCATGTTTCTCCTTATTCCTGGGAACAAAGAAGACATGACATTATCTATTTAAACAAGGTGTGAATCTTTTTTTTTTTTTTTCATTATCACTGGCCAAACTGACAATTTGCGTCAGCCTCCTTTTGACCGCCTTTGACCGTTACGTACACAGAGATATATATATGTGTGTATATATATACATTGTACGTATTTTAATTATTACTCATGCTTATGATCGGTTGTTTCTTTCTCCTAGAGGCCTTCTTTTGCAGATGGCAGTTTTTCTATTACTGATGGTGATGGTGATATTCATGAAACCTTTTCATATGGCGGTTTCCATGTGGTACGGGGGAGACACACCCAAAAAAAAAAGAAATTAAAAAATATATATTAAAAAAAAAGGGTTCAGTTTTGAGATATTATGGCCGAGAAAGCGCAGAGAGAGAGAGAGAGAGAGCTCTGAAGTTTTGTTTTTGTGAGCTCAGCTTCTCAGTCGAAGGATATATGATGGTCCTCTTCTGAGGCTGCATATCATTTTGATTACCCAAAAAAAAAACACCGAATACAGAAAAAAAAAATTCTATTTGTTTCCTGCAGTGCAGTCCAATTGATCCATGTGATTGTGCCTACTGCCGTTGAAGGCGAAATATTTGAGCAATTATATGAATTGTGGCATTATTGTCTTCTATATGTTAGTGTCGGATTAAAATATGGTACTAATAATTTGGACATGATAATGAACAAGATGACACATATCCAAATGTCGCGATGTTATTAAATGACATGTGTTATTGGAGTAGTACTTAGTTCGGTATTAGACTCATGGACCTCCCTTGCACAAAAAAAAAAAGCTTCAGTAATATTCCATATAAATATCTGATTGATAACATATATACTTAGATTAAATAATAGAATAACATCATCGAAATAAATAAATAATATTTCAGACAACGATAGCCCCCGGTTGATAGTAACTAGTAAGTGCAGTTCAGATATGCTATACCTGACAAATTACAAGGATATTCATTTATTATATATATATATATATATATTTTTGCTGATTACAAACGAGACCTACGAGTTTAGAAGGGGCAGATAGAATAGGAAAATTTAAAATGTATAGAAAGTTCCACAAATGTGAAGCGAATTTAGAATTGCTTTGGTTTTCGTAATCGACCAATTAGATTAAAATTCTGACTAGATAGCCTCCCTCCTCTATTTTATATAGAGAAAGTACAAAAATCTTCCGGGACCTTTTTGAAGCTCTGTTAGACCAAAGAAATCGGAAGGACTTCACGAAGGATTCATCGAATTTAGGATTGAAGCTCGTGGTGCTTCACGGAACATCTCCTGGTCCATAACAATTAGGTTTGCAAGCCCTCGCTTTAGACTACTTATATTTTCATTTCAGAGTTTTCATGGAGATTGTACTTCATTCACTTAAAGATAATATCATGTTATCATTATTTATTTTTGGTTAATCCACAGACACTCCGAATTTGTCACTCCATCTTAGCTGGTTACTTTCATGAAAGACGGTGCTCTATGAGATAACATGCATTGTGTGGCTGAATCTTGTCGGATGCCATGGGTTTTGATGGGAGACTTCAATGAGGTGGCCTCAGGTAGTGAAAAATTCGGGGGTAGACCAGTTAGAGCTCAAATAGGTCGAATTCTTTTAATAAATTGCTTAATGATTGCGCTTTATCTAAGTTGGGGTTCTCGGTTTACTTGGTCTGATATTCGGTCATCTACGAGATTTGATTCAAGAGAGATTAGATTGTGTGTTGGCCAACCCATCCTAGAGATTAGTTTTCCCATAAGCAGCGGTAACGCACCTGCTCTCTATGAGATTCCCTAGGCCGTTTAGATTCGAGAGTATTTGGTTATCGCATGGAGACTTTCGGGGTTTGGTCAAGGAGTCGTGGCACGAAGCTGAGAATATGCATGCCTTAGATGTGCAAATTTTAAGTCTAAGGCATCGGAGTGGAATAAGACGGTGTTTGGGAATGTATTTGCCCAAAGAAAGACTTTGCTTGGCTCGACTCTGGGGATTCCAGAGTTTTTTATCCCTACGTTGTAGTGCCTTTCTCACTAGTTTAGAGAAGGATGTTCGAAAAAGGAGTATATGATCAGATTCTCGCGCAGGAAGAGGAGTTGTCGGCTCTCAAGGCGAGGACTAATTTGATCACTGAGGGAGACAGGAGACACGATACTTTCATCTGTCGACCATCATTAATAGCGTAACAAAGTTCTGGCCCTTAGAGATTCGGTTGGGGATAGGTGCTACGATTTGGAAGTCATTAAGAACTCTATGTATCCAGGTTCCCTTCAAAAATCTCTTCTACATGGAATTAAGCTCTGCTCGAGTTATAGACACAGGACCTGTTTGGAGGTGGCCGATTCCATATGAATTAGCAGATGCCTTGGTTCGTCCACTATTAGATGATAAATTCGGGATGCTTTCTTCTCTCTCAAGCCATATGAGGCACCTCGTCCAGATGGACTACATCTGTGCTTTTATCAGAGGCTCCGAGATGCTGCCGGGCCCTCAGTTTGCAATGCGGTTTCGGTTTTCTTTAATAAATCAGTGCTCCCTGACAACACTCTAGTGTCTCTTATTCTGAAGGTGGCTGCCCCCGAAATAATACCACAATTCCGGCCCATCAATCTGTGCAACACGATTTATAAGGTGATCTCTAAGGTGTTGGTAAATAGACTCCGATGAGTGCTCAAGGACCTCATCTCACCCTTTCAAAGCAGTTTCATGCCTGGTCGTAGAGCAATAGACAGTGCGATCATTTTACGGGAAATAACTCAACACTTCCGGACTAGAAGGAATGAGAAAGGGGGTTTTATTTTGAAACTCGATCTAGAAAAGGCCTATGACCGGCTCGCGTGGAGTTTTGTTGAGAGGGTCCTTCATTTCTTTGTATTTCTGGAGTGCTGGATCAACTGGGTCTTGATCTGTATCTCATCTCTCTCCATCTCGATCCTTTTTAAAGGGGGGCTGCACGAAGCCTTTTTACTCCCTTGAGGGCTATCAGACAAGGAGATCCGATTTATCCTTACATATTTTACTGTGTATCGAGTATCTCGTTAACATGGTTGAAGAAGTTGTGGATAACCGGACTTGGGGTGGAGTTAAGCCAGCTCGAGGATGCTTCCCGATTTCTCAACTATTATTTGCGGATGACATCGTCTTAATGGGATATACAAGCCTGTCAACTAAGCAAGCCGTTCTCGGGATCTTACAAAATTTCTTTAGAGAATCTGGAATGAGAATCAACTATAGTAAATCTAGAGTTTTGTTTTCCCAATATACTGCTGTTGCTGCATCAAATCAGTTGAGATTTGGTGGTGAGCAACCTTGGAACTTTACTGATCTGGAGACTCCTCATTTTCTTTTGGATCTGTTACCTAATGATGATAGGGGTGTTTGTTATCCCCGTATGGTTGTAATGAACCTCTAGTTCTACTTTAGTATATACAAGATTTTAATACTCCCGTCGTGAGACATAAATAACAGAAAAAATGTCATCTAAAACTTTGCTTTTGTACTTTTATCGTTGTGTTCCATAATTTTTTTTTGGGTGAAATGGTGGCTGAAGCCCAAGTGTTATGTTCCATCTTTAATTTTACATAACTGGGCTTTTAAAAAAAATTTAAAATCTAAATATATATGAAAACAAAGTGTTGAATTCTCATGTCACCACATCCGAGCTTAATTCTCAGGCTGCCGCATCATAAAAATTATAAAACGGAGCTCTCTCGTATTGTCACATCATCATATAATACCAGGAAGTTTTTACATATTTAACCTAAACATGTAAACCTTTTAATTATGTAAACTAGATAATATTCAAAATAATTTAAATAAGTAATATATATTCAAGTAATATAATTTCATTCCATTTAAAAGATATTCCACATAATTCAAAAAGGCATGTCAATGTCTATGAAAACTTATTAGTGGTAATTACATTTTATCAAGATATTCAAGATACTCTAAGGAGGAATGTCAATATAAATCTCTGCCTAATATATTATCTACTGCATTCTCTTCATAGTATCTTGATATATTTTTATTTATATAATTTATATCTTATTTGTTATATTAGTGTATCTAATATATATTCTTTATTTAAACATACTGCATGTATACATTCTCAATTTAATATTCTTCTATAGTATTTACAATATTATGTTCCTTTTATTGTGTTTGGATGGTGTTGCTTCAATTATATATATATATATATGACCTCCTTCCTATCTTCACTTATGGAATATAAAGAGGCGAATCTTTTCTGAACTTCTTTTATTATCCAGTGATGCATTTAAATCTATCAAAGTTTTCTCCATTGTAATTCTCTCTAACTTTTAAATTTTATTGCAAGATCCATAATTAAGCAATACTTTCTCTTACTTATCTTTAACATTTTGATACTTGGTGATTACTTTAGATTTACTTTACAGATTTGCAAAACAAAACCTATTTCATTATATCTATATGACTCTTTATTAATCTACTTTTAATTTTTACTAAGAGATTTACAACATAGTTTTATAATTATTCAATTTTTTTGTAGGATGATACTTTTTCTTTAGAACTCAAGAAAATCTTTTTCTAAAGTTAGATTTTTTTGTTGGACAAGTTAGATTTTAATTATATTTATGTTTTTAGACAATAACTTTTGCATCGTTGCTCCATTAACATTTACTTTCATCTTGAGAATTCAAAAAATATTTAATTTTTTGGACTTTCTTGAAATTTTCCTCCATATTCAAATGATATAATGGATATGTATCTTTATTAATATGAGTTATTTCATTATATAATTTTCTTGGATACATAGTATACATATTGTTAAAGAAATATTTTAGTAGATATAATCAATTAACATTTTATGGTTTCACATATTATAATCTATTTATACACCGCATAATGTTGAAATTGACAATTTTCACAGCTCCTTAATTGTAACACTTGTTTTGTTTTATTTTTCTTTCATTCTTTTCCGTTGAAGATTTTTTTTCTATAAGCTTTGAGTTGAGTGGTTATACTTTAATATAGATTACATGTATATATTTATTCCTTTTGCATATATAATGATATATTCCACTTTGTATTATATTACGGAGTATATCTTGCCGGGATTAGCGAAGATATGATGTACCCTTGTATATTAACTAGCCTTATTAGTTACATACATATTAGGCAATAGATATCTTATAATTCTTTCCTATTTTTCCTTGTAATCAGCAGTATATGTACATGATCAAGTTTTTCAGCTCAGTAATTATCATGGTATCAGAGCATTTGAATTCTGGGAGAGTGTTACTTTCTCTGGTTTAGTTTTTCTTGGTTGGTTGTGAGCGAAGCCAGAGATGGAGAAGGGGGTAGAAACTTCAGAAAAGGCTTCAGGGGGCGTGGAGGCTGACTGGCTGTCAGTGTTCACTGTTAATCCATCGGACTACACTGGAGTTAGTCTGATCAATTATACGTTAAATGGATTGAATTACCGGACATGGTCGAGGGCCATGTTGACTGCACTGACATCAAAGAACAAGGTCGGGATGATTGATGGATTAGTGCCAAGACCACCAGAAGGAGACCTAAATCGGGCGAAGTGGGACATCTGCAATGCTTTGGTGATATCCTAGATCTTCAATACGCTGGACTCGGAGCTGCAATCCAGCGTTGCTTGTGCGATTGTGGCTCGGAATTTGTGGGAGGATCTTCGTGAGAGGTATTCACAAGGGAATGACACAAGAATTTATCAATTAAAGGCATAAATCGGTAAATTGAAGCAAGAAGCGTGTCAATCCCGAAGTATTACTCTCGACTGAAGACACTTTGGGATGAGCTAGATAATTACCTCGAAATTATGGCGTGCACTTGTTCGGCGGCCAGGACCTATGCGGCTCATAGAGAACGGGAGAAGATTCACTAATTTCTGATGGGCTTAAGGTCTGAATATGGCACGGTGAGGTCCAATATCCTCAGCCATGAACCCGTCCATTCCCTAAACAAAGTGCATGCCCTAATCATGCATGAAGAAAGAGAACACGGTGGCGTTATCTCATGAGAATACTGCACCGGATGGCGCGATTTTTCTGAGTAGGGCGACAGGAAACAAGCCAGAGATGCAGGGCAGTGGCGGGAGTTCGGGTTACGGAGGATCGATAGGAGGAAAAGGAGGGACGAGCAAGGCTTGTTACCACTGTGGCCGTGTCGGCCACCTCAAGAGCTCTTGCTGGCAGCTCTATGGCTTCCCGGCCAACTGGGATTTGAGGAAGGAGAAGGTGAAATGAGAGTTTACATGAAGGAGAATCGGGGAGACGATGATGGCAGGGCAACAGCGGATAGGCTTGGGCTCGGGCCAATCCAGTGGGCTGCAAGCCCATTGGACACAAGTTGGGTCTTTTAATTCGGGGTCGGGCCAATTTGGTGGACTGCAGGCCCATCAGGCTCAGGTTGGGCAATCCAGCTTAGGCCCGAATCCGATGGGTAGGCAGTAGACCCATTAGGCGCCATTTGGGCAACTGAGAAGTGGGCTGAACATATTGTCTCAAATTTTGGACACAGCGTTGCAAAAGCTACTCAATTTTTTGGGTCCAAATGATGACAACGTGCACCCAGCCTCTGGTAAAAATTTTATTTTGGGCATGATTGGATAATTGATAGCGGAGATTCTAGGCACATGACGAGACATGCAGACTTGTTTGTTGAGTCGCGACCACTTACCGAGAGGCCGAAAATTCACATACCGAATGTGGTGGGGGGGGGTCTCTGTTGCTAGCAGAACTAGATGGATTCATATAGGCCCTCTTGTCCCCTCAAATGTTTTATTGGTCCCATAATTTAATTGCAATCTCATTTTCGCATCTCAGTTATCAAAGGATCTAGATTGCTGTGTGATATTCTACACTGACTTTTGTTTGATACAGGACCGCACCATGAGGAAGACGATTGGAGTGGGTGAACTTCAAGGGGGTGTGTATTATCTTCGGCGTGTGGCTATCCAAGAGTAGGCTAATCGGGTCATCATTGACGAGATGGGTGATTTGTGGCATATGCGACTTAGACATTCATCACGACGCATCAAGTTTAATGGTATCAATTTAGAATTGAATACATCTATGAGTAAGGAATGTGATGTTAGTCTCCGTGCAAAACGGACTCGGTCAAGTTTTGACCTAAGTATGAATAAAACTGTTTTTCCGTTTCAACTGATTCACTATGATTTATGGGGGCCCTATACAGTGGTGTCTATTTCTAGTGCTCGCTATTTTTTGACGATTGTGGATGATTATAGTCGTGCCATATGGCTATTGCGGGAGAAATCGGAGTTGTTGCAAGTTGGTGAAGAATCAGTTTAATCACATTGTGAAAATAGTGCGAAGTGACAATGGGAAGGAATTTGTTGTGCGAGATTTACAGAATTATTTCTCTACCAAAGGGATCATTCACCAAGGATCTTGCGCATACATGCCCCAACAAAATGAACACGTCGAGCAGAAGCATAGGCATATATTGAATGTTGCACAATCGTTACTTTTTCAGGCTGGACTTCCGACTGAATTATGGGGAGAATGTGTTACCACAGCGGCACACTTGATTAATGTAACTCCCACATCACTTATGGAAGGTAAAAGTCCATACGAAGTCTTGTTTGAAAGGCCAATGAATTATTCTAATTTGAGGGTGTTTGGATGCTTATGTTATGCACATGATAGACCGAGGGACAATGATAAGTTCAAACCTCGTTCTTGACGATGTATGTTCGTCGGTTATCCGTATGGCAAAAAGGGTTGGAGAGTTTACGATCTTGAGAAGAATGAGATATTTGTGACTAGAAATGTTTGGTTTTGCGAGAGGGAGTTTCCATTTTTACAGATGAATGATATGGGAAAGAAAGATGATGCTCAGGTTTGTTTCTTTACTGATAATGAGAATCATGTCAATCAAGTAAGGAGTCAGAGGGAGTCGAGATTTGAAGACCTGGTTGAAAGAGAAGAAGAAAATGGGCATTTGCATTCTTTAAGCTCGATGGGTAATCAAAGAGAAGTATTTGATGAGCTATTGACGGAAGAAATGGAAGGACGAGATAGAGAGTAGTCTTTAGATTATCTCCAATAGTCTCTTATTTTGGAGTTTCTGAATTGGGCCCAACTTTACCACATTGGGTTACATCAAATAAAGACAAACTCTAAAAAAAGAGAGATCCATTCCAATGGGTCTCCGATTTTGGTGTCTTTGATCCGGATCCACATATACATTATATTAATTAAATTACTATTAATATATATAAATAATAGTTATAGTTAAAAAAATAATATTTAATTTTCCATCTCTTTCCCCTACTGTCGGCATAACAACATGGAGCATCATTCCTGTTTGTTTTCTTCCTCCATCTCCTTCCTCCATCTCCTTCTCTATCTCCTTCCTCCTTGTGTCTTCTTCGGGAAGATGGATTGAGCAATGGGTTGAAGGTTCACGAGCAAGAGTGGGTTCAGGGGTTTTGAGAACCAAAAGCTCATTCGCGAAGGAATGGAGGCTCACAGCAGCTTGCGGGAGGACGGCTGTGAAGACACAAACCCACCTATTTCCATTAACTAACCCAGCTTGCTTAGTCAAATTTCTTCACTGAATCGAGGGCCCTACGGCTAATTCCAAAAACCCTAACTATCCAAATCAAATCGAACCCAGAATCCCATTTCCTTCCTCCTCCTTCTTCTTCCAATCTCGCTAAGATCAATGGGGATGGTGGCTCCGGGGCTGGGTGTCAATGATGGGGTTGCTGCGAAGCAGAGGATGGCAATCAAAGGAAGAGAAAGAAAGAAAGAAAGGGGGCAATGACAATATTAAAAAATAAAAAAATAAAAAGGGCATAGGCTACCGTGCGGGTTCTGGGTTGCCACGCGACAACCCATAATTGGCTACTTGGGCGTTTCTTGGTAGAGGCGCCAACGCGTTAGAGACGACAGTCTTCATAATAGACATAATTCTTGCATGCAATTTATTTTTATAAAAATATATAAAAAAAACCACTTCATATTAAATTTAAAAAGGGCTTTTTTATTCTATGCCCTAAGGGCATTTAAGATAAGCACTCTAAATCATTAATGCCAAAATTCTTTATTTTTTGTGCCTAATTTACCCTTTTTCTATCTTACCCAATTAATTATAATTTCCTTTTACCATATAATCTCTGGCATTTTTAATAGGATTCAAAACATCCATATAGGATCTTTCTATCCATATATGGTTTCGCAAAGAGACAAAATATTTTTCAGTAACTTATTGGTCATCATAAAACCCTAAAACCCTAAAAAATCCTAAAACCCTAAAAACTCAAAAACCAAAAAACCCAAAAAACCCTAAAACCCTCAAATCCTAAAACCCTAAAACCTAAAACTCTAAAAACCTAAAAATGCTAGAGATTATGTAGTAAAAAGAAATTATAATTAATTAGATAAAATAGAATAAGGGTAAATTAGGCACAAAAAATAAAGAATCTTGGCGTTAATGATTTGAAATTTAAAATTGGTAATTTGAGTTAGCTTATCCTATATGCCCTTAGGGCATAGAATAGAAAAACCCATTTAACAATTACGTATAATAGTAAGATCATTTATTATAATAGCATTTTACACATACGGAATTATAAAATAGAAGATTGTTATAACCATATATTTTGCCGAATAGAATAAAAGAAAAATGGGAATAATTTTGTAAAATCGTACCAAAACTAACTAGTTTTACTTATACCTAATAATATTTTTTGGTACAATTATGCTGAATCTATATATAAGTGCATAATAAATGAGATTGGATGCATAATAAATGCTTAAAAAATTTAAAAACAAAGATAATAATTAAATTTTTTTAATAAATACAATTAATGTATATAAATTTCCTACTCACTATATAATAATTTAAAAAATAATAACAATATATAAAATAATATAATTATACATAACACAATCTAAAATTGTGAAAGAAATTAAATAAATTTGTAGGACATAATAAGAACATTAATTGTAAAATTGTAATTGAACTATTCAAAAGCATTCATGCGACTCTATTGAAATTTTATTTTTGAGAATTGTTTTTTGAGAACTTTTATTTTCAATAATATAATGATACCGATAAACATATAACTAAAATTTACCTGGGTGCGTAATAAATGCTTAAAAGAAATTTCCAAAATATGAAAATTAGAAAAATTAAGGAGCAAAGATAATAACTAAAAATCTTTAATAAATGCAATTAATGTATATAAATTTCCTACTCATTGTATAATAATTAAAAGAAAAATAAAGAATAAAAATATATAAAATAATATAATTATATATAACACAAACTAAAATTGTGAAAGAAATTATGTGCCACTTCGACAGCACTCAGCAGATGGTGCTACCTCATTAATTATTTGTTCTCAAATTAAAAATTTAGGAATGCATTAAATATTCCCTAGGCATTACATGGTCAACTTTAGAATCTTTTACTGTTCTTTTTTCCAAAAGAATGTAACAATTACGTAGAGGAGGTTTCACAATTTTTTTTTTCCTTGAGAAGGAGGTTTCGCAATTCAACTCATATATATAGAACATAATAAATGATTATTAATTTAGATGATTGCTTTCTAAATTTTGAAATTTATCGTTCCCAAAATGTAAACAGACGGAGATAATTTCTACGTATTGAACAGGCAATTTTTCAAAGCTGATGACTACTACTTTGGTCGGCTGGTTCCATCATTTAAGAATTTCTCTTAAGCTAGACCTAACAATTGACGCCCCACCGTTGACCAAGTTAGAATCGAAAAGAGTAAAGGCGGGTGTGACTGAAAATAACAGAAAGAGCATGGGGCAGTATGTCAAACTTAAATACTTCAGGGGTGTATTTTATATTCTCCCCGAAGAATTGTTGACTGTTCTTAAAAGGCAATTAATTTCACATTAAACCGTTTGACAAAAATGAATTTTTTTTCGCATGGTAAGATCCTTCTCTCAGCCCGCGGTCTCGTGGAAGGATCCGAACACAGACAGACACCAATGCTAAGGAAACCATCAACACCGCCCTCCATTTTCGATTCCTTTCCTCAAAATTGACTGTAAAGATTACGTTTTTCTAGTTATTGCAGTCTTTCCCGGCCTGTATATAAAGATCAATTGCTAATGCACAGCACAAGATTTCCAGCAAGAACCTTTCTTGAGTCCAAAATTGATCGACCCACCTCGTCAAACTTGCGCCTTTTGATCCAATCCCCTCGAAAGTAACGCCAGCCGAGGACTCGGTTTCTTTATCAGAGACCCTTTTGTCGTTGGTGGTTTTGTTGGGGACGAGGGCAGAGGTTTTGGGACTCTGCAGTGATGGTGGAGGAGATTAATGATCAGCAGCAGCAGAAGAAGAAGGCTGTTAAGGAGCAAGGCCCGACGCGACAATGGGGTTTATGGGCAGTTGGGGCCGTCTGTGTTGTGTTGCTGGCGGTGGCGGTGGCGGTGAGGTGGGGAGCTGATTCAAGGATCGATTCCTTTGGGGTCACCGAGAATCATGGTGATTATACTAACAAGCCCTGTAACTGTGCTAAGGTAACAATTGCTTTTGTTTTTCCATGTTTATGTTTTGCTGAGGAATCTCTGCAGTGAGATAGGAGAGAATTCCTGCAATTGGGTTGATATCATGTCCTGCCTTTCAGTTCAAATGAATGGAGATGCCTGTTTTTTGTGCATTCCTAATACTGATTTGATCATTGCTTTAGTTTCAGTAGGTTTTTGGGTTTTTAAGGAAAAAACCCACATTTGGTCTCCGGACTAAAATATGGAATCTGATTTCTCAGTTGATTCTCAGATTAATTCCAACGTTGTATCAGTGGTACTGGGTGATTGGTTGCTTGATCTTTGCTTTAGCTTATATTCTAGGCTCGGCATGCACTCAACCCTGATCTGTCATGATTGTGTTGATACAGTCTGAGTTATACCATGGAATGTTCCCTTTGGGGTGATCAAGTTTCTTGATTGACTTTGGATCTTTGGTAATTGTCTGTGGCTTATCATAACAAATTCCTTTAACGTTGGGCAGGGCACACACAAATATAGTGGTGTAGTTGAGGACTGTTGTTGTGAATATGAAACTGTAGACCATCTCAACGAGGATCTCTTGCATCCTCTTCTCCAAGAGCTCGTCAAGACACCATTTTTCCGGTATTTCAAGGTCAGCAAGGATGTACCTCCTTTTGTGGGCTATTTTTCTATACCTTGCTATTTATCTTGTTGTGCTCGCCTCTGAAGATGTTGATGTTGCTTGATATGACAATTCTGCTGAGCTAAGATTATTGTGTCATTTCTGAAACTCGTCAATTTGTCTGCTATGGTGGCAGGTCAAGTTATGGTGTGACTGCCCATTCTGGCTTGATGATGGAATGTGCCGGTTGAGGGATTGTAGTGTCTGTGAGTGCCCTGAGAATGAGTTCCCTGAATCACTTAAACACCCCTCACATCGTGTCCTTTCTTCTGATGATCTCATGTGTCAAGAAGGAAAGCCTCAGGCTGCTGTAGATCGCACGCTTGATAAAAATACTTTCAGGGGATGGTCAGAGACGGATAATCCTTGGACAAATGACGATGAAACGGACAACGGTTTGTAGTTTATCATTCTTCTGTTGCATAATTCTTAAAGTTTAGCTGACTGAACCTGTTTGATTATGAGGAAAGTCGAACTTGTATATTGCAATAGCATAAGTGAAACAATTAAACTGCACTTGAAATTTGACCATTTGCTGTGGGGTTGGTAAATTGGGCCGACAAAATGTTGTTTCAACTGAATTATGGAGTTGAAGTTGATTGGGTGTTGCTTTTGCTTGAATTGTTCTGATAATTAAAGTTACATTTATTGATTGCTTTTTTGTTTTCTCCCTTCAATTATATGCAGCTGAGATGACCTATGTGAATCTTCTACTGAATCCTGAGCGCTATACGGGTTACTCTGGCCCTTCTGCTAGAAGAATATGGGATGCTATTTACTCTGAAAACTGTCCCAAATGTGAGGCACCCTTCCCTTTTAAGTTACTAAGCTAAAATGTCTTTCTCTGCTCTTATGTTGCCTCCTTGAAAAGTCAATAGGTTTCTGGTTTTTTTTGGGGTACTGATTCGTTCCGTCGGTGTTGTATGTCTTCTCAGATCCATCCAAGGAATTGTGCCAAGAGGAAAGAATATTGTACAAACTGATATCAGGTCTTCATTCTTCCATATCTGTTCACATCGCCTCAGACTATCTGCTTGATGAGGCCACAAACACGGTACTAGTCCTTCACATCTCCTTTATATAGTAAAGATAGTAAATTGTTCTAATGAATATTCTGCACAACCCTGTGCTTCAATCTGAAGTTAGATGACCACATCTTCTAATTCTTGCCTTCTTTTTCTCGTCAGTGGGGCCAAAATCTCACATTGCTCTATGATCGAGTCTTAAAATACCCAGATCGTGTCCGAAACTTGTACTTCACTTTCCTTTTTGTCCTCCGAGCTGTGACTAAGGTTAGTATTAAAACCCAGTGAGTTTGTAATTGTTATATAACGGTATATCACTGCATGAAATCTTTTCATTGATGTCACGCTGGGATCTCCCATATGTATCTTCTTGTAGGCTGCGGACTATTTGGAACATGCCGACTACCGTACTGGAAATCCTGATGAGGACCTGAAGGCTCACTCACTGATGAGACAGCTGCTTTATAATCCGACCCTTCAATCTGCATGCCCAATCCCCTTTGATGAAGCGAAGCTTTGGAAAGGACAGAGCGGGCCCGAGCTGAAGCAGAGGATACAGAAGCAGTTCAGAAACATCAGGTAGTTCTCCCTTCACTTTACATTATTTTTACTGAGTTTTTTCGAGTCATCAGGCAAGTTGTTTTCATGCCCAGTTGGTAGAATTTTGTTGGTTGGTCAAGAATAATGTTGATTGGCTGGAAATTTTCTAGTATTTGTGCTGTAATATAAACATTCTAAACTCTTGAATACATTTGCAGCGCGATAATGGACTGTGTGGGATGTGAAAAGTGTCGGCTTTGGGGAAAACTTCAGGTCCTTGGTCTTGGGACTGCATTGAAGATTCTCTTCTCTGTTGATGTCCAGGAGCAATCAGGTCATGCTGTAAGTATCTTCGTAAACTTGAGTTCTTTGTTAGCCTATGAACGTTGTCGGCATTAATTAAGCACTAAGAACAATTCCGATAACAAGATTACGCATGTTATTGAGGAACAGCAGGTACCAAAACGATCATCAAATGTGTTCGCACAACAATTGAGTATATGAGATTCCTGCTTGGGTTTTCAGAGGACAAGATGCATGTGTTCCACGTATTTAGTTACGACGTATCTTACGGTTTTCTTGTTTCTGTGCCCTTCAGCTGCAGTTGCAGAGGAACGAACTGATAGCCCTGATGAACCTTCTCAATCGACTATCGGAATCCGTCAAATTCGTGAGGGAGATGGGCCCAACAGCTGAAGCCATTTGCGGAGGCGACAAACCTCATTTGCTGGACAAGCAGAGTTGCCCGCTCCACCGGATGTGGTCCTCACTTAAAATGAGGTAGTTGGATCATCAGATACAGCTTAGGGAGTGGTATGCATACCTTGTTCCTTACAAAATGGAGCAAACACAATTTTTACACAGAGAGGTTCTTTTTTGTACTTAAAAAGTTATACATTTGCAAGGAAGGAATCATATCATGTATGAAGGAATTGAACACTAACAGAGAAAAGGTGAGCCAGGCCTGTGCTTTCTTTAGGCCTTTTTTCAAGTAATTATAGCATTCGGTAATGGAAGAGCACGTCCATTGGAGACCGAGAAAATGGCTCTTGCTGAAGTTCCGTTAAACTAAAAGGTTTTTGGCTTAAGGTTTAATCTATGGTGTTTTAGAATGCTCGATGGAGCCTTTTACCTGGTGGAGAATATTGAAGGAGCCACTAGATTCGACCTTGCTTCTTGTGAGAGCGCATGGCTTCGATCACGAGCCTTAGGGTCACCCTAGGCCTGTCACTGTCACGTCTAGACTCCATAGGTAACTCAAAGGACCAAGGAACTTATGGAAAACAGTTTTTCTTATACCCCAACCAAATAACTGATATAATGTCTGAATTCTTAGTTCTAATTCTCACCGGTCTGAATCTCAGTCCATTTTGATATGCACCAATTTTATTCTATAAATCCACATATTACGGTAAGAATCGGGCATTACTGAGATGTATTTTGCTCAGCTCTTAACAAGCAGATGAATGATAATGGTTAATGTAATTCAATCGATCAGCAGATGAATGTAATTCATGGGAATTTCAATTTCTTTTCACGTTATTCTCCACATAATTATAGATGGAAATTGTAACAACACAACGAATTCCTTCTGAAATCTTCTTTATATTTTGTCACTCTCATTTCTTGTCAATGATAGCAAGAGTTCCACAGATCTCCGATTGCAAAGGTCTGCAGTTTGCAGAAAACCAGAAACAACAAACTGCCAAAAAGATTCCGAGAATTCGCTATGTTTTCCTGAGAATTAAGGCTCTAAAGTAGGGAAAAAGGACTTCCACCAGAGCAACACCTCCATGATTGCTCCTGACAAATATAAGAGCTCCGAAACCTTGTATACAAACCAAAATCCATAAGAATATTATGTACGCCATTGATATATCTAGTTTCAGGGGCCAAGGCATGTTGATGCTAAAATATATACCCTAACGAGATTTCTTCTGGCGTTTGGAATGTCTCGACGGTTCTTTCCGGTTCTCCTCAG
This sequence comes from Punica granatum, assembly GCF_007655135.1. NCBI lineage: Eukaryota > Viridiplantae > Streptophyta > Magnoliopsida > Myrtales > Lythraceae > Punica > Punica granatum. Next base: position 9,608,174 of record NC_045133.1, read on the forward strand.
GAGGTTTTAGCTCTATGTAAGGCTGCACAAATTATATTTACACAAAATTCATGAATCAAGTCAAACAGCTGCTACTTTCTCATATGAAACCTTAAAAATGTTAATCGAAAAAAAAATAAAAAATCATGAACCGTAAAAGAGACTACTGAAGTTGATTCATTTTGTTCACTGACCTCATCCCATTTCTTCTGAAGCTCCGAGAGTTCTTGGCAAGATGCAAGACATTCTGCATGGTACGCTGCAGCTAAGTCCTTTACCATGGCTTTCCTTCTGATTATGCCGATCACTGCATGCAATTTAAGCAGCCATCACATTCCTATTCGAAGTCAATTAATCGATCCTTTACACTCTCTCTCTCTCCTTTTCTTTTAGATTTGCAACAAAACACCTAAAAATAAGCACTAAACAATCCACTACACGTTAGTACTGTTCCTTTTGCTGCTCTTTTACAAGTGCTAAACAACAAAAAGTCGACCCTTAAGAGTGTGATATACAAGAAAAAGTTTAAAATTTGAAATCCTATTTGCAGTCTTGGCTACACAAAAAACTAGTTTAGGATTAATTACTTCTAGAACTCTGTTTTGCCGCCAGGTTTACTACGCTTTCTGCTGTCCTGAATCTAGTACCATGCATTTATGAAAGGAAAAAGACCGACGTTACAAAAGAGCACGGCCTAGGCTATACAAACATCATTAACAGAGTATGAGTTTATGCTTAGATTTAATTAGACATGATACAGAAAAGTGATATATAATGATTGCATAAAATGTCGATTATTTAGCTTTCCTAAATGAGGCATATTATCCTCATAATCTCCCACAGCACCACTTTTTTCTCATGTGAATCCTGCCTCCTGGGGTTACCTACCTTATGGTTCAACGGTGTATTGGTGGAATTGCAACAAAATCACTCATAGCGGCAACTTTCACTTGATTGCCAGGGATATGAACTCTCAACAGACCGGGAATCAGTAGATACTCTATTTCATCTAAGTTCTGATCTTGTTTTTGTGGTGCAAATAACATCTAGACATTTTTCACCCACAAAATCCTGTACAAACGACATAGTTCTGATATAGGTTCTTCAGTTTTGTCAAGATTAAGCTGCTCAACCATCCATCCACTCTTCCGTTTTTCTTGGGTGCATGAAGAATTCCTCCGATGCTACTTATCATATCCCATGTGACCTCAAATTGTGCTAAAGAGAAATAGTAAAAGAAACCCAGACAGAGAGACACATATCGAGAAGGATTGACTTCAGATGTAAGGGCTTTGTTTCAGATGATAGAAACCACTGGGCCCTGCCCCCCTCTGATCCTTTTGTAAACCTCTTTCCTTCACCCTATGATAGAAAACTCATCTTTCAGCTGCTCTTAATGTCAACTCTGTTGGAACCACCCAGCGCGATCTTCACTGGTTTTACATCATTAGATAAAAATAACCCTCAGCAGCAACCCCCAACTCTGGCATGTCTACTTCCTTGCCTTCCATATCGCATGATAGTCATGTCTAAAATCTGTACTGTGACATCCCTCGAGACTAAGCTTAGTCTCTTTATAATAGCCATGTCCAACATCTCTACTGTAACATCCCTCAAGACTATAAGCTTGGTCACCGGTGATAGTGTTGAAGTTGTTGAAGCTATGGCAGTAAGATAGGCAATTGAAGTAGCTAGAGAAAGGAGGTGAAAGAGGGAAATTGAAATTGATTGCAAGGATGCATTTCCCAGCATCACAGATTGCAACAGGAAGCCCCACGGCAAGCACAAGGGATCATAAAAGTGGTATTTTGATTCTTTGACGCTAAGTCACTTTCTTTGGTGAAGAGGGAGGCTAATGCTTGAGCTGATCGGGTTGCTGGCGGAACGAGGAAATTGTGCCCAGAGTATGGATTTCAATGGTCCCACTTTCCAAGTATGATTGCCAGTAAAAGCTTCTTGTAGTGTTGAACAATTGTCGGTAACAAGTCACTAAAATGAAGATGTTCTACTAGGGGCTACACTTGGTCACTGATATGATTCGCGGAAAATCTTTGCAGTCTCTTCCTCTTTATTGCAAAGAAGATGACTTCACAACAAGTCTATAACCCAATTGTTTTCCTCAAAATTCTTCTCTAGTTTCTTGCATAGTTGTTCTGAGGGCTGCATTTCCGGGCAAAAAAGTTCAGCAGGGTTTCCACATAGAAGAGCTATCCACACAATTGCTTCATTCTCTTCATATTTTGTATCCATCAAACTCCCTGAAAATTAAACTAAAAGATGGGACTCACAGTGAAAGCGAAAGACAGAGAGACAACTGCATTAATGGAGTAGTGATTAACCTAATTAACAAACGCTAATTTGCAGAATTGAACCTTAAGAGACCGATGCACTATAAACCATTACTGCAGCGTACTACATGTCCTCAAATCCAAAGGGTCCTCAGTGTAAACTCAAATTCGGCCACCGGAGAAACGAGATCAAAGCAAAACCATACAACACGAGCAGACAGAGAGAGAGAGAGAGAGAGAGAGAGGAGTTACTTCGACTGGGATCGAACGCCAGCAGGGGGGGCGTTGGCGGGTCAGCTGGGGCGGAGGGGGAGCGATCGGCCCCATCGGGAGTCGGCGACGAAGGTTGTGCAGCCGGCGGTTCCGGATGCTCGGCCATCTGAGACCAGAAGCTGTGGGTCCGATCAAATCTCAGTCTGTTCCGCTGCGTGCAGAAGTTCTGGTAAATGGCAAGTTGCGGGAAATTTATTTATAGGGTTGCTTTGAAACCCAATTTTAAGCGCCAATTTCATAAGTTGCTAACGGTGCGTTTGGTTTCAGAGTTAAAGTAATTTTAATTTTGATTGTGGAAAAGAATAAATGTTGTGTAGTGTGTTGAGTTATAGTTAAAAGTTAAAATTTTTCATTTGGGAAATGTGTATTTTTATTGTATAGTGCGTTGAATTAAAGTTAAAAGTTAAAATTTTTTTGATTTTAACCCGAAAACAAACAGGCCAAAACTTCCTTAAATGGTCAACCCAACCGAGTTGAAACCCAGCCGTCCAGGGGCTTGAGTCCTGAAGCTCGAATCCCGAAGCTCAAATCCCAACCGGCCATGGGCTCGAATCCTGAAGCATACATACATTTATGGCTGGGCCTCTTTGAAAACCTCGAGCTCCCTTAATCGAGCTGCATTGTTAGCTGGTTCCCAGTTATGCTCTCTTTGGAAATGGCAAGAACATTGACCTTTGGAAAAATTGTTGGTTGAACAAGGCGTCGCTTCGAAATAGCATTTCAGGTCCACTTCAGGCAAGAGTTTCTGATAGTCTTAAACTAAATGGTTTATGGAATCTAGACGGTTTATCTTTCTCCCTCACTCCCTAATAATGTGTTACCGATATCTTTCTCCCTCCCTCATAATGTATAAAAATTACATATAAAATCACAAAGTATTACTTTAGCATCAAATCTAGCTCCATGATAGTCACGTGCCGCTTGGAAGTTCAAAAAATAATGGGTAAATGACGTAAACTGAACTTTCTACTTTTTCTCAATTATAGCATGAAATAAAATAACAATTAAAAAAATAAGAAAATAAATAAACTTTAGGAATCCGAGTTTCCCTCGATAACTTTGCTGAAAAACCTTATTTAAGTAAATGTACAAGATATTGCTCTCGTAATTTTAGAAGATCGATCACTAAATGTTATTCCTTCTACGAACAAGTGTGCTTCCTAAATCTCGAATTTATATTCTCCTCCTCACACGATTGAAATTGTTTACCAATCAGCTAACACACCTTTTTTTTTCTCGGGTTATGATGGAGGCCCTTGGGCTTTATATGGTAAAACAGAAATCCTAATTAACATCTAATAAAGAAATCCGAGTAACTCCACTTGACTATCAAAGATGAAACTTCTCAATTAACATGCGAGAATGTGCATCACTGCGTTGCGTCATCTTTGATTTTATTGTGTGTTTTGACATGTTCTGATAATTCAAATTCTAAGATAAAAATAAATGCTGAACGGCGTTTCTCTGGGCTCGAACCTGCATCCTTCGCGCTCATAACTCAAAATGCGGTATAAAAGGGGCCTAAACTTTACGACTGCTAGCAAATAGAGCCATAACCGCTATCAATAACTGCCCTCCTGCCACTACCTCGTCTCTCAACAGAGGTATGAAACTCAGTTATTATGGCGATTGGAAAAACCTACAAATAGGAGTGGGAGTCCCATTCTGCAATCTCATCGTTGCTTTCGCACTCCACTTGACAAGGGTAACATCACTTCTCGTCAATTATATATGAAACACATTCGCTAATTTTATCTTGTTCGTAAAACTATCAATATCGGAGACATATACATAAACTATTGACGCTATTGAATCGAGAAAAGGATAACTTTGTAATTCTTTAATAAAAGAAATTACAAACTAACTATCATCAATTCTGATTTTGTCTTCCATGTTACATGACCAATTGGCTCCTCTTGCCTTCAACGGTCTTCTTGGCCTTAAAAGTTCCATTCCTGAAAAGATTTCATCTCAATCTTCTTCAAGCCACCAACAAGAACAGGTACTCCGTTATCTCGTCTACAAAAATGAGTACCTGCTCCGTGTTAATTCCCCTTGAATTCTTTGAAGACAGTCCCATTGTATCTGCCAATATCTTTCCTTTTGGACTAAACAGCCCAAGAGGCTTGTTTCTCTCATGTCTCAAACACAAGTTCCCTGAAACAAGGACCGATCTTCATTTGCAGCGCCCGGAACTCCTCATTTCAGGGCCCTAGGTCATCCCTCTCAAGACTGTCAAGCTATTCAATATATAGAGAATGAGGCTACTCACGGAAACTTTGAGATTATTACGTACCTCAAAAATGGACGCCCCTTGTAGCTCGGATATGCATTGAATGCCCATGTTAGCTCGCCTTCTTAAAGGGTACAAGTACACAACTTAGAGCCATCTTATCAATGTGCTTGGGCAGAGTCCGGACTGCCAGCCCGTGACACACTAGTCTATCGAGGCAAAGTATTGGTCATTCGAGAAGCTCCCTCAGTATCTAAAAGGTGAGATGCTACTAATTATAGAACTTCCCCTTCTTGCCCCTTGCTTTCCAACTCCAAGTTCTCTAACATTCCATATATATCCTCCCATTTCTCATGGGACCGATCAGCTACTTGAAACTCATTCATTGTCCCGTTAATCTCCACCCAACTGCATCCTAGGTTTTTCTTCAAGCACTTGTCCCTCAAAAACCTCCTCATCTTAGCAACTTCCTCCCACTTCCCGGAGGCTGCATAAACATTTGATAACAGAACATAGTTCCCCGCATTCTCAGGCTCCATTCCTATCAGCTTTTCAGCTGCTAACTCTGCTAGTTGAGTCTCTGAGTGGGCCCTACAGGCACTCAGCAACGGTCCCCACACCCGAGCATCGGGCTCAAAAGGCATGGAGCTTATGAGCTCCTTTGCCTCACTGATTCTCCCTGAACGGCCCAAGAGATCCACCATGCTGGCATAGTGTTCTTGGCCCGGCACAAGCCCGTAAGCTGTGGTCATATCCCTAAAATGCTCCTTCCCTTCTTCCACTCGCCCTGAATTTACACAGGCTGTGAGCAGCCCAAGGAAGGTCATGTGGTCGGGACTCAGCTCTGATCGCTTCATTCTATCATACAGATCAAAACACTCGGGCCAGTTCCCGTGCCTAGCATATGCACTAATCATGGCGTTCCATGAAATTACATCTTTGCAGCTGCCGATGTCTTCCTCCCCATCAAAAAGCTCCTTTGCGATATCTATAGACCCGCACTTTGCGTAGCTAACAAGAATGGCAGTCCTAACTGATGGAAGTGACACGAGACCTGACTTTATTGTATAGCTGTGGAGATACCTCACTTGTTCCAAGGCTCCGATGTTCACATATGCAGGCAAGATGTTGATAACTGTCACAAAATCAACTTCCACTCCCTCTGATCTCATCTTCGAGAAGAGAGACAGAGCATCCAGAGCTTGATCGTTTGCTACATACCCTTTAATCATAGTGCTCCAAGAAACCTCAGTCTTCTTTTCTGCCAACACATCGAAGACCTTTAGAGCATAGTCCAAGTGATTACATTCACAGTACATGCCAATCATAGAGTTATCAACCGAGACTTGATAGCCTAAGCAATTCCTAATAATGTAGGTGTGCAATTCTTTTCCGTGGTTAATGGATTTCAGCTGCGAAACTGCAGGAACAAAAGCCATCACAGTAAATAAATCGGGCCGAAGCCTCGATCCAACCATTGAGCGCAATAGATCCATGGATTTCTTTGGGTAACCTTTTTGTGTAAAAGCTGATATGGTGATATTCCACACGACGCAATTCCTGTCAGGCATTTTATCAAACAACAACTGGACGCTGTCTAGACTTCCCAGTTTTGCGTACACGTACAGCAGAGCAGTATTCACCGACAGATTTCCACTTAAACCGCTGACAACAGCGAGCGAATGAACAAGTCTGCCCCGTCCCAATGAGCTCGAATCAACACAAGACCTCAACAAGTTGACTACACTGCCGGAATCGATCCTGGCACCCGCCGCCCTCATTCTGCTGAAAATGCTAAATACAGCCTCAGGATTTCCACTCCGAGAAGCATCATAAATTAAAGAATTCCAATCGTTCTTGAGACCCCTGATGGGGCTTATATCGACATCAACTTGCTCGACGATGCCGAGACGACCCCAGTTTCTGTACATTTCCAGCAAACCCGTGGCGACAGAGTCAGTCGAATCAAGACCCAATTTCATTAGCTGCCCATGAATTCCCATCCCACTTCCAACATCCGACAAGCAAGAACACGAATGCAACACAAAAGGGTATGAACCTTCGTCCAATAACATCCCGTTCTGCACCAATTCTCGGTAAAGCAGAAGGATTCTCTCAAATTCACCGCTTTTTGGCAAATTCCTTATCATGGCACCATAAATATTAGCACTTGGGCTACCGATGATCGACCCGAAGACCTTCTCGGAGGTCTCGAGGAGGCCGAGGCTGGCGTAGCAGTTGATGAGCTCGGAACAGACAGATGGGTTCTGGTGAAGGCCATGGAGGATGAACCTGGTGTGGACCTGCTGGAGGTGTTTTGGGCTGGTGCAGAGGTTAAAGAGGGAGGTGAGAGTGGTGAGCTGCCTCGGTTGGGCGACGGGATAGCGCAGAGGAAGAAGAAGACGACGATGACGACCAAGAAGAAGAAGAAAGGGAGGGAAAGATGACCGTTGGAAATGGAGCATCGGTGCTTTGAAGACTCACGGAGCTTTGCGCCGTCTCTTACAGTGATTTTAAGGAGTCATGAGCCATAAAGGCCCTGAACTTTGGGCGCGGGTGCAATATTGTCCCCCTCAATATATCATTTTCTTTTAGGCAAATTACGCATATCCATGATTTCACTTTGTTTTTTTAAATCTATCATATATTTTTAAAATTAATAAAAATATCTCATGATTTACATTTTTTCCAAATTTATCCCACCGTTATATCTTCCGTCAACATTTAACGGTATTGTCACTACAGCCCTTTACCTGGAATAGATTTGAGAAAAAAATTAAAACCATGGAATATATTTGAAGCGTACTTACGTTTCATTAACGGAAAATATAACACCGGGATATATTTGAAAAAAATGTAATCGATATGATATTTTTGATAATTTTAAAAGCATATGATAGATTTGAAAAAAACGGTGAAATAATTGGATATATGGGTAAAACCCCTTTTTTTTTTCAAATCAATTCATCCCCTCAAATTAGAGGATGAATTTGCGTTTTATTTCTTAGAGGATGAATTTTGGCAACTCGTCCCCGCTTAGTGTGATTTCGGCAAATCACGGTTCTACTAAACTCTATTCAATTTTGAAGGGAAAAAAATGAGTTAGATTTTGGTTTTTGTTTTCTTTTTTACTTTTAGTAAATTTATTATATTATCAAAATATAAATGATAAGAAACAATAGGAAAAAAAAAGGGGAACAAGTTCTGGGTGCTAGTTCCAATTCCGATTTTTGAGTACCCTATATATTGGAACCGAAAGCGGAACCGTTTTTTACCGGTTCCTTAAATTATTATCCGAACCCTATTCAATTTCTAATTGGATCTACTCAGTTTAGGGTTCAAACCGGTTCCGGGTATATCCGGTATCTATGCATAGTCCTACTCTATGAGCACACCAATTTTGGGTTCTCTTAGTACTTTTTTTTCGATTACAAGAGAAGCCCATGACCTAGTGTATTGAAATATAAATCATAAATATCTAATAAAGGGGCACAGGTAGTCCCACTGGGTATCGAATCTGAGACATCTTGGTCACCAGGTGAGTGGTGCACCATTGTGCTATTTGTTCTCTTGATGGTTCTCTTAGTACTTTATGCGGAGAATTACAATTTATAGATAATCAAAGTTAGAAATAATAATAAATGCCATAAAAGAAGAGATAGAAATTCTAATTTTGTCACAATATTGGTAACTGTACAAAGCTGTGATTCTCGAAGAAATCGATTGCTGTAAAGACAATTTTGTTGCGGCCTCTGTAGTCTAATGACATAAAAATTTAAGATTGAAAACAACATGTTAGAGACCCGACATTGATGCTTCATTTCGAGCTTTCTTTTGCTAAAATAGCAAAGCCATGATTCAAAAAGTAAAAGGATCTTCGAGGGTATTATGTCTTCAAAACAAAATTTGCATTAGTTATAATAGAGAAAAACGGCTCAAAGTTGGCGATCAATGATAATTTTCTGACGTTTTTGCTCTCGTCCCTTTATATGTTTAGACTCTAGAGGATGTAAGAAATCTATACAGAACTCAATTTCGCAAAGCAGTTTAAGAGTTATTGCTTTGTAGAGCTCCCCATATTGTGACAAAATTCAAATTTCGATCTTTTTTTTTTTTGGAAGTCATTTTGTATTATTTCCAACTTCCAGTTATTCTAATTGGTTACTCTTTGTACAAGTCTTCCAAAGACACTAAAGACATCCCAGTCGAAGGTCTGAGCAGAGAGAGCAACGTAGGAAAAGAATAAGACGCAAAATGACATTTTTACCCCCTTATGGTAGACGAAAAAGTGTCCGGTTGCACTAGATGTGAGGGCGCACTTCGCTTACTTTTCGCTTAGGTCGGAAGCACTGTGCAAACTTTCAAGGTTGAGGGGAAATTCTCAACTGCCCCCAAAAATCGGGTACATTTTCTGAAAGTTTGCTCTTATTCTGTTCCATGCATAATTTCAACTTTTAAGAAGTATTTGTTTTTCTTTCCACTCAATGACTTATTATAAGACTTCTCACATTTTAAATGAAATTTAAATTTCAATACTGTTTCAAAAAGGAGAAGACATGATAAGGATAAATTCCATACTAGTTGTGTTTAGAAGTCTCTCAGGGAGGGAGAGGAGAGGAGACTGGAGGGGAGGGGAGGGGAGGGGCAGTGAGGAGAAGGAAGGAGAAGAGAGAAGAGGAAATGGAGGGAAATAAGAGGCGAGTTGTCTCCTTTATTCGAGAGTAATTAACAAGGGAGATGAGAGGAGAGAAGAAGATGGGAGTGAAGAGAAGAGAATATTAGTGTAATTTTTTTAAAAGAATATAATATAAGAAAGTTAAGTAGAAGAGAGTTTAAAACAACATATTAGTTCTTCCAATTCCTCAATTTCAAGGATTAGAAATTCCTTAATAATGCAGAAAAATGGAGGGGAGTCTCTCCCTTCCTCTTCCTCCTTCCTCAAGCAACTTTCCCAAACAAGGGAGAGCACACTCCCTCCAATTGCCTCTTGGAAATAATGTCATAATTATTGCAAGGAGTTACTCCATTAAAACATACATATGTGGGAGTAAATAATAGAGAAAATAGATTTTTGGTCATCAACCTTTCGCACTTTTGGCCATAGGGAAAAGACACTACTTCCCTTGCCGAACACTTGATAAAAAAGTTAAATAGAAGAGCTTTGAAAATTGTAATCATAAATGATCTATGAAAAAACAAGAAAAGAATATTAAGAATTATTGCCCCTATGGGCCTGCATCACAAAGAAGAAATATTAATAAAGTAAGGAACTGACAAAAGGAAACACCCATATATATAAGCATAAGCTTCTCATACCTTATGAACAAATCAAAACTTGCAATTCTCCTAAGGGATAAAAGCAAGAAGAGTAACAAAAGAAGAGGGATGGGCACGGCTTCTCATAATTATATCAAGAAGATTATTATCGTTGCAATTGGGATATTCTCTATTGGCAGTGGGGTAATTTTTGTTAACGGTAAGCTTGATACGACCATTAAGAGCACCATTTGCAGTGCCGATAAATATGATAATGATCACGGTACTTATGACCGTGGCATGAGGTTTGTTCTGGGTCGTTTGACAACCGACACATCACACGTCGGTTACGACTACTACATCGCCTCTCCAGGGCCACCAATATATGATTATGTGTATGCTCGTGGAGTTTGCGAGGATAAATTGACGCAAGAATACTGCGATTCATGTATGCGTGTTGCTGTTGCCAACGTGGTCAACTACTGTTACATGAGCACAGGGGCCCAAATTCAACTTGGAGACTGTTACGTGAGGTATGAGGATTATCCTTTTGATCATTAAAAGATTAGGTAAGTCTTATAAATTTCTTATGCGCAGTAAGTTTTGTACCAGCGTTCGACGGAAGAGCGTCAGTTAGACATCAAAATGATATACCCACAATTTATATTCATCTGTCAAATAAAAGACTTGCGTACTTCATTTGACGGAGCACTTCCCTCCTTATCAAGAAGCAAGCAGTACAAATCATGCAGGATCTATATGCGTGCTCCAGGGTCCAGGACATGAATCTCCAATGGTTGCTTGAGTCTGCAATTACTACGCCGGTTCATCAACTGGTTACCCTCTCAATGAGTATGCTTCACGATTACATGTCGTTTTCTCTATTAGCGGGCGAGATGACCAGTATCACGTCTGAGAAATGGTTCACTCAATTGAGATAATTCATATCAGAACTCCCTCTATGTAGGAAACGACAAATTATTTGTGAGTCCACTGCTAAAGTAACACTTTGGACGCCCACGCTCCAAACAAGTTCTAGAACTGGCTAACATACACCGTAATTCAAGCATCTCCGATATCAAGATTCCAATGTTGCTCAAATCCATTTTTCTTTTTGCCTCTTAGATTTCTGGGAGGTAAAAATTTGTATCTATAGGTAGAGATTTTGGAACCAACTAGAGGATGCAATGTTTTTTTTTATTTTCAAAGAAACGCATTTTCAGTAACATCCTTCAATTGATTTCAACTTACACTCAATAATGCGTTACGAGTCTCAAGTAGTGTTTGACAAATTAAGTGCTTAAAAATTAAACACTAAGTTAGTTAAGGGAATAAATGTATAAGATGAGGATAGGAATGATAATGATGAGAAAATATTTTGTGAGAAAAAAAGAGTATTCATAAGCGAAAATGACTTGTTTCGTTAAATCAAACTTTTATTTTACTCTAAGATTGAATAGATTAGACCACTATCTTTCATGTTCTCTCTGTCCTATACATTTTTTTCGTATGACTAACCTGTAATTAATTCTTAAGCAGATATTTCATTAACTTATAGACAAACACAACCTAGCATTGACTAGTTCAGTAATTTACAGCTCCCTAGTAAGGATGCACGAACGGGCATGAAGGGTCGCCCCAAACTATCTCCTCCCAACACGCCCTTTTCTTCCCCGTCAAACCCTCTGGCCCAGCCCCAATCCCACTACCACTCGAGCCCAATTTAATTATATTTAATTTAAATAATTATTTAATAATTAGCAATAAATTATTTGTATGAACTAACAATTATAAAAGCTATGATAAGCTATTAATTTTATGTTAATAAATATAATTAATAAATTTAAATTTGGAGTGATTAATTTCCAAGATCAATTAGTGCTTCCATGCAGTTACATACCCGCGCAGTGCCGAGGCTGTACCTAGTATTTGGAAAGCCTCCTAATCCCAACTCCCAGTGGTACTTTAAGCCAGTGCTTTTGGGATATGGCCCATTGTGGTACAAGTACTAATTTACAGTAGATAACATTATCATTTTCTACAGTAAATGGAGTTAGGTGATCATTTCTTTGTAATACCAACTAAATAAGTAGACATATAGGAGATTCTGTTGTAAATTTATAAAGGTCGATTGTGACTTGTGAGAGGAAATATGTATGGAGTGACTCGAAGAAATATGTTAAATTAATTCTCAATAACATTATCAATGTTTCGAACGAGATATGAATAGGAGTTCGCGTGGGATATGAAGCGGAGTTCGTATGAAAGAATAATAATTGGTCAAAATTTATTGCACAACTAATAGATAACTTGGTGCTGCAGCACTATAGTTCCAGTGCTGCAGCACCGAAATTGCTATTGATTTCTAGATTAGTCAATGTCGCAGCACCAAAACCGATGTTGCAGCATGGCGGCGGTTACCATGTTTCAGTTCAGTCAGCACTGCAGCACTGGCAGCGATTACCATTTAAAAGTTGTGAACGTTGGCTGTAAGGACATGACTGTTCGAAAGAACACAACTACTCCTATTATAAATAAACTTTTGAGGGATGAACAAACATAACGACAAAACATCAAATACATTTTTTTCCAGTACTCTTAAGAGAAGTCTCAAGGAGAGATCTATGTTCTTGTCACATGAAGATCTCCATGGTCGTGTTGTATCCTAGAGGTGATATTGCAACCAAGGTTCCTGCGATAAACTCTTCGTAGTGGGAGCGATAATCACCTTAAGGAACGTGATCTTCATGCTTTTGACCACACTTTTCGATCTACTCTCCGATCCTCTTCTTCAACAATCTTAAGGTGATTATGGCAATGGAGACCGGATTGGAAACCGCTTTCAAGATGATGAACCAGTCATCAAGTTGGATCAATTTGATGGGACGAACTATTCTCATTAGAAGGACAAGATGATGTTCTTTCTCATTACATGGACGATTTCCTATGTGCTAGATCCATCTCTACCGGATGTTCCTACCCCGCAAGACAATGACACCGAAATCCTCGAAGGAGATTTGACAAGGGCTTGAAAATAAGTACAAAATTGAGAAGCAAGGTGCAGATAAATTTATGATGATGAAGTTCTTTGACTTTAAAATGGCAGATCATTTGTTTGTGATGGACCAAGTGCACGATTTACTCGCGCTTGTGTCCAAATTAAAAGATGCGAAAGTGGATGTTTTTGAATCAATGCAAGTGGGAACAATAATTGAGAAGTTGCCTTCTGATTGGCATGATTACAAAAATAAACTGTTGCACACCACCAAAGAGTTCACTGTAGAGTGGATTCTTAAAAATCTGTGAATTGAGGAGTAAACTCGCAATTTCCAGAGGAAAAGCAACGAAACCTCTAACTCTAAAGTGAATTTGGTATCTTCGGGAAATAACTCCCACAAGTCGAAGAAAAAGAGAAAGTTTTCTGAGGTCGACAACAGTGAACCCAACAAAAGCAATGACAATAATTCCAAGAAGAAGAAAGGATTGACATGCTATCACTGTTCCAAGAAAGGTCATCTTAAAAGGGATCAGATTCTTGGAGGCAAAGAGAGGGCAAAATGGCAACAATAATAATGTCAACAATGTCGAACAAGACATGGAGGAAATTGTTGCTATGATTTCTCAAGTGCATATTAGCATGATAAGTGAAGTCCATATGGCCGGAATGAAATCCTCAGACTGGTGGTATGATTTAAGCGCATTCGTTCATGTCGGCAAAGACAAATCTCAATTCAAGGAGCTAGTAGACACTGTCGAAAATGATATTGCGATGATGAGAAATCAAGATACTGCAAAAGTTCTCAGCAAACGAACTATAGAACTTCAATTTACTTCCAGGAAGCAATTATGCTTGTTAATGTACTATATGTCTCGGAAATTTGAAAGAATCTAGTTTTCGCTTCTCTATTGTCTAAAAAATGTGCCATGGCTATGTTAGAATCCAACAAGTTGATATTGTCTAAGAATGAGACTTTTGTTGGGAAATGGTACTGTTGTGATGAGATGTTTAAGTTATGTATGTGCTATAATAATAATGTAATAATCTCATTTCCGCTTGTATTGTTGATTTATCTTTCACACTTTGGCATAATAGACTAGCGCATGTTATTTTCGGATCATTAAAGTTTATGCCAAAGAATAGATCAATTTCTTGTGATAAGTTTGATGATAAAAAATGTGAAATTCGTATTTAAGCAAAAATGACAAGAAAACCATTTCTTAAGTCTGAAGGAGATAACAAGTTACTTGAATTAATTCATTAAGATATTTGTGATCTAAATGGTATGTTAACTAGAGGAGGAAATAGATACTTTATTACATTCATTGACAACTTTATTTGTGAAGCATGAGGATGTTGAACGGATGATATACTACCAAGATCCATTGCATCTTTGCTGCTTGGGATATCATGTGCTTACAGATTTCATCTAGGGCAGCTGAGAGTAAAAAAGGCCCTAACTCATGAATGATAAATTATACCATTTCACGCTTGAAGAAGAGCTTCGTAATACTTGTGCTGAAGATGGGTTCTCCATGTTTGAGTCGAGAACTAAAGGTGGTATACATTTGTTTATTTGATGAAACATAAAAATCAGGATTTGAAATGTTTAAAGATTTCAAATCATCTGTTAAAAATCAAATCGGGAAGAAAATTAAAATTTTGAGGAGTGATAGAGGTGGAGAGTATTTCTCCATGGAGTTTTCTTCATTTTGTGAAAAATGTAATTATTCATCAAACAAGTGCTCCATATACTCCTAAACAAAATGGTCTAGTAGAAAAAAAAATCAAACACTGGTGGGCTATGACTGTAAATGCAAATCTTCCAATAAATTTGTGGGGCGAGGCTCTTCTCACTACTTTTTATGTGCACAATCGAATCCTTCCAAGGAAATCAAAAGTTTCTACTTATGAATTATGAAGAGCGAGAAAACCTAACCTAAGTTATCTTAGAGTATGGGGATGTCTAGCATACTATAAAGTTCTGGATTCTATAAGAACAAAGTTAGGACCGAAAGCTCTAAGAAGTGTTTTTGTGGGTTATGCAGAAAATTTGAAGGTATACATGCTTTTGGATTTAGATTCAAATGTAATTGTCGAATCAACGTATGTGGAATTCTTAAAATATAAATTTATTAACTCTGAGTCACATCACGATGTGTAACCCAATGATCCTAACCTAGAAGCTCCACTCAGGAAAAGAAAAATCCTCGAATCTTCTAGTGAAACAAGGAGAAGCAAGAGGGAAAGGAAAGAAAAAAGTTTGAATCCAGATTTTGTATCTCTTGATTCTATAATTTTTCTTGTTGAAGGCGATAAAAATTCAGTAACAAATAAATACCAATCTACTTAAATTCAAATGATTATCCAACGACTTTGAGGGAGGCATTAGCATCAAGAGATCCGACCTTTTAGAAAGAGGTAATTAACGAAGAAATAGATTGAATGTTGTCTAATAAAACTTGAACATTAGTTGAATTGCCTCTCGAGTCAAAGCCTATTAGATGTAAGTAGGTGTTTAGGAGAAAGTTTAATTTTGATGGATCCATTCGTACTTTTAAGGCTAGATTGGTCGCTCAAGGATTTAGACAGAAAGAAGGAATGGATTACTTTGAATGCATCGATAGCTCGGATGATATCCATTAGAGTGTTGTTTGCATTAACATATATATACCAGTTGGAAATGCACCAAATGAATGTGAAAACAATCTTTTTGAATGGTGATTTGGATAAAGAAGTCTATATGGATCAACCGAAAGGTTTTATTTTGTTTGGAAATAAAAAGAAAGTTTGCAAGTTAAATAAGTCCTTGTACGGACTGAAACAAGTACCAAAACAATGGCATGAAAAATTTGATTTGGTTATTTTATCAAATGGTTTTAGGTATAACGCTGCTGATAAATGTGTTTACTTTGAGTTCACTAAGGACTACGGAGTGATTATATGGCTATATGCAAATGATTTGCTTATATTTGGTACTAACATGAAGGACATAGAGACAACTAAGAAGTGTCTAATTTCAAAGATTCAAATAAAGAATCATGGAGAAGTAAACACTATTTTGGGGACTAAAGCTAGGAAACATAATGGGGGTTATTCCCTTTGTAAAAGCAAATATATAGAGAAATTATTGAGCAAATATAAGCATTTGGGAATCAACGAAGCAAATACCCCATTTAATGTCTCATGTAAATTAATAATTAATGAGGGTCGGTCAACTTCTTAGTTGGAATATGCAAATATTATAGGAAGTTTAAAGTATGCAATCCATTACACAAGCCTTGATATAGCATTTGCGGTTTGCAAACTTTCAAGGTTTACGAGTAACCCAGGTAACACACATTGAAAGGCCATTGGGTGGGTACTTGGTTATTTGAAAAGAACCATGAATATATGACTTTTCTATGGTAATTTTCCAACGGTATTGGAAGGATACACTAATTCTAGTTGGATAACTAGTGCTAATAATGATAAGTCAATGTCTAGATGGGTGTTCACCCTAAGAGGTGGGGCAGTGTCATAGGCATTGAAGAAATAGACGTGTATTATGCATTCGACAATGGAATTAGAGTTTGTAGATCTTGCTGCAGCGTGTAAAGAAGCAGAATGGCTGAGGAATTTATTATTTGATATTGAGTTGTGGCCACAACCAATGTTGGCCATCTCATTGAATTGTGACAGCGAAGTTACAATGTCTAGGGCGTTAAGCAAGATCTATAATGAAAAAAATCTAGACGTATAAGCCTAAAACAAGCATATATTAGGCAGTTACTGTCCGATGGGGTAATCACAATCGTGTATGTTAGATCATGTAGGAATTTGACGGATTCGTTTATAAAGGGTCTTGGAAGAGACATGATAAGATCTACCTCGGATGGAATGGGATAAAAACCCATATTTTGAAGGGTCACTGGTAATGGGAACTCGACCTTTTCTCGAGCACTACAACTTGTTTAAAAGTTTAATGGGTAATATCAAGCTACCAACACGTGACTGGATTGACTGTTATGGTTAAGGAAGGATGAGTAGATGTACACCTAGTGAGATTGAAATAATTTTTTTACCTCAGTAATAGGGGCGTAACCCATGAACGTCACCTATATGGACATTGGAAGTGGTGCTGCTTCTAGGAAAAGTTGTGCTTTACTTTTGTAAATGTTCATGAAAACTAGAATGAAGCACATGGCCAGGAAAGTGCTAAGTATAATTTAGGGTAAAAAGCAGCAACCTCCCTCGAGGTTTGGTGAAATTGCACTCACCCCCATTTGTTAGATAAATATGCACAAAACGCCGTTTGACCATTTTGACCAAACGGAAGTTAAACAAATGTTAGCCTCCACTTCTTTTATTCAGTCTCTGGGAGTAAATTTCCTGGCAAAAACAAAATAACATCTTTTTGAGATCAATAAAATGCAATTACAACAAAAGAAAAATAGTCATAACAAAAGTAATTTTTTACTTATAAAAAATATACAGTTATAACAAAAAATAATTGAGTCAATACGAGAAATGCTAATCATAGAAATTCAACTGAAAAACAAACTCCATCAAATGCATCATTCCAAACATAGTCAACACGAGATCAGCAAAATGCAGTCATAACAGACACCCTAAAATATCAAACATAAATTAGAAACCATATTGGATGGTGGTCGATCATAATACAGTCATAACAAAAGTTCCCAATCCAAAATTCTTGGCTTAGAAAGTACGTTCATCTACAACTCCATTAGTTTCTCGAAACATGTCCCTAATCCAAATCCACGTGAACTCCCGATAAGTTTCCTGCATTCAACAAAGAAAGAAACTGATCTTAGGGCCCAAATATAATGGTTTTGGTCTGGGACTTTTCCACTGGATCACCGATACATCATAAGTATTTAGGAACGAAAATGTGAATTTTACTCATTCATAAAAGTGCTCAAGCCAACAAACAAGCAATAAATGGAGTTAGAGTTATCAACTTTTAGCTTAAGTAGACCTATTACATTTGCTCACAGCTTTTCCCTTTCCTCTATCATTTGCCTTGAACATTCTACCTGCACTTGAAACTTGACTCTATACATGTGGGCCACATAAGTTTGTCTCAGTATGCTCTTGAATTATGACATCGGCTATTCTACCCTCTCACATTAAATATATACAACCAAGCACTAGATAAGTATATAAATTATTAAGAATATAAAACATTATAAAGAACATCAAAATAAATTAGAACCATTCTCGCAGATCCTCTTCTGGTAGCTACTGGGGCTCTTTGACAAGTTAATTTATTATGCTCGAATTGCTTGCAAGTGCCACATCGAACTGTTGCAAATCTTTTAGTAGCAGGTGCTTCACTAGGATCTCTTGTTCTACTCTTTCTAGGTCTCCCAAGAAGTCTCTTTAGAGGCGGAGGGACTACAACATTCATGTTTGGTATTGGGTGAACAATATGTCTTCAGATAATAGCCCTTAGTGTAAGTTAGATCAGAGTAATCATCCAACTTAGCCCTTATGTAGACAATACAGAATATAGCATCCTTACAGGGTAATCCTAAAACCGCTTAATACTTGCACGGGCATGTTCTTTTGTTTAATTCTACGAGATATCTTCGACAATTGTCGCTCACGAGAAATTCCACCAGTCCAGCAGGAGCTACATTGCATCTATTAGTCCTATTATTCAAAAAATCAAGCTTCTTCAAGACTTTAGGAGTCCAACTATGCTCCCACACATAACCTTCCTCATACCTCTCGTTCGTTTTTCCCATTAACTTAACAACAAATGAGTCAAGTAAATTCAACACAGGCTCGCCTCTTAGCAGTCCAACCCACTGGTTAAAACTCTCCAACACATTATTTGTGATATGGTCACTCTTAACCTGAGGATCAAAGGCATGCCTTGACCACGTTATATGAGGTATATCTACTAGCTACTTGAATGCTTCTTCTTTCACAGCCTTAATATCAGCAATTGCTTCTTTAAATTCCCATTCACAATATGCATTTACATCCTTCCGAAATAAGTCTCCAAGCAACTTATTAGAACAACTTGCTTTGAAATTATTGTAAAGATGTCTGCAACACCATCTATGTTGGGTCAGGGAATATTTCAGCTATTGCTTGGTCAAGGCCCTATACATAAACAATTACTAATTACTAATTAAATAAGTAGTCGATCTAGTAAAATGAGGTTACATATATTAAATAAAGGTTTTGGAGATTATCTATCACTTTTCTAAAACTAGTACCTTTTGTCTGTCTGTCATAAAGACCAAGGGCTTGTTCTTCATTTGAGCGTCGATCATTGTTTCTAGATTCTCCAAAAAGAAAGTCCATCTATTCGTATTTTCTACTTCCACTATAGCAAATGCTAGCGGGAAAGTTCCATTATTCCCATCAAGTGAAACAACGGCAAGCAACACTCCTCCAAAACTTTCCTTGAGGTGACAACCATCCATCCCTATTAATACAGCTCATATGAATTAGTAGCATTCATCAAATATGTTTACAACTTAATTTAAAAAAGAAAAAGAAAATAAATTAGGTCAACGGGGGTTATCTGCATATTTTGTCAACAAATGGGGAGAGTGCAATTTTCGCAAATGTCAGGGAGGTCCCTGCATTTTACCCTATAATTTATGAGCTTCTCATAGAAAACGGGCTTTCTTGTGTGTATGGTATTTCCGGTCTTGATACTAGGAATCTTGGTTTCAACACAAAGCCACCATTGATTTCATTGAGGTTTTGAGATACCTACACTAATTTGAGATTTAAATCGAAAGATACTTTCTTGTATGCATGAGAATGTCATATTGCTCAAAGTCAAAATCTAAGTGGAGGAATGTTGTAAATTTATAAAGGTAGATTGTTACTTGTGAGAGGAAACATGCATGGAGTGACTCGAAAAAATACGTGAAATTAATTCCTCAATGAAAAGCGCTTCGAGTTAGGAGTCCAATGCTTCAAACATGATACAAATCGGAGTTCGTATGAAAGAATAATTATCGATCAAAATTTATTGCGCATCTAATAGATAACTTAATGCCGCAGCACTATAGTTCCAGTGCTGCAACATCGAAGTTGCTATTGATTTTTAGATCAGTCGATGACGCAGCACCGAAACCGATGCTATAGTACGGCGGCTGTTACCACGTTTCAGTTTAATCGGCACTACAACACCGAAATTGATGCTGCAGCACAGCGGCAGTTACCATTCAAAAATTATGAACGTTGGCTGCAAGGACATGACCGTTCGAAAGAACACGATAACTCCTATTATAAATAAACTTCTGAGGTATGAACAGATATAAAAAAACAACATCAATTGAGCTGTCGATAAGTACACCTCACGATCACATGCCATTCTCTGTTAGTGAGCTGCCCAATATCACGTGGGAGAAATGGCTCACTCAATTGAGATATTCCGAAGCAGAACTCCTTATATGTAGGAAACAACAAATGATCTGTCAATCCACTTCTCCAGTAACTCTGGATGCCCATCCTCTAAACAAGCTCCAGTCCCGACTTAACACACCATATTCGAGCATTCCCGATATCGAGATGCCAATGTTCTACAAATCAATGTTTTTGGCCTCTTAGCTTTCTGGGAGGGGAAGATTCGTAGCTATAGGTCGAGAATGATTTATTGTTCACATGTTAAGTCTTGCTCAATTTCTTTTGGTATAAGCTATATCTAATTAAGGATTTGTTATCCTGCATTTACCCGAAATATTGGCCTTGAAGATACCGCCTTTTTGGGTCTTCTTTTTTCAATGAAAAGGGACATTTTGGTTTGAACATATTACACTTCTTCGGAGGTATCGACGGAACCCAACTCGAATTACCGGCCTGGGATCCGTTCGCTTGTCTAAATTGAAATGACTCGAGTTGAATGAAGGGGACGAGCTTCATATCATCAACTCCTTAAGCGTAAAGGTAGAATGAAGCTTGATGACCTCCCATGCCCGAAAGGTCATATTCAATCATGTTTGTCTAATAGAGAAGTAGGCTTCTTCGACAATTCGAAAAGTTTTCTCCTTGGTGTATATGAAGAACCTCCACTAATAATAGATTCATAGTAGCCTTTGGTTGATCTACTATTCGTTTCCCTATATATACATAAGTAGAAAATGGCAAATGAAGAACCTCTATCAATAATAAATTCATTAATTTATAATACAATACGTAATTTACAAGTATTATCAACCACTATTATAAAGTTATTCATTTAAAAATTTATTTAAAATAACTATAAAAACAAAGGTGTATTTACCTAAAATGGCCCATGGTTTGTCCGTTTTGTCAAATCTATCATTTTTTTTGTCAAATCTATCCCATGGTTTACTTTTTGTATCAAATCTATCCCGGCGTTATCTTTTCTGTCGACATCTAACGGCAGTGCTGACGTGACGCCTATGTGGCAAGTGTGGCCCACTATCTCTCCACGTGCCACGTCAGCACGACCGTTAGATGTTAACGGAAAAGATAACGCCGTGATAGATTTGATACAAAAAGTAAACCATGGGATAGATTTGACCAAAAAAAAAAGCATATGATAGATTTGACAAAACGGACAAACCATGAGTCATTTTAAGTAAAAACCCCTAAAAACAAAAGAACGAGGACTTACACAATTTTTTTTTGGCAATCTAGCACTAACTAAGATTTCATTTAACCTACTATTTTCGGTATATATCATGGTATTCGGAAGTCCAATAGACCATGAACTTGGTCGGGCTATTGAGGGGAAAATCTTTCCCAACGTGATTTTTCTTACCTACTTTCATTGCGGAACAATGGAAAGAGAAGTTGACTATAGATTTGTCTGATTGTTAATCATATATAAACTTTATTAATTAGAAAAGTTAGTAATAGTAATGTATTACTCCGGCATGTTAGCCGGCATGATAATCACAATGAGGAAATATAATAAAAGGAACTGACAAGGGGAAAAAACACACGCATATATATGTATGTGTATATATAATATATAATTATATATGTATAGCCATACCCTTCTTCTAGCTTAGAAACAAATCCAAGCTTCGATTTTTCTCGAGGAATAAAGGAACAAGAATGAAAAAAGAAGAGGGACGATCAGCATGACTTCTCTTAATATCAAGATGATTCTTGTTGTGGCAATCGGGATGTTCTTCATTTGCAACGAGGTGAAATTTGTTAACGGTACGCCAGATACAACCATCGTGTACGCTATGTGCAGCTGCGAGAAATATGATTACGGTCATGGCATTTGTGATGATTTCAGTATCAAGTATGTGCTAGACAGATTGCTAACCGACACTTCAGTGCTCTGATATGACTATACTATATCGCCTCTCCCGGGCTACCTAGATATACAGGGGTAATTACACTGGTGGTCCAAAAAGTTTCACTAATGTATCAAGTTGGTCCAAAAGGTTTTTTTTGCTACTTGATTGTACAAAATGTTTCAAAGTTGTAACATGATAGTACAAACCGTTATCTCGCCATTGACGTCGTCATCTCGCCATTGACATAGGTGGACCTTTAAGTTAATTAAAGAAATATTTTGTACCATTATGTTACATCTGTAAAACATTTTGGACCATTAAGTGACAACTTCAAAAGAGTTTGAACTATCATGTAACGTTCCACCAACTCCTAAAAACATATCAGAGCCACGTGTCGGCCACGTTTCGGCCACGTCAGCTTTGCTTGACGGTATCAATGGTGAGATAACGATTTGCACTATCATGTTACACTTTTGAAACATTTTGTATCATCAAGTGGCAAAAAAAACTTTCTGGACTAACTTCATACATTAGTGAAACTTTTTGGACCACCAGTGTAATTACCCCTAGATATACATGTGTGTATGCTCATGGAGTTTGCGACGGTGAACTTACACAAGCAGATTGCAATTCGTGCATGAATACTGCTGCGAGCGAATTAGTCAACTGTTTCATGAGCCCGGGGGCCCAAATTCAACTTCAGGATTGTCAAGCGAGGCATGAGAAGTATGAGTTTGACGAGTAGTACGCAATTAGGATAATATATTTTCTTATATGCAAGGAAGTTATGTACAATGCTCAAACGTCAGGGGATATGGGGGGAGTGCAATTTTCGCGAACGTTAGGGGAGGTCACTGCATTTTACCCTATAACTTATGAGCTTCTCATAGAAAATGGGTTTTTCTTGTGTGTGGTATTTTCAGTCTTGATATTAGGAATCTTGGTTTCAGCACAAAGCCACCATTGATTTCATTAAGGTTTTGAGATACCTACACTAATTTGAGGTTTAAATCGAAAGATACCTTCTTGTATGCATGAGAATGTCATATTGCTCAAAGTCACAATCTAAGTGGAGGAATATTGTATATTTATAAAGGTGGATTGTGACGTGTGAAAGGAAACATGTATGGAGTGAATCGAAGAAATACGTGAAATTAATTCCTCAATGAAAAGTGCTTCGAGTTAGGAGTCCAGTGCTTCGAACGGGATACAAATCCGAGTTCGTATGAAAGAATAATAATCGATCAAAATTTATTGCGCAGCTAATAGATAACTTGGTGCCGCAACACTATAGTTCCAGTGCTGCAGCACCGAAGTTGCTATTGATTTTCAGATCAGTCGAAGACGCAGCACCGAAACTGATGCTATAGTACGGCAGTTGTTACCATGTTTCAGTTTAGTCAGCAATACAAAACCGAAATCGATGCTGCAGCACGCGGCGGTTATCATTCAAAAGTTATGAACATTGGTTGCAAGGACATGACCTCTTGAAAGAACACGGACAACTCCTATTATAAATAAACTTTTGAGGTATGAACAGATATAATAAAACAATATCAAACACATTTTCTCCGGTCATTCTCTCTGATCTTCTTTCCCCAATACTCTTAAGAGAAATCTCAAGGAGAGATCTCCGTTCTTGTCGCACGAAAATCTCAGTGGCCGTGTTGTATCCTAAAGATGATATTGCAATCAAGGTTCACGTGACAAACTCTTCGTAGTGGAGGCGATAATCACCTTAAGAAAAGTGATCTTCATGCCTCTGACCCCACTTTCCGATCTACTCTCCAACCCTCTTTTTCAACACATTTGAATCATATTCTTTTCAAGTATCTCCTTTGCTCTTAGATGCTGAACAGTTGTTATGGACACGTATGACAACATGGCACCAGAAAGATATCCATATATCCATCGAGATTTTCTGTTTATCAGGAAAAGGGTATGTACTCTCGATGCTCTAATCCGTAGATCATGCGAACTAATTGAACGAGTTTAAAGAACCTCTTCGTACTTTACTTTTAGTAAGGTCACAATCATAAGGGATAAAGCCCAATAATATATTTCCGAACAAATCTTGCCCAAAAATTACCAAGTTTGTCCATCAAGAGCATCCAGATCATCTCAATTCCTTTTTCCTATTAATTAGTTTTTTTTTGTACCATAATATTCTGAAACTAATTCAGTCGAATTGAGTCAATCTATTAAGGGATAAATCTCTCTCAGTATGGATTTTCTCCATTCACAATATTCGAACCTGAGACCTTATTTAAAGGGTACAAGTATTGTACTGCTTGAATCAAGTCACGTTGGGTTAATTGGTATTATTTTAGTTATAAGTAAAGCTCATGGATGGAGAGAGAAAATAGAAAATAGGAAAATAAGGGGCACAAAAAGCTGTTGATAATAATTGAATCCAGAAATATGTTACTCCCAAGTTCAACAATGAGTCGATATGTAGGACATTCGAAGCAAATTAATTGTAATACCAACGAGCATGAAGATATATGTAAGACATTCCAAACACATTCTATACAAGTATTTGCTTTGCTCTTAGATGTTGAACAGTTGTTATGGACACGATAACTGCGCACCCAAAATGATATTTGTCCATCGAGCTTCTCTTTATCAGGGAAATTAGGTATGTACTCTCAATTCTCTAAAACATGGATCATGCGAGCGAACAAGTTTAGTTCATAAAAAATTGCTACTGAATCGAAATTGAAAATTGCTATAAATCGGAATCGAAAAGATTGATTCCGATTATCAATATTTATTTCAAAGGAGTAAGAATCCGATTCCTCTAAACTCTGGAAATGATTCCCCAAAATTGGAGAATCATCCATTCCGTTGGGAGCCCCGTAGTGAAATTTCGAATTTTTTTTCTTTCTCTTCTCGTGAAAGACAGATCAGCCACTGTTTTTTTCTTTTTCCTTTCTGACTCATCTCATATGTTCATTAAATACATATATATATATATATATATTAATAGAGTATATGTATATGAACATGCAATATACATATATGACCATAAGTACATATACACACGCATAAAGGGAATTATGATGTAGTTTTTCTTATTAAGAATATTTTATGGGTAATGTTCTACAGAGCTTTCGAAACCTACATCGCTCGATTGTCTTTTTTCACCTTATTGGTAGTGAACTTGTCCAATCGTGAAAATAGTTATCAATCAATACGGATTATTACGTTTAATAATTCAAGTATTAAAGTTGATTCCGATTCTAATAATGATCAAGTTCTGATTCCGTGATAAATCAAATAAAAACGGAAATTAGTCATTTCGTTTCCGATTTTGCCTCATTCTGTCTCATATCAACTCCTTTTGCTGTATTAATATTGTTTTGGCTTCAAAGGAAGCTCAAACCGAGAAAAGAATAGAAAAAAATGAAATAAGAGCCAGGAGAAGCTCCATTGGTAATAATTAAATCCAGAACCTTGTCACTCCTCTTTAAGAACGAGCACAAGCTTGGTCACTAACCCTCATTCGCATGTTTATGTCCTGCTTAATGATTTGTTTGATATAATCTCAGTCTAAGGCTTTGGAAGCCTGCATTTAAATTGGTTGAAAAATGCCGCCTTCCGGCCGTTCTCTTTCCTTTTTTTTTAAAATAAAAGGGACATCTATCATCCATTATAATATATAAAAGTTGAAGCGCAAGACGTGGAAGCTCTATTTGATAACTTTCAATTTGTGGTTGAATATAGCGCAAGTCGTAAGAGCTCCAATTGCTAACCCTCAACTCATAGTTAAGTGTCTTCCCGACCACTATTATCAGAACCGAACGGAACCGGACTATTCGATCGGTCGGACCGGGTATCGGCGCTTTGACCGGTCCGGTTCTCCTGTGAACCCAAAGTGCACGAATAAACCCATGAACCCAAAGAACTGGCCGGTTTTTCAAGGAAACCCATGTGAACCGGCCGGTTCTATGGGTTCTCTATATTCCTTAAAATTGTCAAAATACTATGAATGGAGAATGAATTGAACCTTAGAAACCTACAAGTTATTACTTCACCCACTTATCCATTGAGCTATCAACTTTTTGTGGTGCACTTTCTACCATTCCTTTATAATTTATCTCAATGACCTTCATAATTGTCTTTTCTAAACCATATTTTAATTGTTTTTCTTAGTAATATTGTAGTTATTGCATATTTAACAAATTATAATTATTTTTATTGGTAATATTATTATTTATTTTTTTAATTAAACGTGCGGTTTAACTCATCGAACCCCCGGTTGAACCCATAAACCCGTGAATCCATGCCTCGACCGGTTCGATATGCGGTCCGATTCTGATAACACTGTTCTAGACCACTTAAATAATTAATTTTTTCAAAAAGAGATTCATATATTTAAATATTTGAAATTTGATACAATCATAACAATTAATTTTATATTGAAAATTATAAATATATATTAAAAGATTTTTTACAAAGTTGCAAATTATTTTTAATTAAAAATTTTTATTAATTTTTTTAAAGTATAACATGATCTCGAGAAATTATTATATATAAAATAATTATATGTTATTCATTTTTTAAAATATATGCATAAGGTGTGGGCCTACACCTAGTTTTGGCTTATTTCTCTTCTTCAGAGGTATTCGAGGGCCGGTTCCCAACTTTTCAAATTGACATCCTAGGATCCTTTCTTTCCTAAATTGAAATGACTCAAATCGCAAGCAGACGAATCTCATCATAAACTACTTAAATACCATGATTTGAAACTCTTTGAGATCACTTGTCAAGCCATCTGGTCTAGTTTACTCGTCTGTTCTCTGTATGAGAGTTCACAGATCAAGGGAATTAATCGGGCGAAATGTGAATACCCTTGACATAAAAAAGGAAAAAAAAAAACCATTGCCGTACACTTGGTAGAAAAGTTAAGTAAAAAGATTTTAACAATAGTATATAAACTCTATAAAATATGATAAGAATTTGCCCCCATTGGCCTGCATGATAATCACAAAGATGATATAATAATAAAGTAAGGAACTCACGAACGGAAACACCTATATATATGGCCATGTACTTTATGAACAAATCAGAGCTTGCATTTCCTACGGATAAGCAAGGAGAGTGACATAAGAGGAAGGATCAACATGGGTTCTCTTAATATCAAGAAGATTATTGTTGTAGCAATTGGGATATTCTCTATTTGCTGCGGGATAAGATTTGTTGACGGTAGGCCAGATACGACCATCCAGAGCACACTTTGCAGTGCCGATACGTACGATAATGATCATGGAACATATGATCGTGGCATGAGGTTTGTTTTGGGTCGTTTAAGAACCGACACATCACGTAGTTACGACTACTATGTCTCGTCTCCTGGGCCACCAACATATGATTATGTGTACGCTCGTGGAGTCTGCGAGAACAAATTGACAGAAACAGACTGCGATTCCTGCATTAGAGTCGCAGTTGCCCACTTGGTCAACGACTGTTACATGAGCTTAGGAGGCCAGGTTCAACTTCAAGACTGTTTTGTGAGGTATGAGAGTTATCCTTTCTGATCATTAAAATTTAGGTAAGTCTTATAATTTCTTTTTTCTGATATACAATTCAGTTTTGTACGAGTGTTCGGAAGAACGTTGGTTAGAAATCAAAATCGATGCAGCCACCATTTCTATTATTGTGTCGAATAAAGACTATAAATTCTTGGAGTACTTCACTCCTTTAAATTTCTTATTTTATCTTATGATCATATTAGCATGCAAAAGAATGTCTTATTTTTCCATTGGAAATGGGGCGAACCCCAAAGAAATAAGAACATTAACAAGAGACTCCTAACTAGAAACATCAGCAAGGAGCAACCCATACGAATCATACCGGATATATACATGTTCTAGAGTCCAAGACATTAATCTCCAATGGTATTACTTGAGCGCCCAAGTAGTGAGCCAGTTCGCGGCCATGTTGCGCTCTCAATAAGTACACTTCACGATCAAATGCCGTTCTCTGTTAGTGAGCTGCCCAATATCACGTGGGAGAAATGGCTCACTCAATTGAGATATTCCGAAGCAGAACTCCCCATATGTAGGAAACAACAAACAATTTGTCAATCCACTTCTCGAGTAACTCTGGATGTCGATCCTCTAAGCAAGCTCTAGTCCCGACTTAACACACCATAATTCGAGCATTCCCGATACCGAGATGCCAATGTTCTTCAAATCCATTTTTTTGGCCGCTTAGATTTCTGGGAGGTGAAGATTCGTAGCTATAGGTAGAGATTTTCAGGTCGTGAATGATTTATTGTTCACATGTCAAGTCTTGCTCAATTTCTTTTGGTATAAGCTCAATCTAATTAAGGATTTGTCATCCTGCATTTACCCCAAATATAGGCCTTGAAGATGCCGCCTTTTTGGGTCTTCTTTTTTCAATGAAAAGGGACATTTTGGTTTGAACATATTACACTTTTTGGAGGTATCGCTGGAACCCAACTCGAATTACCGGCCTGGGATCCTTTCGCTCCTCTAAATTGAAATGACTCGAGTTGAAAGAAGGGGACGAGCTTCATATCATCAACTCCTTAAGCGTAAAGGTAGAATGAAGCTTGATGACCTCCCACTCCCGAAATGTCACATTCAATCATGTTCGTCAAATAGAGAAGTAGGCTTCCTCGACAATCCGAAAAGTTTTCTCCTTGGTGTATATGAAGAACCTCCACTAATAACAAATTCATAGTAGCCTTCGGTTGATCTATTATTCGTTTCCCTATATATACATAAACAGAAAATGGCAAATGAAGAACCTCTATTAATAACAAATTCATTAATTTATAATACAATACGTAATTTACAAATATTATCAACCACTATTATAAAGTTATTCATTTAAAAATTTATTTAAAATAACTATAAAAACAAAAGAAGGAGGCCTGACACAATTTTTTTTGGCAATCTAGGACCAACTAAGATTTCCTCTAACTACTATTTTTGATGCATACCCTAATATCTGAAAATCCAATAGATCCTAAGCTTGCTCGGACTATTGAGAGGTAAATCTACCCAGCATGGTTTTTCTTACCTACTTTCATTGCGGAACAATTGGAAAAGAAGTTGACTATAGATTTGTCTGATTGTTAATCATATATAAACTTTATTTAATTAGAAAAGTTAGTAGTAGTAATGTATTATTACTCCCCCATTTTAGAAGGCATGATAATCACAATGACGAAATATAATAAAAGGAACTGACAAGGCGAAAAAACACACGCATATATATGTATGTACATATATAATATATAGTTATATATATATATGTACAGCCTTACCCTTCTTCTACCTTAGAAAAAAGTCCAAGCTTCGATTTTTCTCGAGGAATAAAGGAAGAAGAAAGAAAAAAAAAAGAGGGACGATCAGTATTACTTCTCTTAATATCACATCTATTCTTCTTGTGGCAATCGGGATGTTCTTCATTTGCAATAAGGTGAAATTTGTTAATGGTATGCCAGATACAACCATCGTGTATGCTATGTGCAGCCGCGAAAAATATGATTATGATCATGGCATTTGTGATGATTTCAGTATCAAGTATGTGCTGGACAGATTGCTAACCGACACTTGAGTGCTCTGATACGACTATACTATGTCGCTTCTCCTGGGCTACCTAGATATACATATGTGTATGCTCATGTTACACAAGCAGATTGCAATTCATGCATGAATACTGCTGTGAGCGAATTAGTCAACTGTTTCATGAGCACGGGGGCCCAAATTCAACTTCAGGATTGTCGAGCGAGGTATGAGAAGCATGAGTTGGACGAGTAGTATGCAATTAGGATACTATATTTTCTTATATGCAAGGAAGTTATGTACACTGCTCAAGAAAAGAGTGTCAATGATACAAGAAGATGATGTTGTCTCGACTGCTATTTCTCCATGTTGAATGAAGCCTAAGTAATTTCTCTTCGGTGTGTATCCTGGTCCAACTAGTTCTGACTAATCCAATTCAAGCCGAGTCAGCCCACTAAAGTAGTAAAACTCTCAAAGTATGGATTTTTTCCATTCACAAGACTCGATTCCGAGACTTTACTTAAGACCTAAGTAATTTCTCTTAGTACTTCTTCTCTTGTATCTCATATCTTTTTTTATTCTTTTTCTTTCTATTTGTCATAAAAGAGGGCCATTGATAATAGAATCAGGTTAGTGGAAATGAAGGGAAGCAATTACTCCTACTAATAATCTAACCCAAAAGTATCTTGATTCTAAATAAAGGGATAAGTACCAATGCATTAAACTCCGTTTAATTGCAATATTGATGATTGACTGACTGAATGAATGAATAAACATATCCCAACGATTTAGAAAATGATTGTACTGTATTCAATTTCCAGATGATTTTACTAACAGGGTTTGTCTATCCTATGCCCTAATAAGTTAACCATCGTTAGCAAACTAATTATATAATAAATATGTACGATTTATTTTTGGATAAGCCGTGTATTTATTGATCCAAAAATTATGTATAGAGAGTAAGAAAGAGAGTGTAGTGTAGTGAACATACTCTTATTTGTTGATAATCTGGAAGTTCTAGGTTCAATTCTTGTGATGTGTCACTCTCCATGTTCATTTATTATTGGTTTTCTATTTACTTGCACGATATCAAAGAATCTTATTTGTAGCTTGAAAAATCTGTAGAGAGTACCACAAATCCAACAGCAATATAAAAACCAGCAAGGTAACAACTTAAAAGCCTAGAGTTTTGACAATAGGTAAATGGACAGATTTCACTGAGGCATTAGACAGAGTAGAGATATTGATCTTTGCCATAGACACCATCACCTGCACCTAGCTCCCAATTGATTTACTTTGCCTTCTGAAATAGCAGTATCCAAATTTTTCAGTACCTAAACCATTTCCCTCTCTTTAATTTCGGGGACAATTCGCCCGCAATTACTCATGAATCACGACAACCCCCCTGATCTTTCTCATGCTCTTTGTGTTCTAAATCAATGTAACAGTCGCTCTATTGATTGCTTTATATGTTTAAACAGCTTCTGCTATAATTCAAGGTGTAAATATATTTTGCACATTTTATTTAGTCCAGAAAAACTGTTGTTCGATTGAGCTCATGCCAATATACAAATATATGTATGAGTTTCAATCCAAACTATTACTTTAATCAAATATGTAAGTCAAACGAATTGTCCTTCTATTAATTCGTCTATAAATATTCCAGATAAAACAAGAGGTGGAATGCTTAATCAACATGTTAAATAAGAACAGCTTAGTTTTGTGGTTATACGAAAAAAGAATCTTCATGCCATCTCTGGGAACCATGAAGTTCTACATTCGATTGTCGTTAGTAGGACTATATATGCTCATTTATACAGCTTTTAACTTCTTTGTACCAGGTCTTAATTGGGAAAAAAATCGAGAATCTACAAAAGAAAAATCTTCTCTTCCGGCAAGTTTCAAAGCTGCACCAAATTATCAAGTACTTCCACACTCATTGCTATTCATTACCAAAACTGAATGGATCAATAATTTTTTGTTTCGAGCGAACATTAGCTTCTCCACAAAGGGATCAATCGGGCAATTGATCATAGTCTATACAAAAGTACATAAGATATAAAAGACAAGAACACCGGAAGAAGATAGACCGCTCTCTTTTGCAATATCGTGGTTTCGTCTCCAAATAAGCTCTCGCAAGTCCCTTCTTCAAAGATCGTCTCCAACTTTGGACAACTTGAGCTTCTCCTTTGCAACATCATCTTCGATGGTGCGACTTCACATGGATAGTACCTTTGCGACTTAAACCGCTTCATCATACTCCCAGCCATGAATGTATATAATTCCTTTTGGGATGGTGAAGGCTGGGATTTTTGTGGTTTTTCTTCCTTGTGTATTTTCTTCCTTGGGGGGACAATATTCAGGGTGATGAGGGGTTTATATATAGAGTGATTTACGGAAGGAGGGAGAAGAGAATCGAGGTTGATACGGTTGGAAGGATTGGACCAATTCGGGGTGGGGAAATTGCTACATCAGAATGGTTTGACTTTTTCAAAGGGGACAATAGATCCTGCGAGAACATCGGTGAATATTGAAGGGCAATGCGAAGAACGTGAAAAAAGTGATGCTAAAATTTCGCACGTGGTATCCAACACAAAGGAATTGGGACCATCAGATTGTAATCTAACATGGATGGTGCAGCTAGGAAAAGGGACCGCGTGACTTATTTGATTCGCTGAACGGTGAGAGCATGACAAAAAGAACGTTATATCTCGAGGAAAGTTATAAACCCTAAAATTTTGATTGAAATAATAGCAAGCGAATATGACATTACGTTTGTTCTATATAGGTCGTGTCTAGACTTGCTTCAATGTGTCACAGGTTAGAAAGGGAAAAAGGAGTCAGTTGTAATAAAAGGGATGTTGCGGGTGAGGAAGAGAAGAAAGGGATCAAATTATAAGAAACAGAGAATGAGGGACAAGAATATAACAAATATAAGAATAGGGGTATATTTCATAAAGTCTTATCAAGTTAGTTACAAGAGAGGCATGAAAATCGTGAGTCAGTAATTCCTATTATAAAGGGTCACTGATGTAATCACTACAATCTATCTATGAATGAAGAAAGTTGATTACCTGCTTATCCTTTGAATTCTCTGCTTCCTCATTGATCTTCTTCCTCCATTCTGCCTTCTCTTCTTCTTGGTTGCATCTTTGTTAGTTCAGTCCATCACAACTGGTATTAGAGCCTCCTTCCTGGCAATCCATGGCGATAGGAACTCGCAATCAGGAAATGCTCAAGCTAGCTTCTGCGCTGGAAGAACAAGACAAGGCAGTGATGGAGCTCAGAAATCACACTAGCAGCCATATGGATCAACTCATGGAGATGATTAGCGGACTCACCTTACAGCAGAATTGACTGATGACACAGTTACAGTAGGGTAAGTCTCCTGAATCACCTTCTCCATCCTCGGCTGGGAATGAAGAGGGGCGTTATTCCATTACTACTAGAATTGGCAAGCTGGAATTTCCTAGGTTCTGCGGTGATGGGGTTAGGGACTGGTTGTACCGGTGCGAACAATTTTTCGAAGTAGATATGACCCCTGATGATGTTAAGATGAAATTGGTGGCTATCCACCTCGAGGGAAAGGCGCCGCAGTGGCACCAAGCTTATGTGAAATCACTGGGAGTAGAAAGGAAGATGGTGAGCTAGGGTGAGTATGTGATAGCAGTGGTGTCAAGGTTTGGTGATTCGGGGTATGAGAACCCTATGGCCGATCTAAAAAACCTGAGAGAGGTTAGATCTGTGCAAGATTACATGACTGAATTTGATGCATTACTAAGCAGGGTTACAATCACTGAATCTGATGGCCTTAGCCATTTCCTGAGGGGACTAAAAAGTGAAATCCAGCTACCCATTCGCATGTTTTACCCCACCACACTAACTCAAGCTTATTCCCTAGCCAAATTACAAGAATCGACCTATACAGTTCTACACAAACCAGGTTCTCCTATTCCAAAACTACATAATACTTTCACCAGTAACAACCACACACACTCCCAAAACATTCCAGCAAACACCCTTAAAAGTAGTGCAATTATCACCTCCAGAAACACCGTGACAAACAACTACAAGGGCACAGGCAATGGCCTACTGCCACTGCCAGTGCCAGTCCATGCTCCTCAAAGAAATACACCACCATTACACAACTGTCCCCACAGAACACTGACTCAGAAGGAGATGGATGAAAGAAGAGCTAAGAATCTTTGTTTTTGGTGTGAGGAGAAATTCGTACTTGGGCATAAATGTTCGAGAAGGCAGGCCTTCCTTATTGAAGTTGAGGCGGTCGAAGAGGATCAAGAAGTGGCAGCAGAGGAAGAATTGGAGGAGATTCCACCGCCTCAGATATCCCTAACTGCCCTCCTGGGTACCCAAAGTTTTCAAACCATAAGGGTAGTGGGAACTGTGGGCAAATGATTGCAGCATATTTTGATGGACTCTGATAGTACTCACAATTTTTTGAATGAAGAGGTAAGAGGGAAGTTGGAATATCAAACTGAGCCAATGCTGACTGTGAAAGTGGTAGTGGCTAATGGTAATGAACTAAAATGCGAGAGAGTGTGCAAGAAGTTCAGGTGGAAGATGTAGGGCAGAGAGTATGAGGTTGATATGCTACTGCTTCCTCTGGAAAGTTATGATATTGTCCTAGGAGTGTAGTGGCTATCTACCTTAGGAGACATATTGTGGAATTTCAGAGACTTGCAGATGAAGTTTGTGGTAAGAGGTAAGGAGAGTGTACTGCAAGGGAGTAATTCCGAAGAGCTCAAGACCATCAAGGAGGAACAAATGGAGAAACTATTGCAAAAGAGGGACCAACTGACCAGGGTGCAACTCTGCATGTTGGAATTAGCCTGTACTAGCAAGGTACAACTTAGCAACAGTAAAGAACACCAAAAGGCACCTGAACTGGGACCCTTACTAAGAGAATTTGAAGATATGTTTAGGGAACCTAAGGGCCTATCTCCCAAAAGACCACATGATCACAGGATTCCACTTAAGGAAGGGGCTCAGCCAGTAAACATCAGGCTCTACAGGTACCCTGCACTACAGAAGGATGTTATTGAGAATATGACAAAGGAAATGATGGAGTCAAGGATTATACAACCCAGTCATAGCCCATTCTCATCCCCTATAGTGTTGGTAAAGAAGAAAGATGGTTCATGGAGGATGTGCGTGGATTACAGGAGTCTTAACAACTTGACTATTAAAGACAAGTTCCCTATTCCTCTGGTAGAAGAATTACTAGACGAGCTACATGGGTCATCCATATTTTCGAAGATTGATCTAAGATCAAGCTATCATCAAATCAAAATGTATGAAGCAGATGTCCACAAGACTGCTTTCAGGACTCACGAAGGACACTACGAGTTCCTAGTGATGCCCTTTGGACTCACCAATACACCCTCAACCTTTCAAGGCCTGATGAATGAGGTATTCAGACCTCACCTTAGGAAATTTGTCCGAGTATTCTTTGATGGTATCTTAGTGTTTAGCCAGGATTGGCATCAGCACATGGAACACTTAAGAAAGGTTTTCTCACTGCTTAGGGAAAACTCCCTATTTGCAAAACTAACCAAGTGTAGCTTTGGGAAGATAAGGTGGAATACTTGGGGCATTATGTATTAGCTGCAAGGGTATCAACAGACCCAAAGAAACTAAGAGTAGTGCAAGAGTAGCCCACTCCAGTGACAGTGAAGCAGCTGAGGGGTTTTTTGGGCCTCACTGGGTATTACAGAAGATTCGTAAGAGGTTATGGGAGTATCAGTAAACCACCTACTGATCTCCTGAAGAAGGACTCTTTTTTGTGGAATGAAGCAGCTCAGGAAACTTTCGAAAAACTCAAAAAAGCCATGACATCTACACCAGTGCTAGCACTCCCTGATTTCTCAAAGGAATTTGTAATAGAGATTGATGCTTCGGGGGTAGGAATTGGGGCTGTGTTGCAACAAGAAGGTCACCCCATAGCATTTATCAGTAAGGTGCTATCCCCTCAACACCAAGCACTCTCAGTTTATGAACGAGAGCTATTTGCTATTCTATAGGCAATAAAAAAAATGGAGTCATTATCTAAATGGGAGGCGATTTATCATCAAAACTGATCACCAAAGTCTAAAGTATCTGCTGGAACAGAGGCTCAACACCCCTCTCCAGCATACCTGGCTAGCTAAATTGCTGGGATATGATTACAATATAAGATACAATAAGGGTAAAGAGAATGTAGTGGCAGATGCTCTCTCTTGTATATCGGGACAAAAGCTTCATTATATGGCACTTTCTGTGGTTTCCACGAGTTTTCTGGATAAGATTCAAGGAAGCTGGAACAAGGATTCAAAGGTTCAGTAACTCATTATGGAACTAAGAAAGGATCCAAAGTCTCACCCAAAGTTCACTTGGAAGGATGAACAACTAAGGAGGAAGGGAAGGCTAGTAGTCGGAAGCGACAATTCTCTACAGCAGGACATTATCACGGCCTACCACTCGAGCTCAGTAGGGGGACATTCTGGAGCTCAGGTTACTACTAAGAGAATTGCTAGTTTACTATATTAGAAGGGCATTTGGAAACAAGTCAGACAGTTTGTGAGGGAATGTAAAGTCTGCCAACAGAACAAGGCCAAGCATCTAGCATATCCAGGACTCCTCCAACCCCTACTAATGCCCAAGTCAGTCTTTACTGACATTACCATGGACTTTATCGAGGGCCTCCCTAAGTCTACGGGGAAGGAAGTAGTGTTTGTGGTGGTTGACAGATGCACCAAATACGCTCATTTCATGACACTCCCTCACCCTTACTCAGCCTCTATGGTGGCCCAAGTTTTCTTGGACAATGTCTTTAAACTACACAGGATGCCTGAAACTATCGTGAGTGATCGGGACCCTGTATTTCTGAGCAAGTTTTGGCAAGGCCTATTCAGATTACAAGGAGTAGAGCTGCTGGCATCCACAGCTTACCACCAACAAACTGATGGGCAGTCTGAGGCTGTCAACAAGTGTCTTGAGACCTATCTAAGGTGTATGACTGGAGATAAGCCAGCTATGTGGGCTAAATGGGTACCATTGGCAGAATGGTAGGACAATACTACCTATCACAGTTCTACATGGATGACACCCTTTGAAGCACTATACGGGTTCCAACCCCCGTTAAATATACCCTACTTTCCTCATGAATCAACAGTAGCTATAGTAGATACCCACATGACAGATAGGGAAAATATGATCAAAGTTCTCAAGCATCACTTGAAGCGAGCTCAGGACAGGATGAAGACACAAGCAAACAAGAAGAGAACCGAAAGAGAGTTTTCAGTGGGAGAGTGGGTCTACCTAAAGCTACAACCTTACAAACAAGGGACTGTAGCCAACAGACCCTCGGAGAAGCTTTCTCCCCGATTCTTCGGCCCCTTCGAAATCCTAGATAGAATCGGTAAGGTGGCCTACAAACTCAAGCTATCAACATCAGCACAAATCCACCTCGTTTTTCCACGTCTCCCAACTCAAGAAGGCTATCGGGGATGCTAATTGCTCAACCGAGGCTGGTCACTTGGAAGAACATACAAGAAGACCGGCAGCAATACTGGAACGAAAAATGGTGAAGAGGGGAAATAAGGCGGCAGCTCAAGTGTTGGTGCACTGGACCAACACCTCTCCGGCCAAGGCGACCTTGGAGTATGCCGACGAGCTACGGTGGTGTTTCCCGTGGTTCGACCTTGGGTGCAAGGGTTTTGAAGGGGAGGGGAATGTCACGGGTTAGAAAGGGAAAAAGGAGTTAGTTGTAATAAAAGGGATGTTGAGGGTGAGGAAGAGAAGAAAGGGATCAAATTATAAGAAACAGAGAATGAGGGACGAGAATATAACAAATATAAGAATAGGGGTATATTTCATAAAGTCTGATCAAGTTAGTTACAAGAGAGGCATGAGAAGCGTGAGTCAGTAATTCCTAGTATAAAGGGTCACTGATGTAATCACTACAATCTATCTATGAATGAAGAAAGTTGATTACCTGCTTATCCTCTGAATTCTCTGCTTCCTCACTGATCTTCTTCCTCCTTTCTGCCTTCTCTTCTTCTTGGTTGCATCTCTGTTGGTTCAGTCCATCACACAATGTTACAATTCTTTCTCCTTCCGTTGGATTTTTGACCATATGAATTTTTTTACTTCTCTTTAGTGAGACATGTACAACATCCAGCTCAACTTTCATTAATTTCCCAAATTTCAGGAAAACCTCGAAACATGAAGGGCCCGATTGCTTGTTTCCAGCCTAAAAAATTTATGTCATGCTCTCCGACTGCTGAAGGATGTCGAGATTAAGATTTTCTTTGAGAGTAGAAAGGGCATCAAACCATTGAAATGGTTGAAGATGCTTGTTCTCATCTCTATGTAGCTATATATATATATATATATATATTGTTAGATAATGTTTGTGAATTATCTTGGGGTTCTCCAAGATACCAGTAAGTATTACGATAAAGAATCAATCAAACTTCTATAAATCTAACATAGTTATCATATACTTTTATTTATTTATTCGCGTAATTAACACTTATTCTTCTGACACTTGCAATTTAATTATTTGTATCAAGTGTAGGGTACTAATTAGCCAGGTAAAATTCTAAGCATTCTAACTGTCTCAGCAAAACAAAATGAATTAATTATTTCTTTATGTTTTGATCCAGAGAACACATGAGGCTCTCTCATATGGGGATGGCAATGGGTTTATGTAAACGGATATTTCATCCGTCTCAAATCCTGATAGTTGATTAACAGATTTTACCCGTTGGGTCAGGGAAAGGATTTAGGAATTGAGGTAAAAAACCATGCAGGGTTTGAAAAGGGTCTACAATTTTACCTATAAATCCATCCCAAACTCGTCAAACGTAGATTTACTAAATTAAGGTCCATATTGCTCATAATGAAAAAATAGCATTCATTATTTTCTGTTGTTTTCTTTTATTTTAATTCTAATTTTTAGTATTTGTGATAGTTGTATAGTGTTATAGCGTTGTGGCTCATTTTCTCGTACATGTTATGAGACTATAAGTATGGTGATTTATTTTTTTTCGTACAATAATTTGCTTGAAATTTATATTACTTTTTGTTATATCAAATAATTTTCTATAAATCAGATATTATGATAAGTTCATACAAACTTTTCTCACAAACTTACTGGTAAGAAAAAATGAATTCCCAATGGGTCTTTGCTAAATTAGTGGGAAGGGTTTGGGAATTTTCATTTACAATCTTAAAGGGTTTGAAAATGATTTATGATTGACTTTTCTTAACGGATAAGGATATAAAATAGATATAGCTGTCCCAAAACCTTCCTAATGTCATCCTTACTCTTACATCTTTTCTTGGGGAAGCTGTATCTCAGCCATTGGGCAAGGAAACATCGTGTGTATCATGTGGTGTGGAAAGAGAAAATAACACATGGAAAGCCCCTTAAATTATAATGCGATGTCTTTTTCTTTGCCCTTTTTTGGAAATTTGTTTGGCTTATATATGGATGATTATCCTTTCCCTTTTTCAATGAAAGCATCATGAAAGGTTGGTTTCCCTTTAAATTTTCTCACGTTCTATATCTATATTAATATTGATATTGATATATCGACATTTATATTAAAATTGATTGGGTGACCATTTTTGGTGTTGGATGTTGGCTTATGTGGAAGTGAGGCAATCAAGAGATTTTCCAAGAAGGTTTTCCCCCGCCCTCCAATGCCGTTTCCCAACTGCTTGTGACGAGCAGAACTTACTCCTTACCTCGTCTATATCCGGCTTCCTCAGATTCTCGACCGTCTTGGCAGCTAATTCAATGGCATAAACCACCATGGGGTTTCATCAAATTGAATACTGATGGTGCTTCACGTGGAAATCTAGGTTTAGTGGGTGCCTGTGGTATTATTCGTGATGAATTGAGTGGTTTCACCCTGAATTTGCGTATCACTTCTTCGATGATGGCAGAATTACCGAAAATTCTTTCGGGACTTCGTTATGCTTGGGATTTGGGATGCCGACGTTTCTCTCTCAAGATGGACTCTATGGTAGCCCGATATCTTATGCTAGGGAAGATGCGTTGCTCCCCTATGCTCAAATGGCTAGTGGATGATATCTGGAATCCGATTGCCTAGGACTGGGAGTTTTCAATTCATCATGTGTTTCGTGAATGGATGGTTGGCTCGAATGGCTACTTCTCTCCTGTTCGGTGTTCATGTTTCATCTTCGGTTCCTAACGGTTCGACAACTTGTTGTTGGGAGATGTTTTGGAGGTTGCTACTCCCCGTTTCTGTTTTCTTTTTCTTGTATGGCTTTTCCCTGTATAACTTACCAAAAAATAAATGAAAATCTAGCTCCATGTGTTAAAAAAATAAATACAAAAGCTACTCTAAATATAATTA
The DNA here is from genome assembly GCF_007655135.1 of Punica granatum. Taxonomy (NCBI): domain Eukaryota; kingdom Viridiplantae; phylum Streptophyta; class Magnoliopsida; order Myrtales; family Lythraceae; genus Punica; species Punica granatum. Next base: position 9,648,384 of record NC_045133.1, read on the forward strand.
GTATCATTATATCCATATAATTAGTAACATTATATCTATAATTATTGCAGGTGGAATGTGCAGGAGAGTGCCATGTAAAATGCATCTAGGTTATTGAGCGACTTTCAACTCAATGGTCATTTAATCATGGGTTTATTCGAGCAGTTTAGCGCTTATTCCCCTAGAGTAAGGTCTCGGATTCGAGTGATGTGAATGGAAAAAATTTATGTTGAGAGAGCTTTATTCCTTTAGTGGGCCAACTCGGCTCGAATTGGATTAGTTAAGCTCATAAAGATTTCGGATACCATGGTTCAGACAAAAAAAAACCCTAAATCATTTAATGTAAGTTTCTAACTCATGGAAATCGTAGAGTCACATATAACTCGCGGAAATTCAAAAGTTTCCAACCCAAAGTAATTAACTCATGGAGGGCTATATGTTCGGGATGAGTTTCATCTCTACTTGATGATCATATTTTACTCTTTTAATTTTCTTGATTGTGGATATTCATTTTTGCTATGCCACTCGAGGATTTTACACGAAAAAGGTTAGAATTTGCTTTCCTCATCCTTTTTTTAATTGTGGAATTCTCAAATGCTGGTATACAATGAAATGCATCTGTAGGAATACCATAGGAAAATGGGCTTCTGGCGACTTTTTTGGGACTTTGGGCAACACTTCTAAATGTTGAGAAAAGTTTCCCAATACTTTTTCCTGACACTTTTAGAAACGTCACCTAACATTCAATCGGCACAGGTTTGCGTCGCTTTTAGAGAAGTGTCTGCTAAAGTCTGACCTTGGCCGATGCTTTCGAAAGCTTCAACCAAAACCATGCCTAGGCTGATGCTATTTTGTGTTGGCTAAGGTCAATTAAAATTTTATAAAAAGAAAACTAGTTTAACTGACGCTTTCGAAGCGTCAGCGAAGTCCTAGCCTAAGTTGATGCTTAAAGTCTATTAATTTAAGCGTGTTAACACTTTGGTCCTCTAATTATTTCATTGTCAGCACTTAAACACCTGAATTAAATTTGCTAGCGATTCGTTCCCCTAATTTCGATTATGCCTAACACTTCGGTTTGGTAGTCAACTCTTTCAACAGAATGCCAATGTGAATGCTTATGTGGCGCTAACGACGTCAAATATATTATTGTTCATTGAAACTAAGCAAAATGGCATAGCATTAACAAAAAAAGTATAAAAAAAATCTTTTTTTATATTTTTTTGATGAATCGAGACGGGGCACACTGGGCTAAGGGCTCCCTGCCCGACCACGACCTCCCTCAGGAGAGGTAGGTAGTCGGAGGCGAGTGGTGACCCAAGCGTCCTTGCCGAAGTAGGAGGCTCCCTAGCCGGTCTACCCCTCTCTAAGCACCAACAAAGAGTGTAAAGAGGGGAGTAGACCCGCCGGGGGCTCTCTAATTGGCTGCCTCCCCCTCAGGCAAGGTCGCTAGGGGCATCTTCCGCCTCTAGAGACCTCGCTTGAGGGGGAGGCAGTCGGCCGAGAGCCTCCAGCTAGTCTACTCCTTTCACATGCTTTTTATTTCGCCCTGCTTCCAAATTTTAAAGAAAAATAATGTATTTATTTTTTTTGTTAAAACAACATCTTTTTGCTCAATTTTATTAAAAAACAATACATTTGACGCGGTTAGCACCACGTAAGCATCCAACTCAACTTCTATTGAATGAGTTGACGGCCGGACCAATGTGTTAGACGGAATCGAAATTGGAGGAGCGAATTGATGGGAAATTTAATTCAGATAGTGAAGTGAAAGCAACAAATAAATTGGAGGACCAAAGTATTAACCGACTCTATTTATTTATAAATAATAGCCTTGATCGATGATAAAGGTGCTGGCCAAGGCTAATAATATATGATGACAACATGCAATGGGAGAGCCAAAAGTCCTTTGACGTTCAACTATATATATATATATATATGTGAAGGATTAGCTACCAAAGAAAAACGTTAAACTTCGCTCATTTTATGAATGTTAGCACAAACTTTTTTGTTTACACAGAATTATGCCATTTTTCAATTTTGTACCACGTTAAATATGAATAAGTTTCTTCGTTAATTTGGACGGATTTTTCTAACATGGCATCGTTAAGTGTCTTGTTATTTATGAAATTTGACATATTGAGCTCATGAATCAAAGAAAAAACTTAAAAGAAAAAAAAAAGCAAAAGCAAATTCAAAATCCCAAGTGGAACGGGATGAGAAGTGGCCAGCGGTGGTGGCCTCTCAAAGGCCCCCACCGCCCCTATAGGGTTATTGGGAAGCGAAGCTAGAAGCAGAGGCGGCCGGTGATGGGGGCTTCGTCGGCGGCCGTTGCCCCAAATCGAGGTCACTAAAGAGACCCCCACAAGAGTTGTGGTAGCCTTTAGCAAGGCCAAAAGTGGGGGGCCGGCAATACCAACCCCTCCACAACTCGCCCCAAAACTGCCCTAGAGTCGGATGTCGCTAGGGAGTCGCCAACAATGGCAACCTCAACTGGGATGTGATGGTCGATGGTCAGATTGGGGGTGATGGCCGCTAGTGGGGCTCCCTCCGCTAGCCCCATGTTTCTCCCATTTTTTTTTATCTTTTTTTTTTTAATGTATGACTATGGAGCTGCACTTGAGGCCACCATCCCTTTCAAAGTAGTCGACAATCGATAAGGTTGCCGAAAACCCCGATTGGGGGAACATAGCTTGCTGGTGAGGCCGCATTGCTCGTCGACTCTCCTCCTTTACAACTTCTTCTGTAATTAGGGTTTTTGCTTTCTAATATTCTTTTTTTATACATTTTCGAAATATATTTTTGTTTAAAAAATCCTTTTTGGCCCCACTTGCCTAGTCACTCTGAGCCACATGGCATTGTTAAGTGTGTGAGCAAAATCTATCCAAACTAACGGCAAGAACGAAATTGTGCTAAATGTGATGTCAAATTGAAAGTTAATATATTTTGTGTAAATAAAAAAAAGGAAAAAATCACACCATACATTATGATTTCTAAAATAATTTCACCACACATCATATTTTTAAAAAAATTAACGACATGTCACGAAATTTTTTAAAATTTTTACTGCACATCATATCGTTACTTTTCCATTCAAAATTGAATTAAATGGTAATGTTACGATATTTTCATGAATAATTTTTCACAAAAGAAAACTTAAGAGATTTAAGATAAAATAAAATGAAAAATACAAAATGTGTTAATCTCTCTCTTTAAAAAATAGGAAAAAGTATAAAAACTTCTCTATATGGTTTGAACTGAAGACAAATTGAAAGATGTGGTTTGTCTATGAACAAATAACACTTTGTGAGACATAATAAATCACACCGTTAATTTTTTCATCACTTTTGATTCTCAAATTTTTATTTTTATTATTATTATTATCCTCAAACTTTTAACTTTTTTCAATTTGATCCTAAAATTGACAAAAACAAAAAAAACAAAAAAAGGGAAGGGGCCAACAACCTCGACCCCACTACCGAAGTCACATGCACCGATAGAGATAGAGGATGCCGACGTCTGTGGAGGTGGGGTCGAGGCAGCAGATTGGCAGCCCCTGCCCCCGAATCGATCGGATCTCGAACTCGAGATCCCGGTCGATTCGCGGGCTGGCGCCAGCCTCGTGGCCCCTCCTACTCGATCCACCGCCCACTGGTGCGTCCAAACGGTCGATGCCCTCGCGGTCAACCTCCGAAGTTGCTTGGCCATTCCGTTGGTTGGTCATCTCTTCCGAAAGATCATACTGCCCGCTGTCCGTTTGTTCCTCTTCAGATAACCGGAAATACTCTTCTCCTGGTCCGTCCTTCCTCCTCCTCCTAATTCTTTTGCATTCCAGCCCCAATCCTACGCCCACAAACTATTCTGTAAAATGCCCCTGACAGTTCGTTTGCTTCTTCCTCCTCCTAACCTGTACCTCTCTTACATGCCATCCTTTTGAATGGCCACATCTTTGACGGGCCCCTCAAATCACCATGGTGATATATGTGATGTCCTGATACTGAATTTTGCACCAAACAGGTGATCTGAGTCTCGATTGATTGCATCTGCAATTTCTTTTCTTTTTCTTTTTTTTTTCCCGTGTTATCCATTTGAGTATGGCATGTGTTTTTACATAATTGATTTGGGTATAAAATAATTTTCCTTTATTCTTATGCATGATAAGTGCTCGTTAAAATGCTTCTGTTGTTCCTTTTGTAGGCTATTTGAAATTGTTATCTGTTTCTTTTATAGTAATAAGGGAAATGCTTGCACCTTCTGTTGTTACATTTCACTAAAAGGATTACATTTCTGTCTTGTAAGCCTACCACTGCCTCGAACTGTTAATGCTCAAAAGAATGATTGAACCAGGGTCAAGACAGTTGATTGAACTGTTAGAAATGAATGCTCGAGAACCAACTCTAATTTTCCTACTGTAAAAGGCAAGAGCTGGTAGTTCATTCTTCCTCACAGCGAACTTCAGCAATGGCAGAGCTCTTCTCTGTTTGCTTCCTTCAGAATTTCTTATTTGATTCCCGTCCTCACTGTTAAGTCGGGATATGCAGGGGCAGGGAAGATGTCTGGGTCGGGACCAACAAGTTTCCAGAAAGATAGCCCATCAGTACATCTGCCCAAAAGGACTAGGACCACAGGGAGCTGCAAACAGCACCTGTGTTTGATCTAGAGAGCTGACCTTGTGGTCGTTCTACAGAGCTGGGATTGTTGAGTTCATGGCCACCTTTTTTTTTCCTCTGCATTACCATCCTCACTGTGATGGGAGTCTCCAAGTCATGTTCCAAGTGTACCATAGTGGGTATTCGGGGTGTTGCTTGGGCATTTGGGGGCATGATCTTTGCCCTTGTCTACCGCACCACCGGTATCTCAAGTGAGTACAAACAATGGAAATTACCAGCCATTATTTATCTTTGCTTTTTTGCCCAGACATCAAGGGGTTTTCTTCTTCTTCTTCTTCTTGTTCTTTCCACAGAAGGATACATAAACCCGGCAAGTTATATTCAGGCTATTACTGGCAAGGAAGCTATGCTTGACACAGGCTGTGTACTACTTTGTCATGCAGTGCATTGATTTTGCAAGTGTAGGGCTGGGGTGGTGAAAGGGCTGCATGACTCTTCTCAATACATATTGCGTAGCAGTGGGGCCGACGTGGTGAACCACAGGTACTTTAAAGGTGATGGCCTTGGCCTGAGGTTATTGGCACCTTCATCTGCCACCAATGCCAAGAGGAATGCTTGAGAGTCTCTCATCCCCGTAAGTGTCTTTTGTGAAACTCATTGCCCTCTTTGGCTCTAAAAAATTATTTTGACAATGATCACTATTTTTCTGGCTATGTTTTCATACTCTATTTTTTCCATCTGCTGCAAGATCGCATTTGAATTGCACATGTGGTATTTTAGCATCTAAAAATGTGCTTAGTTTACCCCAGTAAGGCTACTGCTATATGTACTCTGGTATCTCCTTTGCTAGATTAATAAGTTCTAGAGCATGCAAATGATTTCTGTTATATCGTATGTAGCTTATATATAAAGCAAATAAGTTTTAGGAAGGCTTTCTGGTTGTGTTGAGCCTTTTATGTTGCTTTACTAACCTTATAGATATTGGAATGATTGTGAAAATATTTGCTAACACTGATTAATGGTGCATCTGTTCTCTCATGTAGATTTTAGATTGTTGTCCTTTCAATCACACACTTGATGTTTCCTTTCGCTTTGAGTCAGTGGACACTTCTTTTGGTAATATCTCATGACTTTGTTCTCTTTGCGCCCTGGGTTCAGGTTTAACTATTTTCATCCTCTTTGTTATTTGTGATTTATTATGTCATCCTAGCCCAGCATAAGAATTTTGTATAACAAGTTATCACTTAAGCTGCTGGTTGTCAAATCACTTGCTGACTATGCCTTTCAAGATCCACTCTTAAGGAGGTACTTTCTTGAAACTACTCTGCATGGTTTACTATCTATTATACAGCGTTGCTCTCTGGTAAATTCTGCAATGTAGTAGCCTGTATAGACTATTATTGTAAGTTACATCTCTGAAATAATTTCAAATTCTCTGAGTTCGCTATGCACAAATTTTCTTAACCTCCCCCATCACATGACTTTCTATGTTCATCACTTCTATTCTTTGCGGGCACGTTGTTCCCTGCCTGGTTTAATTGCTGTCTATGGAATGCAAGATCGGTGTTTTCTATTCCATCAATTTGCAGAGATATCAGTCCTGGTAGCCATATAGTATGATGGCATATTTTGATCTGGTTCTCGGGCCACATTCTAAATATGCTATCTACAACGGACAGGCTGCAGAATTGGGGCTACTTGGGACAAGAGAACTTGTGTGTGCTCTGTAAGGTTAGTGAGGAATTAAGAAGTCATGTCTTCTTCTCCTCCCTTTCTCAAAGGAAGTCTAGAATTGAATGCTGGGATTGCTTCTGTTAAACAGGACAGTGGGAGGTGGAGATGAGGAGCTTTTATCGGCACAACGATAGAATGGGAAGTCTCTTGTTGCAGCAATCAGGAAACTTTCATGGACTTATTATTCGTATATTGGCTGGAAAGAGAGGAACCAGTGAACTTATCAAAATAAGGAAGCCAGAGTTAATGATTTAATCACATCAAATTGTTGGTCTTGTTAGTGTGAGAGTAGCCTCTCTGCCTATTTTTGCTTCTAAGGCAGCTCTATGTCCTTTAGCTGGCTCTTTGAAGTTGAGGGAGTTGATGTAGTGCCTCATGAACATCTGTATATATTTGCTTGGGGTTGCATAGATTAAGAGAGCTGTTGTTCTATGATCTGCAGAGCTTGGAAGAGGAATCTCAAGATCATATATTGTTTCATGGAAGTTCAGAAAACTAATTTAATTTAGATTTTGCAGATGATGTTGATTTATAAAGATGTTCGAGACTGGGAAGCTGAGTTCGTGTTTGAAAAACAATGGAAGGGATAGTCTCTTGAGATGGTTTCTGAATTGCTATAGGTATATATTTTGGCAGGAAAGAAAGAGCTTTCCAGGGAAGAGGGTATTGAAGCTGATGGCATTGTTCTGCAGATTAGAGGAGTTTCTGTATTGCTGAATTTTGCTGTCAAAGCTAATTCTTTTCCTCCGCTTTTTTCTTTTGCTTTTGAGGGGTTGATGTAATTTTGGTGAACATTGCAAGCATTCAATTTCGTTAATGGAAGGTAAAAAATAAGCTACTGGGTTGAAAATGCCAATCTTTTCTAGCTAACAAGCATGTTGCATTTGCTGATTTAGTAAAATTTAAAATTATTATTTTTTCTACACTATAATTATGCATGAACAAATTTCTTGAGGATTATTCCCAAAGATTTATATAGTGACAAAGGCCATGCCTTTGTTTGAAATTTTTTTTGTACAGTTGTACAAAAACTTTCTTTTTTTAACAAAACCAACAAATTTTGTACAATTGTCGGAGGTTTGTGGGGCGACTGAATTTTCAGTCACGGGACCTAAGAATTTCCCTATCGTTTTGTGATGATTACATGACAGAGACGTTGGGGCATTCTATACATTGTCCACAAAAGAATGGAACGTTTTGTGATGATTACATGACAGAGACGTTGGGGCATTCTATACATTGTCCACAAAAGAATGGAAAGCAAAGGATGAAAATCATTCTGTGAAAAGGATTAGAGTGCATAATGATTATATTTTTTTTTACATAACAATATAGTAGTGTTGAGGACTCGATGTCTATTTCATTTTAATCTTTGTTTTACATTATTATCCACGCACATCATGGTCGACCGAATAAATAATATTATTTTATGCAAGACAAAGCTAAACTATATATTTAATTAATAGAAAATTGCCTAGTAAAAAGTGTAATAGTTTAATCAAGAAAACAAATGCAACCAATGCACGTGCAACGCACGTGCTATCACACAAGTATTGATAACATGTGCAAAGTTTACATTTTGTTTTGGTAATTAACCTAAAAAAAAATTCAAATGTCTACATTGATTTGGTCTCTCCTCTCTCCTTGCCCTCAAACTTTCTTACCAGATCAGACCCATCTTTTTCTTTCGTCTCATCGTAAGGCGTACCTTTTGTAAAAACGCCATTAATAATCTCTAAGTCCCCCTTCTAGTTTCAAAATTTCGATGATTGCAATAATCATAACTACAACGGGGAATTGGGAAAAAAAGCTCAAAGACTTAATAATTTTTTTTTAGAGGGTCCTCAGCCTAGTGGTAAGTGCCTCAATTTTGATTGTGATTTTTTTGTGATAAGTAATTTTGATTCTGATTATTTTATCTCAGTTTATTGGATATATGAAAACAAATTCGTGTGTGACGTAAACAAGAATACTAGTTGTATAACTACGAATCTACTTTTTGTTGCCATAAAAAGAAAAAGGAGCAAGAAAAAGGAATTTAACGTGGATTGGTTCGAATTATTAACACTTATTATTTTACTTAAACAATGTTTCAAGATCGAGTATTATGAATTGAGAAATCTATGATGGGAGAGTTTTACTCTTTTAGTGGGCCGATCCAACTCGAACTGAATTAGTAATGAGCTATTAGGCTTCCGAATACCATGATACACTAATAAAAAAAAGGAAAAGGAAACTATATGCTTTCGTGTATTATTTGATTTCTTTACATCCCAACTCGATCATATCAAAGTAAAATTATATAAAAACGCCTGGTGGCTGGAGAAGACAACCATGCCTTGGTACATAGATGGCCTCATGCATGCGCTCTTTAACTCACATGCCGTCAATCCTTAAAGAGGCGATGGGCTATCCATATTATTCAGTCTATGCATGCCACTCCAAACACGCTTCAATTTCATCCTTGAGGTTACTGAAGTGGATCGGTCCATGTGGTTGGCTGCATTTCTTCCTTAATCAATGTCCATTATTCAAGTGTTATATACGAAGAAAATCCACGATTAGGAGAGTTTAATCTAATAGACGACCCGATTCTAATCCGGATTAGTCGGGACTTATTGGGTTCCCAAATATTAGGTGGTACACACTGAAAAAGTTTCAATCCCCGAGGACATTTAGCAAGGTTAGTTCAAACTCGTGGGGGCATGTAGCATTGACGATTTAAATAACTTAGGGGTGCATAATAGAGTAAAAAATAAGTATGTAGTGGTGTAGGAAAATATTCAAGATTCCAAAAATCAACGTTTAATCTTCACGTGTTAATGTGCTCTCGGAGGAATTCCCTCTTATCACTCTCGCGTATTCTATCATTGTCCTCTTTTCCCATGAATCATGATCACCCTTCGATGCTCAAGTCAACTTCCATAGAATGCAGAGCTGAAATCCCGTATTTGAACTCCCTTAGATTTGGAAAACTTTGTAATTTATTTTATAATATCCATCATTTTAGGGGAAATTATTCGCCGTAGGGCAAATGCCGCATCGAGAAAATTCATAGATGGATTAATGAATGGTTTTGAAGAATATAATTAACATGGAAGATGGTGCAGTTGGAATCCCCTCCTAATTGACAGAGGAGTGTCTGGGTGATTAATATCAGTACGTGTGATATGTGATTAATATTATGCCGGAACGAGTGGAAAATATTCGTTCGGTTGAGGGATCAAAATCGTCATGACCATTTCTTTTAGGCAACATGTGATGACATTTTCCTGGGCACATGATTTTGACATTCTCGGTGAGACTTAGCCTCTATGAAAGGCTAAGAGCCTCGAGCAAACCTGACCCTAGGCTCGTAAGTCGACTCAGCACTTCTGAGACCTCGACTAAACTGAAGGTTTGCGGGCACATCTAGATTGCTTCTTAGAGGCCATATCTCATCGGCGAGGTCAGATCACGGTTTGGACTACAACCCCAAAGAAATTGAGGGCGCCTGAGTACTTTCATATATATTAATGAGAGCCCTAAGTTAATTTGTAGAGAAAACTATCAAAATGTTAATTGAAAGATTTCAAAACTAACAAATTACTACTCGAAAGATATTTTGAACTAAAATGATTATTGAAAGACCAGAATCCATAATATTTTGGTATTTCCGTCAAAATTCCATTAGTGCCGTTACGGAAAAATGACATGGATACTTATGTAGCATCTAGTAGCCAAACGGCGCCGATTGACAGTGCACATCAGCACGTACGACATCGTTTATAGCCTGAAGTTTTTTTTTTTAAAAAAAAAAGAAACCTGGGTGAAACGACGCCTTCTTGCTGCCTCTCCCTCCCCTAACCGAACGGCTTCGTTGCTACCTATCCCCTCCCTCTCGCCATCTGCAATCAAAATTAGGTCAACCCGACAAACCTCCATCAAACCCGACGTCCTTCCTATTTCCTCCCCCCATCGAACCCAACGTGGCCCCCCCGGCGTCGTCCTTCCTATCTCCGACACAACCCCCCATCAAACTTGATGGACGCGGCCAGTTAAACCCAAACCAATTGAACCCGATGCAACCCCCCATCATAAGAGTCATCGTCGAGCTTGAGTTCAAGCAGTCATCGTCGTCAGCCAGTTAAACCTAGACCAGTTGGACACACGGACTCGTCGAGTCTGCTTTTTGTTCGACGACCGCACGGGCACCGCAACAGCAACTCTGAGTGTGACAGCGGACTGAAACAGAGAAGGGAGAGTAGAGAGACGACGGATTGCAATGGAGGCAGTATATGATCTTCAGCTAGGGTTGTACGAAACCACAAATCGGACTTAGGGCTGGCAAATCGGACTCTAATCGGATTTCAATCGGACAATCTATAGTTGAGAGACACTTCCCATACTTACCAATTAGCTCTATTAGCTCCTGCGATTAAATCCACCTCGTTGAGACCGTCGGAGATGGAGACTCGGTATAGAGTTGCCAGCGGAGTCGAACTCAAGCTCGACGAGTCCGTGTGTCCACGAACCTTCGGGGCGACGACACCGGTGGGGGGAGGAGATAGGAAGGACGACGCCGAGGGGGCCACGTCGAGTTCGATGGGGGGAGGAGATAGGAAGGACGTCGGGTTTGATGGAGGTTCTTTGGGTTGACCTAATTTTGATTGCAGATGACGGGAGGAAGGGGATAGGTAGCAACAATGCCGTTCGGTTGGGGGAGGGAGAGGCAGCGAGACGGCGTCGTTTCGCCCAGGTTTTTTTTTTTTAACTTCAGGCCATAAACGACGTCGTACGTGCTGATATGTACTATCAATCGACGCCGTTTGGCTACTAGATGCCATATAAGCATCCATGTCATTTTCCCGTAACGGCACTAACGGAATTTTGACGGAAGTACCAAAATGTTATGGATTCTGGTTTTTCAATGATCATTTTGTTTCAAAATATCTTTCAAGTAATAATTTGTTAGTTTTGAAATCTTTGAATGACTATTTTGATAGTTTTCTCTAATTTGTAGTATAGAACCTATAAACCAAGACAATGGGAAATGGATCCCGAAACTATATCTATAATGTGCTTTCATATTGTGCATGCATAACAATTAATTAAAGGCTGCACTGAAGATCTTCGATCAGTTATTTGGTGCAAGCTGGGGAGGCCATATGGAATAGAATGAGACAATGGAAGGAAAAAGTAAAACAAATAATAAAGAAGAAATTAATGGTGAAAATTAAATTCAGATCTTCGAAATTCCGGCGTAGAAGGTAGGAAACCAATGCAATGCATTGGCCTCAAGTCCTATGATTTTCGGTGTCATCACAAGAGATTTTTTCCCGTGAGTGTCCTTATTAGTTTTCTAGAAAACATTAATGGGAGATTTTATCATCCACGGGAACAACATTGAAGATTCAATCAACTACGGCAAAAGGTTAGATCCATAACTTTCTTGTCATGTTTTTGATTGAATCAATGTTACTATCTATCTCTTCCCACCACTCACCCCTCACATGTAATCGACTAACATCACCGGCCTTTTATTTTTGTGGAATAACATCAATCACTCTCAATTTGAAATCAAAAGGTTTTACATTTGATTCTTACTGTCTGTATCCTTTTTATCTATCAAATCTAAAAGGTTTAAACTTCTCTCAAACATGTGAGATTTTGAAGTATTACAATTGTACTATCTAATCTAAAAGATTAATCTCGTTAGATATGATGTTATTTATTTATTTGTTCTTTTATATTATCCTCTTTGTGTTCTATTAGGTTTATGGATCCCTAATACGACAGAAAAAAAAATTACCAGCATCACTGCGTAAACACACATTAATTATAGGAGAAAATTATTTATCCAAATAAACTTTATTGTGGATCTAATGCCCAAAAACCAGAATAATTTCGAAGCCATTTCTGTTTGCGAATCTAATATAAAATAAAAAAAATATTAAAGGAAGAATTGACAAGAATGAGAAAAATCCTAATGCAGCAATCTTCATACACAATATATACACATATATATATATATGATAATTCATTCAAATCTCATTAATAGAGGTGATCTTACAAGGTGAAGATCACAAGAGATTTACAAAAGGATAAGAAACAACCCTACAACAACAAACAAGGGGAAGTACAAGGAGATACTTACAAAGAGATACAAGACAACCTCTACGATCAGGCAATAAAATCCGAAGGCCTTACAACACCCGATTTGGCTTAAACAGTCCGCAAAATTATTGAATTCTCTAGAAGAGTGTTGGTACCGAACTAAAGTGAAGTGCATAGTAGACAACTAAATATCCAAGAATATGCTCCAATATTTTCATGGTGAGCCGGTAACTTTAGTAATCCAAGATAAACAATCTTGGAATCTAACTCGATGATGAGAGAGGAACCAAGGTAAATGAAGTTCGAAGCAGAGATTTGGCCGTCTAATTTCAAGCATCTCAGCAAGATTTGAATCTATAATGCTAGAAGAAGAAGAGAATAGACAGATAATAAAGCCTTTTGAATCTCTGAGAACATCTCTAATACCCGCGGGACTAGGTTTGCCAAGAGAAGATCCATCAGTATTCCACTTGAACCAGCCGGCAGGTGGGGCTGACCAAGAGATTTAAGGACGACTCTTCCTCATATTACATCAGCTACGAATACCCTCCGATGAGCGATAAAGATTAGCAGCAGAATAAGGAAAATCATCCTCAATGGCTTTTACCCACATAACAAGTCAAGTACAAATCATACGGATCAAATTGTTGATTGCGGCTTCCTTAGCATTGAAAACAACCTCAACTCTTGCAAGCCATATGGACCAAATGATGGCAAAAGAAAGCATGGTCCACACCTTTCCCTTAAATTTGCCGATAACGCACCGTGACCACTGGAAAAAGTGGGCTAGAAGATCATCTATAATAGCCCATGAGCAGCCCCACCAAGATAGAAAAAAGTTCCAAATATTCCAAGACAGTGACTAGTGCAAGAAAAGATGAGATCCCGACTCAAGATCGTGTCCACAAAAAATGCAGCTCAACTGATCTAAATTAATTAGTAATTTTCTAATAAATTTTCCTTAGTATTAATTTTCCAGTGAAGGGCCAGCCATGTGAAGGACTCGACTTTAGGAGGGGCATAACCAGACCAAGCCACCGAGTAAGAGGAGAACAAATTTTCCGAAGGAGGGTTAGCGAGCGGCTTACAAAATGATTTCATCTTGAACTCACCGTCAATTGAAGGTTTCCAAATAATCTTGTCATGTGCTTCTCGAAATATCTTGCAAGAAATGAGCATTGAGTTCAACTCTTCCAGCATTTCAGACTCGTACTCAAAACTCCAGCGAAAACACCGACTCCAATGATTATCCTCAAAGATGATCACACACACATTAACTTAGACATACGTAAGGAGATTTTTATGCTCCACATCCTTGAAAATATACCATGTATTACCTAAATGATCATAAAATTGCAATAGGTCGCTCGCGGAATATAATTCTAAGGGTAAAAATCAACAAACTATCTTTTCACAAAAAGAAATTAATGTTAATAAGCCAAACAGATTTTCATATGCAATTAATTATAGTGAACCGACACGATTCTAATTAAATTAATCAGAACTCGGTAGACTTTAGGATATTAGAATACATACCAAAAAAGGTTGTATTTATTCAAACGATGAATAAATAATTTTCTAAAATAGTATCACAGAGTTTTTTTGCAGAAATTTTAAAGGGGTAACCTACTGAATCAACCACTACATATTTTTGTCCCTTTCCGAATTGTCCCAATCTGGTGAAACGTTGCCACCTGACACCGAGTGACAAACCGAGTACAGCCTCTGAAAAGTGCAAATTTGTAGCCATCGATGCACACAACAGCCATATGTAATGGAAATATCCCACCTTTCCACTCATAAATTGCCACGTACCCGAAAATCTATCTCCCCCTTCGCACGCAATTAATTAATCAGTCCACACACAAGACAAAGGCGGCACCACAGGTTGAAAGAGTCACATCAGCTTTTCTTTTGTGATGCTAAAAATTACGACAAAAATCACATTTTTCATCCAACATTATCACAGACGGTGTTTTTTTTCCCTCAATGAGACCGTGAGATAACGTCAGTCTACATACGTGGTGGGGATATTCTCATTCGAGTATAGTTGCCCATGACATGAAATTCTTTTCATAAATTTTAAATAGTGTGTTTGGTTTTAGAGTTAAATAGAGTTGGGTTTTGATTTTAATTGGACTGTAATAATTGTGTTATTGAATTATGAGAAAAAATATGAAAAAATAATTAAAAGTAATTATTGTGTTGTTAAATTGTAAAAAAAGTAATATATAGTTGAGAGAATTTAATATTAAAAATTAAATTGAATAATTACAAAATTAAAGAAAAATGAAAAAGTAATAGTTGTGTGTGTTGATTTTTGTTGTGTAATGAATAAAGTTAAAATTATAGTTAAAATTTTAAAAACATGATTATAAAACCAAACGGAGCATACTGTCATATACAGTGCATCCATTATAGAAGCTAATCAACTTGCTAGTGAGCCACATAGTCGTGATTTAAATATATATATATATATATATTAGTTGAACATTACTTATTCATATCGAATGAGTAACAATCAATCAAAATATTTATCAGTGAAAATATGTGAACTCATTGTGAGATCAGTTTCTCCTTTTCTAACATTTTAGTTAAATGTAACACAGTCAAGTCCCGTGATTTATGATATATTTGATTTTAGAGTTGAGTTTTGATTTTAATTTGTTTGTAATGATTGTATTGTTGAATTATGAGAAAAAGTGTGAACAAGTAATAAATAGTTGAGATAATTTAATATTAAAAATTGAATTGAATTGTTAAAAATTGAAGAAAAATGAAAAAGTAATAATTGTATTGTTGTCTTTTGTTGTGTAGTTAGTAGAGTTAAAGTTAAATTTAAAATTTTAAAAACTGACCCTAAAATCAAACGGGTCGTTACTATCCTATGAAGTTTGAATTGACTGTTGACTTAATTTCAGCCTTAGGCCATGCTCTATAAATCCCTTGGCCGTTCTGCCATTCTCATCCACTCTCATCAAAGCCCTAACATCTATCCATCCATCCTTCCCCGAGAAGAACAAACTCTCACCCCCTCTTTCTCCCCCCTTCCCTCTGTATATCTTCTTTTTCTCAAGTTCGTTGAAGAATTTCAAGAGCGGTCTTATTAGGGGAGTTGGACATGGCTAATTCAAGGCTCGCGAGGTTCGTCATGGAGGCTGCGCCCCCGCAGTTTGTGAGCGTGATGAGGCACAGGACAACCAAGATGCTCGACACCATCAGTGAGGAAGAGACTCGCGGAGAGTTTACCTCGAGCGACCACTCTAAGTCCTTGAACCGTTCTTCATCTTTTTCACAGAAGAACACTTCTACCCTGTCGTCGTCAGCGCCATCGCACTCTCCTTCAGCTTCACGTATTGCCATGACTACAGTCGGTTCTCGCTACTTCTATAATGAAGTTCCGAGATGTCCCTTCGAGAGTTAAGATTTATTCTCTTCGGAGGAGAACTTGTACGGATTAATTAAATCTTGTTCTCCCCTTATTATATGGAAGCTAGCTATGACTATGTGAATAAGAAAGGGTCGGAGGGAGGGACTACTGGCTATATATGTGGACAGACATATATACCTGCATGTTGTAGTTTCTCTTTCCTCTGCAAATGTTGAGAATTTTTCTTCTTGAATCATATTACTTTCCTTGGTTCATAGACTCTCAGTCCTAAATTTACTTTTGTTTACATCAGTATTTTTCTTTTTCCTTTTTTCTTTTTTTGGTTATGAAATATGAGGCCAAATCCCAAAATCTAATAGCGAGCCGGCGGAATTTTTTTTTCCGGTAAAGTCGGGGACAATGTCCAAATTACAACAAAACAGGAATAAGGCGGGGCATGGTGGCCCCTACAATGTCGCCTAACAGCAACTGAAACACCCAATTAGCCGGCGGAATTTGCCCTCTTGATTTCTACATATAATCCGTGTCAAATTTTTTTTTCCCCAAAAATATTAGGATGGAATTTTCCTCCCTAATTCGTTCCAAATGAATTTTTTTCCGTCCCCAGTCATCCCAAATAGAAAAACAAAGAACTTTATGGACGCGTTGCCTATCTCTATTCTGTCTCATATTAGGGAGAGATTTTTCCGTCCCCAAATTCCATCCCTTATCCTGCTTTCTGGTCTTATGATTCTCATCTTCAATTTCTACGTATTCCAATATGGTTTAATATTTAAAATACGCATTAAGATATTCTACCCAAAAATAAAACGCATGAAAATATTATCAAAGGAAAGATAATTTTCTAATTACTCAGCGGGCATGTCAGATTTCACATGTTGACATTATAGGCAGGAACTCGGCAAAGAAAAGACATTATAGGCAGGTGAATATCCACTACGATATAAGGCTAAGACAACGGCTTGTTAAGATTTAAGTAGAGTTTGGTGAGAATTTTGCAAATCATGATTTGCAATCTTTTGGTAATTGCAAATGTGATTTTTCTCCAGCAGATTACATAGGTTTTTATGGAGATTATTTCTACTTAATCTACCAAAAAAATGATTTCTAGTTATTATCTATTTGAGGCATGAGTTTATAAGTTTTAATAGTTTCTAGTTGTTATTTTTCAAACACTTTAAGTTATTCTTACTATAATTATTCAGCATAATTATATGAATTTTTATACCATACACCGCCTGTGAAATCGACTTTGCCTAGGCAGCTCCTATAATCGCGATGAGTGTCCTAGTTAACTCCAAAAGTTAACATTGTTGGTTATTATTTCAATTGTAATTAAAACTTTAAAAATTACATTCACCCAAAAAAAAGTTCTAAAATTACTTTACATATTATACTGATTTCCTAAATTAATTATAGCTAATGGAGAAATGATTTATCACAATATGTACAGAGTACAAAAAATTAATTTCTAACTTTCCTATTCTTAATCTTCGTCAACTTGGATGTTCTTTATCTCCATTTTCTCCTCCAAAGTTTTGTATGCTCCGCAGATTTTGAACCAGGGAAAAAGCCAACTATACAAGAAAAATTTCTTAGGAGTTGGGTCTTCTTATTTCTTTATTTCTATTGATTATCCTTGGTGATTAAATTATGCGTTCATCAACAAATTCTTAAATGATCAAAATGTTAGTACTTCTTTGTTAGGATCTCGGTTTTCGAACCTTGATCACGTGCTGACCACAAGTCTCGAATGACCTGCAAAAAGGGGAGCATCAAGGGAGAGTGTTGATCTCCCTCTCCGATGCTTAAATGAGAATGTATTGAAGAAAGGTAGAAGAATTAAATTTAGGTTTAGGAGTACATGATCGGTATTTATTGGAGTCTCTAGATATTTATATCGAGATATCGTAATCTGTGCAAAATATTTAATAACAAATAATAAGTAGATGTACTTGCCATATATGTGGTTAGAGATAGAATAATATATCATATTATAATATATATATATATATATATATAGGAGAATATTTTAGAGATAATATGAGAGATATTGAAAGATATAGGTAGAGAAATATGCTCAATAAGATTTAGTTACCCAATTTATAGTATCAATGTGGGCCCACGACGGTAAGTCGAACCGAATGAGTTGGACCAATTTTTTGGTCCCTAAAATTCTTCATAAAACAACTAAAAAAAATCAAATCTTTTGAGCATAAACAACAGATCTTTTCAGTTTAAGAAGAGAATAACATGTAATTTAGTTATGGCCGTATATGAAATGATAGATTGAGCCTTTAATTTCAGTAATCTCGTATAATGCACTAATCGTTTTAAATTTGTCCATCACCGTTGTTATAATACTCTAAACTATTCAATAGATATGTATGTTTCTTAAAATTATTAAATCTTTTTATCACTTATTAAGAAGTACAAAGTGCTAAAATTCAATGAGATATTTTTGTTTAAAGTGTTTGTAATGTGCAAGGTTCCGGCCTCCCATAAAATAATTTCATGCATTTTTTTTACATATTTTGACGAATTATTTCCCAATTTATACAAATATATATATTTCTCAATAAGTTGTGATTTATTTAAGAAACAAATGTTGTATATAAGGTAACTTTTAAAAATTATAATTGAAACAAAAACTAACAGTGTCAATCTTTGGAGTTAATTATGACACTTGTCGCGATTATCAGAGCCATTTGTGGAAATTCAATTTCCACAGGTGTAGGTATAAAAATCCGAATTATCTTTCAGAAATTTTACCTAAGCAACAACCCTCTTCACTAAACCTTAATTTTAATAGATTCATCACTTTCAAGTTATAGTTATTAACCTAGAAATCACAAACTTTCAAGTTCTTTTCAAATCTACTAGTTTTCTATTTTTTGATAAGTAAAATCACACACTTCTACTTCATTACCACATGTACTAAAATTAACAGTTTTTGCTTACTTGGACAATAATGGCGCTCACATGGCAAATGAAATTTTATGTAGCCATTTTTTTTTGTTGGGGATGAAACAGAGGAATAAAGAGAGGGATAGGGGTTTTTTTTTATAGCAGGTGGATTTTAAAAAAAAAATTCATTAAAGGGGCTGCAAGTTACGTTTTTTACAAAGACCATGTGTACTTATACTATATATATATATATATAACTCTTAAAATATTTCTAGACTCTTAACTAAAGACACTAACATAATTCTAGACACATTAAAACTACCTAGACAAGAAGACTCCTGAAACTTTAGAATTTACTTTAATGAAAATTACAAATTAACCTTTTAACACCCCCCCTTAATTTGTGATTTTCATTAAGCCGTTGAACTTCTCGAACTTCTCCTTAGACACTGGCTTCATAAGAACATCTGCAGGCTGCTCATTGGTTCCGATGAACTCCAAGCAAATCTCTCCTTTGTTCACCAAGTCGCGAATAAATGATGGTGGAGTTCAATATGCTTACTCCTGGCATGAAAAACGGGACTTTTTGTCATGGCTACTGACATATTGTCGCAGAAAATGACAGTCGGCTCTTCTTCTTTCCGCTGCAGGTCAGTCAAGTTTCCCCTTAGCCAAACAGCTTCACATGCTGCACTTGTTGCTGCTGCATATTCTGCTTCTGCAGAAGATAAAGCGACAATATTTTGCTTCCTCGAGCTCCAGGAAATTAACTTCGATCCCAAGCAAAAAAGATATCCCGAAGTGCTTCTTCTATCAACTATCGAACTTGCCCAATCACTATCCGCGAATCCAACCAGCTTGTTGCTCGATTTCTTGACATATCTGAGCCCAAAAGTTTTTGTTCTCTGCAAGTACCTGAGAAATCTCTTTGCTGCAGCATAGTGAATCTTGCTGGGTTTGCTCATGAATCTCTGAATAGCCCTCACAGCCTGCAATATATCAGGCCTCGTATTAGTGAGATAAATCAGAGATCCTGCTAAGCTTCAATAAATTTTCTCATCAGCCATCTCTGCTCCATCATCTTGCTGTAGCTTCTCGTTAAGTGCCATTGGTGTTAGAACTGGTTTGCAGGTCGTCATCTGGAACTTCTTCAGCAGGTCCTCTGCATATTTTTCTTGTGAAATAAAAATCTCACCACATGATTGTTTCACTTGAAAGCCGAGAATATACTTCATGAGGCCAAGATCAGTCATCTCGAACTCTTCCATCATGGCCCTCTTAAAATTTTCAACCATCCTCAAATTAGTGCCTGCATAGACTAAGTCATCAACATACAAGCAGACGATCAGAAAATTCCCGTTTTCTCCAACCTTCACATAAAGGGATAGCTCGCTCTGACTTCTTTGAAGACCACAGTGATAAACATACGAGTCAATATTGATGTTCAAAGCTCGAGGGGCTTGTTTTAACCTGTAGAGAGCTTTTCGGAGCCGATAAACTTTGCCTTTCCATTCCCTTTACAACATAACCTTCCAGTTGGTGCACATTCGCCTCTTCTTCTAACTCTCCATTCAAGAAAGCTGACTTCACATCGAGATGGAACACCTTCATCTCCAATTGGGCTGCCAAAGCAAGAACAGTTCTGATCATTTCTTTCCGAGCCACCGGTGCGAAGGTCTCGTTGAAATCGACCCCTGGCACCTGCGAGTAGCCTTTTGCAACCACTCTAGCCTTATACTTCTGAATGCTGCCATTTTCATTATACTTGGTTTTGAAAATCCATTTCAATCCAGTTGCATCTTTCCCTTCTGGCAGATCGACCAACTCCTGAGTCTGATTTTTTTCAATGCTTCTGATCTCCTCTTTCATGGCTTTTCTCCAAACATCTTGTTCCGCAGCCTCCTCATAATTCTGTGGTTTCTCTGCAAACAAAACAGAGTTGCTTGTAGCATAAATATCAGATAGGGAATGATACCTCCTGGGAGAATCAGAATACGAGCTGTCACTGGAAGAATCATCTCTCGTAGTTTCTCTCTCTGTCCAGTTGTTTCCAAAGGGGCATCAACTGGCTGGATTATCCCGACACCACCAGGTTCAGGAGCAACCTACACCATTATTTTCCCATTTCCTGGCAGCACACTAATCGAAAATAACATCCCTTGAGAGAGCCAGTTGATTTGTTATCGAGTTAAAAAGACGATACCCTTTAGACTCATCACTGTATCAAATAAAAATAAAATTTTCACCTTTTTAAGCGATGCACCCAAAAACTTTGAGTTGAGATATCACCGGCCTTCGACCATGCCACGCTTCGAATGGAGTCCTGTCCAGAACTACCTTTGTTGGAGAGCGATTCAGAATATATACTGCCGTATTCACCGCTTCTGCCCAAAAACTATTCGGACGACCTTTCCCCTTTAGCATGCCGGTGGCCATTTCTTCGATAGTTCGGTTTTTCCTAGGGGTGATCAGTTCCGAGTACCTTGTACTTTTCACGATACCCGGACCCTACCCTGTAAAGGACATATTTCAAGATTTTGGAACCGAACCCTACCATGTTGAATCCTGGAATCGGAACCTACCTGAAACCTGTATTACACCACAGGTTCCGGGTATCTATTAGAACCTGTAAATTTTTTTCTCTCTAAATAAAATCGAAAATATCACATACATAATCAATAATCACGCCAAATAGAATACTAACAAAGATTTAGATTAATTCACAACAACAACAAAATAATATATCTCATCAATCCATCAACAAAATTAAACATCCATAATACGATCTCACACAACAAAGTGTCTCTGTTCTAATTCATTAGAAAAGACAATAACTTTACTATTTCCTTTTTTTTTATAAATAATCGGTTTCGGGTATCTTGTAGGCAAGAACCGGAACTGAAACCGATTTTCACCGGTTTATGATTTTAATACCCGGAACTTACCGTATTTTCAATACGAGCTACTCGGACTCTACCCTAACGGGTAAGTTCCGACCTGTTCCGAGTATACCCGGTACTCGTGCACACTCCTAGTTTTTCCTCTCAGCCATTCCGTTTTGCTAAGGAGTGTGCCGCACTGTGAGCTGCCTTTGTATTTCGTGCTCTTTGCAGTAGTCGAGAAAAGGCTTGTAAATAAACTCCCCTCCACGGTCTGTTCTGAGAGTTTTAATCGAACATCCGCTCTCATACCAAATTTGTTGGGGATGCAACGGAGGAATACAGAGAGGAATTAGCGGATGGATTTTTTTTTTTTCAGTTTTCATTAAGGGGGCTGCAAGTTACGTTTTTTATAAAGACCAGTTATACTTACACTATATATATAACTCTTAAGATATTTAGACCATATTTGGTTTTGCAATATGATTTTAAAATTTTATCTCTAACTTTAACTTTACTCACTACACAATAAAAATTAACTATTCCAATTCAAAAAGGTTGACCCCATATATAAACCCACATACAACTCCATTATACTCAATTTAATTTTTAATATTAAATTCTCTCAACTATTCATTACTTTTTCAATAATTCAACAACACAATTATCACTTTCTCTTAACTATTCATTATTTTTTTATACTTTTTTACATAATTTAACAACACAATCATTACAATCCAATTAAAATTAAAACTCAACTCTACTTAACTTTAAAATCAAACACACGTACTCTTAACTAAAGACACTAACATAATTCTGGACACATTAAGACTAACTTGACAGAAAAGACTTTTGAAACTCTAGAATTTACTTTATTGAAAATTACAAATTAACTTTTAACATTTTTGTCTTTATAAAATCACAAACATTTTAAGTTTTTTAAATCATCAATTTTTTTTATTTGTTTATAAAATCACAATTTTTTTCTCCTTTTATTGTTTCAAGTATTTTTATCCCTTTTAATGATGAGATTGTTTAATTCCTAGGTATATTTGTTTCTAGATGTATTTATGAATTAGTCTTACTTGAAATTCTAAAATATTTTTAAGTCGATTTTATAGATATTCAATGCTCTAGCGATATGAAATTTTAAATAGGTTTCTTATGATACTGAATCTGGCAATCCTCAATCATCGAATAAAGCCTACCTTGCTTGGTAGGGGGCAGCTCAATCTAATGCAATGGTAGGGTGAAGTTCAATCCATAATCTAACGGTGGGAAGTGACTTTAACACCCTAACTATTGATAAAAAAAAAAATTTCCTAATTTCTACTCGCTGCATAAATAAAATAAGAAATATAAGTAAGTCCGCGTGTTTTTTATATTTTGTAGCAGTATTATCAGAATCAAACCGGATCGACCGGTTGAACTGATTGGACCGAGAACCGACACTTCCACCAGCCCGGTTCTGTTTAAAGACTGAAATGCACATTCAAACTCATGAACCCATAAAACCGGCTGGTTCAATTGGTTCCCTAGATTTTGTGTTAAATCAGAAAAATTGAAGGCACATGGGGAAGTCGAATACAAGACCTCCCACTCCCTTTACATAAAGTTATATATTCTCTTGACCATTGAGCTATGAGTTTCTTTTCCAATGAAGTTACCATTTACATGGATTATAACCATTTCATTAAGTTTTGCAAAGCAAATAAGTGGACAAAGATACTTTCTCTTTCTATTTTTTTTT
Source organism: Punica granatum (assembly GCF_007655135.1). Lineage (NCBI taxonomy): Eukaryota > Viridiplantae > Streptophyta > Magnoliopsida > Myrtales > Lythraceae > Punica > Punica granatum. The sequence continues at coordinate 9,671,727 of NC_045133.1, forward strand.
ATTTATTTCTTCCTAATTATTATATACTCATCAATTATTATTATTAATCATAATTTTATTAGTAATATATGTATTATATAAGTTTTAATGAAATGTGTAGTCCGACCCATCGAAACCCTTGAACCCATACATCGACCGGTCCGATTTTGATAACATTGTTTTGTAGTACTATTACTATATTTCATCTTAGCATAATGAAATTATAAGAATTTCCTATATTATTCCATATCTTATTCTAGCATTTTCATATTTAAGAAAATAAAATAGAGAATTTGACAAGCGAATGGATCAGTTGACCAAAACCACTTCCCACCGTTAGATTAAATTGATCTGTCCCCTTCTAAGCAAGGCATGCTCCATCCCACTTACTTGGTTTTTTTTTTTTTATTGCGTAAGAAACATAACTGAGACATCTATCGGTTATTGGGGCACCAAAACTACTACTCACCGTTGGATTAGATTGCCTTCCACTCTACTAGGTATGCTCCATTCCTTTTTTTTTTTTATCACGCTTGAATTTCTTTTCTATTTATGTACAAAGTAGGAACTAGAAATACCTACCGATAGTTAGGGTACCAAAGCTACTTCTCACGGTTGGATTAGATCGACCTACCCCTACTAAGCAAGTGTAACATCTCAAATTTCCTTATATCATATGACTTTGTAAAGATATTGTTTCATGAAAAATATTATTTGAACACATACGAATTTATTACATATTTCAATTTAAAATAATTAGTTTGTATTTATCATTAAGATTAATGAGATAGACTTGATGTTTAGCTTTACAGGTGTCGCTATTGCTTTTAAAATCATCACCTCATCAGCATATTTCACTGCCATACTTTTATGCTCTTTATATTGACCTCATTCATTCGTTCATTCATTTCAAGCCATTCTTAAAAATTGAGATTGAGAGAGAGGTCGAGAGATGGAGAGGAGCAGGGAGCTTGACTGGAAAAAAAATATTATTATTATAGAAAATTAATGATTCGATTGTTCTTCGATGTTTCGGAGTATTAGGGCTTGTCAAGGTGAGTAACATATTCTTAAACTAGTATTTTTATTATCGTTCTGTTAGTATTTTTAGAACTGCATTGTCATGACTTTGTCAGTGTCACGAATCATGCATATATTTTTATACGATCGATCACGATATTTGGAAATGAGATAGTGAGGTTTGAATTGTGCAACTGAGATTGATTGGAGTTAGTGAGTCATGTGGCGCCCTGAGTCGGTCGTAAGCCGAGCAGTATGAAAGGGCTGCCTAGACCAGACAGGCTGCCAGTGTGGAGCAGCCATTGCGGTCGAGAGCTAGGAAGGGGCACATGGATGATTTGAGTTCCAGAAGTCTCGACGATATTTTTATAATATTATTGAACTTGTGCTATGATCCGTCTAATTTAGGTTGTGGTTATTCACTGGGCATCAAGCTCACCTCAAATATATTCTCAGTGTTTTACAAGTCGAAATGGCGGTGGACCGTGACTTTTTGTGGTATTTTTAGTCGTTCAATTAAGATTGTAATTTTTGAAATACTATTTATATTTAAGGAAATTCATATGTATTCATCTTATGAAAATTTTGGATCTTACAACAAGGCAGACTCCATCCCACTTTTTTTTTTTGTATTAATCTTTGGTGGGAAAGTCATTTTTAGTCTTCAACCTTTAATCACTTTTGTCATAAAACTTTTTTGTTCATTCAATATTGTTCTTACTGTTCCACAATTTGTTCGATTTAATATTACCGTCCAATTCTTTGTTAAATCAGTACTTTTCCATCCAAAAATATATATTTAAAAATTATTTTTTATCAATAATTATTTTTTCAAAATTATAAATAATAATTTAAAAAAGGGAGGGGGGATTGGAGAAGGAGAGGTAGCGCTCGAGAGCCTCGCCGAAGACAACCCCTCTTGGGAGCCGACAACCTTGAAGGGGGGGTGGCCACCAGCGAGGGCCCCTCCTCCCAAATCATGGGATCCATATTTGACGAATTAGGCTCCCACCATTCTAGGGAGTGGGTGTGTCTTACTGCCGGTAGCCATCCCTCCTGCTTTGAGGTTGCCGGTGATTGTAATTAAGGTCAATAGTGGTTGAGGACGACCACCACCACCCTAATTAAGGTCATTTGTGATCTTTGAGGCCACTAAATAACTCAACTGAGTGAGTCCTGGTCCATGTCGAACTACTATTTCCTCTCTCTCTCTTTGATGAGGGAGAAATTTCGGTGGAAATGGGCCAACTCCGATTACTTAGTTGTGGTCGTCAACGACCTCCAAGGACTGGTGGTGGTCAGTATCAGGCACCTCCGTCCACTCTATTTTTCTTTCAAGATTGGGTAGGAAAGAGAACTTATGGACATTTTTGTCACTCCAATAATCAGCCTCAGTCTCACTTCTTAAGTAGCATTTATTACTTAACAGATAATATCTTGTGCAATTACTTAATAAAAAGAAATGTCCTGTCCAATTTGGTCCGTTATCCCAGTCCGTACTCCATCCACCATCACACACAAGTTAGGATAGGATTTCAAAAATAAAATAAAAAATCCTCGTGTTTCCAAATTGTCGACCAAAACGCAGTAGAAGGGTTATTTTACTTTATGATGCTGATGGACGTGCAAGCATCTCATGAATACTATACTTAAAGTTGTAGGTTAGGAATTTCTTGGATACGTTGCTCTTGATGAGACTATTTATAAAAAATTTTAAAATCTAAAAATAAATATAAATTTGCATACTTTTGAACAACGTTAAGGAAAATACTAAAATTTTCCATACTCCCGCAACATCTTTTAATTTCATTTATTTTAATAATTTAATTTATTGTATTATATATATTTTTATTGTATTATATATTTTATTTAATATTCAGTGAAATAAAATAAGAAAAGAAACAAATTTCGTCCATATTCGTATTTTTTTTATTAGCCCACTTAAAAATAAAAATAAAAATACTATTTAATACGAAAAAAAATAAAAACAAAAATAAAAACAAAAATGATCTCTCATTACCTTTTCTTTTTGCATTCGATCTCCCTCATTACCTTTTACAGAATTTCCAAAGGACCGGCATGTAATATTATTCATTTTTGTATTTTGGTAGCTAGATGAGACCGAAATTTCATGATTCTCTAGATACCATTATATTTATTCTTTCTCTGTCATCTACCACTGATAAAATTGACCACTAGTTTCTAAAAACTTAATGAATGCCACAACAAAGAGCTTGATCAATAAATTAATGAGATAAAATGTAGAGAATATAAAGCCCATACATAGTGTTGTACACCAATTAATGAGATAAAAAGTAGTGAATATAAAATCCATACATAAACTGGAAAAATAGTGCTGTACACCAGTAGCAAATTGGAGCACGGACAACATTTCACCAAAAAAAAAAGAAAAAGAAAAAGCACGGACAGCAATAGACTAGTCTATATAGCACTGTTATTAGAACCGACCTGAATCGGTCGGTTCGAATAGTTGGATCGAGACCGGATTTATGTTTGGTTAGCCACTGTCTAAAGACAGAAATTGTGCCAATGGGACTAGAAAGAGGGTGTAGCGTAGTAGCACACTCTCGCCTGTTGATCTAGAGGTCGCAAGTTCAATTCCTAGTGAGACTACCCGTGCCCCTTTATTAGTTATTTAGGATTCATCTTTCATCACACCAGGCCTTGGGCCTCCTTTGTAATCAAAAAAGAAAAGAGGGGAATTGCAGAGTTGAGCCATCAAACCCATGGAACTGGCCGATTTTTAATCACAATTCTATTGAAACGGCGTATTCTATACTTGAATGTTACCAATCAAGTCACCACTCTCTTGTTGTTCTTTTTCTCTACTTTTATGTACTTATCCGAACATCTTTATTTAATTTGGAGGAAGAAAAATCAAATACATACAATTTCTTTCATTAATTTTTGTGATTCTTTGAAATTTTCATACTTTTACGATAATTTCCACAATTTTTCTTAATGATATAAATATTTATTTTATTTTAATTAAACTTGTTGTCCGACCCATCAAACCCCCGGTTGGACTCATAAATTCATGAACTCATGCCCTTTTAGGTACATCCAGACTGATTCTGATAATATTGCTATATAGGGTAGTTTATTTGCAAGAAAGAGAATAAAAATCAAGCCCATATATAGTTCTGGACAAAATATTTGAGCCCAGATATATGCTATATAATAAGCTAAGCCCAAGGCCAAGGCAAAGCGCATGACAAAGCCTATCCACAGTTTCGTTTCGACTGCAGCCACGGTTAACTTGGGATCTACAGTTAACACTGTAAAATGTTGAGGTGTTAGAGTTAACGACACACTTTTCCCTCAATAATTTCTCAATTCAGTTAATGTGACTTTGATTTCAGTTCAGAAGATGTATATCAAACTGCTTTACGAATGGAATGTTCGTAAATTCTCATTGGAAGAAATCTCGAGGACTAATGGCACCTCGATGATGTTGTTGGGCCGGTTACCTCCTACTTGGAGGCCTCAACCACACTAGGATGAAAATCTGCTTAGATGATGTAAGCATTTAAAAGTCACCTATGGACCTTTTTCAGAGCACCCACAAATCAAAGGAGTTTGAGGCACATTTCATGACAACAAAAAAAAGTTTTGTGCAGACAAACACTTGCTGCAGATCAAAGATGAAAGATCAGTAAAAACATACGATAACATAAGCACTCCGGTTTTATTTTCAAACAGTTACGGGCAACTCGACAACCAGAAGGTTGATCACCCTTGGATTCTAATTTCAAGATCTTCAATCCAGTGGTGAAATTCTGCTTTGGAGCTTTGTAGCCTGCACCTTCATTCATCTCCGTCTTTGGATAGCATAGTTTGGTGATATCTTTTTGATCAATTGATAGTTACATTTTTGTTGATTCGTTGTGGCTAGCAGAAATGTTGTTTTTAATTGAGTAAAATTTGAGTTGAATTATTCGTGATGCCTCTAGTTATTGATTGTAACTAACTCCTTTCGTATTCTCATTATTTGGCTGGTAGTTTGGGTGATTAATTCGTTGGTGCCAATTTGCCCGTAATTTCACACTTCACGTCAAGGAGGTATCCACGTTAAAATATCGACTTTTTATAGTTTATTTTGCTACTGTAGTTCAGAAATATTAGTTGGGGTTTCTCTATTTATATGATTTCCCGCAATACTCGCACAAGTGGGGATAGTATTGAATTTTTTCCTATCCCATGTATCATATGGATGGTTTAACATTGTATTTATGTGGCTACCAAGTAATTCACAAACCTCTTCAAGATATAGCTTGAAAGAGGTTTGTTAATTGTTTTTGGCACTACCATTAAACTTGAAAGCCTAATAGACACTCTGATTAATTCAATTTCGAGCTTTTCTCGGACTTGGATTTTCTCTCTATTTAGAAAAATTGGAATTATGAGACTTTATTTTAGAATCGAAGAAATCAACCCACATAGATAGATATGGCAACTTTTTACATATCATTTACGAGGGACATAGGATAGGCCTTCTCCTATTTTTTTTTTTCCAGATTATTTCCAGATAAAAGGCAATCCTAGATTCCTTATGGATAACAATAGGGCTTCACATTTATCCCAAAAAAAAAATCCATTGAACGATAATGACATATGAGCTCTGATCTTCCTTGTCCTCCGACGATACCGATTTCTTGTCATCATTTCTTTATTTTATATATTCAGCAGCCCTTTATACCTGAGCCCTTTGTTTTAGAGTCTGGAATTCCCAAAAAAAAAAAGTAGAAGAGAAATTGAACTTCAAATTTTACGTGAACATGAGTCTAATAATCAAGAGGTTTGAAATTCGATTCTTGCTAATAGAACTATCCATGCCCATTTAAATTTCTATTTTCTTATACTTAAACTCATAACCTTCCCTTGTAATAAAAAATAAAAATAAAAATTCGAATTTTACAAATTTTCCCACCTATTTTTCTTCTTCTCTTCTAACAAACATGCCCGTTTGATCATCAGTTATCACCTTCTTCATAAAATTATTACATTTTATCAATTTCAGTTAATCTGTTGATGATATTTAACGGGTTCATTGACATTGGAAACATGTTTTAGAGTTATGAGAAGATATACGTTATTTAAATGTTATCCAACTAATTAATGTTTCAACCAACTGTAACCAACATTGACTTTTACATATTCGAAAAGAGGGATATAAAACATCATGTGCTTTTGGTATTTGTGCTAATTTCAACAGTAAAAACGTAATCTTCAATGGAGCTCTCAAATAATATATATTTTATTTAGAGTTCGTCCAATCCATTAGTATAATTAAATGATTTGGTGAAAAGTCATGCTCACTCTCTTTTTCATTTGGTTTTTTGTCAAGTCACCCTCCCTCTTGTGCATAGAATCTGATGATGCAATGAGTTTGCAAGAAAAAGTTGAATGGGTCATTTGAATTATTGCTCTACACCATATTTTCTATTCTTATATCTAGGCTCGGTATATATTATGATATGATACTGAGTACGGGCATGTGTGTGTAAGAAAAATAATTATTTGATATTTATTGAAGAATTCTCTTACTCTATAAATACTTTGCATTTAAAGAGTTGAGGATTACTAGAAATATAATTATTTGATATATGCAGTTACTATGTTTTGCGCTTTAAGTTTCATATATTATAATTTGGTTGATTAGTCCATTGACATGCATGTCGTCTTCCCCATATCTTCTAACTAGGGAGATGGCCCGTGTTACGCACGATCATCAATACCCGCTAATTATAGATCGTAAAATATAAATATGAATGATATTTTTTTAGTTATTATTAATTATTAAGTAATGGCAGGTCATCAAATTTTATATAAAAATTCATATAATAGATATATATTCATTGAAATAGTGATTATATCTTATATTTAAAAAATGAAAAAAATACTTACTTTATTCATTTGACGTTGACATACTGTAATAGTTTTTTGAGCTGCATGACTTCTTTCTGAATACGATCGTAATTTGTTCCAAACTAGTAGAGATTTTTTCCACAAATCTCTTTGTAGAAGGAACACCGTTGATCATGGCCTGTGAGAGAAAATTGTGTTGTCAAGAAAAAATTATAATGAGAATGGATAAAGAAAAATTTCTCAATAACAATACATGAAAGATTGAAACATATTTGGTTGTGAGGCCTATATATAGAGATGTAAAATTATAAAGATTATACTTGTTAAAAAAAAATATTTGGCTGCCTAGTATCAATATACAATTGGTTGTATGACAGTAACTTCATGCATATTGACAGGTATATTTTGTTAAGAAAAAATATGTATCCAACTTGGATATAATTTAAAGTACCAGTTCATAGAAGACAGTCCATTTTATAGAGAAATTTGTTTTAAATATTATATATTATATTCTACTTTGTAATTTAAAATCTATATATTACTTAACTATAAATTAATTAAATGTGACGAAATTAATTCAAATTTATTATTTTATACCTAACATTTTGAGAAAAAATGAACGTATGTATTAATATTGTTCACTTCACAATTAAGTAACCAAATATATTATTATATAATATTTTATATTTTATTATTTACTTCCTCGTTAAGTAATATATATTTTTATATAAAAAATATAGGGAAAATTATTAATTATATATTTTAAAATAAAAAAAATTATTTACATAATAAAAAGAAATAGCAATGTGAATGCATTTATTTCTTCTTTTTTTTATTAATCGAAAGTCGAATATAATATATTATTTTATAAGGCAAGATTTTGAGGAAAAAATGAACGTATATATTAATATTATTTACTTCACAATTAAGTAAACACATATATTATCATATTATTTTATATTTTATTATTTACTTCCTTGTTAAGTAATGTATATACTTTTATATAAATATTTTTGTGGAAATTATTAATTATATATTGTAAAATGAAAATTATAATTTGCATAATAAAAGGAAATAGCAATGTGACCGCATTTATTTCTCCCTTTCTTTATTCATCGAAAGGCAAATATAATATATTATAAGTAATATAAATTTATTAAGATATACTAAAAAAACAAAAATGTAATTGTAGTCTAATGTGAACGTATTTATTTATTTCGTTTGCTTATTCATCAAAAGTCGAATGGAATATATATTATAATTAAAATATATTAATAAATAAACAAAAACGAATCACAATTGTGAGAATATAAAGTTCGAATCGTACTCTCCCAAATATCGCACGAAATAGCTCAATTAATGAAGTTGATAATCCTTCTCTTTGAATAATGTGAGAGTTAATATGTGCTTGGTAAGCAGCAAAACCAAAACGTGTTTGTGTAAAATAATTTGAAATGTATACATTACTTAACTTTCAACTAAGTAAATGTAGTAAAATCAATTAAAGTTCACTATTTTATCCAGTGAAATATATTAAAAAAAATGACAATATGGGTAGTATAGAATCCGTAATACTCATACTACTCAAAATTCTAAAACCTTAAAACACTATGTCATAATAGATTCGAATACTTGCCCTGGAAAAGGTAGAATGAGATCCGTAGTATGTAGAAAATCACTCGCTTGATCGAGTATGCTACCAATCAATTTTACGATGAAATTCATGAAGTTTAATTTGTTGTAAAACCGATAGAAAAATAAACATACATGTTGATATATTTTTCACTTCATCGTTAAGTGAACGTATATATTATTATTTACTTCATCATTAAGCATCATATTTGTTATTGCATTATTTTATAATATTATTATTTACTTAAGAAATTTATTTGTCTAATAAAACGAAATAGTAATGTCAATGCACTCATAATTTTCGTTCGTTTATTCATCAAAAGTCTAATATAATATATTATACGTAAAATCAATTTATTAAAAATATAACAAAAAATAAACGAAAACGAATAATAGTCGCGATAGTACAGAATTCGAATTGTACTCTTAGTACATATTAATATATTATTTACTTCATCGTTAAGCAAATGTATATATTAATATATTATTTTATTATTTACTTAATGGTGAAGAAATTTATTTGTCTAATAAAACTAAATAATAATGTGAACCGCTCATTATTTTCGTTCGTTTATTCATCAAAAATCGAATAGAATATATTATAAGTAAAATCAATTTATTAAAGATATAATAAAAAATACTAAAATGAATCACGATCATGTGAATAGGAAATCAAAATCGTACTCTCCCCAACGTACTCTGAAAACAACCAAGTTTCATATATATATATATATATAGATAGATAGGCCATTATTTCTATTATTAATCTCATATTTATTTGCAAGAAAAAGGTCTTATAACTTCTTCTTACATACAAGTATTGGATTTTCTGATAAGTATAAATAATTTGGCCAAAGAAAAAAAGATAATATAAATAATGGAGGAACGGTTTGTCCGTTTTCAACTCATTAATTTATTGGCCAAAAGAAGGTCGTTAATTTGTCTTTTTTACTTTCTTAAATATATCTATTTGTCTTATTTTTACCTTGTATTATCTTATACTTATATTATTTTTTAAACAAAAGTCTCATATTATAGCCGTTTATATTTTTTTTCTACAGTGTCTTATTCTAAAAAAACTCATTCCAACTTATTCTCCCATTTTAACGGAAAAAACGAAATAAAATTCTTAAAAATCCAGCCACTTTCATTCCATTAAAAAATATCAAGTTTTACTTAATTAGTTACAACTTACGACAACTAAATATCCAAAAATATAAATTATAATTTTCATAAATCTAAACAATCTTTCCATGAAAATCAAAATTTAAATCGAATAAAAGTACGAAAGCAATCGTTTCAGTGAGTACTCCAATAAATCACAGATAGTTATTGTCTAGTAGTTGCCTTATTCTCATTCTACTGTGTAGAGGTAGATGCTGACTTTGTGCACATAATAATTGCAACTTTTCTCATTCTACTGTGTATAGGTGCTGATTATCCATATACATAATAATTGACCAACTGTACATGCTTTGGTGTCTTTGCTCACTTGTTTTCCACATGTGTGATGTTATATCATATATATATGTTATGCTAAGATCGATTCCATGAATGGAAATGATAGAATATATATTGCTATTCGAGTCATGGCCATACATGCCTGATACATGCCTGATACTGCATTATTAAATATTAAATATTTATATTTCATTGAATTAGATTCATGCAACTTCCTTGAAACAAATATATATATATATATATATATCAACGTGTTGTTTTTTTCTGTTTGATTGGATATACCAACTGATTTCTATATTACCATTTCGTAGATTGTTATATGACCGGATATTGTGTCTTTGCTTATAATAAGGATGTACATTATGTGTACCCGGAGTTACCTACCTGGATTCAGGACCTTATCGTCAGTGGCCGCGAACAATCTCCTATTATGATCGTAGTTAAATAATGCCAGATTTTATATAATATAATCACATATCAAAATAGGGAAAAAAAATTGGAGCATCACTATAATATTAAATTTAAAATTATTATGCACCCATTTAATTTTATGATCTTTTGTGCATTAATTATATCATTATCCGTAGGGAATACTTGTGACCCAACACTGTTTCTTTCTTTGTATTTTAAGCAGATCAGTTTGACAAGCCATCAAACATCCACGATTTACTGACCAGCTGCAAAATGAATTTTGCACTATTTGAAGGTAACAATTAATCAAGATCTTCCATGAGGAGGTGATAAATATATTCTCTTCACCTTTTTCTTTACTCCGGCTAGACTAGAAATCCAAATGATTGTTGTTCCATTAGTTGGTTTGCCTCCTTTCTTGGGCCAAATTTGATCTCTTGGAGCTCCAGAAGCAGCGTACTTTGTCTCAATCTAGCACAGAATTAGGATACGAGATTTTAGGCAACGGAATTGCTGAAATCATTCAGATCGAGTCTCTAATAGGGGAACTTTTCTCTCTTTGCCATTAACAGAGACCTAGCTTTTCATGGTTGGATTGAGTATATTGGATTGATTATCACTTTGTCTAGGAGCGTGTCTTTTAGAAGTAGCTCATCATTCGATTTATTGGCTCAGTAGACCATTTTTTTGATGTTCTTAATAAGGCCTTTCTAGTTCCCGGTTCTCTATGATCTGGTTGAGCGAGGACACACTACAAGAAATATCCCTACCAGAGAATGAAATTCAGTTATTAAATATATTTATTTGCCTCTACAAAAAAAAAAAGGAAGAAGAAGAAGAAGAAGAGGGGTGGGAAAGCTTCACCCTTAATGATTGACCCGGCTCAACTGAATAAGTCAAGGCCTATTAAACTTACGGATACCATGATACAATGAAAAAAATAATTGAAAAAAGGTAAATGAGTAAAATTTACTTGCATAGCTTTGAATTTATAGAGGCAAATTTGCAACAATTAAAAAAAATCCACTAACTAGTACTACTAGTGTTAATTAAATTTGCCCCAATAAAGAGAAATAACAGCAAAGTTTGCTAGTGAATTTTTTATTTGAGACAATTGTAATTACCTATATATATTTTTCAAAGGCAAATCAAGTTAATTCCATTTTATTTTAATCTCTCTCGTACCTCTATATGATACTTTGAATCCAACTCGAACATCTGACATCTAGCACTACATATGTTTTGAATCTCGCGTGTCAGCACCCAATTTCGGTCCATCGGCTCCAGGGGGGGCAAAATTGTCATTTTTCTATTTATTACCTTTTTTTAAAAAAAATAAATAAATAAATAATTAATTAATTAACTAATAATAATAAAAATAAATTTTTTAAAAAAAAGAAAGAAGGAAAGAAAAGAAAAAATCTCGGGCAGGGCCGGGCAAGGCCGAGCAGCGTTGACCGGCTGCCCGTGACCCGCCGGCCCTAATTTGAAAAAAAAAAATTTACTGTTCCGGGCAGTCCGGGCAGGCCGGGCAGCGGCAATCGGCTGCCCGTGATCTGGCTGGCCGCCCAGAACAGGTCCCCAAATTGGTTGAAATCTCAACCAAAAATTGCAATTAAAGGGGGGGAAAATCGAATTCGGGAGGGACACAACAGAACCCACAGAGAAAAAAGGAGAAATTGGCTCTCGTTTCGGGATTTTGGCAAATCGTTGCCCGATAGGAACAACGCCGGAAAACTGTGAAATCGCCTTGATTCCGACCGTCCCGGCCATCAGTGAAGCCCAGATTGGAGCCGGCGTGACCCAGGCGGTGCTCAGACCCCTCACCCGATCCTTTTCGCGTCGTCGTCGCGGCATCCAACAGCCGGAACCGCTGCTCGCAGCCGATCGGCGCCGCCAGCACCACCCTCCTCCGGAGCTCCTCACTGACGGGTTTTGGCCCATTATTTCTCTGTTGCAGGACCAACCCAGTCGGCCCAGTCCGCCAACCTCGGCCCAGCTATCCTTCCGCAGCCCAAGCCTTCGTCCGGCCCGAGTTGCTCCAGACCAGCCCACTCCTTTCGGGCGGTTTCTCCTTCGGACCGGCCGACCGATCCGATCCGATCCGACCGGTTCGTCCTGAAGCTTTCGTATATTACAGAAACGCCCCCAAACTTTTGGGTTAGGTAAAATCTCAACTTAGCGGCATGTTTAGGGCTTTATATTAAATATCATGCTTGCTTGAATGATGATGACATGAAATAATTGCTTGTTGGTGCATAGATTATCAAAATTATGCCGATCCGATTATTCTAACTTTCTAATTTGTTCCATTCTAGTCCTGCAACGAATTTTCATATTTTTCAATCCTGCCCAAATTCCCAAATCAATTTTAAACCAGTCCCATGACATTTTCGATATTTTCATCACGTCCCTAATTTTTTCAGAATCAAATACTGCTCCAGCAAACTTTTGCATTTGTTTCAATTCAGTCCCTGGAGCATTTATTAATTTTTTAAAATCAGCCCTAAATTTCAAAATTCATTTCAAACATACTCTGGGCTATTTCATTATTTCTAGCACATCCTCCGAATTTTTCAGAATTTAAAATCACCCCGTTAAACTTTTCAATTTTGTCCCTGCAACATTTATTCATTTTAAAACCAGCCCTGAATTTCAAAAAAAATTAATTTTAAATAAACCCTAGCCCATTTTATACTTTCCCGAACATTCTCCAAATTTTATAGAATTTAGAAAAATCATTCTCCAAATTTTTTGATTTGTTTCAGTTTAGTCCTTGAGACATTTTTCCGTTACTTTATCAGTCTTTATTATTCTACATTATGTTGTTCGATCTTTATGCAAATTTTTCGAGATGACTGGAAATTAGAGTTTATCGGGCGATCTATTATTGATCATTTCGACGGCTTGAAACCCAAAAAAAATAAAATAAAGCATTCATCAGATTTTAATTAAACTTAATGATTTCACCAATCGGGTAAACGGGACGTTCATTTGACTAATTAATTCACTCGACCTTAATAATTTTGCACGAATTGGTAATTAATCGAAAATACGCGTCGATAAATTGCAAATACGTGTTGACGCATTCTTTTCAAAATTCGCAAATTTCATACTAAAATCTGAGACTCGTGATCCGATGTGACATGGACGTCTGAGAAGAACTTGCATGTTTTGACTCGAGGCCTCCTAATTTTCGGTAACTCAAGTCGGGGTGTGGAAGTTCTTTTTAGATTATTTCCGGATAGATTGACCGTTTCTTTGACTTTTTAGGGTTCTCGCATAACCCTAGAAGAATCAGGGAATCAGTCAACGCCGGTCACAGGCCGAGGTGGCCCGCATTGCGCAGTCTCTCTCTTTTCAAAAATAAATTTTCTATACAAAGGCAAAAAAGGCGTATTTACAATTTATTGTTATCTATGCATGATCTTGGGTAGTTAGATCGGGAATAACGGTTTAAGATACCAACATTTGACTTAATCGCATACTCGGCCTAATAGAAAACGGAATGGGGATAGCGGGCTAGGCACTAGGCTGTAGGATTCTCGTGTCAAAATCCACATTCTATAATAACCTATCATAATCAAAGTGTCACGATACATAACATTTTAAAATCAACCCACACATTCGAGACTTGATCACGGACACACACAGTCTGTCAGGTCCGGTAAATGATGCTGAATGCTACATGCCATTCCCCTCTTGCTTTTTGCTTGTTTTAGGGTAGGATTTGTATGCCAAGATACCTCGGTTAATAATCAATTAATCCACGTAAATTTGGTGATAACAAAACCCCATTGATTGTTTATTTGAGCTTGCTTGTTACATCTTTTGCACTTGATTGTTATGCGGATCGAGCCCGATCCTTTAGGACTCGATTCACATTGGGTCCAACGTCCATAACCGTCGATCACGGGGTCCAATGCCCTTATACACCGAGTGCGCACTTTAATTTCAATTTCAGTCTTTTCAAACCACACGGTGAGCACGAGTGGAATAATAACCGAATGCGAACCAACCGGGATCCAATTGTTATAATTTGTATTTCATTTATTTGAGAGAACAATGTGAGGATTTATGTTGTATGTTTATTCATGTAAGAATCCCGGTCGGAGAGCAGACGGTCGGAGTGTTTCTTCGAATTTACGGTGTCAAAACGTGTAAGATGAGCGGAACTTAATTAAGCGGTAATTAAATAAAATGGCAAGCCTAGACAAGCTAGAGTACCGATAGGGCATGCGAGATATAGGCTCGCATGTAACAGAACCCCCGAATTCGGAACCTTGGGTTTCGCAGACCATATACCTTAGCAATTAGGTGTACTCCGTACCCCTAGACCTGGGTAACTTGCCGGCCCTCGACCTTCGGGTCATAAAATGGCAAGTGGCGACTCCTTCTCACGTGCGTCCGTCGCGCGTCCCCGGGAAGGTGGATACTCCCAAGCCGCGTTGCATTTAGGGGCGCGCATGCGTGACCCGACGAGACGAAATTCGGGTGCGCACAGTTTGGCGACTCCACTGGGGACACTTAGAGGGTTCGGGCTCGTTTCCGCTTGCTTTGTTTGCTTGTTTATTTATCGCTTTCCGCAATTTTTCGCTTATCTACTTTATGCATTTTTATTTCCCGCACACGCACTGCATAACATACTAACTTCTAGGTACCTATGGGTCGCGTCCCACGACCGGTAATAGGAGCATAGGTTAGATAGGGGTTCGAAGTAGGGGTACGGCGCGCAGTTCGACTGTCGCTTAGGCCTTGAAAAGAATCCCGCTCGATTTTAAGGAATTGACACCCTTGAGTCGGGGGCCCCCATCCCTAGGTAGCACGGTCCTTGTAGTGCCAAAACCATGCATACTGCAGGAGCTCCACGCCATATTCCAACCCGACTTCAGTAACAGTCCATCGAGTCGGCCTGCGCGCCATTTGAGTCCTTTTCTGTTTTTGAGAGAGATGTACGTTGTATACATTAAGCCGTGGGCATTTATTTTCTGTACCCATGCATCATTTAATTTCAAAATTAGGCGTCATTTATATTAACTAGTCCTAAATCGGTTTTCCTTTCATCTTGGTAAGAGATGGCGCGCTCGGTCTCCTTTCCACACCTCGACAGGGTCACGCCACCACTTGAGGAAATCAGTCACGTCTGGGCTCATCTACATCAGGTCAACCGCGACTACATCAGTACCTTTGTTGGGGATATACCAATGCTAGCTATGTGCCGAGTGGATTGGAACTTCTTGGGAGCAGCGGTGACATTTTGGGACCCAGTCCACGCCGTTTTCAACATCCAAGGTACCGAGCTCACACCTACCATCGAGGAATATCGCACTCTCGTCGGAAGAGTTGCAGCCACCCGCGACATTGTGGAACCTAACTTCCACACCACCCGACTTGTTTTGGTATCGCGTCTACTCGGGGTGCATAGGTCTCAGCTACAAGCCGAACTTGCATATTGCGGTGGCACAGAGATAGTCACCGCGAAACTACTCCGTTTTATTGAAATACGAACGCGCGAGGTTCAAGGGGATCTTTTACAAAAGAATTTTTGTCATGCAATCTTATTTTTAATTTTCGGGACTCTATTATTCCTTCGCTCGGCCGGTCACATTGACGCAGCCTTAGCTAGCGTTGTCCTCCAAGTGGTGGGAGGCCGCGAATACGAGGTGGCCTTATTGGCCGAGACCATACGGTCCCTTGATCGCGTTACAAGAAAGACCGATCGAAGGTTGAGAGGGTCCCCAATCCTTTTGCAAATTTGGCTCCAAAGCCATGCAAACCCCTTCGGCCTTGTTCGTCCAGTTATGTTTTTCACAAGTCCGGAGTCTATCATTTCGCGGTTACTACCTCTGTTGCGTGTGGAAGAACGCAAGGTCTCCGAGTGGATCAAATTTTTTGGCGAAATAGCACCAAAGGGTTTTAAATGGCGCGCCGCGTGGATGCCACCCGGACCCATGACCATTAAATGTCCTGATTTTAACGGAGTACCACTCGTGAGCCATGCGGGGTCCATCACCTATTTTCCGGCGCGAGTAGTGAGGCAGTTAGGTGGCTTACAGACAGTTCCCAAAGGTACGGCGCGAACCGAATTCGAACATACTTGGCGGGAGGACCAGACGTCCATAGATCGCCTAAGTGAAATCGAACGGGTTATGACCGCGTGGCGGACTACGGTCATCGAACATCTTTACTTCCCCGAGCACCCGACCCAAGATGAACGGGACTTTCAAGCCACGAAGGAATATATCCTTCGCTTTTATCGATGGGGTCCATCAGAGAATGACGATTTCACAGATTCCCCTCCAGTAGAAAGTAGCGCATCATCCAGGGCACCGGTACCGGACATGACCATCCAAGCCGAGCTCGCCAATCTCAGGGTTGAAAGGGATCGCCTCCGCCGAGAGATCGCTGAGAAGAATGAGCAGCTGGGCGATCAGCACCAACTACAGAAGGAACTTGCACAGACCCGCGCTCAACTCCAGAAGCGTGACCAGGAGTTGGCGCAAGCGAACGCTGTCTTGGAAAGGGTCAGGAAGAGGGCCTGTGTAGGTCCACGCACATCCTAGGATAGACACCTCAACCAGGCCCTCACCGGTGCTTTCCATGGTGACGGTCGCTTGCACCTCGAGCACGCTGGAAGACCGACTTAGGACTATCTTTTCAAAATTTGTATTGCACTTTGAACCATTCAGAGTTAATATGAATGACAGCATTAGTTTTTGAAAATTCATGCATCTCATGCATTTCTGCTTTTATTCACTGCTTTGCATGTTATTTTAGAGATAATTTCTTACATTAAACTCACACACTTATGGAATCCAGGTGTTAACAACTGGCGGCACCTCATCGATATCCCACTCGTTTCCAGCAAAGAATGGCAGAAGAAAATCAATTAGCTGTCTTTGAGGAAGATACGCCTATTACCCCAATTCATTCTCAAGCGCCGACTATGCATGCGCCACCACCACACGTGTCTCCTGTAGGCGTGCCACCAGCACATCGGGGAGTTTCCCCAACTCATCTTCCGCCACCTGTATCTTCGGGCCCACACCCGGCATATTCAGGAGGGCAGCCATCTTCCGCAGCTGATGATCGTGCACGTATTGCAGTACTTGAGAGCACGGTCAATCAACTGGCTGCCACCATGGCCACCAATATGGCCGAGCTCATGGCCCTACTCAAAGGCCCAAATCGTGCTTCTTCGAGCTTCACCCCACCTCCTGGGTACGGGCCAGCGGTCGATCCAAGCCCATGGGCCCAGCCGACCTTGATCCCCGATAATGGAGATACGTCTGCCCCAATGATAGTGAACGCGCCGACGGCCCATCCAGTTAACAATCTTCCAGCACCACCTGCTTCAGCGACGATATTGGAACCACCTACGCTCATACCTCCACCGATCTCCACATCAGTCCCGATTCCGGTCTCTGCGTCGGTCCCAGCTCCGACTTCCGCTGTCCCACCGCCGATCATATTCCTGCCTATGTTGCCCAGGCTCCTGCTCACACTGCTGAACCTCCCCCATACCAAGCTCCACAACCCTATATCGGCCTTTCTTACCAAGCTCCACCTCCCATAAATATAGCCTACTCTGAACCGGGCACGCCGAACCACGCGGCCCCTAGAGCTCCACCCACAAATTTTCTCCCGGAAACGGGGACTGAACAGGAACAGAGATTGAAGAAGTTGGAAGAGAATATCCGAGCCCTACAATCAGGCGGCTCCCGCCTCGATGCCGGCGACGGCGATTGGAGTCTTTTCCCAAGTATGCAGCTACCCCCAAATATTAAGGTACCTGAATTTCAGAGGTACTACGGCACCACCGACCCTCGTCACCATCTCCGTCACTACCGGGGAAAATGCTGCAGTACTGGGACTACGAAGAGTTCGTCATCCATACGTTCCAGGATAGTTTGGCAGGAGCGGCTCTAGATTGGTAAATGTCACTGAAAGCTGCGGATATCCCCACATGGACAGACCTCTCGAGTAAATTCATCGACCAATACAGGTACTGTGCGGAGGCGCCCCCGACTCTGCGGGAGCTCAGCACGATGGAGATGACCGGTGACCAGGGCTTCGAGGCCTATGCAGTGAAGTGGCGGGCTAGAGCGGCGAAACATATCCCTCCGATCAGTGAGGCACAGCAGATCCAATTATTCCACTCCACTCTTAAAGGTGCCTACTACTTGCACTTGTTGGCCCATACGTCGTCATTCTCCAACCTTATCGATGCCGGAAAGAAGCTCGACATCGGCATTAAGCTCGGCAAGATAGAAGGTCCGGCCGAGAAAAAGGAAGGAGAGTCCTCGAAAAGGGCCGCCACTGGGACAACGGGAAGCAGGAGAGGGAAAGACACGTCCGTCAATGCTGTCAACTCAGGGCGTCAGGCCCCCCAGCAATATTCCATAAGCTACACGCCCGCACCACCAGCCAATCAAGCATATGCTCCACCTTCGATACATTATCAACAACAACCCCCAGCGCAGCAAGCTTACTATTCCGCCCCACCGGCTTCCTTTCCATTGCCGGTCCCGCAGCAATACGCCCATAATTATGCTTCTGCTCCTCCTCAGACCCCGCAATACAGGCCTCCGGCTTCGAGAACTCCTCAGCCGACACAACAGGCGCCAGCCCCACAAGGTCAGCAAGGTGGCGCAACGCAAAATCGGCAGCGTAAACAGTTCACACCTCTGCCGGCTCCGCTCTCCTACATATACCGGCAACTCCTCGCGGGTAACAAGATCCGATCGATAACACCTAACCCTGATTTCGACCCAACCATCCAAGATCAAAGTCGGCGCTGCGAGTACCATCAGGGCGCACCCGGTCGCACCACTGACAATTGTTGGAAATTACGAGAGAGGATCCAACAGTTGATTGATGACAAGCAACTCACGTTCAACGCCGTCAAACCCCCGAACGTGCAATCAAATCCTCTTCCCGATCACGGGTCGAGCTCGGGACCCAGCATTAACGTGATCGGTGTTTGCGCTATAGGGGAGTACGAGACCGGACTGGAGGCACCGGCCCCGTTTGTGATCGAATATGTTCCCGCAGAAGCTGGTGTAGGGTACGCAGGGTTCGATGCCACGCCCACCCCATTCGTGATAGAAGTCCCCGCACGAGAGCCATATCAAGACAGCAAGGTCCCGTGGACCTACGAAGGAAGTGTTGGGAACCAAGAGAGTTAATTTAGCGTCATGGGCGTGACACGCTCGGGTCGAGTCTATGAAAATCCGAAGGTCGCAAACAAAGGGAAAGCCCTGGCAATGCCCGAAGTCGCCCCGGAAGCCTCGTCCATTCCCCAGAAGAAGGTGACTGAAGAAGAAGCTGAGGCCTTCATGAAGATTATCAAGGCAAGCGAGTACAAGGTCGTTGAACAAATGGGCAAATCTCCAGCCCACATTTCACTACTCGCCCTCCTCTTGGGTTCAGAGCCACATCGTGAAGCGCTTCTGAGGGTCCTAATAGCAGCGCAGATCCCCAAAGAGACGGCTCCGGAGCGGATTGAGGAGACTACCAATTCGATCTTCTCAACAACATTTCATTCTCAGATGATGAACTTCCCTCAGAAGGGTGGGCACACTCGCGGGCACTACACATTGTCTGCAAGTGTAATAACTTTATCATCGGTCGGGTCATGATCGACAATGGCTCGGCACTCAATGTTTGCCCGGTTTCCACGTTGAAGCATATGAACGTGGACTTTAACCGTATCCGTCCGAGCAAGACTGCGGTTCGAGCCTTCGACGGCTCTCGGATGGAAGTAAATGGAGAGATCGACCTGGTGATCGAGGTGGGTCCCTGCTCATTCGCTGTTACGTTCCAAGTCCTAGACATTCCGAATGCTTTCAGCTTGTTGCTCGGGAGACCGTGGATCCATGCGGCTGGCGCTGTTCCTTCGTCCCTACACCAAAAGATTAAATTCATCGCAGAAGATCGACTTATCACGGTCAAGGGTGAGGAGGATTACGCCATTTACAAGGAGACAGCTGTTCCCTACATCAGTATCGGGGACGATCAAAATCTCCCCTTCCATTCATTTGAAACCATCTCCGTCATTCGAGACTACGGAGAGATCGGTCCAACCCACGCTGACCGCATGGTGGGGAAGATTTTGCTGCACCATAATTACATCCCGGGTTCCGGGCTTGGAGCACATGGGCAAGGGATCAACCGCCCCATCGAGGTTGAAGAATACAAGAACAGGAGGGGACTTGGTTTTCGCCCTTCCTGTCACGAGATTATTGAGGCCCGCAGGGGCAAGCGCCTTCACCGTCTCGCTGCACGCTATGGGAAGATCAACAGGGGCATCCCGGTTCAGCCGCTCTCCTACTTTTTTGCTGGGCCTCCACACATCGTCGGAGGTACACTTGACGGTCTCTCCTCGGATTCAGACAGCGAGCCTGTTGACCTGCCAAACATATGCGCCGTCATCGAGGAGACAACTCCAGGGGCTTACATCCGCCTCGCGCAGGAAAATGAGGAACTCAACAACTGGACCTCAGTCCCGCGTTACTCGGCTGTAATCGCCGATGTGTAAGGCCATCTATGTTTTGATATTCCCCGCGTGTCGGCATAGCCATAAGCCACACAACGGAAGAGGGATTCTTGTTATGGCATTCCGCCCTCATCATTAATAAAATCCCTACATGCATTTTTCAGAATTCTCTTATCTTCTTTCTTTCTCTCTCACTTATTCGCAGCACTTCAAATTTTCTAAGACAATTTATTTAAATCGCCAGGCTCCACTCGAATCTGAGTCTTCGACGCGTTGATTCGAATTCATCCGAGGAACCCCTTGAAGAGTCCCGACCCATATACTTCGGGGAAGGACTCGACGAGGATGGTCGAGTGCCCGAGATATAAGAGAGTTTGCGCCGCCTTGAGAACCGCCAACTCACTTCCGTGGAGCCGACAGAGGAGATCAATGTGGGTACTGAAGAAGAACCTCGCATCCTAAAGATCGGGACAGGTCTCGACCCTATACAATGAGCCAGGATGATCGAATTTCTAAAAGACTACCAAGAGGTCTTCGCTTGGTCCTACGCTGACATGCCGGGCTTAGATTCATCGATTGTCAAGCACTTCCTGCCGCTTGATACAGAAAGGTTTCCACTCAAGAGACAACACTTACGGCGGCAACGTGCCGGCCTTCTCCTCCGTATCAAAGAGGAGATTATTAAACAGATCAACGCAGGGTTCCTGGAGGTTTGCAATTATTCTGAAGGGGTAGCGAATATCGTGCCCATAGAGAAGAAGGATGGAAGAGTTAGAGTCTGCGTCGACTACAGAGACCTCAACAAAGCCAGTCCCAAAGATAATTTCCCCCTACCTCACATTGACGTTTTAGTCGACAACACAGCACGCCACACGTTGTTTTCCTTCATGGATGGCTTCTCCGGATATAACCAGATTCGGATGGCCGAAGAGGACAAGATCAAGACGACGTTCATCATAATGTGGGGCACTTTCTGTTACCGAGTCATGCCCTTCGGCCTCAAAAATGCCGGGGCAACATATCAGAGGGCGATGGTCACGCTATTCCACGACATGATGCACAAAGAGATCGAGGTCTACGTTGACGACATGATTGCCAAATCCAAAGAAGGAGAGGACCACCTGGTTAATTTAAAACGCCTTTTTGACCGCCTCAAGAGGTACAAGCTCAGACTCAACCCGACGAAGTGCACATTCGGCGCTAAGTCAGGGAAACTGTTAGGATTTGTGGTCAGTGAGCGAGGCATTGAGGTTGACCCGGACAAGGTGAAGGCAATCAGGGAGCTACGTCCGCCATCGACGGCCCGCGAAGTACGAGGTTTCTTGGGACGGTTGAATTACATTGCAAGATTTATCGCAAACCTGACAGACAAATGTCAACCACTCTTTCGTCTGCTTCGTAAAAATGCGGCAATTGAGTGGGACGAGGAATGTCAGAAGGCCTTCGATACTATCAATGCATATTTGGCTCAGCCACCAGTGCTAGTTCCGCCGACACCAGATCGTCCGCTGATCCTTTACTTGACAGTGCGTCGGCAATCCCTAGGATGCATGTTAGGGCAGGAAGACGAGTCCACGCGTACAGAACACGCCATTTATTATTTGAGCAAGAAGTTTACCGAATGGGAGTCTAACTACCCGGAGATTGAGAAGATATGTTGCGCGCTAGTGTGGGTTATGCAGAGACTTCAACAATACACGCTCTACCACACTATCCGCTTATTGTCAAAGGCGGATCCCCTGAAGTACTTGCTCGATAGTCCATCTTCCATGAAGAACATTTCAAAGTGGCGATGTCAGCTGACAGAATATGACATTGAATATGTGCCCCGTACATCGGTTAAGGGGCAGGCAATTGCATATCACTTAGCGGAGTTCCCAATCGAAGACGATACGCCAATCAACTCTAATTTTCCGGACGAAGGGATTCTCCAAGTGGATAGTGAGGAGAACAAATTCGCATGGAAGATGTATTTCGACGGCGCAGTGAATTCCACCGGTTCTGATATCGGCGCAGTGCTGATATCCCCCTACGGACGTTATTATCCGATTGCAGCAAAAGTCGATTTTCCTTGCACCAACAACGTGGCCGAATACGAGACATGCATCCTTGGCCTGCAAGCGGCGATCGACTTCAAGGTGAAGGAATTGGAAGTATTCGGAGATTCTATGCTTACAATCTTCCAGACTCTGGGGCAATGGAAGATGAAGGACGAGAAACTAGTGCCATATCACGAGTATCTTGAGGAGTTAGCGGAGAACTTCGAGAAAGTCTCATTCACATACACGCCGCGCATCAAGAACCAATTTGCAGATGCACTCGCGACGCTCGCATCCATGGTGAGCATCACGAAAGAAAACCTCATTGAACCACTCGAGATCGAGATCGCCAAAGGCCCTGCTCACTGCGACGCAATCGAGGCGACCGATGAGCAGCCATGGTACGAAGACATTAAGCATTTCTTGCAAACCGGTTAATACCCTACATTCACTAACCGTCGTGATCGAAAAACACTTCGGCGACTCGCAGCACATTATTTCCTGAGTGGAGAAACTCTCTATCGCCACTCTTTCGACGCCACACTACTCCGGTGTGTTGACGAAGTCGAGGCACAACGTCTCATGGGAGAGATACACGAAGGGAGCTGCGGACCCCACATGAGCGGGCTTATGCTTGCCAAGAAACTCATGCGTTTAGGTTACTTTTGGTCCACCATGGAAGCCGATTGCGTCAAGCACGTCAAGCACTGCCACTTGTGCCAAGTGTATGCCGACCAGATCAAAGCACCGCCTAACGAGTTGCACCCGATGGCAGCCCCATGGCCCTTTTCAATGTGGGGTATCGACATGATCGGTCCTATCAACCCCAAAGCATCCAACGGACACCAATTCATTTTGGTGGCGATAGACTATTTTACCAAGTGGATCGAGGCCGTAACGCTTGCTTCAGTCACAGCAAATGCCGTGGCACGTTTTCTCAAGCGTGACATCATCGCCCGATACGGAGTTCCCGAGACGATCATCACCGACAATGCCAAGAACCTGAACAACAGGGTCATTGACGAGCTTTGTGAGCGATTCAAAGTGCATCACCGCAACTCCACTCCATACCGTCCCCAAATGAACGGTGCAGTGGAGGCTGCAAACAAAAATATCAAGAAAATCATCGAGAAAATGACGGTGACTTACAAAGATTGGCACGAGATGCTTCCTTTCGCGCTCTTGGCATACCGAACATCTATCCGCTCTTCAACCGGGGCAACCCCGTATTCTTTGGTCTACGACATGGAGGCCGTCCTCCCGATCGAAGTGGAGATTCCTTCCATGAGGGTCCTCGCCGAGACCGAACTTGAAGAAGCAGAATGGGCGAAGCAACGTTGTGAACAGCTCAATCTCATTGACGAGAAGCGGCTAACGGCACTCTGTCACGGTCAATGCTACCAACAGAGAATGGCCCGAGCGTTCAATGCGAGAGTCCGCCACCGCGAGTTCAAACCCGGTGACCTCGTCCTGCGGAAAGTCTTACATATTACACTTGATTTTCGGGGCAAGTTCGCATACAAGTACGACGGGCCTTTTGTCGTCAAGGAAGTCTTCTCCGGAGGGGCAATCATTTTAAGCGACATGGACGGGACCGAAAATGCGCTCCCAGTCAACGCCGATGCCCTCAAGAAGTACTATCCCTAATTTGGTGCTTCGTCGTTCTACAGCCGTTGCATGTCCCCGCAGCTACAACTCACACTTCCAACACTTGCCTTCTTCCGTATTCTTCAGGCTTCGCGCCCGTTTTACTTCAGTGCATCTTCTGTTATCAACATTTATGCCATCTCCATCCAATCCTTCCATATAAGAACATCTATGAGAGAAAAAGAATAATTTTCCCGCTAGGTTGAAAACCTCCCCGAGGCGACCTAGGCAAAAATTAGGGAATGAGGGGCACGACTTAAAATCCCGCAAAGGGGAGCCGTGGCAAAAGGAGAGCATGAGTTATATCCTTGCTAGGCTGAAAACCCACAAAAGGCGGTCTAGGCAAAAGTTAAAGGAACCGATAGGTGCGATCGGACCCTATCTTGGGCAGTCGTAGCAAAAGGAGAGCATTCATGAGAGAAAAGTCAAAATAAAATACCCCGTCAGGTCGTTGCGCGTTTTGCGGCCTGGGCAAAAATTAGGGGAAATTGTCGGTTCAACCACGAAGAGCTGCGACACCTCGTGTGGAGCTATGACAAGTAGTGGTTTAGCGGTTTTCAGCGCAAGCAAACTCTCTTCGACTCTACGGGTTCAAGACATGCCTCGAAATGAGTTCGAATCGTCGTATCCTTGATTTAGAGGATTCCTAAAGATCCTTCCTTTTACCTTCATGCAAAAACTCTGCGGGTCATGCCCGTCTTGCAAAGGCCATTCCTTCAAGTCAAATACATGTCATACTCGGGGACGCGGTCACCCCTCAAACGGCCACTGAATCTAAATTCCCGGAATATCATTACATAGATTTCTTTACATATCGCAATTTCAGCAAGTTTTGCCCGACTGACAACGATCGTTGGTTATCGTTTTCCTGCATACAGGTCTGAGTGTATAGATCCCGGGAGGTGTCCCCCGAGCGGGCGTATGTCTGTCTCGTTCGACAAGCCGCAGTCCCTATTCGGGTGAAGGACCCAAAAAGGAGCACACGTCAACTCCGCCAGACAAACCCATGGGCGCATGACCAGCGACAGGGCGCAGTTATCACTGCATTATTTCAGCACAATACCGGCTTAACACCGAACAGATAGCCCTACGCTACCTCATAACAGTGATTCTTACTCTCGCATTCACCGTTCTTTGGACTTCGTGTCCTTATTTACTGTTTTCCGGACTTCGTGTCCGCATCTACTGCATTCTGGACTTCGTGTCCACATTTACTGCTTTTCGGACTTCGCGTCCAGGACTTCGTGTCCATCTTTAACGCTTTTCGGACTTCGTGTCCATCTTTATCGCTTTTCGGACTTCGCGTCCAGGACTTCATGTCCACATTTACTGCTTTTCGGACTTCGCCTCCAGGATTTCGTGTCCACCTTTACCGTTTTTCGGACTTCGCGTCCAGGACTTTGTGTCCACATTTACTGCTTTTTGGACTTCGCGTCCAGGACTTCGTGTCCATCTTTACCGCTTTTCGGACTTCGCGTCCAGGACTTCGTGTCCATCTTTACCGCTTTTCGGACTTCGCGTCCAGGACTTAGTGTCCATCTTTATTGCTTTTCGGACTTCGCGTCCAGGATTTCGTGTCCACATTTACTACTTTTCGGACTCCGCGTCCAGGACTTCGTGTCCATCTTTACCGCTTTTCGGTCTTCGCGTCCAGGACTTCGTGTCCATCTTTACTGCTTTTCGGACTTCGCGTCCGCCTCTTATTGCATTTTGGACATCGTGTCCACATTCATTGCATTCCGGACTTCGTGTCCGTGTCTACTGCATTCCGAACTTCGTGTCCTCATTTACTGCTTTTTGGGCTTTGTGTCCACATTCATTGCATTCCGGACTTCGTGTCCGTGTCTACTGCATTCCGGACTTTGTGTCCTCATTTACTGCTTTCCGGACTTCGTGTCCGCATTCACTGCATTTTGGACTTCGCGTCCGCATCTATTGCATTTTGGACTTCGTATCCACATTCATTGCAATCCGGACTTCGTGTCCGTGTCCACTGCATTCCGGACTTTGTGTCATCATTTACTGCTTTTCGGACATCGTGTCCTCATTTACTGCTTTCCGGATTTCGTGTCCGCATATACTGCTTTTCAGACTTCGTGTCCGCATTTAATGTCCTTCAAGTATGCGTCTACATTTACTAATTTATGGTTTGTACTATTTTGCAACAGGCCAGACGATCGCTAGGATCAAACGAGGTGCTTCTCATAGTCTTTGGCTGCATCCTCTATCCGAGCACGCAACCAAAGAGGGGCAAGCTGTCAGCACCCAATTTCGGTCCATCGGCTCCAGGGGGGGCAAAATTGTCATTTTTCTATTTATCACCTTTTTTAAAAAAAAATTAAATTAATTAATTAATTAATTAATTAATTAATAATATTAAATAAATAAATAAATAAATAAATAAAAGAAAGAAGGAAAGAAAAGAAAAAATCTCGGGCAGGGCCGGGCAGCGTTGACCGGCTGCCCGTGACCCACCGGCCCTAATTTGAAAAAAAAAAAATTACTGTTCCGGGCAGTCCGGGCAGGCCGGGCAACGGCAACCGACTGCCCGTGATCTGGCTGGCCGCCCAGAACAGGAAATCGCGGATTTCCGCGATTTCCTCCCCAAATTGGCCGAAATCTCAACCAAAAATTGCAATTAAAGGGGGAGAAATCGAATTCGGGAGGGACACAACAGAACCCACGGAGAAAAAAGGAGAAATTGGCTCTCGTTTCGGGATTTTGGCAAATCGTTGCCCGATAGGAACAACGCCGGAAAACTGTGAAATCGCCTTGATTCCGACCGTCCCGGCCATCAGTGAAGCCCAGATTGGAGCCGGCGTGACCCAGGCGGTGCTCAGACCCCTCACCCGATCCTTTTCTCGTCGTCGTCGCGGCATCCAACAGCCGGAACCGCTGCTCGCAGCCGATCGGCACCGCCAGCACCACCCTCCTCCGGAGCTCCTCACTGACGGGTTTCGGCCCATTATTTCTCTGTTGCAGGACCAGCCCAGTCGACCCAGTCCGCCAACCTCGGCCCAGCTATCCTTCCGCAGCCCAAGCCTTCGTCCGGCCCGAGTTGCTCCAGACCAGCCCACTCCTTTCGGGCGGTTTCTCCTTCGGACCGGCCGACCGATCCGATCCGATCCGACCGTTCGTCCGGCAGCTTTCGTATATTACAGAAACGCCCCCAAACTTTTGGGTTAGGTAAAATCTCAACTTAGCGGCATGTTTAGGGCTTTATATTAAATATCATGCTTGCTTGAATGATGATGACATGAAATAATTGCATGTTGGTTGCATAGATTATCAAAATTATGCCGAATCCGATTATTCTAACTTTCTAATATGTTCCATTCTAGTCCTGCAACGAATTTTCATATTTTTCAATCCTGCCCAAATTCCCAAATCAATTTTAAACCAGTCCCATGACATTTTCGATATTTTCATCACGTCCCTAATTTTTTCAGAATCAAATACTGCTCCAGCAAACTTTTGCATTTGTTTCAATTCAGTCCCTGGAGCATTTATTAATTTTTTAAAATCAGCCCTAAATTTCAAAATTCATTTCAAACATAATCTGGGCTATTTCATTATTTCTAGCACATCCTCCGAATTTTTCAGAATTTAAAATCACCCCGGTAAACTTTTCAATTTTGTCCCTGCAACATTTATTCATTTTAAAACCAGCCTTGAATTTCAAAAAAAAAATTAATTTTAAATAAACCCTAGCCCATTTTATACTTTCCCGAACATTCTCTAAATTTTATAGAATTTAGAAAAATCATTCTCCAAATTTTTTGATTTGTTTCAGTTTAGTCCTTGAGACATTTTTCCGTTACTTTATCAGTCTTTATTATTCTACATTATGTTGTTCGATCTTTATGCAAATTTTTCGAGATGACTGGAAATTAGAGTTTATCGGGAGATCTATTATTGATCGTTTCGACGGCTTGAAACCCAAAAAAAATAAAATAAAGCATTCAGCAGATTTTAATTAAACTTAATGATTTCACCAATCGGGTAAACGGGACGTTCATTTGACTAATTAATTCACTCGACCTTAATAATTTTGCACGAATTGGTAATTAATCGAAAATACGCGTCGATAAATTGCAAATACGTGTTGACGCCTTCTTTTCAAAATTCGCAAATTTCATACTAAAATCTGAGACTCGTGATCCGATGTGACATGGACGTCTGGGAAGAACTTGCATGTTTTGTCTCGAGGCCTCCTAATTTTAGGTAACTCAAGTCGGGGTGTGGAAGTTCTTTTTAGATCACTTCCGGATAGATTGACCGTTTCTTTGACTTTTTGGGGTTCTCGCATAACCCTAGAAGAATCAGGGAATCAGTCAACGCCGGTCACAGGTCGAGGTGGCCCGCATTGCGCAGTCTCTCTCTTTCCAAAAATAAATTTTCTATACAAAGGCAAAAAAGGCGCATTTACAATTTATTGTTATCTATGCATGATCTTGGGTAGTTAGATCGGGAATAACGGTTTAAGATACCAACATTTGACTTAATCGCATACTCGGCCTAATAGAAAACGGAATGGGGATAGCGGGCTAGGCACTAGGCTGTAGGATTCTCGTGTCAAAATCCACATTCTATAATAACCTATCATAATCAAAGTGTCACGATACATAACATTTTAAAATCAACCCACACATTCGAGACTTGATCACGGACACACACAGTCTGTCAGGTCCGGTAAATGATGCTGAATGCTACATGCCATTCCCCTCTTGCTTTTTGCTTGTTTTAGGGTAGGATTTGTATGCCAAGATACCTCGGTTAATAATCAATTAATCCACGTAAATTTGGTGATAACAAAACCCCATTGATTGTTTATTTGAGCTTGCTTGTTACATCTTTTGCACTTGATTGTTATGCGGATCGAGCCCGATCCTTTAGGACTCGATTCACATTGGGTCCAACGCCCATAACCGTCGATCACGGGGTCCAATGCCCTTATACACCGAGTGCGCACTTTAATTTCAATTTCAGTCTTTTCAAACCACACGGTGAGCACGAGTGGAATAATAACCGAATGCGAACCGACCGGGATCCAATTGTTATAATTTGTATTTCATTTATTTGAGAGAACAATGTGAGGATTTATGTTGTATGTTTATTCATGTAAGAATCCCGGTCGGAGAGCAGACGGTCGGAGTGTTTCTTCGAATTTACGGTGTCAAAACGCGTAAGATGAGCGGAACTTAATTAAGCGGTAATTAAATAAAATGGCAAGCCTAGACAAGCTAGAGTGCCGATAGGGCATGCGAGATATAGGCTCGCATGTAACAGAACCCCCGAATTCGGAACCTTGGGTTTCGCAGACCATATACCTTAGCAATTAGGTGTACTCCGTACCCCTAGACCTGGGTAACTTGCCGGCCCTCGACCTTCGGGTCATAAAATGGCAAGTGGCGACTCCTTCTCACGTGCGTCCGTCGCGCGTCCCCGGGAAGGTGGATACTCCTAAGCCGCGTTGCATTTAGGCGCGCGCATGCGTGCCCCGACGAGACGAAATTCGGGTGCGCACATCGCGCCTTTACCATTTCATTTCCAATGTATATTCGAATTGAATTACACTTAATCAATATTTCATAATATATAATGTCGAGCCTCTTTATATATGTATGATTTTTATTTCTATGATTATTTAAAATAATATAATAATTAATTTGTACATATAATAGTAATACATATATATCATTAAGTTTTTTTTTCTCGGGTTCATTTATGCAAAAAATTAATATAATAAAATGTCACATTCTAATACATATATACCAAAAAAATATCAATTTATAATTTTACTTAATCTGACATTTGCATAACATACTTTATACCTATAAATAAATAAAAGGCATCTTTTTACTCATATAGAGAGTAACTTGAATATCTTTTAATTTATGTCGAATAAATTTTCTACCTTTAGATAGAAAGAATCCATCAAACTTTCAAAATTCTTCTTAAAAGCAAAGAAAGAATTTTTGCCACTAAATTACTAGTTAGATATTTTAATAAGAGGTTTTTACCTAAAATGACTCATGGTTTGTTCGTTTTGTCAAATCTATCATATGCTTTTTTTTGTCAAATCTATCACATGGTTTACTTTTTGTATCAAATCTATCTCGACGTTATCTTTTCTGTCAATATCTAACGGTCGTGCTGACGTGGCACGTGGAGAGATAGTGGGTCACACTTGCCACGTAGGCGCCACATCAGCACGGCCGTTAGATGTCGACGGAAAAGATAACGCCAGGATAGATTTGATGCAAAAAGTAAACAATGGGATAGATTTGACAAACAAAAGCATAAGATAGATTTGACAAAATAGGCAAACCATGAGCCATTTAAGGTAAATACCCCTTTTAATTACTATATAGCTAGATAAAATTTATTTTGTTAGAGGCAGATGAAAATTACATTTAGAAAATTTTGATTATGGAATTCTTAGTTCCATATAACTTATGTATTTTATGAATATACACCTAGCTATCCAAAAATTGTTCCATACACCATAAATGATTCAATTTATTTTACAAAATCAGTTTACAATCGTTATATGGGTAAATCACCAAAAAAGCACGATCTTTATACTCTCTTTTTTTTTCTAAGTCTAGCATGACCTTTGAATAATAGCACATAAATACACGACTTTCAGGTTTAGTTGCGAATCTAGCACGCTTCAAATGTAACGGTGATAACTGACGTGGACTTAACGGTAGGCACAATATTATTGGACGAGTGAACCCTACACTATTTTATTTAATTAAAAATAATTCAAAAAAATGATAAATAGATGAAAGGGGAGGGGCCGGAGGTGGTGGCGACACCTGGGGCCACTCCCCCTTAAATCGAGGTCGCTAACCACCTCTGACCGGTGACCCTAATTGGGATGGTGATGACTATAATTGGGGCTCCTATCGTCGAAATAAAAGGAGCCTCAAAATTGAGGCTTTTTCGATTTCGGCGATGGAGGCCCCGATTGCGGCCACGAACCCCACAATTGAGGTCGTCGGCCCCACAATTAGGGCCCTACTATCATAATCGAAAGAGCCCCGAATCATTCGGGGTTCCTTCAATTCCAGTTGTGTTGCAGCCACCACCCTCCAATTGGGGTCGTTGACCACCTTTGTTGTCGCTGAGGACCCTGATTGGGGGGTTGGTGGCTGCAATTGGGGCCTCCATCGCAGGTTCCTACGTCTTTCCTTCGTTCTTTTTTTCTTTTAATTTTTAGAATTATTTTTTATTAAATAAAATATTGTGGGGTTCATTCGATCAATAATGTTGTGCCACATGACATCGTTATGTTTGTGTCAGCTATTACCGTTACATTTGACGGCGTGCTAGATTCGCAATTAAATCTGAAGGTCGTACTTTTCTGTACTATTATTCAAATGTCGTGCTAGAATCAGTGATGCGGCAGAAGACCTGTCAAGTCGGTACCTGGAGAAAATTAGGTTCTGACGACCCTATTTTGAAGGAAATGGCCTCTGGAGCAAAATACACTGCTGTGCAGTGATTTTTCGATATTTAAGGCAAATTTCATCGTTTAGGGCCTCAAACAGGCAATTTATGTTAATTAGGGTGTTTTTGCAATTTTAGGAAAGTTTAGTTTTTTTATGCAATTTAGGTTTTCTTAAACCCTATTTAAGTTTTGTGTAAGCCATAGGGCTGAAGGAGTCGTCTTTTAGATTATCAATAAAATTCAGAACTTTCGTGCTTTGTCCAATCTCGGATCGATTCGAGTTTGATGCCTATTTCCTGATATTCGTAGAATCAATAGGTATAGAAGGTCATAGTTCCGGTATTCGTGTGCGAATCAACGGGTCTGTGACGGTTACTCGCGTTGTGCGCTGCGTCAATCAGGAAAAAAAAAGAGTGTAAAAGTTGTGTTTATTTTAGGCGATTTACTCTTATTATGTTTCACTTTGTTCTCTACCTTATATCTAAGAAAACTAATAAAGAAGTTGGTAATTAGGTACTTAAAATACATAAAAATGAAAATTTTTAAGATTTTCTTAACAAAGATCTCCGAAATAAAAATCTTATAAAAATAAACTAGTATGTGCTTTTTTTTTTAGCAAAACTTTTCGCATATATTATTCTAACAACTATTGGTCTTCCATTTTTGTTTGTGAAATAAAAAATATATTGATATCTATGTAGAAATTTGTGTATTTTATTATCTCATTGGATCTTTAATGTTTTTGGTCTTTAAAAATATTACTCTTTGATAATCTATTAACAACTTTATTTACATAAAAAAATACATTATTCACTTAAAAGAGCATTAGATCATATATTTTATAAATAAATTTAGCAAAATTTTAAAAATAAAATTATTTATAATCAAAATTAAGGTGAGTAATAAATTTTTTAAATTTTAAAAAATAATTTTTACTTTTTAACATTAAAATTGTAGAAAATACTTTAATTTTTAAAATATACATCTTTTACATAATAATAAATCATTCCAATAATTTAAATATTTCATGAGCCATAAATAATTACATGTAAAATCAGATTTGGAAAAATATAAAAATAATAGTTTTAAAATAATTAAACATTCTCTACTTTATTCATAAGTTTTTTTACAAAATAATCAACATTAATTTGAAGAAAAATAAAAGGATGTAGAAGGATATACTAATAAAAATATAATGTAGGTTTCAAAATGAAATGCAGTAATAAAGATATTAAACGATGTGCATAATTCATGGAATACATTAATATTGTGATATTAACTAATTAGCTTAAATTTAATTAAATTTTTTTTATAAATTTGATTATGTTAATATTATTAATAAAATGCTTAAATGATTTTTTGAATGATTAAAGTATTTTTTTATCTAAATAAAACACTTAAGTTTGGTTAAAATATTTTTTTGTTATTTTTATTTAACCGTCACCTTGAAAAGTGAAAACTACAACATAAACTAATTAATACTTTTTCAACGGTAACAATCCCGCACAACGCGAGTGTGGGAGGGCTATTTATAAACAACTGGACCTCATATTGAGCCTCCGTTATGACCAAGAAAAAAGTTACAGCATTCTTACTACCAAAAAAAAAAAAGAACTTATAACATTCTCCAACCAAAAGTAATAATGGTTTCACAGAGTTTGCCTTCAAAAATTGAATTAGAAAAAAAAAAATATATATATAGTTTTTAAAACTTACTAATATATATGCTTGCTAAGTATTCATCTGAAACTCTACAAAACACTTTTTGAACCCGAAGACTCCAAAGAGAGAACAGTCACGTAATCGAAATCCTCTGCCATGCAAGTTCAATCTCCCGACATGTACCCTTTCTCTTTTTAAAATTTCGCTCCATTTTGAGCTGAAATCTAGAAAGACAAATTACACAAACTAGATGAATGGGTCCGTGCATATGCACAAGATAAATTGATTGCAACAATTAATAAAATTACTATTATAACTCTATAAAAATATTTTTATGTTTATTACTGTTTATATTAAATATTCTGGTTGATTAATATTATATATTTTAATGAAATTTTAATATTTTTGAGCAAGTGTCTTAGCTAAAATGTAAATCCATCAATATATGAACAACTTAATAGATTTATTTCATGATCGCAAATAATTTTCGGTTTCGTGAAGTGACATGGCAACATAATAGTGTACCACTTGTGATATGGCTAGGTAGTCAGATGAAGGATCATGCAAGAAGAAACCTCATTCGTCTTACGTGGTGCTTCCCGATACTTTGATATATTTCTCTATATGAGAACTACCGTGCTTAGCTATTCTAAATCATCATTTTCCATGTAAAGGTGCATAAACTTAAACTTTCATATAATAATAATGAGTGATATTATATCCTTTTAATAATTAACCTAAAAATCTTAATTCAAAATCCCACTCAAAATGGTATAAATATAATTTATACAATAACAAAGAGCTATTCAATAGATGTGAGTTGAATTTTCAACTAGGGGATTTTTGGACATGCTACTAGGATTTAGGGCATGTTTACTTTTAAAAGTTTTTTTTTATTTATCATTTTTCTTCTCTTTTTTTAAATTTATTTCTTTAAAAAATTGAAAAATCATATTTATAAATTCAAAATTGAAAATCCTCAAACTTATTTTCAATATCTAAAGAGGATTTGAAACTTTCCAATTAAAAGAAAGAAAAGTGATATAATTAAAAATAAAAAATAATTGATAAAATACCTTCCAATTAAAGAGAAGATAATAGGAAAATTATTAAAAGTACTTCTCTAAATTGTTTTGAATTTGGAGAATAAAAAAAATCTCTTTTCCTAAAAACTATTCTTCATTTTAAGTAAGTAAGCACATCATTAGTAATAAATGATTTCAGGTGCGTCTCGCCCAGGGAGCGAGCGGGATGGATTTCTCCATCTGCAGGACCCTACCGGTGCTCTCCTCCCTTATTTTTTAAACAAATTTTGAGATTTATTAACGTAAGTATATAAATTTTTTTTAAGGACACCACTTGATATCCGAAAGGCCTATGACCTCGATTGATGGTTCAAGTGGGGTCAAACTAAGGAAAGTACTCTCTCCAATTACAAGTATCAAATCACCAAAAATCAATGCACGTAACTCAAAAAGTTTATTCCAGCAGAGCGATTCCCCCTTTTTTTATTTTCTAATTTCTATTATTTATTTTATTATTTAATGTAAGTATACAAATTATTTTTTTGAGCAACACCACCGAATATTTGAATGTCGAACAAATCCGATTAATATAGGTTCGAGTAAGGTTAGTTTATTAAGGGATAAATCTTTCTCTCCAATCACAAGCACCATATTACCTAAAACCAATGCATGTAGGTAAAAGGCCTATTTCAATGTACACCAATTTAAATAATATCTTTTTATTTAGGGTTAATTGCGCCATATAGCCTAACGTTTGAATGAATTCTTAGTTCTAGTCCAAACTTGATTTTTTACCTGAGATATCTCAACGTTGACGTGTTGGTTTCACATATATCCCGACGCTAATTTTCCTTCAAAAATTGC
Organism: Punica granatum; assembly: GCF_007655135.1. Lineage (NCBI taxonomy): Eukaryota > Viridiplantae > Streptophyta > Magnoliopsida > Myrtales > Lythraceae > Punica > Punica granatum. The sequence goes on from NC_045133.1 coordinate 9,707,313, forward strand.
CGAATTGCACACGTGGCACGTTAATTTCACATCTATCCCGACACTTGTTACAAAATTAACGTGCCACGTATGCAATTCCATTAATTTTGGATGGAAAATTAGCGTCGGGATAGATGTGAAACCAACATGTCAACGTTAGGATATATTAGGTAAAAAATCAAGTTTGGGTTAGAATTAAGAATTCCTTCAAACGTTAGGTTATATGGCGTAATTATCCCTTTTATTTATGATCTTAAAAATGTCCTTTTGTTGATTAATACAAATTTGAGCTAATTTATTGACTAAGAATAATTCATGCTTGGTTGACTTGGCCGTGACAACGAGATTCTTTTAATGAATATCGTACTCTTATTACGAGTAAAATATGTCCACTTAAATTAGCGGGCTACTTAAGAATTATTATATTGTGTCATGATTTTCTAATTAGACTATTGAAAATTCAAATTAAATTAGCAAGGCAATCTATTAAATTTATACCAATAAAATACTAATTAGTATAATTTTTTAAAAATTTGGATCATTTACTATCAATAAAGAGTTCATACTTTTTATACCATCAGGGGTAATGATCTAGTGGTTCCAAACTTACTGGTTGGAGACCTCCAAGTCTTAAGTTCAAATTCCCCTGAGGACATATGCTAGGGTGAGCTCTTTAGCTTGGGCCTAGGGTCATCTTTCGCTTTTGAGAACTATACTAGACCCCTGGTGGTGCTACGTTGATGGAGCCACTGCTTGTGCTGATTGTTCAATTCATCTGTATGTTCGCGGTTAAACACGAGAGTCTGAACATTGCGTAAGAGGGGCTGCAATGTTGCTATCATTGTTACTCACCAAAAAACGAGAGTTCATACTTTTTATACGTAAGTAGTTTTATTATTAGTTTCAGTTACATAAATCGGTGTCATTAGAACCAGACCGAACCGGCTGGTTCAACTGGTCGAACCGTAAAATCGAACCTATATTTGATCCGGTTAGCTTAAAAACTGAAAATGCACAAATAGACTGGTGAACCTAAAAAATCGATTGGTTTTTAGATAAACCCATCGAACCCATTCGAATCAGTCGATTTCATGGGTTCAGAATTTTTAAAGGAAATCCAAATCGAATCCCCTGACCTGAATCGAAAATGAGCATAATTGAATCCCGAAACCCTAGTTTCTTTTGTTCTTCATCTTCATTAGTCATCGCTCATCATCACTGATTTCTGTTTCGAGCTCGAGCATCACAAGATTCCTCTTCTCCTTCGATCCGAGTATCACAAGTCCTGCTGCATCAATCTGTTGAACACTTGAACTGATCTAGCAGAGCCTTTGCTGCAAAGGAGTTTCGATTCGAGCTTCCTCTTCTCTTTCAAGCATCAACAGCTTCGATTCGAGCTTTCTCACTGTCTTTGTTGAACGAATCGAGCATAGGAGCTTCGAGCTTCCTCTTCTCCTTCGAGCATTGCAAGATTCACAACAGCTTTAGCTTCCTCTTCTCTTTCTTCTTATCAATGTAATCAGCCCAGAATCGAGCGGGGCTCTGTCGCAGGGATTGGAAGGGAAAAGGCGGGCTAGAGCTTTGTTCTTGTTGTCGATGATGTATTGGAGCATGATGAGGGACTCAGAGATTGGTTTGCCGTTGTGGATGAGGACGGGGATTTTCTTGTGAATGGGGTTCATCTAGAGGGCTTGATTTCTTAACGTTTGTTGGGACTTTGGTTGCGAGAAATCTGTGGGGCTTGAGGGGCTTTGCTTTCTTGGGGGATTTTTGGGTCTATCTTCCTTCTTGGGTCTTCTTGTAGGGCTTTAGATCATCAAGATGTCGTCTGTGTTGGAATGATTTGTCTGAGCTCTGTCCTCCTCCTTGTACACGAATTGGATTGAGAGTGGATCGAGGGAGAACGTACAAAGCAGCGAAGGAGAGAGTGGGAGTTGAGGGGCAAGAGATGGGTTATTTTTGAAAAAAAAAATTGGGGTCTGTTTTTATTAATAATAATGTATTATATAATTTTTAATTAAACGTGCAGTCCGATCCATCGATCTCGATTGGACCCATCAAACCCGTAAATTCATACCTTGATCGGTTCAACATCCGGTCCAGTTATTATAACACTGACACAAACTACTATGACAAACCAAAAAAATTGAAGAAAATTTTTTCCACACGTGGCACCAATCGGTTGCGGCCTAGCGTTTTATGATTTTCTATTATTATGAAAAATTTATATAACTTTTTGAAAAAAATTCTCAAAACAGAAAGGGCCTTAGCCTTTTTTTTTGGTGAAATGGGGCCGAAACCCAATTGACCTTGACATTTTTAATAATAGAATATATACCTTCCTCGTATAATCTCTGAGATCCCAAGACGGTGATCCCAATTATTTATAAATTTATTTTTTTATTATTTATTCTTGGAGTACTTGGGGAAAAAGGCCTACACTTGCCAGTAATTGCGAATCTTCATCAATGTTTGAACTATAGCAATATACTGCCCCAATTGCAATCTCTAGTAACATGGAACCTTTTGTTTCCCGGTGAGACTCCACACTACACGTATCCGGAACTAGCATCCAAAGGGTATATCAATTTGAAGACTATACGAAAATTATGGATGTTTTCTCAAAACATAAAAATTGCATCAATACCACCTAGTAGAGAGAGCAATTCCATACCTCATCTCATACCACTTGATGTCTTGATCTATGTTAAACGTTGCCGTAGACAATAGGTCTCGATGAAAAATGACCTCTAGACAGATCGGGGTGCCTAGGAATCAGGAATGAGACACTTTGGCCTTTCAAGTTTCAAGTGACGGATATGAAAAGAAAGCAAATGGAGCAACGGGTGAGAATTTACAATCATGGGTCATTTCTTAAACCTTGTGGTATAATTTTAATTTTTCAAAAATATTGAACCTTCCTACACAATAATTCTGTATCTTTTTTTATGTCAAAATTTTATTATATAGTGATAATCAATTATTAATATACATTATTTTTGGATGAGTTATTAATATATGTTATCACTATCTTGAAAAAGCATGTATAATCTATTATTATATATAATTAAAATAGATTATAGTGAATGAGAGTACTCCATTTGATCCGCGAGAGCCTTTCACATAGGATTTTCAAGATCAATTGACTATTTCAAGTCTCCATTATTTAATATGGACATGAATTTTCATAATTATTTCATTAATTTTAATTTTACAATTTCTATGAAAATCATTTCCACTCATACAAAAGTCAGAATTGTGTTTCAACAGGTTGTTCAAATTCGAACAACTTCTAGCGTCAAAACAATGTGCGAGATTCAAGACTAGCTGTAAATAAATATGACTTAATTAACTACCATATTTTCTCTCCACTTTCTCCCTTTCTCCTCTCTCCCTATTCCTCCCCTGAATCGCAGGCTTTTTTTTCTTTTCCTTTGATTCAAAATTTATTTATCAATTAATTTTAAATTTATTATATTAGTTGATAATCTAAATTAGATCTACTAAAATACATTATTTAATTTAAAATTTAGCATGTATTTGTTTCAATGTAATTATAAGTGATAAATGAAATAACTACTAATCCATTTAAATTAATTTTATTTGGGGGAGGTAAATTTCGAAGATTTTATATCATTCGAGATCCTAATTACTTAGTGGCCACAAAACTTTCCTTCTTTCAACTTTCCCCCCAATATTTTGTGTTGCATTTTTTCGATTAAAAAAAAAAAGTCACATGCTTGACTGGATTAGTTAAGTCCCATTGGGTTTCTGGATACCTTGATTTACACAAAAAAAGTCAAATCCTCTTGTAGATGTCGGCACCACTGCTCTAATCGAGGTCATTGACAACCTCGCTGAGAGTGGTGGCCGCCACCGCTACACATCATTCTCTTTGAAAATATTGAAGAGAGAGTGACGAAATCTGAGCAATGGGGGTTCTGTCTTCAATCCCACTAGCACAGAGGAAGTGGTCGACGACCTCCTCTGTGTCGGTCGCCGACGGGGGCCTTTACTGTCACCGGCGACCTCGTTCTAGGCAGTAGTGGTTGGAATCGGAGCCACAAGGGCTCTTTCCTTTGAATCGCCCTCCCACCCTCTCCCCGTCTCTCTCTTTAACCTTCTGAGTGAAAATTGAAAGATAGAATCAAGCAATTACTAAAAAATTTCAGGAATACTGCTGCAAATATGAGAAAAGTGCCCCTAAACTATTCAGTCATTAAGTACTTACTCATTTAGTTTTTCCCTATTACTTGACCAATAAGTGTTTTTTAAACTTAAGTCTATCTAGTTAAGTAATTTTTTTTTGTATTTACCAAAAAAAGGGAATGAAATTGAGTGTTGAAAATTTAATTTTAGGATTTAATTAATATTTTTTTTTTCTGAATAGGACTTAATTAATATTACCAAATACGCTCTTACATCATAAGTTTAAATCAATCTATATATTTATTGGTAATTTTAGTTATATAAGGTTTAATTACCCAAAAAAAAGAGCTTTTAACATTTTATCAATTCTAACATAAACTTTTTTCTTGACTTAAAAATGCACAAATTATTGATTTAATATTAATTTTAACACGATGTCAATTTTTTTATTAATTTTTAAAAAGAATTACTAGCATGTACTGCCGATGTCACATGATTCATGATAATTTGTAGAGTGGGACCAATAGAAGTTTATTTAAAGCAAAATTTAAGGGGACAAGAGAAGGGGCAGTGGTCGGCGGCCACCAACCTACTAATTGGGGTGGCCGGCGACCACATAGGACACCAGAGATTCCAATCTGGAGGGAAGGCAGGGACTAAAGCTCTAGCCATCGAAATTGAGGCCACCATTGTCGGCCATCGTCCCTCCTCTCTCGTCCCTTTCGATTTTGCAGTTTTTCTTTGCTTTAGAATAATTTTTTTATTCAAGTGGGTCCCACTCGACCAATTATCATAAGCCACGTCGCATCGGTAGTATACGTCCGTAATTCCCGTTAAAATTATCGAAAATGTTGACGCCAATACTAAAATTAGTATCAAATCGATAATTTATACACTTTTTGGTTAAGAAAAAAATTTGTATAAAAATTAATAAAATGGGAAAATTGGTGCGGTTTATAACCCACGCCGCGTGGATACCCGTCTAGTATTATTATATACAATCCTTCCGTGGTCATTCTCCATTTCCCTCTCATCTCTCTCTCTCTCTCTCTCTCTCTCAGGAACGTCATTTTTGTTCTTTGCAGTCTGGTACCAATCCCAATCCATGAAGATCTTCTGAATCCTCTCCGCAAGACCGAAATCTAACCTAGGGTTTCGCTTCCCCCTAGATTTGAGCCTTCTTCCCAGGGCACCGATTCTTCATGTAATATCTCACCCGGATTGGTCGGAATTCCTCCTGATGTGCTTGAGCAGCAACACCTGCGAGCCCTCCTCCGTGTTATGAAGGTCGTCAAGACTCAGGTATGGCAGCCCTGCAAGAAAAAGAGATCCTGATCGCCCTACTGGAGCTGGAGCTGGAGCTATCGGTGCTGGAATCGGGACTCTAGCGTAGAGGGACGGAGTGGGAGTTCCGGGCGGGAGAGAGCAGGAATATACAAGAAGCGCTTTAGAGAAAGATAAGGGTGAGAAGATGGCGGCACGAGGTGCCTCGAGCAGCAGCGGGAGTGGCAGTGGCAGCAGGACGCGAGTCGGGAAGTACGAGCTCGGGCGGACGCTCGGGGAGGGGACCTTCGCTAAGGTCAAATTCGCGAGGAACACGGAGACCGGGGAGCACGTCGCGGTTAAGATTCTCGACAAGGAGAAGGTCCTCAAGCACAAGATGATCGATCAAGTATGTCTTGCACCGTCGCCTCTCTTCTTCTGTTATGGTTGCAACAATATAAAAGCTTCTATATTTTTCGTGATTCTTGGAGGATGAAATGAGGAAGAAGGGGATCTGATTGTTCGTCATTCGTATACCATTGAAAAGATTGTTTAACAGTTAAAAACCTGAACTTTATGCAGACGCCCACTTGGGGAGGAAAGGAAAACGAAAATAGTTGACTCTTCTCATGTGGGAAGGTTCAGGAATCAGATTTGCATATGTAATATCTGAATCAATCTGAATTTAGAATAGCTGTACATACCGTAGAATATTCTTGGTGAGTCTTGTACTCCTGATATGACTTTTATGCCGAAGATGCAAAGCTGCTGACTATGAGAGGGAACTGTTGATGTTTGACAGTTAGTGATTGTTACTGTTAAAGATACGGATGGTAACCTCTCTGCAGAGTAGTCTATTTTGCAGATATCGACGGAATCTATTCCTCTCTTTGTCTATTCATTTAGTTTTGCCCAAGAAGTTGCAGTTAATGTTTTCCCTTAATTTTCTTTTATCCAGCATGTGATCGTTAAATACATTTCTAGTTTCGTCATTAGATTTTCTTTTTTACGTGGTACTTTTTCCAGTAACGTGATAGAAACCACTTTTACTCTCTGAAATATGTTGCCTTAAATTTATCTTTATTGTCTATGAATGGTCCATTGCAGATCAAACGGGAAATCTCGACTATGAAGTTGGTTAGACATCCAAATGTTATCCGCATGTATGAGGTAAGAAGACCGCTTGCCTTTCCATTGATTGTCCCTCTAGTTATGACTGACATGACTCACCCTTTATGGCGTTCTTCTCATGATTGTTATTGTCTCTGCTTTGCATTTATCAGCAGTGTGATAACTTTTTCCCTTAAAATGTAATAGTGCAGTTTCCCGTTTTGTTTTCCTTTTCCAATTTTTTAAGCATGAGTGCCTTAAGAATTTGAATTTGTTCAGGTGATGGCTAGCAAGACTAAGATATATATTGTTCTGGAGTTAGTGACTGGGGGTGAGCTTTTTGACAAAATTGTAAGAACAAACTGCCTCAACTTGCTTTTACTGAAGGAAATCTTACTTACGGAACTAACAAGAAGATTCTCTGTGCTAATACGCTGTTCTATGAGATAGGCGAGTAAAGGGAGGCTAAAAGAAGACGAAGCCAGAAAGTACTTTCAACAGCTTATTAATGCAGTTGACTATTGCCATAGCAGGGGTGTTTTCCATAGAGATCTCAAGGTGGGCCCTTGCAAGTGTTGTACAAATTATAGACTGCATGCAGTATTTACAGATTTTCTCCATGCATTACTACCTGTAATTTTGATGAATAGCAACTTTCCAGCATGAGTTCTAATTGCGTTTGGAATTTTACAGCCAGAGAATTTGCTGTTGGATGCTAATGGATTTCTGAAAGTTTCAGATTTTGGATTAAGTGCTCTTCCTCAACAAGTTCGGGTCAGCATTCATATTCTAAGACGTGGAACAATCATTGATGAATTTCCATGTGTTAAATTTGCTGTGGTCTGTGGAAAGAGAGCAGTGTTGTTGGATATTCTTGTCCAAATTATGGAAGAGTACATTTATGAGTGATTATTATGAACATATTTGTGAATACTCTGTTTGCTATGATGACAGTTTGTGTTTATGATACATATCATTTGTTCATCTATCTAAAGCAGCAAGTAAATAGTACTTTGGCAAGTATGCTTAATAAGCCTTTCCTTTTAGACCATATGTACTGACAATACTAGTAGAGATGAAGACAATTATAATATATGAGATGGCCTAGATATTTTTTCCTAGCTTTATATCTGATGGCCAAAAAGGGGGGAAAAGAAAATCTCATTTTCGTCTTTCTTGGTCTCATCTAGGAAGATGGACTTCTGCACACAACTTGTGGAACACCAAATTATGTTGCTCCAGAGGTAAATTGGGTTATTTGAATTGGCATACTGCCTGTTCGGTACAAAGTGTTCTGAAGCAATTCACTTTATCATGTTTGCTCTGTGCTATGACAGGTGATAAACAACAAAGGCTATGATGGTGCTAAGGCAGATCTGTGGTCCTGTGGTGTGATACTTTTTGTCTTAATGGCTGGCTATTTGCCTTTTGAAGAATCTAATCTCCTGGCTTTGTATAAAAAGGTGAGTGTTACTTCTCATTCTTTCTGTTTCTTGATTCAAATGAGTTAAATCCATGATTATGTTACCAGAAACTACTGCATCGTTCTGGCTTCGGTTTGTAGTTTTCTCAGACAAGGCCCTATTGTTGCAGATATTCAAAGCTGATTTTACATGTCCACCCTGGTTCTCATCTAGTGCGAAAAAGCTTATTAAGAGAATTTTGGACCCTAATCCTGTGACGGTATCTTCCTGTTTCATGCTCTTTTCTCTCTCTCTCTCTCTCTCTCTCTCTCTCTCTCTTCCTCCTCCCCCCCCCCCCCCCCCCCAATACAAAAAAAAAACTGAGATCTGTTGTTGCATTTTGGGAATGGGAAAGGGTACTGTCCCAACTCACTTCAGGCCACATGCTTGGTTGCTTTTCTCATAGTTGACTGTTGACTGTGCTTCCTAATGTTATCAAACAGCGCATTACAATTGCTGAGGTCATCGAAAATGACTGGTTTAAGAAAGGATATAAGCCTCCAAGTTTTGAACAGGCTAACGTAAGCCTTGATGACGTTAATGCTATCTTCAATGAGTCAGGGGTAAGGTTAAAAAAATCATGAGATAAATTTGGAGGTGTAGTTCTCAGTATTATTCGTGACCATATACTGTCAATAATGTGAATTAACATTCTCGGTATCAGAGTCCACAGAACCTCGTTGTGGAGAGGCGGGAAGAAGGACCTGCTGCACCTGTCACTATGAATGCCTTTGAGCTCATTTCAACATCTCGGGGTCTCAATCTCAGTTCTCTTTTTGAAAAGCAAATGGTAATCTTCAAAGCTTGTAGAACATTCTGGAGAGATACACCTCCTTTGAGAACCTTCATTTAATTTGTGCTTCACTAGGCTTTTCAGTTTCTAGTAATTGCTTGGTTCCATCTAACGTAAGCCTTGATGATGTTAATGCTATCTTCAATGAGTCAGGGGTAAGGTTAAAAAATTTATGGGATAAGCCTAGTGAAGCACACATTAAATTCTGAAGAGATACGCCTTTTACCTCACGTTCAGTGTTCGATTGTATAACTTGTTTAAGGCATAACATTTTGTTCTTGTAGCATAAGGCTTGAAAGGTCTGTCTTTTTATTGTTTCTGGTTTTGGGGATCTCTTTAACTTTTTTCGTTTTGCACTCAGAATGTTTATTAATGAGGTTGCTGCATTCTATGTAAAGGGACTTGTCAAGAGGGAGACAAGATTTACATCCAAATGTCCAGCCAAAGAGATAATCTCAAAGATCGAAGAGACCGCAATGCCTTTGGGCTTTGATGTAAAGAAAAATAACTACAAGGTATGATAAGCGGCCCCTCAGTCAATCATGTAGCTCTCCTGTTTTCCTAGAAAAGATGTTACTTTTCTACGTTGCGAGCCATTTAGTGTGATTAAGTTGGAAAAATAATTGTACTTCCCTTTTATAAGGCCTTTGATAATCTTCCAAATTGATATTTGTGGTAATCAAATCTTGAGATGCTCATGCAACTTCAATTTCGCGATTTGTACTTGTATTCTTCCTGAAGGAAGCTCTGTGAGCACTATAATCTTGGCCCCATTATATTGCTCCTGCAATTGGGCCTTTTCATTGCTGGAATAGATGTTTTGGTCTGTTTATTAGAAAACTCACGAGGAGAACTAAAAGATAAGATTGGCAAAAACCTGTAGTTGGGACATGCGATGAAGTTCTTTATTGTTGGCTCTTCTGATGGGTACACACTGTTTACTTAATGCAGATGAAGTTGCTGGGTGAGAAAACAGGACGAAAGGGTCATTTAGCTGTTGCAACAGAGGTAAATCATATTCCTTGTCTATGCAGGCCTTATTGTTTTTGGGCTGTTCTTCAGAATAAAATCCACAATGTATTTTTGGCCTTTTCCAGATATTTGAGGTGGCCCCTTCACTTTACATGGTTGAGCTCCGAAAATCTGGAGGGGATACTTTGGAGTTTCACAAGGTAACTTTCGATTATTAACATCTTACGTGGTCTTCGCGAAACGGACTGAGATAAATTTCATTTCTCGGAATCTTTTTAAGGTCTAAATAATCTGTAAGTTGACGTTTTCAGTTTTTCATGCAGTTTTACAAGAACCTCTCGACTGGACTTAAGGACATTGTTTGGAAAACTGATGAGCCCATAGAGGAAGAGAGCAGTGGTTAGTGCCGCTTGCTGGTTATTTTTAAGGCATCATCTTCTCATGTTATTTACTTTTTCCGGTGTGAAGTGCATCCAGAATCCTATAATACATTCTTTTGTGGGCAAGAGAGGAGTGATTTCTACAGCTCTATACAAATTCAGCTCAATGCCAGCTCTTGCAAACAATAAACACGAGAAATTAAATTTAGACATCATCAAGAAGCTGATTCTTGGTTTATTAAATGCTGTTTCTCAATAAAAGGTGTTAGTAACGACACATCTTCACCGGCTTTTTCTTCACATTTTGCAGGTGTTGCTGTTGGAGAGAGGTCCTGAATCTTCCCCCTTCCTCCTGGCTTTCACAAGTGGTCTTTGCCCTTCCATAATTTGTAGAACTGCATCCAACTATGGCTTGCTTGCTTCACTTGATTGGTTCCGTATAGTACGGTACAAACTATACATTTGGTGCTATCTAAAGCGTGTTTTGTTTCAAACAAATTATGACGTGGAGTACGCCTGTGGTAGACCTATTGTTTCAGAACCAAGTCTTGTGCAATTCTTTTTCAGCTTGCATCCTTTTTCAGTGAAACTAAGTCTATAGAAAGAACTGTCATCTTTGGGCAATGAGGTTCACGTTGTCACGCTTGTTACTATTGGGATTAGGGCCTGACCCCGGGTAGGGTTTGGTTTTCATATCGATACCGGGTGAAAGGACTGGGTCTAGCTTCCATGGAGAGCTAGTTCGACCTATGAATGATTAGTGTTTGTTGACAACAGAACTTATGTCTTCTTCTCTATGATCTCCAAGAGCACAATTACCTCATTGGCTGACCCTGCCACGTGTCGGCTCAAGAGAAATTTTGCAACCCATGAGATAAGAAGACCCCACAAAAGCCAAAAATATTTTAAAAAAAGTGAAAATTGAAATAAAAATGAAAATTCGAAAGACTCGCTCCATCTTCATCTTCAACTATGTCAACCGCCTTCCTCACCATGCCACCAACATTACCTTCACACTCCATACGCTGCTCTTCTTCTTCACTGTCCTTTCAACCAAACACTGCAAAGCCCCAACCTTTCATCCTCCCTAAGTCCACAAGCCTCTCCCTCCAATTCAGGGAGAAGATCCTCTGCCTCGAGACCCTCGGCGTCGACTCCGGGAAGGTCCTCTCCCGGAACCCGTCCCTCTGCACTTCCTCCCTCCAGTCCCTACACTCCATCATCTCCTTCCTCCGGTCCAAGGGCATCCACCACAAGGACATGCCCCGGATCTTCGGGATGTGCCCGAGGATCCTCACCTCCGACGTCGAAGCCGACATCGACCCGGTCTTCCACTTCCTCTCCAACGAGCTCTGGGTCCCCGAGAACCAGTTCCGGAGGGTCATCAACAAGTGCCCCAGGCTGCTCTCTGTGGGCGTCGACGCACAGCTTAAACCTGCCCTGGATTACCTCAAGAGGATCGGGTTTCGGAACCTGAAGGCCCTCGCTTATCAGGACCCGATACTCCTGGTCTCGAGCGTGGAGAGGACCTTGATCCCGAAGCTGAAGTACTTGGAGAGCATCGGGTTTCAGGGGAAGGATGCAGTGGGGATGGTGCTGAGGTGCCCGGGGCTTTTCACTTTCAGCATAGAGAACAACTTCGAGCCGAAGTTCGGGTACTTTGAGATGGAGATGAAGGGGAGGCGGTTGGATGAGCTGAGGGGTTTCCCGCAGTACTTTGCGTTCAGCCTGGAGAAGAGGATAAAGCCGAGGCATAGAAAAGTAGTCTGGAGCGGAGTCGAGATGGGGCTGCCTGTGATGCTCAAGTCCACTGACGATGAGTTTCACAACTTGATTAGGCAAGGTCGTGTTTGAATCAATAAAACGCGAGGACTTTACGAGGTTGAGACGGGAGATAGAGAGCCATTGCACCGAACCCCATCTTCCTTGAAATTTTAACTCGGTCTGAAGTTTTATGCTAGGAATATCTTGCAGATTGAAGCTTTATGGGTGCAGACCGCGGATCCTGTCTGGCTAATGTGAAGCCAGAGTTAACTGTGTAGTTAACAGCTAACATTTGAGCTGTCGATATTCTCTCGGTTGTATGCTTGAGGCCTCAAGGTTCGCTTATAGCGGGTTCGGGTTTACATGCCACCATGTGTCCTTTCTAAGTTAGTATGAAGAACCAAACTCAAAGTTTACTCTGTTGGTTTTTAGGTTTCAAACAAAGAAACCTGATAAAGCAGTTCCTTGAAGAACCCCTGCATCTATCGATTCTCAAATGGCTTGTTTCCGAATTGGCACACAAAGTTCCTTTATCCTGATAGATAATGGTATCGAAAACTCATGTATCGATTACATAGTGTCGTCTGGCCCATTAGTTAACTCCAGCTGTGATTGTCTCTGGTTCCTGGTCTTCAATGCAGTGTACAGCAGAAACTGAAGTTTCAATGCGCATGTTCGTGCAAGGTAATAAACTTCTACTTCAACACGCATAATTGTCGCATAATTTATTCTGCATAATGATAGCATGATTGATTCTCAGCCTTCGATTCGGCTCCTCTTAATAAAATCAAATTGATAAAGAGCATGACTAACATCCATTGCTATTTCTACTTTTATCTCAAACATAAGTGGGTGAAGAAGGAAGTGGCTGTATCATGTGCGCAAAGCTTGCAGATGAAGAAAATATATTCATCGCTGCTGATAAGTTGTCTGAATCCAAAGATCATGTCGGAGAAAACTAACTTCCGGATAGAAACATACACATATAGAGATAGATAACAAGAGAATGCTCATTATACGGCCTTGTTATAGACTGACAAACTACCAGTCATCGCTATCTCAATCTCCGTACTTCATTTGCTTATCTAGTTTCTCTGCCGAGGTTCCAACCGAGAAGACAATATACAAGCGGAACACCAAATTACAACATTGATAGAACAAAAACTACTGTCACAGGTTCTTTCATTTTGCGGTTTTACCTCTCTCAAAGTGCATCAAAGAACCAAGACAAGGAACAAGACTTACAATTCACATGAGGGTGTCTATAGATTACTGCATTTACAAGAACTTACAGATCACACCTTTTTTATCTGAGTTTTCCCCGTAACTGAGGATCCACCATGTTATGTGATTGCCCACTAGCCGAAGAGAATGTCTTGTGAAGTGAATGCAGCCCAAGCATCCTGTTTCAGGCGAGAACGGGCTCAGTATTAATTGCACACGGACAATATCCTTACATCGGAAAGTTGCACCTTGGTTTTTCAAAGGTTCAGGAGTACTATGATGTTTGCTTTCTTAGTTTTCAACAGAAATTGAGAAGCATAGCAGCGAAGAAACGTCAGATTAAGATGCACAACCGAAGCAACATCATCATGGAAAGAGTGATGGGAAAACCGAAAACCAAAAGATTGTTCAGAAAGTGTATATTCCCACACTCGAACGAGTTGCATTCTCATCCATCTTAATCTACTGCTTTGACGGGAAACATACAATTACCTGGAGGATAGAGAAGGCCTTCTCTGCGATATACTTCTCCTGAGCTGTTGCTCCTCTCTGTTGGAGCTTATCGGGGTGCAGACACAGCCTTGCTTTCTGGTAAGCCTTCTTCACGAGAGAGCTCTCCATGAGGCTTGTTATCGGCATCATGCTCCAGCCACTCCTCGGCCACAATATCTGAAAGTAATCCACATAGGCTCCAATTTTACAAACATCCAGAAAACAAGCCAAGCATATGAAACTGGATGCAATATCTATCTATTTAGTACTTGATGTAGTGTCGATAGGAGTAGCCGGATGTTGTTCTCTTTTCCTGCCAACCATGACCTTATGTCTTCGTCCACTTGCTCCATTTCTATCTGCAGATTATTGAGCTACATAGTTAAAACTATAAGTTCAAACTCTGTGAACTCAACAAGAAATGTTCCATGTCAGGAGGGAGCATTGCTCTTAGAGCATGCTTTCTTAGGTTTCGTTCTATTTTGCGTAAGTTGTCAGAATCGGAAAATGGGAATAGAGAAATTCGTGGATCCTTGCAAAGATTGGTAACGAAAGGAAGTACTGTTTTCTCCATTGTGTCTGTTCTATGCGTAGGTCCCATTTCATTCCTTTGTATCATATATGAACTTAAGAGTTCCAAACACCGTCGACTTACCACCGACAAATGCATTTTATGATGGCCTCCTCTACTTTCATGAAAATATTTGGAAGTATCAGGTCCCTCTGCAACATATAATTCGATTTTAAACGAAACCATTAGCATCTCAGCAGATCCTTGAAATGATATATCCATAATTTTTGGATTCAAACAATATGCAGAGCGTTACCTTTTTCCTCAGCAGATTTATCGTCTTTGCCTTGTCGTGTCAGGCTCGAATCTTTCCACTCCTGGTGAGCATTAAATCGCTCCTTCGCCCAAGCGATTGCCTCATCAATTCCCTCTGCTTCTCCTGCGGGTTCCCTATGATTAGGACCAATCTCTATGATGAAGGAGCTTGAAATCTCATCTTCATCTTCATCTCCGTCCGCCTCAACACCTTCCTCTTCGACCATTAAATTGTTATCGTCATTATTTTGCCTACTTTCAAGGTCCTGATGACCGAGTGAAGATACTACCGATGCAGCAGGGGTATTCACCTCTATATCATCGCTGGAGATCTTCACACTCTTGTAAGAGCTCGGATCGATGCTGAACGTTTCGGGTGATGTGACCCGCCTTGAGAAGCTGTTGAAGGGGCTCCTGGAGTGCTGCCCGTGTTCAGTTTCCGAGTACTGAGTTTCAATAGGAGAAGCACGTGCAGATGGAAATGGCGATACTAATCGAGTCTTCAGAGGTTCGTCGGGCTTGATTGTCGATGAGTTCCATCGGCACGGAACATTGATCGGCCTACAAGTACCAACCAAATAAACCTTTCATATTACGCAATTTTCCAGTAACACCAACTTCCACGACAATTTATTTCGTACAGTTCTAGCTATTGGGAAGTTAAGATTAACAATGTATGCCAAGTACATGTTTAGTACAAGTAAAAATGCTTTACATTCCAGGGTCAAGCAATCCTATGCCCAAACGAGAATTAGTCCCAAACTCAGCCAATAGATCGGGAATATCCCTGGTCTTACCGAAAACAAAAGTTCTTTGCGTTCCTAGATTAGAAATCGGATTTGATCAATAAAAAGAAATAACGTACCGAACCTTCGGGATTTTAGTCCTTTGAGAACCCAAAGTGTACCGTACTTTAAGATGGCATGGACTGACTGAACAGAATCTCAGCGTAAAAGAGGAACTTTTCATTTGAGCCCTTTAGGTTTGGTACCTGTCTCAATCTTGTCCTCTACATTTTTAGTAATCTTAGGCTAGCTCATGTGTTTTGTTTGGCCGGAATTGGTAAAATACTCAATACTACCGAAAAAGGATGAATCAATCACATGACGAGAACGAAAATAAAAGGAAAATATAGGGTAATTCCAAGACTCATAATTTAAAACTCATTAAGTACTCAGAATCTCGTATTAACCATGATGCAAACATACATTTGAGAATTTCGAGAAATTGGAGTTTGCGACTTAAGCCCATTTCGCCATCCACGACGATGATCTTATGTATAACTTATGTTCATTCGATTATATATTGATGAAGTGATTTAATTAGTCACTCTTAGCTAGCAAGGCATGTCAAAACAAGGGTTCTGATGGTAGAATCGTCAAACTAAGGGGGGCAAATTGAATCATCTAAAATTACCGGGGGCAATCCGTAAAGAAGAAAAAGGACAAAACCAGCAAATTAGCGGATGTCCCGCGAATTTAACGGACCTACGAAATTCCCTCTTTACCCCTACTAATGACGACAGTTGCACACGGCACAAAATGTAGAGGTAAAAAATTAATTACCCTACATGGGCAAAACTGTCCAAACAACGAAAGGCAAATTCTGGAAAAGTGAAATGGATCAGTTGATCACTGATCACAGCCTACCTGAGCTTAGAAGCGAAAGAAGAGAGTGCGACGTCATCTCTGATCACCGGCCGAAGCGGGCTAAGATCCTCGGAGCTCAACACCGATGAAGAGTTGGACCTCGATTTCGGCTTTGACTTGGCGTTCGACCCTGGCCGGGTCCGGTCCCTAGACCTGCGGTCACCGTCTGATCCGAAAATGTCCCCATAGAAGGTGTCGGTTCTCTCCGGGATCCGGAACGCCGGCAGGCTCCGGCCGCTCCTGGTCGCTGGAGAAGCGAGCTCCGGCGGCCGGAAGACCTCCTCGTAGAAGGAGGTGGGAGTGGTGGCGGCGAAGACGAAGTCGCCGGAGAACTTGCGGAGGAGGACGGTCTGGGGAGGCCCGCCGAAGACGTCGGCAAAGTCGTCGGGGTCTAGTGCTTCCGAGAGGGAGGATCGGCGACGGGTGAAGCCTGGAGGGGATGCCGTGACCGTCCGGCGGCGGGGAGTCTGGGATGACGCCGGCATTCCCATGCGCATCCGCCATGACTCGTCCATGGCTGGGGACAGTAGAGAGTAGAGAGTGTAGAGAGAAAGAGAGAGAGAGAGATGATAGGGAGAGAAGAATGTGTCGTAATAAAGATGGAAGAAAAAGGAGCTTTTCTCCACATTGCAAAAGAATTAATTATTTTTTTCACCCAAAAAGGAATGTTGATACTTTGCTTGCTATAATACGATGCATTGTTTTAAAAAATGGGCACCTTTTTACGTCCAAATTATAAGGACGACGAGGAAGAGGATGTAGTACCGTGACATACACATTCACTTGTGAATTAATAAGTTGTTTGATTATCTAAGATAAGAGAGTTCATGTATATTTTATTTCTCATTATTCTTCTCAATACAAAGGACATCTTTGTAATTAAAAAAAAAGAAAGAAAAATGGCGCCTTACAGTAGTACACATTATCGCATACAAATAAAGAGTTTCTAGATTTGATTCATGCCAATCACAGGGTAAGGGGAATGGAAGTGAAACTTTCACTCTTGAGGGCTCATTTTCTTTCAACCCCTTTTGGGGTTGGAAGACTTTTTCGGTGACAAAATATGAAAAAATCATACTGATATAAAAAGGCCAAATTATCCACCATTTTTTTTTGCTAATAAGTCCATATAGAAAGATTATATAGTCATTTGATTTTGAAATTATTTTTCTCTCCCTCCATTTTCCTTACTAATATAGTTAAATTTTTATTTTCCTCCTTTTCATTTCCTCTACTAAATATATTCAAATACGGTTATCACTTTCCCTCTTCTCCCTTCCCTTTCCCTTAACAAATCGTTTACTAAATATATTCAAATACAGTTAAAATTTCACTTCCCCTCTTCTGCCCTCCCTTTCCCTTAATAAATCGTATCCAAATGGAGTGTATTAGAAAAACATAGAACTGAAACACTGGATTGCACCAATTTGCCTACTTTCCATTGTCAACTGCAGCTTCCATCCACTGTTATCATGAACAACGACCTATTGGATGGATGGGACGGTAAAGGTAAAACTTACGACTTACTTCACCGAACAAAAACTTACAATTATTAATATTGATTCACTTTTTTCTTGCGTATTCCGAAAATTAAGTTTAAGAAATATATAAAGGATCAGTTGAAGGATTTTAAAGAAAAATATATTTTAATATTGACTACTAAATTACTATTAGATTTTTTTATGAGCAATTAAATTACTCTAAGATATGTTGTATTATTCTACAGAAATAAAAATGTTGTATTAGTTTATAAGTATTATTCTACAATAATACCTAATTTTTACAAATTCTAGTAAATACGTTTAAGGAAGATGTTTTTATTAGAAAATTATTGAGATGCTTAATTTAAGAGAGGAAAGAAATCATTTCATCACCACCTTAATCAATTTGACCCCCTGTAATGATGGTGGGATGTCTTGCGCATGCTAATGCTTTCCTCAAAAGACAATTCATGGTTGGCTGGTGGGTCACCCCATGGCTCCAATCCAGAGTTTGTGATCATAAGATTGATACAACTGACAACCCCATAGGGTCCCATCTCTCTTCGACGTTATGTAAATTTTCACATTTTATTATTGATCTATATTATTAGAGAAAAAGAAAAGAAAAGAAATCCATGATATTGGAACTATTTACGCAGGGACAAAAGTTCAAAACAGTTATTTCTTTATGCTAATTATCCTTCCAAGAAAATGAAAAAGTTCTTTCTCCATGCTGCAATGCAACATTTTGGAGGTCAATTAACAAGTCTACTATTCTTTTTACAAATATCGTGCTCACGTATGCACTTCGCCTAGAACCACGAAGAGAGCCAGAAAATATGCTCAAGGGGGCATAACATGCAAGTAACACATCTCACGATCAGGATTAAGTTAATCACTGAATAAGAAAAAGTCTCGATGATAGATTGAAGATACTTGAGATCTCATTGGAAAAAAAAAATGGATAAGTCAATACTACTCCTTTGATTTAAGTATAAATTAATAAACTTTTGAAGGAAATATTATTCTATTCTAAAAAAGGATAAGTCAATACTACTCCTTGAAATTCATAAAATTCAATATTAATATACATTTTTCTTTCCTTCTCAACTAAACGAGACATCTTAAAATGTTTTAATTTTTTTTATGACTTTAAAAAAGCTCTTGGCGACAAAGTCAAAAAATAAAGAATCTTAGGGAACATTCTCGTTTGGTAATGGATAACTCCATTAAAAACTCCATTACGCTTCATTTTTTTCCAAATTCAACGATATAATAATTACTATTTTATCCTTTTTCTCCTATTTAATAATAAATCCTCACATACATTTTTTCTAACCATTATTACAATTAATTTTTTAATAATAAATTCTCTCACTCCACTTAATTCTTTCATCAATTCAACAATATAATCATTACTTTTTTTCTCTTTTTCTCATATTTAATAATAAACTCTGACACATACTTTTCTTTATCATAATTACAATCTACTTAAATATATACATTAATATTTGAAATGGTAGTAGTTAAACTACATTCCATTACCAAACGCCACATATTCTAGGAGTACAATTTGACAATTTGATAATTTTGTATATATCATTAATTGAACTTGCAAACGTCAAGGGAGGCTGGGAAAAGACGTGCAGTGGCACCGCGCTCTTATTAGTAACCTAGAAGTTTTGGGTTCGATTCTCATGATAAAACTGCCCTTATTCCTTATGTTTACTTTTAGAAAACTGATTCTCCATTTTCATCTCTATTTTTCTATTCATTTTCTAAATTTGTTTTTCCATAGAAAATTACAAAAACATATTTATTGACGTCCAAATAGAAAATTTTTGCTCTTCGAAAAATTGAGAAATATTCTTTTCTTTTTTTAACAAGTAGTAACTTATACATGATAACTTTTTAATCTAAATCATGTGTATAACAATTTAAGTCGATTTATTTTTCGAAATAAAGTATCATACATGTATAATAACTTGCTCTTATAGTTATAAATCTTTATACTCACATTTGCAACTACAAATCAATAAACTATTTAAACAAGCTTGATAATGAACTGATAAAGAATAGAGTAAATTTAGAAAAAAGAGACTTGAGAAAAAAAAGGAAGAATAGAAACTTTTGATAAGAGTAAAATATAAGAGATAATCGTCATTAAAGGAATTCTTCAATTCAATTTGTAAATGGAAAAGTAAATAAAAAAGAAAGTCATTAATTAAAAAATAAAAATAAAAATAATTAGCTATCAGAAAATTGGAGAACTAAAAAGAAAAATACTTTTCTAATTTAAGAACAAATTTAAATAGTGAAAAAGAAAATATTCTTAGATTTTTTTTTTCATTTCTATAAAAAAAAGTAAACAAATTTTTGTAGTTTTCTATTTTCGAAAAGAGTTTTTACGGAAAGTGAAAAAATCCCTAATAAAAATTTGTGTCACTTTCTCGCATGAAGCTGAAAGCATGACCAATATATACTGTATCATAAAAAATTAATTAAATGTGCATATTTCAAACCAAATCAATGTCATGATACTTTTTTATATTTATTATGATTGAAACTTTGGAGCGTCTTTCTCTAGCTAGGATCGTAGCGATGTCATTTCATTGTTTCCTAGTACGTCCCATGGTCCATGCATGTGTAATAAGTCAGATGTTGGTCGGCCGTATCGATCTGGGACCAGTCTTATTACATATGTTAGGACACTTAAACGACTTACTTGGTAGAATAAAAAATTCACTCGTCAATTTATGTATGTATTCTTTTTTTGCACAGTGCGGCTTCATAGATCACATATATATAAAGTACGTATTAAGTTGAGACACAGTTGGATCTTGAAAAGCAAGAATTATCCGTTCAGCTATGATCAGTCTCCAGAGCTACTCGAGACTAGCATGGTTAGTGCAATTAGCGATCTACAGAATTTGGCCTCCTATTGCATAATATTATTACAAGTAAATAGATCCTTAGATTTTCTATTCCCTTATACTATTTTCCTAGTTCTCTCTTTTAACCCAAAAATAAAATGCTTGGGAGTCATGCTAAGAGGAATCAGATAGTCAAGATGAGCATTTTGCGGTTTACAAGTACTGAAGATTTATTCGTACAGTTAATATTCTTTACTCCATAATTTCATCCTCCATTTTTTTTATTTCTGATTTTCAATTCCTACTAGGCCATCCGCCTTCCTTACAATAAATATATGTTCTCTTTATATAATTCCTTTTCCAGGACCTGACGTTCAATTGCCGATCATCTTATTTGTGCTTGTGGGTCCTTTCAAAACAGAAATGCTGTTTAATAGCATCATATATACAGTACAAATTATTCTTACGTATCTCTTTTTATCTTATTTTTGTCTTTTCCTTCTATCATTTTTTCTTCATGTTCCATGCGCATCAATTATTGCTGGCATTATTTCTTGATGATGCCTTGTACATGTAAACTAGCCTTTGCCTGTGCAATGCATAAGTTTTTGCTGGTGTTTATTTTGCTCAAATTCATGCTAAAATATTATCAGAATTAAAAAATTGTAATTAAAAGATTCTCTTTTTTGATATAATCGTATTTTCAAAACTCTAATACTAAATGAAATATACAATTGTGGTAAAATTTTAATTATGTCGTTTACTGAAGTGATTTCTTTTTATGAATATTCATAATTTTAATTTGCCTCATGCATGTATGTTTTCATAAGTAAACACTTACCACTTGATTCTATATTTTATTTTAAATTTTTATAGATCTCATAATTGCTGATTTTCATGTTATATTAAAAATATGAAAATAATTTTGTTCATTAATTTTTAAATTATGAAACCAAAATATTATATTATAGTACACATTACGTTTTCGTTAGTGTTTTATCAATGTTGTACATATACATATACTTAATTGCTTTGAGCTGGTGCGCACCACTTGGTTTTTGAACTTCTAATGGGTCCGGACTAACTTAAATTTGAGTTAAGTCAGCCTACTAAGAAGTAAAACTCTCATAATCACGAATTTACTCTATTCATAAAACTCAAAGGCGAAATTTGTTTCAAGAGAAGAAATGCCAAAACAATTAACTGAAGTTGGGTTATTAAACAAATTAAGTAAATGAGAGGAATAACTTAAAGACAACCCATAATATTTCTTGACTCTCAGAGATCCCCTGATCGAACCATTAATATTGTAAATTTTTTTCTGCTTTTTCCTTTTTTTTGTATAAACCTGTGTTGTAGTGTAATATTAGTATATTATTTCAACATGTAAACTTGTGTTGGAGAAGGATAAACGAAACTAAAAATTATGTGTATAAATAGGTATTTTATGCTACATAAATAAATAGGTGTATTGAAATATATTGATATCAATCTTTTACTATTTCTAATATTAAATAATAATTTCTTGGTCAAATTACAAAAAATAATTAAAATTCGAATTTTATATAGATAAAAATAACATAAAGTAGTTGAAAGAAAAGGGATGATTATGATGAACATGAAAAAGATAAATGAGGGAGAATACAAAGAAGATAAAATACGTGGAGAAAAGGGCTCCTGGGCTTGCTTTCCAAGGCGAGTGTACCCGAGTGCCGAACTCGCAAGAGTATATTGTATTGACGGTATAAAAGGGCTCAAGAATAACGATGAGTGACTTATTTATAGTTTAAGTGCTGAGAATAAATAGGAAGATAGAAAATCTAGCAAATATACCTTATTGATAAAATTTGGGTATATAGAAAATCTTAAATTGAAATCTAAACTAACATAACTGAATAATTTTTTTTTTTTCCTAATTACAAAATATTATCTCCGATATCCCGCTTGATGATGAGCATGTCTAATGCACAAATTTGCTTATCTTGAACATCTTGATCATTATAATGTAATTTTGATACGATAAATACTTCACAAATATTATTTCTCGTTTTTATCGCAGCACAGTCAAGCGGTTAAACACCATTTTCAATTCTGCTGGCATAGTCGCTTCATCCCTTTTCTTTTATGCTGCCAATAATGCGGTAACAAGACATTTTATATCCCAAAATGCGCCCACAAATATATTTTATATCTCGTCAGCGTAGTAGTAACAAGCCATTTCATATCCTACTGGGAAATTGGCCACAAATTCATTTATATCCCACTGACTTATTAACGAAAAACCATTTTATACCGGACGCAAAAGACTGCAAAAGTCATTTTATATCATTGGAAAAAGCAGTTAGCTGTCTGTTTTATATATTCCGTCGGAAAAGCGGTTGACTCTTTAATTTATATCCCGACCACAGAAGCGTCTTCTTCGTAACTTCAAGAAGTCAGTCATTTAAATTGAAACTACTCTAGCATGGTACCACAGAGGTAATGCATGCTGTGTGGGCACCCATCATGCCACGCCTAGCATTAAGAGCAGCCAAGATGTGCCGTGTGTCTTAGTTTAGTCCGAGTATGGAAGTCTTGATCATTTCGTCCTCCTCTCTTGAGCAGGGGAAAGGTCTAGCTCATAATCAGTTATTGATGATAGGTGCTTACTCATCTTAGTTCAATCCAATGCAATGCTAGTGGTCAGTTTGTTCCCCCTTACTTGAGCACAAAAAAAGAAGTCCGGCTCGTGATTAGTTGTTAAGACCAAATGTTTAAGGCCCTCTGGCACGCGATGATGAGTATCAGACCGCGCACGTTGTTATGAAAGGCCTTCTGTTGGGATTTGTCATCCCATATCAGAAAAATAGAAAGAACATCATGATATATAAGATGATTGTCACTTCCTATCAGCTCTAGTATTTGAGATGAATATGGATTCAGCCACTTATAGGCCTAGTAGAAGTTTGGCATTATATGAACATTATATCTTGACATTTTTTATTTGATATAAGGAGAATTCTTTTGTCTGAAGTATTTCTTATACTTTCAAACTAAATTATGCCTTATTGCAACCTTTCTGTTGCTTTTTCCTTTGTATATATGTGCACTTCTGCTTATATCCATAATACTAGGTTTCAAGCCCCTGCATAAACAAAAATTAATCATAAAGAACTTAATTTACATTTTCAGAATAATTAAGAAACTGAAATCAACAATAATTTGCTACTGTGGATTTTATAGCTATAGCTATATATATATATATATATATATATATATATTTATAGCATACGACGTTTGTTTTGTGCTATATAATATACACATAATTATTAGAGAGAGATCATTTAGACAGTGTTTAATTGATCGGTTCAATCATCAACTTAGTTTCTAATAAAATAACTTTAAAGATATAAAAAGTCAATGACTTGATTTTTTTAATGAAAGTACAATTGAACAGAACTGCAATAAGTATTACAAAGTTGAATTTACAATCATATTTATGTCAGAGACTTTTTAAACAAAGCCAACATTTCAAAATATATTAATTTATTTTAGAAAAATTATATTATTGAATTCGAAAATATTTCAATAATATTTTCAAATTAATATTATTTTTTAAAAATTAAATAAAAGTAATATAACTTATCCTTTAACACATAAAATTTATTTTTGTACACATCATAATATATGGCTCAATTCCATGATATTAGAGTACAAGTCAATAGGATCAAATAGATTTTAAAGGAGTAATAACAAATATTAAATAAATATAATGTTATTGAAAAGACATTCATTAATATTTTTTTGTGAATAAGTTTATCTCATATCGATATTTTTAGTGGGCAAGTGAGGAAAATTAAAAATCTAAAAAAGAATGACGATGAAGAGTTCATAGATGGTCAGAGAAAGAAATGGAGTATGTTGAAAGTTGAAATGGAAGCACAACTATAAGCAAATTGCTCTGGTTATGAGTAGGGGTGTTCGCGTTAGGATATCCTATTTTTTTTCACGATACCCGAACCCTACCCTGTAAGGAACATGTTTCAAGATTTTGGAACCGGACCTACCTTATTGAGTCATATACCCGAAAACTGTATTATACCACTGGTTCCAAATACCCTGTTGGAACCTGTAGATCTTTTTGTCTCGCTAAAAAAATCGAATGTCTCATCTATAATCAATAATCACGCAAAACAGAATGTCGACATAGATTTAGATTAATCCACAATACATTTACAACAAAAAGTAATATGTCTCATCAATCCATCCACAAAACTAAACATCCGTAATACGATCAGGCCTCACCGAGGATACATCGAGGTCGTCAAACCAAAGCTGCCAACGACAAGGACTGCGAAACTTCCACCGAGAGAGAGAGAGTGAGAGGAGGAAGATGGTAAAGTAAAAGGGAGAAACATATTTAAATATAACTAGGAAAAATTATTATCGAGTCCGGGTACCGGTATCGGTTCCAGCTTTGGTTTTGGGTACCCTATATATAGGAACTGGAATCGGAACTTGTTTTCACCGGTTCCTTATTTTAATGCTCGGACCCTACCCTATTTTCAATACGAGCTACCTATACTCTATCTTAACGGGTAGGTTCCGACTGATTCCGGGTATAGCCGGTATCCGTGCACACCCCTAGTTATGAGAGTGATTATGTTAATTCTAGTGATGAAGTTGTTACTCCCAACACTTATGAGAGTAAGGATGATGTGGGTCCAAGTAACAAGAAGGGTAAAAAAAATGAAAGATTTTTAATGCTGATTATGACATGGGGAATATAGAATTCTCTGTTGGCTTGATGTTTGAGACAATTGATCAAATGAAAGAGGTTTTGAAGAGTTATGCCATATGGAATGTGGCTGAAGTTTGGAGAGAAAAAAATTGAAGTAATATGTAAGAATGGCTGTCCTTGGAGACTATATGGTGCATGGAACAATAAGTTAGGGGAGGCATTTGTTGTGAAAACTTTCCATGATGAACACACATGTAGTAGGTCTTCAAGGAATAACCAGGCAACATGTGATTGGATAGCAAACCATCTTATGGACAATTTTGGCATTGATATAAATTAGAAAATTGCAGATATGATGCGTGAGATAAATAGAAAATTTGGGATCAAAATGAGTGAGTCCACTTACTATAGAGCTAGGTATCTTGCAAGGAAGAAGATACTAGGAACTTTAGATGAGCACTACCACTTGCTACCCTCATATGTTGCTGAGCTGAAGAAGATGAACATAGGCAGCACATTTGAGAGGATGTATGTTTGCTTTGTAGCATTGAGGAGGGGCTTCATTGAAGGTTGTAGAAGAGTCATTAGTCTAGATGGTTGTTTCTTGAAGACTGTGCTGAAATGGCAGCTATTTAGTGCGATTGGAAGAGATGGGAACAATCAAATATTCCCAATTGCATGGGCAGTGGTAGAAGGGGAGAATGAGGACTCTTGGAGATGGTTTATTCAGCTGTTAAGGGATGACATGGGAATTGCCGAATGATATTATTGGACCATTGTCAGTGATAAACAAAGGTAATGACTTCCCTCTTATTAATCATGCTTTGAGATGCTTTGAATGTACAAATTCTGATTGCCTTTTTATCATGATGGAATAAGGACTTGAGAATGCAGTAAGGGCTCTCTTACCTCATGTGGAGCATAGGAGTTGTGCAAGATATTTGTATGCAAATTGGAAGAAAAGGCATATAGGTCTTGCATTGAAGTCCCGTTTCTGGAGAGCTGTTAGGAGCACAATTGAGCAGACATAGAAGAAGAATGGATGAAATAAGAGTACTCTCGAGCCAAGCTGCAGATGATTTTGAGGTCATTGATGTTTCCAAATTCTACAGAGCATATATTAACGAGTACCCAAAGTGTGATGTTGTGGATAACATCTATGGCTGCTTCAATAACTACATATTACTTGCTAGGAGTAAGCCTACAATAGATTTTTTGGAAGATATTATGATTGTTGTAATGAGGAGAATGACAGAAAAGAGGGACCTCTTTGTAGGATATACAGACATATTATGCTATACGATAAGCAAGATAGTAGAAGAGAACAAGAGAGGTGCTAGGTTTTGTGAGCCAATACATGGTGGTGATCACAAATTCCAGGTGCAACACTTTGGGAATGGATATGTAGTTGACTGACCAGGTAAGAGTTGTACTTGTAGGAGATGAAATATAACAGGAATACCATGCATACATTATGTGAGTTGCATCAATGTGATGAGGGTTGAAATTGAAGATTATGTTAGTGACTCGCTGAAGAGAGATGTGTTTTTGCTAGCATATCAACAGTTCATTCCCCCATTGAATGTAAAGAACCTATGGTGCAAACCACAAGGTGATCCTGTGTTCCTTCCTCTTTTCAAGAAAATTCTAGGAAGACCAAAGAAAAAAAGAGAGAGACACATCGGTGAAGAAGAACCCAAGGATGGAAAACTTTCAAGAAAAGAATTGGTGATGAGTTGCTATATATGCCACCATATTGGGCACAACAAGGCCACCTGCAAAAAGAAAGGAATACAACCAACAAGTGAAGTTTACTATAATATTCCTCATTTTATTCATTCATTGCTTCCCCATTTTATTAATTGGTACTATGATGTTCCCAGGTAGGACAATGGAGTCCTATGTTATTGGATGAACAAGCAGACCAACAGAGGCAACCTTTTGTTAGTGGGAGTTCAAGGCGGAAACTTCAGGTTTAATTACTGTTTCACATGTTTTACAAGACTTATGTGAAACCTCATAACTCTTTGTAAACTGAATTCATTGCACTTGCAGATAAGAAGGCTAAGACAAACTCAAGCTGAGATAGACCAGGGGCAACAAACAAGTGCAACAACGAGCACAGAGGCAAGAGAACCTTCTAGTTCAGGGAGTGCGAGGAAGAAGCTTCAGGTTTAATTAGTATCTCTCATATATATTACAAGACTTATCTGAAACCTCATATCACTTATGAACTCATTTTATTGCACTTGCAAGTAAGAAGGTGTCGGCACCTAATTTCGGTCCATCGGCTCCAGGAGGGGCAAAATTGTCATTTTTCAATTTATCACTCTTTTTTTAAAAAAAAATAAAAAAAATAAAAAAAGAAGAAAAAAAAAATATATATATATTTCGGGCAGGGCCGGGCAGGTCCGGGCAGCGTTGACCGGCTGCCCGTGACCCGCCGGCCCTAACTAATTAATTAAAAAAAAAAAAAGAGATTCGGGCAGTTCGGGCAGGGGCCGGGCAGCGCTCGCCGGCTGCCCGCAATCCCCGCCGGCCCAGAACGCCCAAATCGCGGGTATCCGCGATTTTCCCCGAAAATTGGCCGAAATCCTAACGAAAAGGGGAAGGAATCGAAATTAATTGGAGGGAACGACAATTCGGTGAGGGAGGAACAAGACCCATTGAGAGAAATCGGAAAATTTGCTCCCGTTTTAAGGAATTTGGAAATCGATTGAATTCGGGACCGTCGCCAGAAAACCGAGATAACTCCCCCGATTCCGACTGATTAAGCGACGGTGAGGTCCCGATCGACCACGGCGAAGCATCGGCGGCGCCCAGAGCTATCTCCCGCGTCCATTCCGGCCGTCGTCGCGGCGTCCAGGGGCGAGAACCGCCGCCCCTAGCCTCGTCGCCGCCGTTGCCCCCCGATCCCGGCCGCCCTTCGGCTAACAGGCCTCGGCCCAGTTCATTTTTTTTCGCAGGCCCGGCCTAAGCCCAGCCAGGCCCAACTTTCCCAGTCCGACCGAGCGTACTTCCGGGCGGTTCCTCCTTCGGGCGGTCCGGTCCAATCCGATCCGGCCAGATTCATCCGGTGATTTTTTTTATTTTTACAGAGAAGCCCCTCAATTTTCCGAACTAGGTAAATTCTCGACTTAGTAGCATGATTAGGGCTCCTTTCCTGAATATTATTGCTTGCTTGATGGATATAATGTGAAATGAGTATTCTTGGGTCGCGTGGGTGATCGGATTTGTCCCGAACTCGATTTTACGAACTTTCTATTTTGTCACATTTCAGTCCAGAGGACGTATTTTATTTTTTTAAGATCTGCCCCGAATTTCAAAATTATTTTCAATCAAGCCCCGATCATTTTATTATTTTGCAATCAATCCTTGGATTTTTCAGAATTTTTTCAAGAATCCCAAAGAACTTTTCAAATTGCTTCAGTTTAGTCCCGGGACCATTTTTCATCCTTTTCAGATCTGCCCCGAATTTCAAAAATTCTTTTCAATAAAGTCCCAGTCATTTTACTATTTTCCAATCAGCCTTGGAATTCCCAGAATTTTTCAAGAATCCCCAGGAACTTTTCAAGTTGTTTTAGTTTAGTCCTGGGGCCATTTTTTTTTAGATCAGTCCCGATTTTCAAATTCATTTCAAATAAGTCCTAGGACATTTTCAGTAATTTTTTTTACACAGTCCCCATTTTTTAGAATTTTCAGATCAGTCCCCAATTTTTTAGAATTTTCAAATCAGTCCCCAATTTTTCAAAATTTCAAATCAGTCCCTGCTCTTTTAAAATTGTTCAATTCAGTCCCCTGGACATTTTCTAAAATATCCGGCCCTTTTCTACTTGGATCACCCACCGACAATGCATGTGCCCCATTTAAATATTTCATTTTTGTAATTATGTGACCATGTCGGAAATTAGAGTTTATCGGGCGGTCAACTAATGACTATCTTGACGGCTCGAAATCCGTAGACTAAAGCATTCGGCAAGGACTGGATAATCGGGACTTTAAATTTGGCTAAATTAAATCACTTGATTTCTTTAACTGGATTGCACGAATTGATTAATAATTTGTAATCGCGTCGACAGTTCAAGAACTGTTAGTCATGCCCTTTTCAAAATTCACAATTTCAAAAGCACCGAGATACGTACAGCGTAATCTTGATTTTCATGCACACACATATTTACCGATTCAAGGGCATGATTACCGGTTCTTGTCCTGCCGTAATCCTAGCGTAGGTTTGTGCATAGAATTGATCAAAACATGGGAAAACAAATTAATCACAAACTCGACTTAAATCAAACATGGGCAATAGTCAATTAGAGGGTTAGGTTTTTGGGTTTTAGGTGAAAATACTTTTAATCTGTAAAAGCCACATTGTCACGATACAAAATAATCTAAAAAACAACCCACACATTCAAGACTTGACTATAGACATCACGTCTGTCGGGTCCGTTAAAATAATGCCGAATGCTACATACCCTATCCATCACCCCTTTTGTTTGTTTTAAGGTAGGATTTGTATGTCAAGATACCTCGGTTAATAATCAGTTAATTCACGTAAATTCGGCGATAATAAAACCCCATTGATTGTTTATTTGAGCTTGCTTGTTACATCTTTTGCACTTGATTGTTATGCGGATCGAGCCTGATCCCTTAGGACTCGATTCACACTGGGTCCAATACCCATAACTGTCGATCACGGGATCCAATACCCCCATACACCGAGTGCGCATTTAATTTAATTTTCGGTTTTTTCCAAAACTATACGGTGAGCATGAGTGAAATCATGGCCGAATGCGAACCGACCGGGATTTAGTCATTGTAACTTGTCTTTTATTTATTTGATTGAACAATGTAAGGTTTTATATTATACATATATTCATGTAAAATCCCGGTCGGAGAGTGGACGGTCAGAGTGTTTCTTCGAATTTACGGTGTCAAAATGCATAAGATGAGCGGAACTTAATTAAGCGGCAATTAAATTAAAATGGCAAGCTTAGACAAGTTAGAGTACCGAAAGGGCGTGTGGGATATAGGCCCACACGTAATAGAACCCCCGAATTCGGAATTTTCGGTTCCGTATAGACTACTGCCTTAACATTTTAGGTGTACCCCGTACCCATAGATCTGGGTAACTTGCCGGCTCTCGACCTTCGGATCGTAAAATAACAAGTGGCGACTCTTTCTCACGTGCGTCCGTCGCGCGTCCCCGGGAAGGTGGACACTCCCAAGCCGCGTTGCATAGGCGCGCGCATGCGTGCCCCGAACGAGACGAAATTCGGGTGCGCACAGAAGGCATAGACAAACTCAGCTTGACACATCAATCACAGAGCTAGTACAACCTTCTAGTTTTGGGAGTTCAAGCAAGCAGATAGTTCCAATAGCTACCTCAATGCTAGGGCATCCTCATGGTTTTAGGAGTTCAAGGATACAGACAGTTGTAGGGCATCCTCTTCGCTTTGGGAGTTCACGTGAGTAGACAGTTGCGCCAGTAGTGACAAACAAGAAGGTTCGGGTTTAATTAGTATTTACACCTATTACAAGACTTTTATGAAGACTTGTATTGATTATGAGTTCATTCCTTGCATTTGTAGGAAAAAAGGAAAGAAAAAGGTCAGGGAAGCTGGGGAAAGAAAAGAGAATCAACTATACAGTCTATAATTTTCAAAGAAATGTCACAAGCAAAGAAAGGGTTGGAGTTCATACTGGTGAAAGTGGGACAACCTATGTTTGTATAAGTATCCATAAGACTTATTTATGCTTATATTACTCATTTAAAAGAATATCCCAAAACTTGCTATATGGGGAAGCATGGAGGCCAATTTGTTGGTCCAATCCCAAATACTCATGCTCAGGTGTAGCAACCAACCCCTATGAATGAGCAATAACACCATCAGTATCAGTGGAGGCCCAAAACAAGGTCAAAGATCAAACAAATGCAAAATGAGATGGCCAAGAACAATTCGGGGAAAAATAAATGAAACAATAACAATAGAAGGACCATGGTGGCTTTTGTATGGTTGCTGGGTTTGGATAGTATATATATAGGAAGATATATGGCTTGATTTTGTATTGCCTTTTTCATCAATTTTTGTGGCCATTGGTGTATATGCCAAAATAACTGGTCATTTTGTTCCCAATACTTGTGAAGAATACATTATGGATTGGTGAATACATACTACTTGTCATTTTCATCGATTGGCTTGCAGAGTACTATTAAATTATGCAATTTGGTGAATACAAAGTTATATATTTTGCTCCATTTTGTTAACATTATTATCATTTTCATTGACCAATTATGGCATATAGATAAGTCATGATTCACCAATTGATCATGAATAAGAGTCATAATACATAACACAACAAGTACATATACATGAACCATGATTTACCAAACTCAAGTGCATTGTCAATTTTTTTACAGTTTTTCCATTCATGGCAAGTACATTTGCTTTTCAACTTTGCCAACTCCGAGCAGCTAATACAATAAAACAAAGGCTATGACCATTATCAATACTCTTATTCTCATTGAACATATTCTCTTACTATCGGACTTTGCATTTTGAAGCTACAACCTTAACTCGTTAATCTCCTTCTCCAATGTTGATAGCTTCTTAGCAAGAGCCTCATTGTCCTCTCTTATATACTTCAACTCTGCATAAAAAAATTCTTTTTCCTTAATCAATGATCTCATCACTTCCTTTGTGTGCTTGGATACATCAGGATCAATCCACTCAAAAAATTTACAATCATCACCCTACATCACAAGTAACCTCATGAGCACAATATACAAAAAAATTTCAAACATACAAAGCAGATGAGTAGCAAAACGATATTACCTTTCAATATTTGCAACATAAAAATCTTCTCCTAGGATTTTTATCAGTCCAAGATGTCAACATAGTACCTTGAACTCCATGATGGCAGTCCTTGTAATGACCTATCATTATGGACGATGACCCAGACACTTCCCTCATTCCAATTGAATCACTCCTAGCCATTTCACTTATGCTTTTGCCAATTTTAATGAATTGTCTCCCAATTTAACTATGCATATGAAAATCAACACAATTAACTTACTTCTCATCAATTATAACAACTATTTATTGCATAATACAATGCTAATCGAACCAAAAATCGAGATTTTCCTACCTCCACTCCAACAACCTCCTTCCCAAGCCCTAATCATCAATGCCACTTGCCTCTGCTTCTTCTCTGATTGGCATTGAAGAAGAGCCCAAGTTTATTAGGGTTTGGGGATTAAGGTTTTCAGAGCTCAAGCTGGTAAAAGAGGATGGAACTGGGAGGAGAATGAGCGGGAAGAGAGTGGGAAGGAAGCTGGGGGAGTATGGGGACCCCGCAAGTATATCCACATATGCGCCGTCAACCATAAACGGTGACAGGTCATCATTTCCGTCAAGAATTGACGGAGGGGGTCACGGCAGGATAGATTGGGCAATTGCAAAAAAAAAATTCTTTAGAATGGAAGTGACAGAAATGAAATAGTTCTGGGCGCCTCATGTTTAAAAAATTACTTTTCAAACCTATTTGTTAGGTGAAGTCAACTTTATAAGTATTTTCTTTTTTTAGAATTCTATTAAAATTTTACATTTATATCTATAAACAATTACTGAACAATTGTTTATTATTTTACTATTTATTTTCCTTCAAAATTCTACTAAAATTTTACAGTGAATTCATGCAACTAAATCATTAAGATTGTACTTGTCCTTAAGATAGTATTTTTTTAATCTAAATATTATTTAGACATTTATTACCTTTAGGCTTTATGATCTTTATACTATTTGGAATATTATGTTTCTAACTAATAAGGTGGAAACCAACTTTACATATACGTGTATATATATATAGTGCACTATATGACTTTAATATCTTTTGAAAGGATATTTATTTGAAATGAATTCTCGCACATTATAAGGTATTTTGATTACTTTTCAGAATATGAAATATATTAAATTCACCCTAAAACACACATACATATAGGTTAATACCTATCCACTTAACTTTTGAAAGCATCTCATAGTGAGAATCAAGCGGATGTTAAAATGAGATTAGTCCAGTCGATAGACTGAAAGTATTTGTGGTCTGATCGGAAAAAAAAAACTTGGTCTACTTTAGTCAATCTGCAAATTAAAATTTTATGAACTATTTCTATTCTTTTTTTTTCCATTTTTTTGAAAATGCAATTATAACAAAAGATTAAAAAATTTTCCTTTGAAGAAAATATATATTTATTGCTAATATATGTATGAGAATGCAATACCCTGTATGAAATTTTATAATGTACAAATATACACCAAAATATTAGGAGATATAAATTAATATGAATATTTGAATGGATTTGGTGAAACAGAGATTTTTTAATTTTGACATAATATCTGAAAGAAATAAAGTCCTGTTCATCAGAAATGATTAATGAGCATCAGATCCCACTGAATAAACTTATATTTAGCCACCGACTGAGAGATTCTTTTTTTTTTTAGTGGGGAGGATGAATCCGACCAAAAGAATTTAGGCAGAATTAATGAGAAAAGTTAGACATCACGTTACGTTTGCTTGACGAAACAGATTGTGCTGACAAAAAGATCCATATTGTCCATAAATAAATTGCACAAATTATCAGTATGTGCAAGAATCAGGGAATGTGGCAGTTCGATATTAGGGGGAAAATCATATGAAAATGAAAGTGTTTATACATTATATCAGCTGAAGCCAGAACTCTGAATGTACCACGTAATATATAAACTGGAAAACTCTCAGCTTATAGTTGAAATGGTTTTCTGGATATCTACTATGAATTTTGCTATATTTTCGTTATGACTTATTATTAAATTTTTTTTATGGATATCTCCAAATCACTGATGCCAAATACTTTTAAGCAAATGAAAAGTTTATTAGGAAGGAAACTCCCGCATGCGAATTAACGAGTATTAATTATGTCTCAACTGAGTTTGGAGCTACTGCAGCCCTGTTGAATTTTTTTTTTATAATCATATAGCTAGCTAGTAAATTAATTAAAAATGTATATGGTGAATTTAGGATAATTTTAAATTGACTGTGGATGATTCATTCCAATATTAATATCTCTGAAATTGCTTCTTCATCAGCACTTCAGGATATTTGTGAACTTATGGAAGAGATCTTCTAGACTCCAATTCAGGAGTTACCAGTTAAATTAAAGGGTAAATTGCACTGGTGATCCAAAAAGTTTTATAAATGTTTCAATATTGTACAAAAAGCTTTTTTTGCTACTTGATGGTATAAAATGTTTCAAAATTGTTTCAGTATAGTACAAACCGTCATCTCGCCATTGACGCCGTCAAGCCGACGTTGATGGTGCAAAACCGATTTTTGTGGGACGTTACATGATGGTGCAAAATGTTTTGAAGTTGTAACTTAATAGTACAAAATGTTTTACGTAAGTTACATGATGGTGCAAAATTTACAAATCTTGTAAAGGACGGCTTGACAGTGTTAATGAGGGAGATGACGGTTTGTACTATACTGAAATAATTTTGAAACATTTTGTACCATCAAGTAGCAAAAAAAAACTTTTTATACTATATTGAAATATTTATAAAACCTTTTAGATCACTAATATAATTTACCCTAAATTAAATGTCAAACAAACATGAAAATAAAATTAGTTAACTTTATGGGCTTTACAGGTGAACGCGCTGGCGCAGCCCATGGCTCTTTTTTTTTCTGATTACAAGAGGATTCTTTTTTCTTGGATACAGGGACACATACCCTCCCAGGATATAACTATAATCGAGTCATAGTATTTTTATTTTTAAACTAAGGAGGGCCACGAGCTTAATATAAGGAAATGGAAAGAAAAACTAATCAATAAAATATGGTACAAATAGTCCTTCTTATGATAATCGAACATTGAATCTTTCCTTATTAATTTATCTTATGCCTTTCACTTTAGATAAAACCCATCAAGTATGGTTTGCCAACTGAGCTACACTCTCTTTAATAATTACCATAACATTATAAAAGCTAGTTCAATTGGAGAAAATTTTAAATAGTCCTTCCTCGTAATGATGTGGTGAGGAAGAATCAATAAGATTATTTCAATTAAAAATACTTACCACAGTTAATCGAATGATTAATACTTATTATTTTATTTATTTCCATTTAATCAATGATTCCTCATGTCACGTGGTGAGGTGGATCATCGAACAATCTCTCAGTTGAATTGTGGGTTGGGGGAAAAAAATATATCTTGTTGATGCAACAACCCAGAGAACGCCACAGAAGTCCGAACAAGAGACCCGATAAGTTCTATGCTGGATTTTAAAAACCATGCGTTTTGGGATTCACAACTTGCGATGTGATTGTGCGGTCATAAGCTCATCCGGACAAGGCAAACTTAGGAATGTTTCGGATATTTCGTACAATAATGTGGAGGGGGAACTTGCTATAAAAGGGAAACCATCAAACTGCTTGACGACAAGTTCCCTTACTTCATTATTAACTAGTGTTGTACCCGGACAAGTTCTCTTATCGAACTGCTTGGCGACAAGTTCCCTTTCTTCCTAATTCTCTGTCATAAATTCTCCGCCATATTTTTATACTGCATTCTATTTTTGTTATTTTATTTATCTTTCTTCTTTATTGCTGATGGTTATATGTTTTTTTAATCTTATTTGAATGGATAAATTATATAAAATCATGAAATTTCACTTTCATTTTAGATTTATCGCACGGGCTAGAATCAGAAAAAAAAAATAGTGAAGATAAGATAGATATATCTATCTCTTCTTGGTTCTTATATTATCTTCTAGAGCATTCCCGGCCGCATTACATATGCGGAAAAGGGGGTTGTGTGCAAATAGTGTATACCTCTTCTAGCAGTCAAGAAGTTTTATATTTTATTAACTGCAAGTAGGGTTTATAATCCATTGAAAGCATCTGTGGTCAAGATTAA
The DNA here is from genome assembly GCF_007655135.1 of Punica granatum. Lineage (NCBI taxonomy): Eukaryota > Viridiplantae > Streptophyta > Magnoliopsida > Myrtales > Lythraceae > Punica > Punica granatum. The sequence continues at coordinate 9,743,402 of NC_045133.1, forward strand.
ACTGATGTAGGATGATATTAAATTTATCTAATATACCAAAGATACTCATATTTTGAGCAAGAAAAAAGGATATAAAAGATATTGAGAGTTTGCTATCCTACATTATATATTAGAAATCTATGAATTTTTAAGAGATTGAATATTACAACCTATTAATTTGAGTTTTAGGATTGAAATGGGTCCAATTGCTTATGACCTTAGTAGATATTTTACAAAGACATGATTCTAGAACCTTACTTAAGAACCGCCTGATTTTTATTTTTTTGGGTTACAAAGGAGACCCATAGATCCCATAAAAGGGCACGATAATCCCACATGAGTATCAAATCTAGAACCACATGATTATTAGAGAAGGACGTGCGTCATTGTGTTATACTCTCTTTTAGAACCACCTTAATTTTTACTAAGATATAGAAACAGAATAGACTGAAAGCAAAATCATTAACAAATAAAGATACTAATTAAAGAAATGGGAATTTATGACAATACTTGGAAATTGTTCTCGCTTTCTTTCTGATCTCTTGCTACAAATGAGATGATTCATGCAAGCAGAGAGATAATTCAATGCTAGCAGTAGTACTTGAGTTAACCCAAAGTAGTCCCGACTCCATAACAATGAAGCTGATAATATAGAGTACAATATTTATTTTTTATTCATGTGATCTGTCATTAAAAGATATGAAAGAACTACAAAGATGAGCTGAAAACAATAGAAAATTCTGAAGACTAGAATAGAAAGAGAAAGAGAGTTCCTCAGAGAAAGAAGTATTCTTTTTTTATGCAACTTTCGGCCTATACCTGACTATAAAAAGGCTGTCGATCCCAATAGATCAAAGATTGTCCGGCAAATCAGTCTAATATAACAACAATATGGAAAGGACTAAGAAAATTGCAATCTCAAAAAATAAGAATGTATTAATTCTTCCAAAAATCAGTGAACTGCAAAAAAAAAAAAAGAAGAGAAAGTGTGGTAGCATGATGAGCGTAAAATACCAGAGGACCTATAAACTATTGTGTTCATTTTCAACGCAAAAGCTCTCAACAACTCAACTTGAGCTAGACTCTCCTCTCTTTCGGATTCGAGCCTTAATTACGTCGAGGTGAGCTTCCTCTTCCACACTTGGGCGAGAGGGGCGAGGGGGGTCAAACCAACTACAAGTCAGGCTTCTATTTTCGGACTCGGACTTCACTAGCCACGAGCTCCACATTCAAGCCTCGCATGGTGTGAGTCTTTATATGGGCGCGTAGAAGCCTAACCGGCTCTGATCCCATGTGAAATTTCAATACGCCTATGAGCTATTGGGCTTATTTCCAACACAAAAACTCAAGACAGTAAGTTGTAATACCCAATCCTTTTATAAATCCGTAAATTTCTCTTTAAATTTTTCACGTGGGACACTCTTTCTGAACCAGGAGCTAGTGAGCTGTGATGGTATGTATATTGAATAGATAAAGGGTGTCATGGAGAGGGGCAGGTGAGGGAAAGGATAGTTGATTCCTCGAAGGGAGACAGTGCATGCAGTGAATTGACTGAACCAAAATCAAACAATCTTTTCGCCTGAAACGCAACCAGCTGCCACCAAAGATACATGATTCCATATGATTTGCATAATGTAAAATAATGGTTTTTTTTCTTTACCCAAGAAAAATGGTTTTCATTGTGCGCCAACAATTAGGTTAGGTGGGTGCCTATAAAATAATATACTCCCAAAAAATAATAAGGGTTAAGGGATGTGTTATAATTATTATCCTTAAAGCAAAAAAAAAAGTGTTATAATTTTATTCATGATTAGAAATAAGTTTTGAACCTAATAAAGTGCTGATTGAATGTCAAACAATTTCAATTCTCGTGAGTAAAAAAGGATAAATTCGAGTCTAATAGACTCATTAGTTGGGAGGGAGAATAACGTAATCTCCAATACTTTATTTTTCAAAACTATGAGAACAATATCTCGCACAACTTTTAAAAATAAAATTCTACCTACAAAAGTATGCTTTTGAAAAATAAAGCGCAAAAAAAAAATCCTGTAAATAAATTCATATTGGTTTTTACTTTCTTAATCTTACTTTTAAGATTGATCAACTAGAAATTTAAAATCATGGGACAGTGCGGTGAAATATTTATACAGGTGCAGGGTTCTATCAACTTTCGTTTTGGTTTTCTATTTAACTTCGTTATAAATGGTAAAATTTGGAATCAAATTTGGTTTTCTATCAAAAGATAGGTTAATAATTACTATGAATGGCAATAAAAGAGGAGACAACAAATTAGTATATTTAAATGTATTGTTTAGATCGGCCTTCTAATTCAAAAAAAAAATATGGTTTAGGTTTAAATAAATACTCTTTTTCGATCATAAGGAAAGTAGTGAACTAATACAAGTTGAATAGGAAATAGAGTGAAATAAATGAATACATAAATTGCACCGATGATTATCGAATTCAGAACTCTTTTATTCTAAATGGGTATTTTGTGCCACTAGACTAAAGTCCCCTTCCTCTTTAATTAAAGATACGCTCTTACTTGCAATGGATGCGTTAATATCATTAGCCTTATACTATTATTTATTATGTTAGTGGCAAGAGGTCACAAATAATATCTGTACCAATTCCTAATTGTCATATTTATACCAATTCATTCTCCACTGAGAAGCTTTGCTTTCTTCAACTTAATCATGTGCAAAGAGAGACGTGATTTCATGCCTCCAATCTTCAAAACAGGATCAAGCCCCCGATCAACGTGGGATTAATCCACCTTGTAAGCTTACAAGGTCAATGTTGAGACTAATCAGGGTCAGCGGTCGGCCGATGTTCAGCCATGTCAATTAGCAACCTTGACTTGCCTAGATTGGGTTTAACACTTCGCATGTAACATGATAGTCGGCATTAGTCTTGTCATCCGTTTGAAGTTATCATAAATATCCGTCCAATATATCATATGTAGCTGAGGTTTTCTATTTGGCCGAACATGATTTCCGTAGACCTAAGTGGTTTGCATGACAAGTAACTGAAAAATCGGTACGCACTTCCATGCAAAAATCATTAATTAATCTCAAACAAAGTTGAGCCAAAAGCGGCCTTCCCTATCAAGAAAGGAGATGATGAGAGTATCAAAAACTTTTAAATGATTTTACCTCAAATGACATGGTGATGAATGACCAATGAAAATTTTTTAATGAAAAATAATTATGGTAATTATCTGAGTGATTAACACCAAGTCTCTAGTTTCATGCAATTTGATTAGTGCTTCCTCACACCACATGGCGAGATAGAATCATCTAATAATTTCTATGAGAGTAGGGAGAGCATGCGTCCGCCCAAAAGAAGGAAAGTTTTTGTTCTCTTTATATTCCATTGACATCACAAATTATCTTCTAATCTAGTGATTAAAACTAATTCTAATTCAGATATCGCAACTAATTCTAATTCAGATATCGCTTATAGTTGATTACGAGGTACTTTTAAAGAGTTGAGCATCTCTATAATGTACGTAATTTTTTTTTCACTGAAAGCTCTATTTAGTATTTACTGTTGAACCATATTTTCGTAGTTATTTATTTCTTTTTTAAAATGAGTATAGGAGAACTGGGCCGGGAAGCTTTAATATTTTTTTTCTTTTTCTAATTAGGATATATAACATACGGGAATAGCGCAATAATTATTGATGAAACTTTTGCAATTGGCCAAGCTTTAGCCGGACCAGATCTTATGGGGCAGCTCAGCCTTCGTGGATTGTCTGGTGTTCCAAGTGCAAATAGTACACAATACAGAAACACATTAGGTTTTCACCGAAAAAGAAACATAGCTCCCAACTCATTCCAGATCTGGTCGGCAAGAAAAGAATTAGTAGGCACATTTCCCTTGTTTGATGAAATACAAGGAGGTAGACTCGAGTTGCGTGCAATATTCTCATTAATAAAATATGAATTAGATGCAGTCTGCACGTTGTGCGTGCGCATGAAAAAGTTAGCAAAATTTTATTCAAGTAATATTTATGGAGAAATATTTTGATTTATTAAGAGAAGTTTTTTTCTCAAGATAATTGTTAACAAATATTTATGAATGTGTTAAATTTTTTTTTTAAAGAAAATTGAATATACATTCACGAATAAAAAAGAAGTTTTTTTTTTCATTATTCAGTATAATTGTAGGATTACCATGCTTTCATTAATGATATTAAATTTTTTGAATAGTCCGAAAAGACAATCAACTAAGAGCAAACATATTCTTAAAAAATGATGTAATGACGCTTCCTCGCACCACTCCCCGGATTTTATATATTATAGGCTCGTCCATAGGATGAGATATCGGAGTTCTTTGTCTCTCTCAATAATAATAATAATAATCTTGAAAAATCTTTATATAAATTATATGCGACTCATTACTTTTTTTTTTCTTTTTGTAATTATGTTTCATATTATATCTTTTGCATGCAACTTTATACTTTATCAGCGAAGTACTTCATAAAATTCGCGCTACCTCCTTTAGTTCTATACTAAGACAGAGCTCACAAAATTTTATTTTCTCCGTATTAGCCCTCCTAAAAACCTTTTGCACTAGTGAGATTGCTCTCGTCTCCTTATGATTGCCTTCCCACACCCCCTCTATTATGATTGTTGAATTAAGAGAATTTTTAGATTGAATTATTAGATACAGATACTAAAGACTAAAAGAATATGACATATTTGATGACCAAGGCATGTGGAATTTGTCCTTGCTTGTCTAGGAAAATTAAAACCATGTTCATTATTGATTAGATACAAAACCGATGTTATACAATGAACAGAGTTCGCCCAAAAGGCTCATGACTATGAACATTGTTCAATTCTTCGTAAGATGTCATAGTATTAGGTGAGTCTTGCTGGATCCTCCTAATAATATACATAAAAGTTTTTCTAATTCTAAAATTATACTCATGATAGGATGAATTGAATTTACACTATTGATAAAAAAAAATTTATCTAATCTTGTGCCTAGCAGGATTATTAGACATATTATTTAGGATTTTTGTTATTAGATGGAAATATTCACTTTCTCTGACATGCTTTAATAGAACGATAAAAAGTAAAAATTTAATATTTAAGGCTTGAAATAATTCACAAAAATTAGGAATAATCACCTAAAATTTGTCTCATGATATGCCCCTAAATTTTGATCTTGGAGCACTTTCACCACTCAACTTTTGGTGTTGTAAAATGTGACCCCCAAAAGATCATCAAATTTTCCATTGAAAAAAAATGAGGTATGGATAATAATGTGAAGACACCCTTTAGGTTGTGTTTGGTTTTAGAGTTGAGTTTTGATTTTAATTAGTTTGTAATGATTGTATTGTTGAATTATGAGAAAAAAATAATGAATAGTTGAGAGAAAGTAATAATTGTGTTGTTGAATTGTGAAAAAAGTAATGAATAATTGAGAGAATTTAATATTAAAAATTGAATTGAATGGTTAAAAAAATTGAAAAAAAATAGAAAAATAATAATTATATTGTTGAATTAAAGATAAGTAGAGTTACATGAGGTAAAATTTAAAAAATTTGGTTTACCAAACGGGCCAACGCGTTTCACTTATGTTACTCGACCGACTTCAATGACCTCAAGCTCCAGTGCAATTTTGAGACTGGAGGCATCGGAGGGCATTGCAATTTTGACCCCAAGCTTCAATTCTGAAACTAGCAGTAGCTAACTAATAACTATACATGTTCATAACCTCGCAGGCAAACCAATTTAAGCCTATCCATTGCGAGTAATGGTCCTTGATGACATTTCATAAGAGTATCCACTTTAATTTGCAGATATATAAAGAATAACATTTAATTTAATTCTGGATAAAATTAGAATTTACAATAACTTCAGACAATTGCACGCAATTGAGAAAGTAGAATCTCAAGTAATACAATAAATAAATATAACACTCTTTTAAAGCCTCATTATTCATGAATTGAAACAAACTTATGGTATTTGCATATTGACTTGGAAGACCACAAATCCGATTCTCGACTTTTGCAATGGATCCAGGTAAGTTGTTGTCTCTTTAATGGTTCAGCACGTGTGACTTTAGGGTTTTTAAAAACTTCGATTTCTAGCAAGTGGTATAAGCTTGAATCCAACTTCCAAGTAATTAGGATTTATGCCTTGTAATTTGGGCTTGTGGTCTTATGCCATGTGATTAAGATTATTTAAGGTTGATTTATCACAATTATGGTTTGACTATTGCGATTTAAGCTTGACCAAGATTAATTGAGGTTCGACTAAGCGGCCGAAGGAGGCGGCCAATAAGAACACCAGCCACCGATCATGACCGAGCGGGTGCCAGTGGTGGGGCGGCGATCGCTGGACCAGCAGTCAAAGTGGCCAGCGCTCGCGATCGTGCGTTGTCGATCGCAGTCCCTGCCCTGGCGGCAGAGTCAACACCAGGTGAGGTCGCGGGCTTGTCCTCCGATTCGCAGTCGCGCCGGTCAAGCCCGACTCCAGTCTGATCCCTAGCCAAGGTTGAGCTTACTCCAGCCCAACGTTCCCCGTGGTGATCTCGGCCAGTGAGCGGCGTCTTCGTCGTGGCTGGAGGACGGCCGTGATCTACGGCCATGGAAGAGGGTGTGGGTTTTCGGGGAGAAGATGATTGAAAAAAATAATAATTTAAAGTCAAAGTGCTCTTTTTTGACCGGTCAAAACCAGTCAAACAGCCCAATGAGCCTTACCCAGTATCAGCCCAGTCCAGTCGGCCCAGACCCAATTTTGTCCACTTCCCCGGTCTAGTAATTTTGACCGAGAGAGGTTTGGCCAATTTTGACCCGGTCAAGTTCAGTTAATTACTCAAAAAACACTAATTTTTCATATTTTATCAATTATAATATGAACTTTTTCTTTAATCTAAAATGCAAAAACTATCGATTTGAAATCAATTTTATCACGACGTCAACTTTACTGTTAATTTTAAACGGAAATTTCTGACGTGTATTACCAATACCACATGGCTCATGATGTTTTGTCGTGCGGGACTCACAGAAATTTTATTAATAAACTTTTACTAGTAATAAAAAACAAAAAAAAATCAAAAGGGACAAGAGGAGGGGCAATGGGGACCTCAATCCTTGCCATCACCCCTAGATTGAGGTCTCTAGTGACCAGAGATGGCGTTAGCAATCCCAATCGAGAGAAGTCGAAGGAGGTGGTTGGGATTGGGGCCCTATCGACTAGAATCGGAAGAACTCTCAATGGAGATTTACTTGCTTCCTTGGGGTAGGGCCTAGATCCCAGCCACCAACCCCCTAATTGGGGTCGCCGGTCCGCTATGGTCACAAGCGACCCCAATAGAGAGAGTGGTGGCCGGGATCAACGCCCCACCCATCGGAATTAGAACAATCACCAAATTGAGTCAACGGTGACTATAGAGAGTGTCAGCGACCCCAATCGGGGGATTGGTGGCCTTCAGCGAGGCCCCACCGCCCTTCCTTTTGTCCCTTCAATTTTTTTTTCTTACTTTCTAGAATATTTTTCTTATTTTCTAGATTATCCGTCGGTCCCGCTCAAACTATTATTATGAGCCATGTGGCATCGATAATACACGTCAACAATTTTCAGTTCAAATCAATAGAAAAGTTAACTCGTGCTATTAGATTTATAGTTTGTACAGTTTTATGTTAAAAAAAAGTTCGTACTAAAATTGATAAAATGTTAAATGTCTTGTGATTTTTTAGGTAATTAACCCGATCAAATTATGTTTCATTTTGTTCGATTTTGGGCAACTTCGACCGACTTTAGGTAATTTTGGTCGGTTTTGGGTTTGAATCATACAATGATGATTTTTTCTGGCACGTCTAATATTCTAAAATGGGTAAATTGAAGTAACACGTGGCCAAAGTGACATATCTTGTAAAAGATTCATCTGTTTGAAATATACTAGTGAAAAAATCACATGCAATAGCATACTTTAATATTTTCACATTTATATATTTTAATGCAAGACGGAACGAAATCTTACAAAAGTACATGTATTCCACTTGAATACTGAAAATAACACAACTATTTGGTCGAATACTTTAAATGCATGAAACTTAACAACCAAAGAAGCATTATTACAATCAGCTAACAAATTCACCTAATCATTGGAGGTAAACACAAGATATATATCAACCAATGAAGGCAAATTAATTTTAGTATACAATTTTTACGGCTTACACAAATATTATAGTATATTTTCATAACAAATATTACTAAAACAACTAAAGATACATCATATATAATATTAATTTCCAAATTCTTGGACGAAATGCTAAAATATCATTTCTTTAATTCTAAGCATAATTTTCTTTTTTGACATGTAAGAGTGAGTGCTATCAAGAGGATATAATACCTAAATATGTTAGTCTAAGATGAAAACTGAATAAATATTTTTTCTATATGACGAAGATGCATGGATAGTTAATTCATTTTAAAAGAATCGCATTATAATTGATGATGTTTCATCAGCATGTATGGAGCTGGAAATGGATCCAAAACGCCTAAGCAACAACTTTTCGATTCATTTTACATGCTTTGATGATATTAGAACAAATAATATATCCCACAATTTTAAATTCACCCAAAAAAATAATATATTTTGATTGAATGTGACTCTTCACAAACCCATTGTTATTTTAGTTTTAAAAAATGGAAATTACATAAAATAGAAAAATATGCGGAAATAACAAATCCAAGATCGAGAATTCAAACACGAGCAAACCAAGCAACAAAATAGAGTAGAAGATGGGAGGAGAATCTAGAGACCAAGATTTACATGGTAAAACTCAAAGCAGGGAACATTCACGGCGTAGAGCACGAAAAATCTACTATGAAGAATCGAAGATTACACACACAAGCTTGATCGATCATTAGAAGAACCCAAAAACTCCAAATTGCAACAAACCTAATTTCCTCTCTTCTTCTCCTACTCTCTGAATGTGTTCTCAAGTGGTTTAAGTGTTACATTTACAAGAGAATGACAGAGATATATAGGGGACTAAACCAAGTTATTAGAAAATGAATCGAACTCAAATTGGCCCGAAAACAGGCTCCAAATCATGAGTTAGCACAATGTACTGTAGTACCATGTACAAAGCCACTTCAAGGGATGTTACGGCAACTTTTGCTAAGCTGCACTGGAGGGACCTCCAGGGGCTGTGCTGTGACACCTCGGGCATTTTGTTGCGGCAGTTGTTCCCAATTGCTCCCAAACCCCATCTCCCTAATCTTCGATCGATTCCATCCTCCTTAGTCGAGTTCTTTGAGTCTCTCGAGGTCAAGGTGTGAGGCACACATCTCGACAATTCTCCACCTTGCATTGTATTTGACCTCACGCACCTCATGCTCTGTGTTTGCCCCCTTTAGGGCTCCACCTTTAGCTTTGCAAATGCTTACCAAGTCTACTCGATTGTCGATTGTCCTGACTTTCTCAATCTCTACTACTCCTTGACTAGTAACCTCTCAGATAAAGCGTTAACGGACATTGATATGCTTGGGCCTCTCATGGTAGACTTAGTTCTTCGTCAAGCAAATGGCACTCTAACTGTCAATGTATACCACCGACTTCTCTAACTCAACTCCGAAGTCACCAATGTATCCCTTCAACCATATGCTCTCCTTCACCGCTATCGCCAAGGCCATGTACTCTACCTCTATTGTCAACAAGGCAACCGTGGACTACAAGACTACATTCCAATTCACAGTACAACTTGACAAAATGAGGACATATCGGGTCATCAATTTCCTTTTGTCTCTATTCGTCGTATAATCAAAATCAGTGTAACCAATAATCTTACACGAACATTAGTGCCTCTACAAAACAACAAGCCCACATCTGCAGAACCTCTGAGATATCAAAGAATCCATTGCACATCACTCAAGTGATCATTCTTGGGATTGACCATATACTGACTAACCACATGAGTCGCTTTAGTTGTATCAAGCCTACTGCAAACCATTGCAGACATCAAGCTTCTTACCGCAACAGCGTAGGGGGCCCTTGACATGTAACTAGCCTCATCATCAGTAGAAGTTGACATAGCAACAGAGAAACTAAAGTTCAAAGCTAGAGGTACCAATCAACTAAAAGTTAGCATGGTTAAACCGTTGCAAAACCTTCTCAAGATAGCCCTTTTAAGATAAAAATAGTGTCCCTGCAACTCAATCCCTACATATCTTCATGCCAAGTATATTATTTGCAGCTCTCAAGTCCTTCATCTCAAACTCACTATTCAACCGAGACTTCAACGTGTCTATCTCCTCTCTACTCTTTGTAGTAATCAACATATCATCAACATTCAACAGCAGATAAACAATCGTACTTGTTTATAGAGAAATCATTGCTACAGGTAAACAAATCAAACCTCTTATACCATTGTCAACACCCCATTTTGGCACATCAATCCAAACAATAGTATCAGCAGCAATTCAAGCCACGACTTGAGCAGGAATACAGAAGAAGGCTTGACAGAGCAAGAAATCACTATTCATCCTCAAGTCAGCAAAAACAAGCAGATGACATGTACATACAGTAGAAGAACTTCATTGGTCACTAAAAGACAACAGAGTGACTAAAGAGCTCAATAACATCCAAACCGGTGTTTTCAGAATAAAACGCCAACAGCGCTATTTTCCGCTGGTTCGCTCGACCATAAGAAGATAGTCAATATTGGACTCCAAAAATCAACATCAGTGCTAAGCAGATGAAAAGTGCCTTCAAATGCATTTCGCAAATCATTTGCTCTATACATAACAACTTTCTGTATACAGACAATTTTTCAGTGAAAGTCCAAAATTGTCGGTTTCTCATAGGAAAGGTAATTCCAAATGTCAGATGCGGCCATGCCCCACAAGCGTACAGAGCATGAGCAATGCTTCAGATTGTCTCTTGGAAGACACACTGACACTTCAAATGACTTCCAAGTGACAAAACGGGCATATCTCTCTTCGGAAATGCATAACCAGAGACTGGTCTGACGGAATTACGGCAAACGAAGTTCATACTGCATTGCCCTGAAAATACTAGCGAACATTCGCAATTGGGCAAAACGGACAGCAAAAACCTTCTCAGTTTCCCGAGTAACCTCCGAGGAGCAGAAAAGGCCATTTTCAGTGGAAATTCATATCCGGAGGTCCTCTTTGAGGAAACTTGACGGGTGCCTACCCTACACAGTGCTAGCCTTCTCAAGGCTTAATGTGGAATCATCGGAATGAATCACCCAACTCATCTAGACCTCTCAAGCAGTGCTTTAGAGGTCTCAAATGTACTTTTCAAGTCTTTAGAGGTCCGATCTCGACAAACAGAGATTACAGTGATCTTCGGAGCGCCCAAGCAACTCAGAAAGCAATCTGAGAAATTCAGTTTCGGCCTCCTAGGACGTCTCCAGCTCCACGTTTGCATTACCGGCTTAAGGGTCAGTTGTTCACGTTGTCTGACAAAGTACGTCAAAATGATCAACATGACTCACATATACAAAATATGCTGTCAGAAGCGGTTAACTTCGCTCTGATCACCTGAAACGGGTAAAAACGGCTTTCAAGCCTCATATGGACCCAGGGGATTTTTCCACGAAAAGTGGCAATCTTTAGCTCATTGGATCCGTTTTCTCGCGTATATTGACAATTTGACGTTCAATTCGAACCACGAATTTCGAACGCGCGATCAATCGAGACTAGAGCTTACTCCCAACTCAACTCCAACCCAAGCGGGACCCATGGCATCTTCTTCCCCTTGCTCAAGACAAAGCTAGCCAAGTTGCATACAAAATATCAAGCTTTATCCTTCTTACACTTAACCATCACCATCCAAGCCATTAATGCATTTGGCTCTTCCTCATGAAAAATACACGGATGACATTCATCCTCATCTTCATTAAGCTAATTGACTTTTGCTAAGCAAGCCCCTAATTACACTTTGCTTTCACTAATTGCGCTTAAGCTTTCCCTATATATTGCATAAAGTTCATTAAATTAATGACAACACACATTGCCATCATCTCTTGCATTTCACTCAAGCATTTCTCTCTCAAAATCCTCTCAAGACTCCTCATAACTCCAGCAATTTGCAGCAGCAAGCACAGCCCCGAAAACATGTCAAAATTGCTGGAAAGCTCAACCGTTTTCCAGTGACCGCCCATCCGGCTTAACCAAGCTTCAAACAAACTTCATACCCCACATGTATTCAACCTCCCGAGTCCATTTCCGGGGTTAGTTTCAGCATTTGAAGCCTCCAGCCCACCATTCCAGGACTGTCCAGAATCGGGTCCCTTTTAAGCTTTCCCGGCTTTTTGGCAACCATCATTCCGATTTAACTCAGAATTTCACCAAAATTCATACCTCACATGTTTTCGACCCCCTCTATCCATTTTCGAGCTTAGATTTTAAGTTTGAAGCCTCCAACAGCCTGAATCAGGTGTGGTCAGTACCGGTCCAGAATCTGTCCAGATTCGGATCCCGGGTGGCAGCAGACTTGTGCGCCGTGCCAAACCTTATACCGGACCATTGTTGGAAATCTAACTCGTTCATATCCTCATACACTTACCAAGGGTCTTCCAGGAGGAAGGATCCATCAAGCAACCCATTAAAACCCACTCAAACTCAAACTGGATCTAAAAAGACAGTTTTGAGCTTACTGGTTTTCTTGTCTTTTCAAGTTAACGCAGGTTCCCACACGCCACGAGCCACCCATAGGCACCTCCGGCACCCCCTTGAGAGGTTTCCCAAGCCGGGCCAGCTCGTGCAACCATCCCGAACCACCGGTGCAAGCTTGCCAAAAGCGGGTGCATTCTCGGATGAACAGTACCACCCAGGATCCAATTTTTCAGAAAGCCTTTTCCAGCCGTTTTACCGACTTGTCCTCGACCCTCGAGGCTAGGTATAACCATTCTTGACTTAGAGCAATTAATACTTTTACATTATCATTGCGTTTGTGGGGTTATAAGGCAGTTCGAGACCAGTTTACATGCCAAGTTTACTTTCTTATATTTTTTTATGTTATGTCATGAATGACTTAATCGTTTAACATGTCAATCATGTCGGGACGGGTTTAAATCGGAGTCGAGGAGACCGATTTGGCTCGGAATGACCAAAGGAGCTCTCGGCTTAACTTTTGGAAAAGTACCCGAAAGTTTTTCTTGATTTTTCTGGGCCATGACCGGCCTCCTTGCCTCGACTTAAGTCATTTCCCGAGTCTTATGTTTTTCCGCATCCATGAAGTCGGTATCATTTTATTGATTCCGTAAATAACATGTTTGTGCGTGTTTATATGTTTAAATGCGCTTTTTCGATATTATGGCGATACCGACTTTGCAAAAATCATGTTATTTATTGTGTTTAACGTTTGAGCATGCGAGAAATAGTCGAAATCGGGTTAAAGAGATCGATTGAAACCCGAAACGGGTCAAGGAAACCCAAGGCTATTCCCAAGAGGAAAGAGCCGAGAGTTCTTTGATCTTATTCGGGTCAGTAACGATCTCTTTACCTTGATAAAATCCATTTATCGGATTGTGTATAATTGCAATTTCAATATCATTGCAAATCTCGCATTAAAATTCCTTTCAGAATGTCATTTTCCAAACAAAATACATGGATTCATGTATCGATAACTTTTTCGAGGCCATTTGAGTTTCGAGGGTATTTTGGCCATTTGACCAAATTATCCTCAACCTTCCTGGACCCATCTTGGTCGTCGTGTCATGAATCGTTTTCATTAAATTAAGCTTTTCGAGTACTCAGAATTCATTCAATGGATCAATTCATGATCTATCTGATTGTCTATAACCCGCACATTGACTGCATTCGGCATTTAATTTTAAGTTGTAATTCACAAACGGGTTAATCAGGACGCTCACATGATTAAACCCATTTCGCCCTGACAACTTTCGTATGAATTCGTAATTAACTGATAACTCGCATTGATGAGTTGTCAAATGACGTTATTGCCCTTTTCAAAACTTGCATTTTCAAAACCCGAAACGCGCAATCCGATGTAGCATGGACGTCAAGGAAGGACTTCAGTGTCTCAACTTGAGTTTTTACCTGATTTCAAGTAACTCAGGTTAGGATACAGAAGATTTTTTTAGATCACTTCCGGTTAGATCGAATGGTTCTTTGGCTTTTTCGGGGTTCTTACACAACCCTAGACGATCCAGGAATTGGTCGACACCGACTATAGGCCGAGGTGGCCCGCACTGCGATATTTTCCCTTTTCTGAAATAATTTTCAAATAAAGGGCAAAATCGTCTTTTCACAATTCAGTGACATCCCTAGTGTTAGCTTGACATAAGCACTACGGTGTCAGGATAAGAATAGGCTACCTGTTCATGTGCAGGTTCATCTGCAAAGCCTTTTCTTATCCACTGATGAGTTTCTGTCATCCTAGCGTAGACTTGGGTAACTAGAACGGTTATCTCTGTCTCAAAACATGCAAAATGCTGATCAATTGTTCACTCGACCTAACCAAACATTAGACAATGGTTAGGTGGAACTCTAGGTTCCAAATCTAGAGTCAATACATGAGTTTGGTTAATTCAGTGGTATTTCAGTGTCACAATACAGAATAACTGTAAAAGCAATCCACACACACAAGACTTGACTACAGATACCACGTCTGTCAAGTTTTCAAAGCAAAGCCGAATGCAGAATGTTTTACACGCGTTTGCTTGTTTAGCATAGGCATTTGCTTACAAAAACACCCATGAGTTAATAATCTGTTAATCCACGTAAACTCGGCAATAACAAACACATTGTCTGCAATCTGCACGTTATTTGTTACTTTTATACTATTGCTTGTCCATGTGAATCGAGTTCGACCCATAGGACACATTACACTTAGGGTTCAACGCCCTAACCATCGATCACAGGGTCCAATGCCCTATTCACTAAGAGCTCAGTTGAATTTCAGTTTTTTGGTGTTTCCCTGAACTCACGGTGAGTCTGAGCGGAATAATAATCGAACGCGAACTAATTGGGATTCGACCATTTGCTATTTGTAATTTATTGTTTTTTCTGAGAGCACTGTAAGAATTTATTTTGTACATTCATTCTGTAAGAATCACAGTCGGTGAGCGAATGGTCCGAGAGTCGAACTAATCGAATCGGTCTAATGCTTGCCTAGACAAAAGTAATCCTAAGATTTTGTGGTTCTGGTTCACGCAGAAATTCAAACATCATAGTTTGATGAACTGTAACGCAAGATTGTGAATTGATTCCCCGACACACGGGTCTACTTCTCTCTCGACTTCTCAATCGACATCGTTTAGTTCACCGAATTTTTGATGTCAAAACGTGTGAGCCGAGTGCAACTTAATTCACGCGATAAATAATTAAAACATGCAAGCCTAGCAAATTAGAGTACCGAAAGGGCATACGGGATATAGGCCCGCACGTAACATGAACCCCCGAATTCGGACTATCCAGTTCTGCATAGACCAATGCCTTAGCAAAGCTAGGTGTATCATTACCACTTGACCTGGGCAACTCACCGGCCCTTGACCTTCAGGTCGTAAACAGACAGTGGCGACTCCTTCTCACGCGTGTCCATCACGCATCCCCACGAGAAGGTGGACAATCCCAAGCCGCGCGATCCAAAAGCGCTCATGCGGGCCCCGACGAGAGTTCACATTCGGGTCCGTAAACCATTGTCGAGTTAATTATTTGAGCCCATATAGAGACTTCTTCAACAAGCACACGTGGTCCTCCTTTCTGGGAACAATAAATCTCTCCGATTGGTTCATGAAGATTTGCTCCTCAAGCTCTCCGTGAAGAAATGCAATTTTAACATCGAATTACTCAAGCTCGAGGTCGTATAAGGCCACCAATGCAAGTAGCACCCTGACAGAAGTATCCTTCACAACTGGAGAAAATACTTGATGGAAGTCTAACCATTCTTGATGCAGCATAAGACATGGCAAATCGGTACCTCGAGAAAAACAGGTTTTAAAGATCCTGTCTTGAGAGAAACGACCTCCAAAGCACAACTCATGGTCTTTGGCCGTGACTAGACGTGATTTAGGCCGAATTCCATCATTTATGGTCTCAAACGGACAATTTTATGTTATTTGGGCGTTTTGCAAATTTTAGGGAAAAGTTTATTTCTTTCGTTGTAATTTCGTTTAATTCTATTTAAGTGATGTAAGCCTTAGGGCTAAACAGTTGTCTTTGGATCATCTAATAAATTTTGGAGCTATCGTGCTCTTTCGTCCATTCTCGAATTTGATTCAAGTTGGATGCCGATTTCCTAAGAATTCGAAGAATCAATAGGGGATTGAAGGTTGTAGTTCCGGTATTCTGCGAAATCAACGGATCTGTGACAGATTATTCGCATGTACGTTGTGTCAGTTGGTATCAGAGTCGCATTTGCTCTTGGATCAGCGATGTCGCCCCGAAGAACGATTAATCAACGTCGTGCTACAGAGGATGACGAATTGGATCGAAGGATTGAGTAGATCATCGATACCTGGCTAGAGGTGGTGTTGGAGCGTAGGCTAGATGTGGTTGTGGATCGCCTAGCCGAGAAGATGGGAACACTGATGGAAGCCCGACAGGAGGTCGACCCGAGGCGCGGTCGAGTCCCTAATCCGACTGCGGACTAAAGGATGTTGAGTATGATTCATATTCTAAAGAGGACGCGACTGAGTATGTTAGAGGGGATCGTAGGAGAGGTCGATTACTGACCGCAGAAACAGACCATAGGCGATGGGAGACGGGACTTAGGATCGATATTCCCGAATTCTAAGGGGGCTTGCAGCCGGAGGAGTTTCTAAATTAGCTAGCGACGATAGAAAAGGTCTTGGAGCTCAAGGGGATTCCTGATGATAATCTTGTGGCGACTCGACTGCGTGGTAGGGCGACGGCTTGGTGGCAGAAGGTGAAGATTACCCGTAGCAAAATGGGCAAACCTAAGATCACGTCGTGGGAGAAGATGAATAAACATTTGAGGGTTGCCTTTCTGCCTTATAACTTTCAACGAATCATGTACTAACGCCTGCAGAACTTGAGGAAGGGCAGTAGGCCGGTGGACGATTACACTGTCGAGTTTTACCAGTTGGTTGCTCGTAACGAGCTTCAGGAAATCGAGGATCAGCTGGTGGCGAGATATATTGGCGGACTGAGAGTGCAGCTACAGGACACGATCAATTTGTTTGACCATGTTAACGTGTCTTCCGCCCATCAGAGGACCTTGATTGTCGAGAGGCAGCAGAAGAGAGTGGGCAGCGGGGTGACTAGTAGAGGTGTCCCCTTTGTAGGAACTGGTGGGGTCGTTCGGGCTGGCGGTGCTGCTCCTGGGCATCCGTCGAGGCCTGCCTACATTGGGCCTATCAGTAGCGGAGCTAAGTGCTTCAAGTGTGAAGAGTCTGGACATCAGCAGTTTGAGTGCGGAAATGGGGAAAAAAGGGCGATGTTTACCGAAGAGGATCCGTCTGATGACGCAGTTTTTATAGCAGGAGGCGATGGAGAGCTCGAGTTCGACGAGGAAGAGGAGATTGTGACAGGAGATGGGGTGCCTAATTTGGTGGTGATGAGGTCTTGTATGACCCCAGGAGCTACGGACGAAGACTAGCTGCGTAACAACATCTTACAGTCTACTTGCACTATCGATGGTAAGGTCTATCGTTTCATGATAGACTCGGGCAGCTACGATTTTGAAAGAATTCCATAATGTCTTTTCCGGAGGAGATGCCAAATGGATTACCACCTTGGCGGGACATCCAACACCATATCGACATTCAGCCTGGTCTGTTCCTTCCGAACAAGTTACACTACAGGATGAGCCCGGCTGAGCATGAGGAGTTGAGGAGACAGGTGGAGGAGCTGGTATCGAAGGGGTTCATTCGGGAGAGTATGAGCCCGTGTGCCGTCCTAACGCTTCTAGTACCCAAGAAAGATGGATCATGGCGTATGTGTATGGACAACCGAGCCATTAATAAGATAACGGTCAGATATCGTTTTCTCATTCCTCGTTTGGATGATCTGCTTGACCAGCTGAGTAGTACTAGGATTTTTACTAAGCTGGACTTGAAGAGCGGCTATCACCAGATTTGGATTCGGGTTGGTGATGAGTGGAACATCGCGTTCAAGACCAGGGAGGGATTATATGAGTGGCCGGTAATGCCGTTTGGGTTGTCAAATGCGTTGAGTACGTTCATGAGAGTGATGAATTAGATTTTGCGGCCTTTCATTGGCAGGTGCATGGTCGTGTATTTTGATGACATCTTGATCTATAGCGCCGACCTCGAGCAACATCTTACCCACTTGCGCAGAGTATTCTCTATCCTTCGTCACAAAAAACTTTATGCTGCATTGAAGAAGTGTATTTTTATGAGGTCGAAAGTTCTTTTCTTTGGTTATATTGTTTTTGCTGATGGTTTGAGAGTTGACTCGTTCAAGGTCGAGGCAGTCAGATAATGGCATATACCTGCGAATATTATCGAAGTCAGGAGCTTCCATGGTTTAGCATCCTTCTACAAGCGGTTTATTCCCCACTGCAGCAGTATTATGGCTCCCCTAACTGACTACATGAAGGGCGGCATATTCGAGTGGACTGAGAGTGTAGAAGCGGTATTCCAGGAGATCAAGGAGCATTTGACGACCGTCCCAATTCTTGTCCTGCCTGATTTTCAACAACCCTTAGAGCTGCATTCTGATGCATCGAGGTGGGGTTTAGAGTAGTCTTGAGCCAGAACAACAGAATGACAGTTGAGGTACATGGCTTTAGTTCTTTTGCTGAGTTGCTTGAAGTTGACCCATATTTTTCTGTGACACTTGCTAGAGTTCGAGCTGGAGAGAGAACTGAGTACGCATTGCAGGATGGTTTTCTTTTCAGGGGTAATCGCTCTATATCCCTTACTGTAGTTTGAGGGCCCACGTTATTCAGCAACTGCATGGCGAGGGTCAAGTGGGGAGAGATAGGACCTTGCATTTGGTCCAGACATCCTATTTTTGGCCAACGATTCATAAGGAAGTGGAGAAATACGTGCAAAGCTGTAAGGTTTGTCAAGTGTCCAAGGGTACTGTAACTAACGTGGGGTTGTAGATGCCCCTGCCGATTCCCTCGCAGCCATGGGTGGATATTAGTATAGATTTGGTCCTCAGCTTGCCCCATACCCAGCGAGGCAATGATTCTATATATGTGGTCGTTGATAGGTTTTCCAAGATAACACACTTTATTTCGTGCAAGAAGACCACTGATGATGTGCAGGTTGCTCAGTTGTATTTTCAGGAGGTATACCGTTGGCATGGTCTGCCTGTCTCTATTGTATCTGACAGGGACACCCATTTCCTAAGCCACTTCTAGCGGAGCCTCTGGAAGATGGTGAATACCCAGCTGAACTTCAGTACGGTTTATCACCCGCAGACAAATGGGCAGACAAAGGTGGTTAACAAGTCCTTGGGCAATATGTTGAAGGGTTTAGTAGGGGAGCACGTGAAGAGTTGGGACCAAAAGTTGAGCTAGGCAGAGTTGGCGTACAATCACGCTGTTAATCGCAACACCGTCTTCAGTCCCTTCCAAGTGGTGTACTCCGTTACTCCCAGGGGTCCCCTTGATCTGTTACCCTTGCCAGATAAGATCAGGGTCCATGGTAAGGCAGCTGACTTCATTCACAAGCTGCAAGAGATTCATGAGTCAGTGCAGAATAATTTGGAGAAGGCTACCATGAAATACAAGTCCACTACTGATCGAAGGAGAAGGCACGTGGAGTTTGAAATTGGTGATTTTGTCTGGCCTGTCCTTAAAAAAGATCGTTTTTCTGCTGGTGACTACCATAAGCTCGTTGCCAGAAAGATTGGTCCTGTGGAGGTCGTAGAGAAAATCAATCCGAACGCCTATTGGCTTAAGCTTCCCAGCCACATTCGTACTACTGATATGTTTAATGTGAAGCAGCTGATTCTTTACGCAGGTGATAGCTCGGACGATGACGATTCGAGGGCGAATTCTCTCCACCCATGGGAGAATGATGCGGCAGAAGACATGACAAATCGGTATATCGACAAAAACAGGTTTTGACGACCCTGTCTCGAGGCCTTTGTTCATGACTAGATGTGATTTAGGCCGAATTCCATCATTTATGGTCTCAAACGGACAATTTTATGTTATTTGGGCATTTTGCAAATTTTAGGGAAAAGTTTATTTTTTCGTTGTAATTTCATTTAATCCTATTTAATCAATGTAAGCCCTATGACTAAACAGTTGTTTTTGGATCATCTAATAAAGTTTGAAGCTACCGTGCTCTTTCGCCCATTCTCGGATTTGATTCGAGCTGGATGCCGATTTCCTAGGAATTCGAAGAATCAATGGGGGATTGAAGGTCGTAGCTCTGGTATTCTGCGGAATCAACGAATCAGTGACATGTTGTTCGAGTATATGTTGCGCCAATTCTCTTAGTGTAAAACCCTTCACCACCAGTCTCGCCCTTGAACTCTCTCCCACCGAGATTCCCTCATTCCTCCTGTACACCCATTGCACCATACAATCTTCTAATTCTTGGGAGGCTTCACAAGCTTCCATGTTTGATTCTTCTAGATTGACTCGATCTCCTCAATCATGGCTTCTCCCCTACTGAACCAAGTCCTACTTTGAATAGCTTCCATGTAGCTTGACGGGTCATCACCCTTGATCTCTTCCGCTATACTCAATGCATAGGCTACAAAATTAGGGCATATCACTAACAAAAATCTGCTAGCCTTTAACATTGGGTGGGTTATATCTACCTCTTCTCTCTATCTCTAATGAGATTATAGTCTTGGAGAAGTTGTTGTAATCAGAGCAAACTTGCAACTTTCTGTTCCAACAAGAAAGAACTTACCATCTTAAGCACTTTTTCGAGTAAATCAGTGGCGGCTTCAAGTTTTTGCTGTCAATAAGGAATGGTGGTGATGAAGCTTCGTTCTCTGTCAAGAAGAAACCACAAAATGGAGGATGAAAGCTATTCGAACGCAAAGACAAAGGGATTAGGGTTTGAAGAATCGAAAAAAAAGTAAGCCATTTACCTTGCTAATGGAGTAATGGTGGAGCTAGTATTGTGTGTGAAGGAGCAACTCCTTCAAGGTGCACGCAAGGCAGAGAGCAGAGACTGATGGAGGGAGAAATGTTAATGAGGGCAGGTTCACTTATCTATCATCTTTAATATATATCACATATGTACATATGTAGATATTATATAAATTTGTCTGAGAGAAGGGAAAATCCAAGAATCGGCAGGATCTCTTAAGAGATTTCACTATCTTGTGATTTTCTTTATATATATATATATATATATATACTAGTCGTGGAGCGATGCGTTGCACAAGGTATAGCATGATAAATATTTTTTTAACAATTTTATAATGTAAATTAAAATTTATAAATAAAAAAGAGCTAATAATATTTATATAAGCATATAAATTTAATTTAATTTTGCTCCGTAACATATAAATTTAATTAAGAATAATAAACAATACATATATAAAAACATATATGGAAACGTATATAACATATATATAGATATGGATATATATGATTACGGAATTATATATGTGTGTGTGCAGATAATATATTGAAACGTGTGTGTGTGTGTGTATATATATATGCCTTCAAATATATATGTGTGTGCAAAGTTCAAACATTCTTCAATTTAAAGAAAAGAGAATTTTTCATAAGAACATGTTGGTAGACGTAGAAAAGAGGAAAAAAAAGTTGAGATTAATTTATCATGACTTTCATATTTTTTAGATGGACAATTTGATGTGAAAAATATGGACAAGGCAATAGCAAATTTCTTCATTATCAGTCCGTTGCTATTTTCCGCCCTAGTCTTCTTCGCCCATCACAACCCAACTCTCTCCAAGGTTAGTCGTTCAAGTCTATTCCACTACGACTCAGTATATCTAATTGTTTCTAAATTAAGAAAAAGTACAAAATTAAAACAAGAACAACAACAATAATTGAACAATTGATCACCTTATGTGCAGTGGTAGCTGAATCCAAGGACTAACTCATAATTCAGAGAATAACTTAGTTGATAGAAAAATAAAGAATCATCAATTACATTTTTTCTCGAGACTCAAGCTAATTTTTTGTTTCTTATTCCAAGAGAAATAGAAAATATCTATTGGCTAGAGATATCTTTCAATCCCATAAAACTCAAGCTATAAACCCTACTAAAAGAAGTTTAGCTACAACAATACCCGATCTGAAAGTTTTTATCCTCGAAGAATGTCATCTGTTGACCTTGGAAGCTTGACGAATTGTTGAGCACAAACGGAGGGGCCGAATGGGTCCACAATAGTATTTGTCCTCATAACAATAGGGGCAGAGGGGCTATCTGCATCAATATCATCGAGGTGTTAGAAATATTGCTTCCAAAAGTTTAGAGATGAAGATATCGAACGTAAGCTAGCCCAAATTGCTAGTTGGGAAGGAATAAACTTGAGAGAGAAGCTTCAGAATTGGCAATTTCGAAAACAATTTTACTATTTATAATGTACAATAAAGAATCTCTAAAAAATGTAATTCGATTTTTTGAAAATTTTGTAAGATTCTAATTTCCAAAAGATAATTGGGTAAATAAATTCAAAATATTTTGTTGATGATTTTATAACCGAAAATAATTAATTTCGGAAGATTTTGTTTAATTTCGGAAGATTTTACTAATTTCGGAAGATTTTATTATTTTTGAAAGATTTTGTTGATAATTTTATATCATAAAGTAATTAAATCAAGAATTTTAAAAACTAAAAAAACATTCATCCAGAAATGGAGTGTTCCACTCGTCCTTGCTTTCATAAATATAGCTAACCCAAATTGCTATTGAGGAAGGAATAAGACTTGAGAGAGAAGCTCCCGAACTGGCTATTTTGAAAACGAAATCATTGATTTCGGAATATTCTGTTTAATAAGACTTAAGACTTAAGAGGAGATTGTATTTTGTGGATACTCATACATTAAATGTTACTGCAAGTTTCTTGATGTAAATTTCGTATGATCTATCTACGTCTATTGTTCGAAATTTTTGCAAGCGTTACATCGTTAATATGGTAACTTCCGGTTTGGATCGAGGAACCAAAGAGAAATAAAGAGAGGGACAGTTGTATATGTTTTTTTTTTTTCGCTTCCATGCAACTTTTTCATGCCACTCCTCCCATCCCCTTCTTTTCCCCCATTTTTCCTTATATCCAAACAAAGTATAAATAAATCGTACATGGTGGTGTTTAGCATTAGTAACTGCCTATCCAGTCGTCTTGCATTGCATTGCTTTTTGTTTCTCTGCTTCTATTTATCCCTCTCTAAATAGTAATATGTGGTGTTGTGACGATCGCCACTGATAACCCTCGTCGTTGATGCCCCCCGGCGAGCAGAGGGTGGTCTGGGAAGCATGATGGTTGCACCAGTGGTAGCCTCATTCCTCAATTTAATTTTTACATTTTCAAATGCTTGAATTTCCTCTTTTCCCGTAAATTCATCATTTCCCGTCAAAGTTTATAGTAAAATTAATTAAAGAGATACATTTTTCTGTTGTATTTACTTAATAGTCTTAATAATATTTCTCAGAATTAGTTAGGGGGCCAAATCATCGTATGGCAACATGTGCATTTTTTTTTTACTTAATTATATATAAGTGCTAAAAACTTAAGATTTACAATTGAAGTGTTA
The DNA here is from genome assembly GCF_007655135.1 of Punica granatum. Lineage (NCBI taxonomy): Eukaryota > Viridiplantae > Streptophyta > Magnoliopsida > Myrtales > Lythraceae > Punica > Punica granatum. Next base: position 9,767,030 of record NC_045133.1, read on the forward strand.
AAATTTTGCACTAAGACTATTAAGTAAAACTTACTTTGGTAATCCTTCAAAAAAGGAAACTTCCTCTGCATGTTTTTTGAACAAATACAAGTACTAAAGACGACAAGGATGTGATGGATTTGACGACCAAAATATGCTTTGTCGTTGTTTGTCTAGGAAGATTAAAACCGCGTTCATTACTGATTAGATACAAATCGGTGAAATACATTTAATAGAATTAAGTCAAAAAGACTTATGACTATGAATATTGTGCACATTCTTCATAAGATGCCATATCATTAGATGCATATGTTCACTTTGTTCAAACGTGACTTAATAGTAAGATGGAAAGAAAGTAGAAGTGGAATGTTCTATGTTCGAAATAATCATTCATAAAGATTAGGGACAATTACCCAATGATCACGTAACATATGTCTTTTGATATATTTGCCCTTAACTTTTGATCTTGGAGCACTTTGCCCACCCAACTTTTAGTGGCAAGAGATGCAACTCCCAAAAATCATCAAATTCTCTAATGAAAGAACGGGGTATGGATAATAATATGAAAATGCCATTAATGTTTTACTTAGGCTATTCCACCGATTTTGATGTCCTCGAGCTTCATTGCAATTTTGAAACCGAAGCACATCATAGAGCATAACACTTGGATCGAATGTTCATCAAAAGACGTTGGAACTAGAAATCGGTGACTTTACATGTTCATTAACCTTATACACAACCACCTGTAAACCTATCCATATATATGAGCAGTGTAAAGCGATAAGTGATGATATATATTGAGCATATCGGCTTGCAATTGTTCCCCTAGATGACAATAAAGACATATTAGGATTTACAGCCCAATTTGATGATGCCAATCACCACCGCCTAGAGCAAACTCGCTGGAAGCATAATATCTCAAGCTGGCTCACACAGCGTGGTAGTGGCTCCCTCATGTTGTCATGTCATTTTGCTTCTCGTTATATCTCTCTTATAGAGATCTGTGGTGGTCACTACGATAGCCAGTGATTACTAGTGATCCATATTGCCTAGAGATAGAGTCCCACCAATTAAATTACCAGTTATCGATATTACCGCGTTTGATATCTCAATTAACATTATTAGGAATCTTATTTTATTATACCGCACCAAGGTGGGAATCCACCTTCTCATCCCCAAATTATGTACATTACTAGTTGAGTGGGAATGTGTAAATAGAAATGTGAATTGTCATGGTCGAACCAAACATGAGAATCTTGTGAGCCAAGAAAATTTAAATCAACATTTCCATAGATTTCCGTGTGCGGTGTGCCAAATGCTTTCTAAGTTATTGTCATCTCATCTTTCATCAAAGTTGATAGTGTAATTACCAACATGAATTGGCTCAAACGTTGTTTCGCTTAAGTAAGGTTTCGAGTTCGAATGATTGTGAATGTAGAAAATCATAATGGGATAATTTTATTTTTTAGTGGACGATTCGACTTGATTAAATTAGTCGAGATTTAATTGAGTTTTCAAATACGACCGCAGACACCGAAAAAAAAGTTGACGGTATAATTAACGAAGGGGTTATAGAAATGGGAGCTGCTCAGGGGTATTTTCCCCAAAATAAATAAATAAATGAGAGCTGCTCAGGAGTTGCCACGCGGAAGAAGCCCATTCCCAACCGCCAAAACCGTCAACTCGAATAAATTACGAATCCCTTCTTATTTATTCCTTTTTCCTCCCACCCCGCCTCCCACGTTTCCTTCACGCCATTTCTCCTCCTCCTCTGTCCTTTCCGTCCTCCTCTTCCTCCAATCTCTCTCTCTCTCTCTCTCTCCCACCTCCATTGTCACCACCCTCGCACAGAGAGGAGGGATCAAGGAAATCCGGAACCAATGGAGTCGAATGGAACCATGGCTGCCGAGGGCAGGGGATCCTCCGCCCTGATCTTCCTTGGCACCGGCTGCTCCAGCGCCGTCCCCAACGTAATGTGCCTGATCCAGCCCTCAGATCCGCCCTGCCGCGTCTGTTCTCGGTCCCTCCTCCTCCCCCCCGATCAAAACCCTAATTACAGGTCCCCCTCTGCCTTCGCCTCCCCATCGATCTCGTTATCAGGCTACCTCGCTGAAATTGTTTTTTAGTATTTAGCTTGGGAATTGGTTGTTACTCATTGCCTTGGGCTCAGATCTTTGTAATGCAGAATGTAGATGCAAATTTTGGAGTTTGGGGAACGGATGTTTGTTAATCTTATGTTTTACTGTACTGCGCATTTATTCGCTATTGCCCCCGAACTAAGCTATCGGTAGATGTACGAGGTTTCCCTGGTGGCAGTACCCATACTGTCAAACATTGGGGATTAAATGCTCAAAAGGTAAAATTTTAAGGGCAACATCAGAAGATGAGCTAGATCCTGGGTGATGGGCACTTTTAGTTTGTCAATTTGTTGATTTCTGTAATTCGGATCTTAACTTGTCCTACTTATGGAGTTGTGGAGGTAAGCTAGAAGAAGTCTATCATTCCTCAGAAATAACATTTTTAGTGTTCCTTGTTGACAAGAGGCTAAGCTAGTGGTGCATTCCGAGGAATTATGTCAGCGGGGAAATTTGTAGAAAGAAGAAGAGTTTCGTCTCGACAATTTTGGGTTGCTACCGTTTGTTAGTTTGAGAATTTTGGGTTGTGGACTGCAGGTGCAATACGTCACTTCTCATTGACTACTGCCAGAGCAATGGCAAGCACAGCTATATACTGATTGATGTGGGGAAGACTTTTAGGGAGCAAGTACTTCGATGGTTTACCTTTCATAAGATTCCACATGTAGATTCAGTAAGTTCCTCTCTGTACTTCTCTGTCATATCTAGTTACTTCGTTTGTTCATTGTGCCTGCTAAGATCTGATCAAATGCGGGGATTGGAGAGCGAGGTCTGCAAATGGAGGAGGAAAGAATCAAAGGATATTTCTCTTTTCAAAGTTCATGCTATTGTTCAACGAGAAAGTAACCAAATTTGTCTTCATGCATGTTTTAGTTGTGCCCCACTTTATCATGGTATATTCCAAATTTTTTGTTAAATGAACTCTAGTGTCTGACCTCTGAAGCCGGACTTTGAACAGAAACATGATGTCCATGTTACATATTGATGACATGAACTTTGATATAATCAGTGGTATGTGGCTTTTGACGAAGTAATATCGTGATTTTTATTTGTTCAGTATCCTTCATTCTTTTAGATTCAGTCTGATTGATGGAGCTTCTATTAAGTCATCATTTGCTTTACCACATTAATTCAAGATATTTCCAATATAATCATGCTCTTCATGCATGGAGTTATTTAGGAGGATTTCAAGTATCTCAGTTTCCTAATATTTAGTTGCATCCAATTCTTGGCAATGGAAGCACCCGCGAGAATATTAGAACTAATATTTGTAAAAAATGCAGATAGTCTTGACTCATGAACATGCTGATGCAGTTCTTGGTCTGGATGATATACGTGCTGTGCAACCCTACAGTCCAACAAATGACATTGACCCAACTCCTGTATTCTTGAGTCAGCACTCAATGAACAGGTACCTTTGTACATAGGAGTTCATTGTCAAAAGAACAATACAGTGGACTGTGCTTTTCTCAGATCTCCAAATGGCACCTCTTATAGTGTATGAGGTTTCTGGTAGTATTCAGTGTAAAAGATTGCTCAGACACCATTATTTATGGTAGAACTTCGATTACTGCACCAGATTTTGACTAATGCGCTCGATTTACATATTGTAATGGAATTGCTGCCCTATGAATGAGTCCTTGCCTGAGGCTGCATCCGTTATACTATAATCTTAATGTCCTTGGTATCTTCTAATTGCTTCATTTATCATGAGAATGTCTGATATTCTGAAGTTGATGCTGGGCAAGCAAATTTGCAACTTACAAATTTATACAGAAAATGAAAATAAACAGATAATGTGTGGTGATTACAATTATTATTACAAACTGTTGTAACTTTGTCTTGTGTATTTGTTTGGACAGTATTACTGTCAAATTTCCTTACTTGATCAAGAAGAAACTAAAAGAAGGCCAGGAAGTCAGACGGGTAGCACAGCTTAACTGGAAAGTCGTTGAGGATAACTGTGAGAAACCATTTGTTGCATCAGGCCTGCAATTCATTCCCTTACCAGTAACCTACTGCAAACTTTTGAACTTACATATTAAGAAACTGTATTGTTACATATGGGAGAACTTTGTTGTTCCTGAATTTTGAAAACTATATATCAATGCAGGTGATGCATGGGGAAGATTACGTATGCCTAGGATTTCTCTTTGGTGAAAAATGTAGAGTAGCTTATCTATCTGATGTTTCTCGCATTCCCGCAAGCACAGAGTATGGTAGGTGCCTATCTTTCCTACTGATTTATTGGTACTTGGAGTTTTCTACAGACAGAGAGAGAGAGAGAGAGAGAGAGAGAGATGTATGTGTTGGATTGGTAAAACCTTTAGTCCAGGAATATATGACATTGGTCAGATTAAAAATCTGTAAACACTTGTTGCTTTTGCAGTTATTTCAAAAAGTGGAGCTGGACAGTTGGATCTTCTCATCTTGGACACTCTCTACAGGGTTAGTGAGAAAGAATTATGCCACTTTCCCTCTTTGAAGGCCCATTGGAATGATCGCTTTCAAAAGTTTATAGAGATATGGAATGTCTTGCAACACATCATGTATGATACTACCCATAGTTTGTGGAGATCATCACAACTTCATGAGTACAGTGAAATTACTGTGAAAATTCTTTTCAATTTATTCATTTGTTAAATATTTTGTGAACTTTTGTGCAAGCAACAATGACATTTTATTACTGGAAGATTAGCTGGAATGGTACCGTCAACCAAACATCAGAGTTTTATTCTCCTAGCAGCAAATCACTCCTATAACAGATCAAAATTTGATGATAAGTATTCTAGTGTTGCCGACCAAAATAAAGAAACTTAGCATTGTGCCATCTCCACTTGTGAATGGAGGTTGTGTATTGGCCTAGAATTTCACTTAAGCTTCTAGCAATCAGAAAGAAGGAAAAGTTTTCTTTTGGTTTGTTGCTATTTATCTCGAGTCTTGGAAGTTATAATTTTTTTTTATTGTTTTTTGACTTGCGTGTTTTCCTCCTTGTTACATGTTTGCAGGGTGGATCCCATAATACACACTTCTGCTTTCCTCAGGTTTGTTGTGCTTTTCTCGTTAATTTCATAAAATACCTTTGACTACCTCTCAAACTGTATCTGGGCACATCTCTAGAGTCTAGAAACCGTGAAGAGGTTATGTCCAAAGAGAGCTCTACTTATTGGGATGACCCATGAGTTTGACCACCACATGGACAACGAATTTCTCTCTGAATGGTCGAATAGGTACAATTTTCATGTCTTCCTGATGCACTTGATTGTTTTTAACTGTATATTGGATACGCTAATGACAGAAAGCACATAGGGAGGAAAAAAGAATATGAGGTTATGAACCTTTTTTGTATTTTCACTACAGGGAAGGAATCCCGGTGCAGCTTGCTCGTGATGGCCTGAGGGTCCCTATAGACTTATGACAAATGGACAAGGTAAAGCTGTGTCTTTAGAATCTAAGACTAGTTATTATATGAGATCTAGCATCACGTACAAGCTCTCTGAGAGTCATGTTTATGGCCCATTTGATACGTCCAAATGACAAGGTGATGGAATTGTGTTCACTGGGCCCTGCAATTTAGAAGCATGAGAGGACCTTTCTTCACCCTATCATGTTGAACCTAAACCTTTTAAGACAGATATGGACCCCGCCATGCCAAGCTTAATATTGTCTATTCTGCATGAGGTCCATGATCTACCAGCAGCAGGCTGAGCTTAGTAAGCCCTGGGCTAACTTCTTCTTTAGATGGCTCAGCTTCGTTACCGACCCTTCGCTTAATTGTGTCGTAGATGACCTCCTCATTGGCGTGTTCCCTGGTTCCACAGTCGCTTGTGTATGTTAATAGTTCGCAATTGGGTCACTGCATATTTTACTAACGAATTTGCTAATCCATTGTGGACACAGGTCAGTGAAGAGGAGTTGGGAGTGTTACGCACGGGACACATCATTGTTCATGTCCACTTAATTGTTGTAGAATATTACCGCCGTCTGAATTAGTTACACTAATAGCATTATGTTCTACCAAACAATTCATTACTGAGAATTATGACCAACCTAAAGGTTATGTTGTACCAAACAATTCATTACTGGGGAGTAATGATCAACTCGAAGATTATATTTCTCGAACAAACAGAGAACCTGGCAATCATTTGTTCTCTACTCACTCAGGAGCCGTGGTAAGTCTAGTTAAGTAGTCTGAACCTTGTAACCGAAAAAAGTAGTCCAAACCTAACAAAAGTTTCCATTTTGCCTATATTTATCCTCTTATATACGTCTTTCTTCGTATTTTTTGTTTACATTGTTATATTTTTCTTTGTTCATTTCCATGCCTCATATCATCTTCATATCAGATCTGTTGTCTATTTTTTTTTTCTTTTTTTCCCTTGAGCATGCGAAATTGCTAATCATATTAGATAAGAGTCAAAACTCGAATCAAATGGGTTTTAATATTTTAAAAAGAAAAGCCTATATATATTTCAATCTTTCTTAAATATAGGCAAAACGAAAAATCTTAGAAATTAAAGCACAATACTTTCAAAATTATTTTATATATAGTCAATTTTAACTTCCGTTAATTTTTTCGTTAGAAATATAATTTTTAAATTTTAAAAAATAAAAAATAATTATAAAATGCAAGTTGAGAAAATTGAAGATTAGAAATTAAAGTGAAGGGCCTGAAGAGGAGTTTGGGCTGGCAATGGAGGCCCTCGCCCGTCATCACATCCGGATCTGGTAATTTCTACTAAGAGGAAGGATAAATTTCAATGATGTCGGGTCCGAAGCAGGCGACCATCGCTACGTTGTGACACCTTAGTATCATGCCCTCACTAGCCACTGCTTTCTCCATCTTATTATTTATTTATTTTCCTTTTAATTATCTCTTTATTATATTATTATAATTTTTTTAAAATTTTAAAGAAATTAATGAGAAATTAATGAAAAAATGATGGAAAATAAATTTTAAACAAAAAAAAAACACAATTTGTAGCGAATAAATCAATTTTAACGTACATGTTTAAATTTCTATCAATTTCGTAAGTCCCTCAATGAATTTTTGTAATAGAGAATGGTGAAGAACAGGCTGGCTGCTAAAAGGCTGGGGTATGGTAAACCCTAGCTGTAGGAAGAGATGTAGGTTGCGTTTGGTTTCATAGTAGGATTTTAAAATTAGATTTTGATTTTGAAAAATAGTGATATAAATGGGGTCCACCCTTTGACTTTGTATGAGTTATGTTGTTTTGTTGTGAAAAAAAGTGGTATAAATGGGGCCCACTCTTTGACTTTGTATGAGTTATTTTGTTTTGTAGTGGGTAGAGTTAAGTTAGAATTGTGATTCTAAAATAATATCTTAAAACCAAACAGGTCCGTAAACTTTTGTGTAGTGTTTGTTTGAATGCCTTTTGACCCCTTATGTATCTTAGTACTGATTTGAGGTGTCATCAATAAAGTGAGCACTTCGTATTGAGCGAAAAACACAAAAATTATAAGAGTACAACAAGTCTCACTAATGCTATTAGGATCCAGTAATTTTTTGTCCTAATTCGAGGGTAATATCAAAAGCATGACAATATCTCTCTTTCGACATTAATCCATTATAAAAAATAAATAAATTATCAGGCTTTACCAACAAAAATTGATACAAACAGCTCGACATTTATTTTTTTAATTAAGATCTGGGATTCGAGTCTTGTGAATAGAGAAAATCATTGATTTGGAGAGTTTTACCCTTAATAGGTTGACTCGGCTCAATCTAAATTAGTAGAGATCTACTAGGCTATCAGGTACTAAGGTATGCACTGAAAAAATTATCAAGTTTTGCCATGTCAATTTCTAGTCTATCCATTAATTGGAGAAGGGAGTTTCCTAACATGACTTCGAGTGAGAGTGACATTGCGTCCCATCACCGACAGATGCCACAATGCCTCTAGGCCCCACGCGCATCCGACGCGGAGGAGCGCATGTCCTAGTGACCCGGAGTCACTGTAGTCAAAATAAAAATCATGTACTTTTGTTTTATAAATGGATGTGTGCTAGCCTTTCTATATAATGATGTTCTGTTTTTGGCTAGAGCTAAATTCACACTCCATATGGTTAGAATCATCACTTTTATTGTCCATGGATAAAATTAACCTTTATTTCTCCATAAATAATTTCGTAGGGCCATTTTTTAAGGATAATTTTGTACATTTACCATAAAAAGGGGAGGCTCTAGCCATATGGAGTGTGGATTTAACCCACCTTTTTTTAAGAAAAAGGATAGTTTTGGTCTTTAATCTTTCAAATTTCTCTAATTTTTCTAAATCTTTATCTTTTGTTATTTTCGCAATCAACCTTTGGCTTTTTGCTAGTTTAGTTTTGGACGTCCCTTTATATCATAAAAAACACATTTTTCGATCAAAAAAATAATTTTTAAATATTAATTAAAATTGTGAAATCTTTAAAAACTTTTATAGAAAGGGAAGAACGGGGGGGGGGGGGGGGGGGGGGGGGGGGGGGGGGGGGGGGGGGGGTTTTGTGGGAATGTGGAGACTTTGTCCAAAACAAAGAAAGACCAAGGCTTTGTCGAGATTATGTCAGAGCTTGTCATGGTCCATTCTCTCACAATAAAACTCCAAAATTCAGTAAAATTATTGACAATTCCATATCAAAAAAATAGTAAAAGACATTGGGATATATTTAGCTCGAATAAGGATCCAATTACTTATATATTCTCTTAAAATTTAAGATTTTTTTTCTTGGAAAATTATGAAGACTAAAAAATTCAGTATCCGCAATTCCAAAATTAGTTGGTCGACTCACATGTCATGCTAATGGCTCTTGTTGCGGTCATGAAAATAAAACTAGAAAAATGAAACCAATCATATATATCAAGGACAAGGCATTATTATCTAGAGAAAATCAGAAATATTTAATTAATTTATTCTCCTGGTCCTGTAAAGCCTTGAAGTCATGAGAGAGAGCTCTAGAAGCCGTCACTTTTTTCGGTAGATAAATAGGGTTAACGTCCAGAAGAAACTTTAAATAATATCATAACAAATCATGGAAATACATAGTTAATTCTGTCGGTTACGATATGAACCAAATACAAACATTCTTAATTCATGGGTAAGAACGTGTCACTACACTATCTCCTCTTTCTAAATAGTTCATTAAACTAATATAATATATCACTTTCCTGCCTTAGTTCGGTTTGGTAGAATCATTACATACGTATAGTATCCTAATTCAAAAGGGCCGAAGTGAAGCCAAAGACGCCATATAAGACCACGACCACGAAGAATAACTAGAAGAATCGACCAAACTTAACGACTTTGACTGACCAATAACTTTTCAAACCATAGCAATCACTCCCCTCGATTACGTCTACTTCCTCTTGCTTTCCCTGCTCCTCCACCTTGAAGAAGAACTGCCAGAGATAATCGAAAAAAGGATCGACAAGGGGATAAGAGAATGGCGTGTTTCGTGCCTTTTAACAACAGAAACTTAGACGTGAGCTTCTTCGTGTTTCGGCCGACTCTTGTCATCGTCGATGAATTTTTCGATGCTCTCAAACGCTTCTCTGCGTGCACCGAGAGTCTCGGTTGTGTCCAGAGCTCTATATTTACAAGCATCCATGGAAATATGGTGAGTATATTGGCCCTTTCCTTATTCTTCCTCCCTCTTTCTAATTATAGATCTTTAAGCCGGATTTGTCTATTGGGAACTTAATTTTCAATATTTTTTATTTCTTCGTGATCAACCTAACAAAATATATCTTTCACCGATCGATTTCCCGAGATCTCCTTTAAGCCAGCAAGTTTGTTTAAACTGCATGCATCGTCAACCACTTTATAATTCTTTACAGATCATATGGTATGGAGCATGGATGAAGAAATCCAGTGAAAACAAGGAGTCACTAAATGCTACACTTGTAAGTTTCTCTTTAACCAACTCGGGTAGTTGAAAAGCCCTAATTTTCAGTCCGTATTGTTGACGCCATGATTTTCCTACACGATTGATATATATGTTGTTAACCAAAAACATATCCCACGGATTATTTTGTTTATATACATCTGAATGATAAAAGAAATTCATAGTTACCGATGTCATTTTTCGATTGCAGCTATCCATGCTGAAGAGCACATCGAGCATGGCCGTTATTGTTGAGCACAGCTTCTTCAACCCATATGCGGGTGAGTCCCGGGATGGCTCGTCGGCTGCCAAGTTCTTCACTGGCGACATCATCTCTGTGAATGCAGCTGAGTCCATTGCTGCCGATTCTTACCCTGACGAATCCAGGAGTGACGACCTGTCTTTTGCCTGCTTGGCAATCTTCAAGTCTCAGTTCTCCAAGACTGAGGGCGTTAAGTCGGGGGCGTGCCTTAGGTCGCAGAGCAGGCCCAGGGTAGCGTGCCTGTACATATGGAAATCACTGCACTGTTGTTACTCTTGCATTCTGAGCACGGACTACCGGAGGTCGATGATTCCATACTGCGACCAGCTCTCGATTGAGGTCAAGTACGATCTATTTAGGGTTGTGTTTGTGAGCACGGAGATTGGGTCGGGAAAGTATAATGATCAGTTGTATTATGCGGCTCATGATAGAGTGTTAGGGCATGGAGATGAAGAAAGCAATGAAAGGGGAGCCATGCAAATTTAATTGGGAGTGAGAGTGAGAGGGGATTTTAATTTGAAGTGAATATTAGTTACAAATTAGTTATAAGAGAATGAACGGAAGGAAAAGAGAAAGATGAAAGGTTAGTCTAAATTACTGAATCATTAAGCTAAAAATCATTTGATGAGTAAGTGTGTGTTTATTTGGATTTAATTGCAAGTGCTGAAAATTTAGGATCTTAATAAAATAAGTGCTTAATTGATTTAGTAGAAAGTGTTTGTTTTAGTGAAAATTATTAGGGCTGAAATTATTTATACATGATTACCTAATATTTTAATTTGTTTCCACTTTTGCCCCTAATATGATATCTTAAGGGGAAAAAAAAAAGAGGATCGAGAGATAAGGTTTGCACGGAGAGGCAGAGAGGCGGTGGTGGCCTAGATTCTGACCACCATTGCCCTTAATTGTCCCCCCCCGGTCGTCGAAATCAGAGAGAGAGGAATTCTAGACGGTGATGGTCTCTATTCCGGTCACCATTGCTTAGCCGGGGTAGCACACGACCTTTGACGTTGCTGGTGACCTCGATTACAATGGTGGTGGCCAGGATCGGGGCCACCACCCCATTGCCATTAATCACTCTCTGAGCACAAATCGAAATGGGACCAAATTGAAAAGTTCGAAAACTTTAGGAGCATCACTGCAAATATTAGAAAAGTACCCCTAGCTAAGTGAATTAAGTCATAAATAAGGATAAATTTTTTTATTTAAGTAGTCAGAGTAGTTTTTAACTTAACTTAATCAATTAAGTCGTTTTAAGTTGCATTTATCAAATAAATTGAGCTTAATTTAGGTTATCAAACAAGCTCTTTAAGTGAAAATTTTGACTTAATGAAATAAGTCATTTTCCATTTATTGATATCATTAACCCCTAATAAAATATTTTCTCATTCTTATCATTCTTTTCCTCTTCTTATGCATTTCTTTTTACAATTATTAAGTGCTTAATTTTTAAGCACTTAATTTACCAAATGTTACTAACTAAATTCCCTTATTTGTTCCCACCAATAGTGATACCGTCAATGACATATATCCATTTTTCTAAAGAAGCACCCAATATATAATTTACAACCACAAGGAGGTGGTTCAATCGCAAATTGAGATCCCATTGATTAAACTTTATCTATAGTGCTAGGGTTTGAAATTGAAATTTATTCGAAGCACCTCATGGCCAAGATTAAGCTGAGGCCCAAATAAGATTAGTCTCAAGTAATAAGCTAATAATATACGTGGTTTCATAAAAAAAATACTATATGAGATGCAAGTAAATTACTTGGTGTGAATTATTTTACTTGAAAAGAAAAACACAAGTAATTTACTTGGAGGTTCCATACCTTTACGTATAAACCCCCTATATTGCAGGCAAACCCATTATCGTATCTCTTATGTCTCTACGGTGCAATCATTTTAAAAATGATTGTATCAAGCATACCTTAAATTACTTAAAATTGTATTAAAGTATTTCAATATTAAGTAAATTACACGTATTTTGAGTAAGTCGGGCATATTCTAAAATATTAGTTGGTGTATTAAAGCATTTCAATATTAGTTGGGTATATTATTTATTTTCTTAGCAAAGTACTTATATTTTGAAGTAAATTACATGGATTTTAAATGAATTTTACATATAATCTTAGTAAATTACATTAATTTTAAGGGAACTGTATTTAAGTGCACCATAATACTATTTTTTGTTATTACACCATAGAATTTTTCCCTTAGGTCCATGTGTACCCCAGTAATTCGAAAAAATATTTCCTTATTAATTATCGAAGGATTAATTCGAATTTTTAACTTAATCAATTAACCAAGGAAATTAGTTGGTAATATCCGATATCAGAACTTGTTAAATAACATAATATCCATTCCTCACAAGAAAGTTCTTCTCGGTGTCTCGCATTGATTATAAAGTTTCCAATATTCTATTACTAAGAAACTACTCGATTCCACATAAAATGCATTCAAGTTTCAATTATTTTATTTTTGTTTTGACACACTAAAATGTGTCTCTCTCCATAGCCTTTTTTTTGCTAATCTATAATAGCGTTTGATTCACTCAAAATACAACTTTTTTTTTTAATGATCAAGTCTTCGAATTAATTGGCACATGTAAATCAAACTCACATTTAAGCTCATAACTTGCTTCGAATTGTGAAAAGAGAGATATGTACTCAAAAGTTGGTCCAACACTACACGGAGGCTGCAGACCTAACTCCTTAAGACCTATTCCGCTAGAAATGTTCTGTGAAAACTTTCCGGCACATGCGTGTGGCGGTTAAATTGTCAGGCGTGCCAAGGCGCAGTCCCTAGGTAGTGAGATGGTGAAACCACTAGCCATCCTCACCGGTCTAATGCGTAGCACCTCGGTCCCTGAGGTCCGAAGGATTAGCCGGCGGCTAGGTTTCCTTGGAGATGAGTAGGTCGGGGAGCTTTATGATTGGATGAGTTGCAAATGATGTCGCGGCCACGAGGGAAAGACTGCTTTGGTTCTCCTAATGTATGCGTGATTGTGTAGCTCGACTCGTAGAAGGAGACGGCCCGAAAGCCGGCCTCGAAGCTTGTTGTTCATGGTCCAAGGAGGCCCGTGAACTAGCTAGTTTCGGCTGCAGATAGCCGAGAGAATTTAGCCGAAGGCTTGAACCTTAGCTTGGTAAATATCTTGACCCGGAAGTCAAGATTAGTTGTGGTAGTTGACAGATCGGTGGTAGGTGACCTCGGAAGGTCGATAGGGTTGCTCCGAAAAGCGATTTAGTGCACGGTATGTAAAGGTGCGGAAAAAAAATATTGAAGATGCAGTGCGATAAAAGTAAGGATATAAAAGATAAGTGTATTTGATTGATGTACCGAAATGGATATTACAATAAAGAAACTTGACTTACATAGGCTAAGCATGAGTGCCTCCCCAAGACAGCAAAAATCAAGAAATAAACGACTAAACTTAGTAACTAGGTAATCTAAGACTATGTCAAAATAATGTCTAGTTATTCAGATATTTAATAACCTAATATAGAGATTAATTATCAAAAGTAGGACATAGCAAATTTGGGAGATGTCACCATTACTCTCTCCTTTCCATGGACGTCGATTGCCTTCGATGCATGGATGTCTTCCAAATATTGGGCATCCTCTAGTAACATATAAATGTATCTTGCATGGAAAGGAAAAGCAAGACCATCTCGCAAGTAAACATCCCAAATATAAGCTCAATAGAATGTTCTCTTCCAAATGAAGCTACGTCTAGGTTCGTCTATGTGTCGAACAAGGAAACAAAACAGAAATTTCCTTCTTTGAGCCGCTAAACTCCTTAAGGTTGTTTGGGTCGAGTATTGCCACATATTCAGGTTGGGTCGTGTCTCAAAATTCAATTATGGGCTATTCTCCTTGCTTGGGCTAATCTCATAGGCTTCTCTTGATCCATGATACATCTTGCTCCACATTTATCTCGAAGTGCAAAAAATGAGTGTAAATAGGGCCCTACTAAATAAAATTAACAAAAGCATATTTTGTTAATGACTTGGAGGAATGCCTCGCACTCGAAAAAAAATTGGGGCCTCAAGGAGTTGAAATAAGAGGCATGACACTTGGAGGATGCTCAATTCATTATAGGAGCCCAACGCTGAGGAGAGAGGCCTAGTAAAGAAAGAGGAATACCAACGGCCCAACAAGGAGGAAAGCCCAAGAACATGGTTTTGGGCGGAAAGCTGAGTTGGATTTGATTCGCAATCAGTCATAAGCCCAGGCAAGATCCGACTCGATGCTTACAGCAATGATCAAATTGGTCTGCCGAAAATAAAAACATGATGGCTGGAGCTTAGGATGACAAGATCCAAATCGAAATCGAAGCAAATCCGGCACGAAGACATGAAATGGGGGTTGTGATTGACAAGGTGGCTTTCCATAATAATTAAATTCTATTTGATTAGTTTTATTCAAGTTACGATAGGATTCTTGAATAAGTGAATTTTGCCCATATTCTTTTTCGGTTACAAAGGAGATCTATGGGTTAGTATAAGAATATAAAAATCTAAATTCTTAAATGAATGAGTACAGGTGGTCCCACTAACGAAGATTCAATTTAGAATCTCTTAGTTCCTAAACAAGGACGTGTACCACTGTATTGCACTCCGTTTCCTCAATTTTACCCATAATTTTAGGTATGTTTCATTTGTTTGCCACTTTATTACATTAGATGTTTCCAACTTTTGGCATTTTGGGCGATATTGAAATGGCCTATAAATACTAAGTTGGACTTCATTTGTAAGGACTTCATGTTGCGTAGCGATCGACCCTCCAACATAGTCGTGGTCTCGTCGAACTCGCTATGCTGACTACCGATTGGCCAAGCTAGCCACTCTTCAAGTGGTCAATTGGCCGTCCATATCCCTCCAATTATTGTTGAAAATCACAAAACTAAAAGAGTGGCAAAATACCTAAGTGGCCAAATCCTCGAATCATATCCTAATGCTCTACACATGGGCATTTAAGCTCAGCCGCCGGATAACTCTACGAACCTTGGGGGTCATGGAGCTACGCGTTTTCTAGGCGAATCTAACCTGTGTTTCCCGGACAAGTTTTGCAGGGATAGCTCCCTGGTATACCTGGAGGAACCACCTCTTGTTTGTATACATGGAAGCCAGACTTGGATCCCAAGACTTTGTGAGGGTAAACAATACAGTACCTCATCTTTTTGGTGTATTTATTTACTTATTGAAACTGATCTCATTGGAATGTTGATCTGGCCCTGACCTGATACCCCCAATTTATTTTGAGTATTTATAACAAATGGAGGATAATGTATCAGGTCGTTTATGAATGCTTATTTTTATTTTCCAGAAATTGAATCCAAGCTTTTTCATTTTCTTCGGTGCGCAACACCTAGTATTTGGAAGTTTAATGGGTCCCAACTAGTTTAGATCTGAGTCAGGTCGACATACTTAATGATAAAGTTTCTGATTGTGAATTTTCTCCATTCACAATACTTGAGAACTCGAGATCTTGCTTAAGGATAATATGTCATGAACCACCTAAACCAACTCATGTTGGTCAACTTTTTTTTTTTTCATTCATTTTTGAAACGGTCTTAATGTAAGGATCCAAGATTTTTTTTTTTTCCATACAGCATCCATCTAGAGAATCCTAATCTTATTATATATTTTCTAAAAGCCCCAGTTGGGAGGGACACCGTCGTGTTAGGGCTCCCAAGTTCCAGCTCAAATGGTTGTTGCGGGCTCACTAGCCACCATTGCCCGAGCAAGGTTACTGTGACTTGCTAGGCTATAGTGGTCAGCAGGTGAGTCAGCGCTGCCCCTATTATTGCCTTAGTCTCTCTTTGAAGAGAGGGAAGGTGGGCGGGGATTTAAAAAATAACCGAGAGCTAAGGGCCGCTAGGGCCATGAGTACTCTCTCGGAATAGAGAGAGAAGGCTTAATGAGCAAAGCTGATGGGAGTGATGAGCACAAGGCTCTGTTAGTAGGAGCCAAAAGATTTACACAGGTGGAGGGCGTTGAATTTCACGAAACCTTTGCACTGGTCACAAAACTCGTTACAGTTCGGTGCTTGTGGACAGTTACAATAGCTAATGGCTAGGAAATTCATTAAATGGACGTCAACAATGCCTTTATACAATGTGACCTGAAAGAGAGAGTTTATGTGCAGCTACCTCCTGGTTTGACTCCATTCGGGCCAGGCAATCTCTATATGCTGCAGAAGTCGTTGTATGGTCTCAGACAGGCGTAACAGAATTGGTTGTCAAAATTTGCCACCATATTATTGAGGTACGATTTAAACAATGTGGTGTTGATCACTCGCTGTTTACTTTCTCCATAGGCAATATATTTCTTGTGGTCCTCGTGTATGTTGATAACTTAATCATTGCGACAATAATTCCGGTCATCGTGCATTATTCAAATCTTATCTTGATCGCTGCTTCCGTATCAAAGACATGGATTCTCTTAAATATTTTCTAGGGATAGAAGTCACCCGGATGAATTCTGGACTTTATCTCGGTTAACACCAATACACTCTGGATATACTGTCTGAGTGTGGAATGTTGGGGTAGTGGCCTTCAGTTTTTTTTCCCATGGAGCAGCAACACAAACTATCTTCTGCTTCAAGTTCACTACTCGATGATCCAGGAAGCTACTGAAGATTAGTTGATCGTCTCATATATTTAACAATTATGAGGCCGGAGCTCAGCTAATCTTTCATATTCTAGCGCAACTCTTGCAAAATCCGCACCAAGATCACTAGGATGCCGTCACGAGGGTACTCTGATATCTTAAACAGTCTTCGGGCCAAAGAATCTTTCTCCGGCCGAATTCTATGGAACTTTTGGCTTTTTGCAACTTGAACTGGGCCAATTATCCAATGACTTGACGATCCATTACTAGTTATTTCATCACCCTTGGCAGATGTCCAATTTCATGAAAAATGAAGAAGCATACTGCAGTGTCTCGATCGTCAGCTAAAGTAGAATATCGGGCTATGGCGTCAACATTTAGCAAAATTATATTGCTTCGTAACTTGCTTTCCTCTTTAGGAGTATATAATTTCCTCAACCTACTCGGCTCTATTGTGATAATCAAGAAGCACTCCACATTACTGGAAACCCAGTGTACCACGAGCGTACGAACATATTAAGATAAACTGCCACTTTGTTCGTGAGCATATTAAGTTAGGCCTCATTGGTACTGTCCACATCTCAACCAAGCTACAACTAGCATATATATTCACTAAAACATTAGGTCGGGATCAGTTTCAGTTTCTTCTAAAAAAATCGGGAATTTGGAATCCTCATTCTCCACTTGACGGGGAGCATTACCAGATATGTATATTATGTATATTAAGAATTTATTAAGTATTCTTGGTGGCTTTGAACAATTAGCATTAACTAGGATTATTGTCTTACTTTCATAGTTTTTCCTTCCTAGTGAGGCCTTGTAATCGTTCCTATCAATGTACAGATCAATTGATTCAAATCAATACAATTCAGCCCTTTGAGGTCGAAACCGACTTTTAGATCAATCACACAGTTGCATCCAACTCTTATCAACATGCAGTCCATTCCACATGTATCCTATGGTCCACGATGCTGGCTCTTCGATGTTGCATGAATGACCTTCAATGCAAAAGGGGAGATCGAAAACGTTTCTCGAGTTCTCTCTCCTATGAGAGGTTGTGTATATGAGGCATAAGAGAAGATATTACTAAATATCAAGTATATACTCTATTCAGATTACCAAGACAGATCTCACAATTTTCATCGGAATCTGCAAAAAATTACTACGAGTTTATTTAATTTTCTAATAAATTTTTTTACCATACCCAACTCAACTCTATTCTTTCTCAAATTCAACATAACACTACAATCATTATTATTTTACCTTTTTTCTCCATTTAATAATAATTTTTCATTCATATATTTTCCTAATCATTTTTATAATCAATTTATTAATACTAAATTCTCCGTCTACTTCTATATCTATATATACATGCATATATATTCTCACTCATTCATATATTTGTCAATATTTACAACAATTACACAATTACACAATATTAAGTTAAGTTGAATTATGATCCAATTCAAAAACCAATCGCAGCCTAAATAAACGCCAAAGTCTGAAGGGCCTGCTTTAGGCTTTCCTCGCATTCAGGCCTCTAATGGTCAAAACGAGATCCTTTAAGAAAACATTGTACCATGCGAAAAATAATCAACGAGATTAGCCCGTTTGATTTTAGGATCGATTTTTAAAATTTTAACTATAACTTTAACTCAACTCAGTAGACAACAAAAATCAACAACAAAATTATTATTTTTTTCTTTTTCTTCAATTTTTTTAACCATTCAATTCAATTTTTAATACCAAATTCTCTCAACTATATATTACTTTTTCACATTTTTTCTCATAATTCAACAACATAATCATTATAACCAAATTAAAATCAAAACTCAACTCTACGTAAGTCTAAAACCAGACATACTTTAATAAAACCGTGCATAGGGCGTGCATTCATCTTACGAGGATCCTAACAGTGACAGAGAAATTGCTATTAGTGATTTCAGACTAATGACATATACAATACTTTGAATTCTCCAACACTTTGGACGAAATCTTTACCTCCCGTTTGATTTCAAAATTTAATTTTAAAATTTTAATTCTAACGTTAACTCTACTTACTACACAATAAAAGTCAACAATATAATTATTACTTTTTTTATTTTTTTCAAATTTTTTAATCATTCAATTCAATTTTTAATAATAAATTCCCTCAACTATTTATTATTTTTCACATTTTTTCTCATAATTCAACATTACAATCATTACAAATCAATTAAAATCAAAATTCAACTCAATTCAACTCTCAAACCAAACACGCTACATCAAATTAATCGAATCGGATACATATGCAACCGAACCGAATCGAACTATATTTTGTCGGTTCGGTTCGCTCTGGTGCCAGTCTGCTCGATAGCTTCGTGTCTGTTCACTCAGCCAGCACGGCTTGACCGGGGGGTCAGTGGCCATCGTCGTCCGCGCAAGTCGTAGCGAGGAATCGCCGGTGTGTGAGGCTGAGAGGCGCGGGAGGCTGCAGAGGCAGAGAGAGAGGGTTGAACGATCTATGGATCTCCTTTGCAGCGCTTACTCAAACTCCGACGATGACCAAGCCGAACAAGAACCCGAACCCAAGAGGCCCAGAGCCGGAAATCCGACTCCACTGGCCTATCAACCTCCTAAACCTCAGCCCAGGAATGATCTCGGTCGTCAAGGAGAAGCCCCGGTTCCTGGCAGGTATGTTTCAAAGAGGGAGCGCGCTCTCATGGGTTCTGCAACCCCTTCTGTTCCCAACCCTAGCTCGGAATGTGAACCCTCCGGCTCTACTTCCGGTACTTTGCTTCCCTTCCTTTTGAGTGTATTAATCTTTCATGGAATATGGTTAATTTTTCAAGTTTTTGAAAGTTTAGTTTTCCTTGTTTCTTTTGTCGGGCAAGCGTTTAGTTGTTGATGTTACTGAAGTTTGATGCTATTCCAGTGAAAAGTTTGGTGCTTTTAGATATGGTTGAATGAATAAGAAGTGTCTCGGTCCGGAGTTTAGACTGCAATTAGTAGCCAATTATGAAATTGAGAATGGCATGAATAGCTATGTCTAATTTAGTTAGGAAGAGAAATAGGGTATGTAGCTTTGGTTATTTTAGTGGACAATTTCACTAGTCCTCTGGGCTGTTACTTTAGTCTTATGACTGATCACGATACAACAGTCGCAAATCGGCGTTGATGTTCAGCATTGTTTAGATATAAGAGACGTTAATCGAAGTAATTTTTTGTAAATGTAGGATGGGATATCCTGTCATAGTTTTTACGCATACTGAAGATATTGTTTTATTACCAGTAGTGACACAAATGGCCCTTCTGTGCAGTTTTTGTTTGACAAGAGATTATCTGCTTCCATTACTGAGGTTGTTTTGCCCCTCGTACATGCTGTTTGGTGTTTGTCCCGTGGTCTGGATTGGATATTAGCTAGTCACATCGTTGTTCTCTTCTTTCAGTTACGGGAAGTTTATTGGAGTCAGATCTGCACTCTAATATTTTGGCCTTGTTGAGACATAAAATGAAAGGGCGTCCCGAACCAGGCCAACTGCCAGAAAAGCTGTCTATATCTCTAAATGGCCATAAAAAGGCTGTTAATGCTTTGCATTGGTCCATAAGTCACGGTAAGATCTTGTAAATTACTTGTTCCAATATGCAAATTTTTTACTGTAATTTGTTGTTTTCTTGATATCTTTAGCTCATACTCAGTCAAGCTTCGCATGTCCCATAGGTTTGATTCATAATATCTGGTAATGCAACTAGGCATTGGGATGGTCTTGGGTTGCTTGAGTTTCTTTCCATCTCCAAGGCAGTTTCTTGTGCTAATGGACTTACTTGAAGGACTGAAATGTTCACTGGCTCAGTAGATAGGACCTATAACTACACCTTTTCACTTTTCCTACAAACTGCTGAATACCTAGGAACTTGATTTTGCACATTTGGACTCTGGGGCTTTATTAAGGTTATCAATTTTGGTTATCAACTCGCAACTCATTTGTGTAATCTGACTGACAATTTTAATGGTAGAATGGTTTGTAAATAGGTAATTGATGAAGAGCATCCTCTGCCTAGTGCCCTGGATAAGTATAGCATGTTTTCAAGTATGATTTCTAAAATTCATAGAAAAATTGTTCCCCAGAGAGACTTTCGAAAACTTGTTCTCCACTACTGTGTATTATTTCCTTTGTGTTGATTAACGTTTTTTTGCAGCTCATCTTCTTGCTTCTGCCGGGATGGATCAGACTGTTCACATATGGAATGTCTGGAACAAGAACCAGAGAAAAGCACGTGTCTTAAATTATCACAAGGGCGCTGTTAAAGACATAAAGTGGTCAAAGATGGGTTGGCTCGTGCTTTCATGTGGATATGATCTCACATCAAGATTAACTGATGTCGAGAAGGGCTCAGAGATTCGTGCTTTCGAGGAGGATCAAGTTGTTAATGTTGTGAAATTTCATCCTAAAAACCCGAACCTCTTCCTTTCTGGTGGTGAAAAGGGTCGCCTCAGACTATGGGATATTAGGGCTGGTCAAGTGGTACATGAGTACATCCAGCGGCTCGGTTCGATTCTCGATGTGGAGTTCTCTGATGATGGCAGGGAGTTTGTTTCCTCGAGTGATGTGTCCCGCAGCAATATAAGTGAGAATTCCATCGTAGTGTGGGATCTGGTGCGTGAGGTACCCCTCTCTAATCAGGTAAAGAGCTCAGTACTTATGACGGATTTGGAAACAATCTTCAACTGCGTATGAAAGATGAGGTTCTGCTTCATTTTGGAAAACTAGAAAGAACTTCTTTTGACCTTCGAGTTCCATTTTCTCTAAACAAGAATACGGGATAGAAGGAGAAAAATTTGGATTGCGCTACATTATGCATTTGATGATCGAAGACGTCCACTAAACACAAGCCTAATTTATTCCCTCTACACTTATTATTATCTAGAAAATAAGAAACTGGAAAACTCTCCAAGAACGAAATTCTCTTCTTTCATAGGCAAATGGTTATGGTCATTTTGATGTACGTTGGCATTCTAAGCCTCACTTACACCATTTTTTGAGGTGACTTGTGTGTCATTTTTACGGTTTTTCTCCATTTCAGGTTTATGGGGAGGCCTACACCTGTACCTGTATAAGGCGCCACCCTTTTGAGCCATGTTTCGTGGCTCAATCAAATGGGAACTATATTGCCATTTTTTCTTGGAGTCCTCCATTTAGGCTTGACAAGTTCAAGAGGTATGAGGGTCACGGAGTCTCTGGGTTCCCCATCAAGTGCAACTTCAGCTCAGATGGGGATACTCTTGCAACTGGTTCTGCAGAAGGTTCCATATACTTGTATAATTACAGATCAACCAGTCTAGTTAGGAAGATTGAGGCTTACTCGTCTGCGTGCATAGATGTTGCATTCCACCCTACTATCTCAAATGTAGTCGCTTCCTGCAGTTGGAACGGAGATATTTCGGTGTTAGAGTGACTTCTTTTGGTCTTTCAATGGCTTAATCTGTCAGCTTGGGTTCTTAAGAATCCGAAGATTCGATCAGACACTTGATCCGATGTGGCTCAAATCTTCGGGGCATGAAATATTCTATTTTGCAATGGCATCGTTCCAGACAGACACATAGTGGCACAGATTCACCTTGGCACATGTTGATGGGTGATTTGGCTGCACATTCGATTGACGAGCATATGATAATCACTTTCCCTCCGGCTTGCAGAAGACAGTTCAATCCATGAGCTCTTTTTATTCTTTGTTTAGGATTGCGACTTTTTTTTGGGAAATTATGGCTAAGATTATGTGGCGTATCATATGCTTTATTTTTGTAGATTATGTCACTTCTGTTTTCCCGAAATGTTCATATTTAAGAAATATCCACCCATGTAAATCCTTGTACCTTGAATTATCCCTGAGATTTAATTGGAGTTCCTGTCAATTGTTCAAGTCTACTTGTATACACACATTCTCTCCTCCTTTCTTTACCGGGTTCTGACTATAGCTGTCGGAAAATATGGACCAAATACGTGTGTGAAATATTATTGAGCAGTTTTGCGGAACCATACGACGGCGATCTTTTATTCACCTCTTCTTTTAGTTCATTGATTGATGAGATAGTATGATGCAGTTATCGCATCTGGTGTGGAAGCGCGACAGAAAGATGTTTTTGGTGATAACTGTGAAGGTTGAATCATCTCTGTCGACTTGTCACCCTTTGTTGTGTGAGTCAATTATACGGAGATGGAGACATCTTGCACCGAGTGAACCAGATAATGTTCTTATATGCTGTTTGTTAACAGCTCCATTAGGAAGTTGCAGACTCTAATATACGTAAATGTGTTTGATCGAGAGGTCTTTCTGGAGCCTGAGCACATATTGTTGGACTCCGAAGTCAACTGGAAAGTGGCTGACCAGGGCCTAGCAGAGGTCTCTGGAAGAGACTAAAGTCGGTTTGTTCGATGGACCATAGCATACCTTGCCCAAGTATGGATCTTGGGCAAAGGTAATCACCTGCAAAGTGGGCGCTTTCGGTTGTAGGAAGTTGCTTTGTGAGATACTCTTGAGGTAGGAAATCCTTCGATCCCGTGCTTCTTCCATAAGTTCGTTCGTCGAAAGTTGGTGTCAGATACAATCTTGCCTAGACCGCACATTTGAAGTGCACTGCAGCAAGGCCCATAGTGAGCTAGAACTTGTAGATCACACCGCACAAGTAGATTTCAGGCCTCAATGTCAAAAGCTCTTAACCTGCTACGGAGATTCTAAAATAAAATATTTCAATACAGCATAACATAGCGGTGTATTTTGTATCTTAAACCATTTTGGATATACCTTCTTACAAACAATTTTTTCCACTCACAATACTCTTACATTTGCACACAGAGGTACACTAGTCCCAGTCCGTGACAGTATGCTAATCTCATATTCTTATCAGCGAATGAATCTTCAAAACACAACAAGGCTAAGGTACGAGAAATTTCGCATGGTACAGGCAATAGCCGAATGACTTGAACTGCATACATATCGCGAGTACAATTTTCTCTCTCTTTTGAACATGGAAGACAGATCCACACGAGTGCCTAACATTCCAAATGAACTATTAACTACGAGAAAAAATGAGAAGGGGAATGGCTGTCTGACATTGGTTCAAACCGACCAGCCAGTATTGTCATGGCACGAGGTGCACGTGGTCAAAGATTGTACACAACCTAGTCAACTTGCTCCCGCTCATGGTCAAAACCCCAATCAAAATCAAATATATGCAGACCATGCCAATGGATTTCACACCAAACCACCAGAGGACGTACAGAAATGGGGACCAAAAGATGGAGACAAAAGGAACACTACATGTGAGAAAATTCACACAATCCATATATTGAATTATCCATATATAAATAGATATATAGTAGGACCACTGTACTTGATTGATGATCCAATCCTATATATTGTTTGTGATAATGTATATATGCATCTCTATAAAGAATATATTATTGTTTTTGGACCCATACTTAATAATTGGTTGTGATCCTTTTGAGAAAAGGTTGCAGTTAGTGCTTTCATTTAGGGGAGCATAAAAAGAATTAACCAGCTTCTTGGATACCAGGATATCATATATAAAAAATTTAGTGGTCCAACTGGTTTTGCTTGCCAAAAGGAAAAGAACAAAGTGGATTAGGGTATTATTAGGGTTTGTCCTTTGTTTTTCTGTTTTTTCATCACTTTACATGGATGTCCAACGGATCTTGACTAATTTAATTTCAAAGCAGGTCGGCTCATTAAGAAACAGTGAATTAAGTGCCCAATCATTTAAATTAAGGTACATTGGTTCTCCTTAGGATTCTTTACTAAAGACAAGATTGATAACAATTATTATGCAGGATTAAATCCGTTGGCGTTTTGGCTATTTAGAAGTTAAACTTGATGTTTTATTTTGTATATCATTATAAATTGGCCATTAGATGGAGATCGTTGGTAATTATTTGTGAGTGAGAGGTTATTTTTCATTTTATTTTTTTTCATAAAATGGGCCATATTTTAAGGGAATCAAATATATATATATATATATATATATATTACAAACAAATTTGAGCATGAGAAATTCATGTGACTATTTTAAATAATACTACCACCCTGCATGTACTGTAAATTGCAGTATATTCGAGTTAATTTCTCCACCTTTTAAAAGCAATATTAAGAAAACAAATAAAGAACTAAAATGAAAAAA